>NW_017728992.1:18372879-18373478 GCF_001723915.1 Gavialis gangeticus | reverse complement strand
GTGTGACACAATTGCACATATACAAACACACAAATCAATTAGGTGCATACACACACACACTACCAGCACAAGCACATACACATCCAGGCCAGCCTAGGCACATGCATACCTATCACCAATTCATGCACATACACTATACACCCCAAAAGTTAGACACAGATCACTAATTCATATATTGTGCACACAATGACATATATACACTCACCAGTTCACACACATACAACCCACCTACACATACACACAGGTAAGTTCTTAACTTGGATGGTACAGTGTGTATGTGTGTGCTTGGGGTACCTGGGGGAAGGTATAGGTGAGAGAGAGAGATAAAGTGTAGGGTGTGAAAGTTGCCAGAACCAGGATTAAAACTGGTAGACTACAGAGAAGCTGGCTGAGGAACTGAGGCTTGGGTTTACTTAAGGTAGACTGGGGCTGGAAACTGAGGCAGACAGCTGAGATATTGGGGGCGCAGATAAGTGATGGCAAGGAGGAGACAGCTGGGAAAGAAAATGAGGCAGAAACCTGGTTGCTCAGTGGAAAAGAAAAGGCAGTGGGGATAAAACAGTGGCAAAGAACCAGGGGGGTTGGGGGCAGAGAGGAGC
>NW_017728992.1:18364911-18372787 GCF_001723915.1 Gavialis gangeticus | reverse complement strand
ATGGTGCTGGTCCAGATGGAGAGGGCGTCCCACTGGGTCTGTCTTCACTGCCCCTTTTTATAGGGGCAGACCTTGTGTGACCCTAGTGACAGGAGGCATGCCTAGGCAAGGGTCAGCCCCTGGTGTACTGAGCATGTGTGCTCCATGCAGGGATGTGCAGTTTTGGGTGTCTGTAATGGTGGGGTACAATGGTAGAGTTGCTGGTTCTGCAGGGTCTTTTGTCTTTCAAATGCTGGGTTCTTGTCTCTGTTCCTGGGTGAGATCCATGGTTCCTGGATGAATCAATGCCAGGTGATTACAAGCCATTCAATAGAGGCCTGCTACTATTGTATTTCAATCATTCCCAATCACTCTAATTCATCCGGGAACCAATTTACACGGGAGGGGTACATGAATCATACAGTTGCAGCTCATGGGATGCCCAGGCAGAAGACACAAGGTGGAGGCTTGACATACAAAATGGAAACTTGACTTGACTTATGCTAACTTACATATATAGACCTAAAACAGTAATCACACAATATAAAAGCAGTACAAACATAATAATTATCACTTATAAAACAGCGGGTATCGATACCAAAGTAGCAGGGAACCTATTTGCAAAGAGAGGAGAGAAAAATAAAACTTACTACCTAAAATAAAATGTTAAAGCTTATCCTACATCTTAGCTTACTTATACTTATCTATAGGGAATAGAGAGGGAGAGACAAAGTCAGAAATGGTTGGGGAAGGGGAGGAAATGCATTTTAAAATAAATAAAAAAAGAAACACGGAGGGTCATGCTACAACACCATGAAGCGTGGTGGAAAGGCAGCTACTAAACCTTCAGGGAGGGGTGGAAGAGGGGGTAGAGGGAGAGGTATAAGTTCTGTGCCCCCCCCAACCCCCACCAAACTGAGACGCAGCCTCTTTCCTACAATTAGCAGGGATGAGGCTTCCAGAAGCAGCAAGAAGAGGGGAGCAGTGCTAGTGCCACAGCCTGTGCCTGAGACTGCATCTCCTCCAAGGGCACCAGCCATAACCCACCCCATCACCACCTTGACAACAAGCAGCAGCAGCACCAGCATGACAGTCTCCTCCACTCCATTTCACTTCCCATGCTGAGCCTCCCAGTGCCAAAGGAAGAGATGGGGCTGGATCTGGATCTGAGTGCCCTAGCAAGGGAAATTCTGGGGAAGGAGGGGGAATTAGCTGAGTTTGTGCGCCACACCTCTCAAGTTTCCCCTAGAGCCAAGGATGTGGAGCCGCTGCTGTGCAACCCATTGACCTACTGGGCAAACCGCCGCCAGATATGGTCGGATCTGGCCACAGTTGCCCATGGGCACCTGTCTTGTCCACTGACCAGTGTTCTGAGTGAAAGGGTGTTCAGCATTGCTG
Source organism: Gavialis gangeticus (assembly GCF_001723915.1). Lineage (NCBI taxonomy): Eukaryota > Metazoa > Chordata > Crocodylia > Gavialidae > Gavialis > Gavialis gangeticus. The sequence continues at coordinate 18,371,410 of NW_017728992.1, read as the reverse complement.
GGGATGTAGTGACACCCCACCACACTTGCTTGGATCTTGGTTTCGTAGAGCAGCTGGTGTTCCTGAAGGTGAACCTCCTGCTGCTGGGGTTCCCCAAGCTCCAGGTGCAGATGGAGTAAATGCCACCCTCCTCACTCTGTCCACACCTATTTCCTTTTTTTCATTTTTAAAAAGCCATTTAAAGTCCCGCTTTCAGAGCTGGAGGGGCCACTCACTGCATCACTAGCCAGCAGGGGAAGAACATTTCCCTGCTGGGCTTCCATGACAGGATGAACTTGGAGGTATGGGATGGGGCTATGGGGAAGAAGGAGGCCCCAGGTCCTGGGCATGACCACTAAAACTGCACTCTGTTAGGGTTGGGAGGCCTGGTGGGACTGCTGACAGTGCAGCAGCTCCAGGAAATGCCAGGACTGAGGATCCCCATGGTGAAAGGCGAGTAGGAGGCACCATAACCTCCAGCTACCACACTCATGCATGCAGTCCTGGCTGGGAAAAGGCCAGCCCCATCATGCCTTTGACAGGACTTGATGGTTGCAGTGGAGTTGTGAGGCTCTAGGTGAACTCAGCTTAGCTGCCTGGGATGCCAGCTTTTGGGTTGAAAAACCCTTTGTCAGGCTAAGTAAGCACCTGCATTTGGTGTGTGTGTGTGCAATTCCTGGATGAAAGGGATAGTAAAGAAGCCATAGGCTGGCATGCAATGCAGGCAAGAAAGCCAGTCAGTGAAAGTGGAAATGAAGGCATCAGGGGGTGAGTGACAAGCTGGGGTAGGAGGGGGAAAGGGGGATGTAGTAGCACAGGTAAAGGTGGACAGGTACGTTGGGAGTCAGATGTCTGGCAGGCTGTAGTGTGTCAGAATTCCAATGCCCCCAGATCTGCATGCAGGATGACAGAAGGCTGCCACTGCCAGCAAGTCGCATGAGTTTTGCTTGTCAGCACCTTGAGGTGCAGTTTCTCAGAAACCCCTGCACCTATCTCCTTCAAACGTGGCAGGTCTCATGGTCTCAAAAGGGAATGTCATCCGTGCAGATCTCATCTGAATCACACAAGAAATGACAAAGTTATAGGCAGCTTTGTGCTTCCCCATTATAGCCAATTGCTAAAACGTCAAAACAACGTCCAAGCAGCGGAACAGTTTTGACAAAACAAAGCAGAACTGTGTTTTCAAAACTAAATGAAACTTGAAACAAAACAATGTCCTGGCAAAATGGAAGTCAAAACGAAATGGTGCTGTTTTGCACAGCCCTACTGGATGGGGTAATGGAGGCTTACCTGGGGTCCTATGAACCTCCCAGTGCAGCAGTGGCACTAAGCTGGCTGCTCAGAGCCTGGCCAGCAGCCAGAGCATGGCCCTGGACAGCCAGGCTTTGTTTCTGTAGCGTTTTCTTAGTGGCAGTTTTTTTTTTTTTTTTAAATAGCAGGATCTCCTGGGCTAAAAAACCCCTGCCACGCTGCAAATTAGCAGTGCAGTGAATGGGTGCACATGCTCTGTATGTGGTTTGTGGTGCCACAAACAGGTTGGAGGCACTGTAAACTGCACATGCATGCTTGTGCAGACACACCCATGAGCTTCAATAAGGAGAAGTGCAAGTTCTTACACTTAGGACAGAACAATCCTGTGCACCAGTACAGGCTGGGGATCAACTGGCTGAGCAGCAGATTTGCAGGAAAGGACCTGGAGGTTACAATGGACAAGATGAATATGAGCTAACAGTGCACCCTTGTTGTGAAAAAAGCTAACAGTATACCTGGCTGCATTAGTAGGGGTGTTGCCAGCAGATCGAGGGAAGTGATCTTCAATGAGAGCAATACCAAAATTCCAATGTGTTTTCTTAATGTATGCCTTCAATATGTTCCTATTGTATTTCCTTTATTCCCCACCAGATCTCAAGCTGCTACTAACCTGGGAATAGAAAACTTGTTTTGAGAATCAAGAGTCAGGCATCTTCACACAATGTCATATCCAGCAAAGTTGGTGCTTGGGGATCGCTGACTTAATGCTGGTAACATTGGCTTCAACAAGGATACTGATATTTGTTGGAAATCTTCCCGTTTCACGTGGGACATTTCCAGAGCCCTTCTCGTCCATTCAAGAAGGGCTTGGATCTTGGCATTGCTCTCATCAAACTAGTTTTGGTGTTGATGGATAGTATAGCCAATGGATTCAGCACAGAAGTTATGGACACCCATTATAACCCCCTTCCAGAGGCTTCATTTCATAGAATCATAGACTCATAGAAAATTAGGGTTCAAAGGGACCTCAGGAAGTCATCTAAGCAGGACCATCCCAAATAGGTCATTCCAACCAAAGCTTTGTCTAGCAGGGTCATAAAAACCTCCAAGGATGGAGATCTACAACCTCTCTGGGTGTCCCAGCTGCCAGTGGGAGCGTTCAAGATTGAAAGAATGGTTGGAAGTAAAAAGGTAAGAAAAGTTTATTGATTTAATATACAATTACACATAGTATAACAAGACAACAATGACAGACAATAATACTCCAAGTCGGCAACTTATCAGCAGTCCCCTCTGATGCCTGGTATATGACAAGCCTTTTAAAATTCAGCAAAGTTAGTCGTCCCCAATCTGCTCTGTCCAAGGGGTTACCAGGAAGGACCCTGGTATTTAGTTCTTGGCCTTCTTGAGGTCCACCGGCCCACCGAACCCAGGTCAGCAGCTTCTCTTCACAATGATAGTTTCCTTTACCATGCTGCATCTTCCTTCTGCTAATCCCCGGATGTGCTACCAAATTTATAGTTTTTTAAACTATGCTGTTGGCTTACAGCCACTTACAATCTTACATCAAGAACTTTCTTTATATGACTAACCAATAGCAGTACAAGCTTTCGTGTTTTCCTTATAAGGTTGATTTTAGCTGTGCCACTGCTTACAAGGCCTTAACCAGGTCCCTTTAAACATTAACTAAACCTTTTAGCTATAATACATTTTGCAAACCACAAACAAACAACATGAAACACCTGGTCCCACTTCATCACAGGGCACTCAGCAAGCACTTCACTTCAAACAGGCACAACTCCTGACTGTCACATCTGGGTAACCTATTCTAGTGCTTTACTACTCTCCTAGTGAGAAAGCTTTCCTAATATCCATACTAAAATTACCTTGCTGCAACCTGAGACCATTGCTCCTTGTTCTGACAAATGCCACCACTGAAAACAGTCTACTTCCATCCTCTTTGGAATCACCCTTGAGATAGTTAAAGGCTGCTATCAAACCCCCACTCAGTCTTCTCTTCTATAGACTAAATAAGCCCAGTTCCCTTAGCCTCTCCTCAAAAGTCATGGTCCCCAGCCCCCTAACCATTTTCATTGCCCTCTGCTGGACTCTCTCCAATTTGTCCACATGCTTTCTGTAGTAGGAGCCCCCGAACTGGACACAGTGTCAAAAGGAGGGGAAGAATGACTTCCCTCAATCCTCTGGCAACACTCTTGCTAATGCAGCCCAGTATGCCCTTAGTCTTCTTCACAACAAGGGCACGCTATTGGCTTATATTCAGCTTGTTGTCTACTGTAACCCCCAGGTCCTTTCCTCCAGAGCTGCTGCCTAGCCAGTGTTGTTTCCATTGTTCTGCTTGAGTTGATTTTTTTTTCTCTTGTTATTTTATATCACCTTAAAAAAAAACAAGTATTTACAGTGGTCCTCTTCAATATTATATAAGAACATCTTTCAGTATGTTTAAGCCTTACTTACACATGCTACATGCATTTATTTAAACAATCTCAGTCTTGTCTCTCATTCATTTTTTTCAAACCATGGTAATTATGCCAAAAGCAACATTAGTGTAACATTATCCGATAAGAGATTACATGCCCCTTCAAAATCAGGACATTCATTGATATATGATTCCCATAAAAAACAAAAATATTTTGCGTATAGATTAGGGCATTGATGTTAATACTATATGCAATACTCTGAAATGCTATGTATGTGAAATGTAGCAGAATTGCAATTATTGAGGGACACATCCACTTTGAATTTCCTTGCCTTTATGTTCTATTTCAATAGTTTAATATAAGTGCACAGTTTGGGGTTAAATCTATAAAAATGTGCATAAAAGGGGGGAGGCAGTGGTACTGATCCATCTTGATGATGCTCATCTGTGAAGTTGGACACGATACTTATACTGGATTGAATGCCCGGTTGTTCCCTGGACTACCAGGATCTGAGAGTTCTGAAAAAATAATGCCTAACTAAACAGCGCTGATTCCTTTGGCTAAAAAATGAACCATTACAAATACCAAGATGTCAGAAGATGGCAGCTATTATGAAGTGTGTCTTCAATGGCCAGATGAGTTTTCAGCTTTCTGGGTGAGATGTAAAACACAATTTCTCCCAGCTTGTCATTAAAAGCTTCCAAGTGTGCCAGATACTGACTACAATAATTACATTCTGTCTGTTGGAATTTTCCATGTCAATTGGATGTAGTATATATTACTTTCTGTCCTAAAATATTGTTTAGCAAGAGTTGTTCTATGCTGTCAAAAGACTGCCATATTCTAACTTGCAGATATCTGTATTTCAGTGATACATCAAGTGATCCCAGTATCTGCTGTGTAACGCATATGGTTTGTGGTCCTTTGAGATGGAAAGTGCTACATAAACCTAAAGGGTGGGATTTTAAAAATTGCTTGTTATTGATTTAACTCTCCTCCCATTGAACTCAATGGGAGTTTTGCGATTGATTTCACTTCAAACTGAGTACATTTGAAAATCTCATTGAAAATCATTATCAGTTAAGAATACAGTTAAAAATAAATGAGGATATGTTCTTCTAGACCTTTGTGAAGCATGCAGAAAATACACAGGAGAAAAAAAAAGGAAAGACAATATGCAAAGGTAAGACTTGCTTACTAGGGGAAAAAATAGCAGAAGCATCTAATTAGCAGTGTAACCTTTTCATTCATTAGCAAAGAGTATTCCCTATGTTCCCTCTTCCTTCCAACTACAATCCCCTCCCCAAGAATTACATTCATAAAAGTAGAGATCATAGGCTGAATTGCAGAAGTCATCTGAGGGAGTCCATTTGACAACCAGTATTCCAAACAGCTTTCCTACAGAGGAAATTAAATAAATAAGGAGAAAAAATAAAAGAGGATGAAGAAGAGGTGGAATTATAGACTGCTGAAAAGAAAAACTGCTGCTATCAGTCCTGCCACTGCATGAGAAACTGAGCTGCAATTCATGAATGTGACAAAACACGTTCTCTGGGCATAACAATAAAACACAAAGAGGACTGATAACTTGGGACACAAGAAAAGGTGTCTGGCATACCGTACCCAGTACAGAACTGCATAGGTTATTTCTACACAGGTAGTAAGACTGTAGATATTCTATTTAATTACAAACACAAGGTCAGCAAGAATACAGAAAAAAGTAGGAGCTTTTTCACATTTTTATGTCCCCTTCATGCAAAGAAAATGAAAAGGCAAATGAAAAGTGTTTCTAATTGGTCTGTAACCCAGACGTATCTAGATTTGCTGCATGCAAACCATTTTTTTAAAGGTTATTTTTTTTTTGCAGCTAGAGATTTTTTAAGTAAAATGTCTTAGGGTATGATATCAGACGATAGAAGCTGCAAGCCAAAGCATTCATTATCATCTTCCTTTCTGCTCTCCTAAGAGCAGAGCTCTCATTTTCTTTATCTAGGACCCCTTCCTTCCTGTCAAACTCCCTTCACTCTGGTAAAATTAGTGGATCCCCTTTACTCTCGTTTGCTTCATATGTTTCTGAATAGGATTTGCAATGGGTGAGAAATTACTTTTATTCTCTTCTATCATGACTGGAAATGGAAGGCTTCTGTTCACTGATAGAAAGGGAGCTTCGAGGCTCAGGCTGTGGGAAGCCTCCTCACTGCTTCACAGTCAGTTTTAAAGAAAGGAAACTTATATGAGTTATTGCTTAGTTTTTTGCCTGGTGCACCCAACTTCACCATCATGGGCCTCAAGTTTTACAACCATCCATGGAACTTGACACTTTCTCTGTGGTATTTTTGGTCCATGTTAAAACCCCGCAGTAAGATTTCTAAATGTACATTAGCTTACAAGTAAAAGATTAGAATGAAGAGGTAAGACAACCCAGACCAGAAGCAAGAGGAGTAATGTTAAATGTCTTCATCAGTAGAGTAGGATGGCCACTGGTTGCCTGACATGACTGTGCAGAAAGCAGGGAAATAGCAGGAAATGGCTTTGATCTACAAATAAGAGCAATCATTGAGGAAACTGCAAAAATGCTGTGGCCAGGAAAAAAAGCTTCTTATTTTCCTGAGGTTTAATCATTTTTATCTTCTTCTTGTTTTTTCCATAGAGGCAGAAGTTCCCTCTTCCTCTCTATGTTGAGGATAGTGTGTGTAACCAATCTCGCTACTAGTTGAAAAGCAATGGTTAAGAATAAAATTTTCTAGTTGCTTGTCCAATGTGAATAATAAGTATAGTAGCAGTCATAGTTCCATAGTTTCATAGATTTAGGGTCAGAAGGGACCTAGTAG
>NW_017728992.1:18364482-18364900 GCF_001723915.1 Gavialis gangeticus | reverse complement strand
ACCGCGACACCTGCATCCATGGCCTTTGTGACCTGATCGACATTTTTCAGTTATTTGTAATCATTTTGAGAGGTTTGGATGAAAGGCACTAATTAGGCCTCACTAATTAATTTAGTTGCAAGTAGGTAAGTTTGGAGAATATACTGTGATTGTTACTGAGGTCAAGATTGTAAATGGAAAAAAGTGCTGTGTAATGAACTAGTAAATAAAACCCTTTCTTTCTTTTTTTGTGTTTTAAGAAGCATAGAATTGTGATGAGTAAGTACCAACATGCGATATTGGCATAATCTCACTTACTACATGAAATAACCAGACTAGGCTCTGCCCCACAAGGGCCTTTGTAACCTGCCCTTTCCCCATAAGTCAGCCATGTAAACAGTGCTTCCACAGGCCACCTTAGTGTGTCTTTCAAGACCAG
>NW_017728992.1:18331428-18359482 GCF_001723915.1 Gavialis gangeticus | reverse complement strand
CCAGACTAGGCTCTGCCCCACAAGGGCCTTTGTAACCTGCCCTTTCCCCATAAGTCAGCCATGTAAACAGTGCTTCCACAGGCCACCTTAGTGTGTCTTTCAAGACCAGAAGCAGACTAAGTCTTCACCTAGCTTCTATTTCCAGCCTTGACCTCAGGCTTGACCTTGCTTCCTTTCTAAGCCTAGTGGTTCCTGCTTTCCCAAAATCCTGATCCAGCTGTTGCTCTGATACTGCTCACATCCCAGTCTTTGATAACTGAGTTGCTAGGTATCGCTTTTGTTGCATGTCAAAAGGAGGTCACACCCTTCTAAGGGCTGCTCTTTGCCACTGGAGCAGAGGCTGGGAACAAGTTACTCCCCCAAAGTGCTGTGAAAGATATTCCCCATTTGTTCACATCCTTTTTATGTTCACTCACCTTAAGTATTCTACCAAACAAATTTGCTCATGGAGACAGCCTTAAATATTAAATTTTAAGTGAATATTCAGAGGGAAACATCCTGCAAATGTCAATACAAGAAGACTGTTTCAGAGTTACACATGTCCAAGTGGGGCACAAAAGCATACCATCTGATAAAAGCCTACTATGCTGCTGTAATAAGAACAGATGATCAAACCAGCTCGTTTTTTAAACTATTAAATATTTACAATGAACTGCTTGCAGGAAGGAATTATTCACAAAATATTTTCAGGGAATTACTTCAAACAGCAACAACCACAACAAGCACAGTAACATCACAATCTGGACAATTTTGCAAATGGAAAGGAGACTAATAGATGAAATAAACGATTTCTTAAAAATGACTCTCACAGTTCTATACCAGAGCAATGTCCCACAATTATGTTAAGCAACAGTAACATTGTAGCATCTGTGTTCTACCTCCTGCTGCCCATACATTTGTTTCAGCATCACCAATATTACTTGGCTCTTTGTTTAGTCCAGACTTGAAACCTCTTGTGTAAAGAACATCCTTTTGACCAAGTCTATTTCCAGTCACCAGCTGGTGACTGTCTTCAACTCAGAACAAGTTGACTGGATGTTCCTTTTGTTTTACCCTAGAAACCTTCTTTTGCCACCATGTGAAAGAGCTCTTCTCCTACCCAGGATTAATCACTATAACAACACAGCTAGGAGCCTTTCAAAAATTTTTATTTCTGAAATAGGATGAATTTCTTAAAATTGAGCCAGATGCCAGCCAAACCTCTTGAGGTATATTGCCCTTTTATGGGCAGGATTCTTTTTAAGCTGATAAGCTAGTCCTATAGCATGCAAATTCTCTTTTTGCTCCATCATACATGTGTTCAGGACAGTACAAATATAACCAACCAGATGAAAAAGGGATAATATATATATGTTTTCAAATTGCTAATGCCATATTTGAAATGTAGTTAATACCATATTTCCTGTTACTTAGGAACACTCAGCATTGACTTCTCACATTCCTTGGCAAGAGGAGCTATAGCTGGCAAAAGTTGGCAAGGGAATGTGGAAGGGAAGCAAAAGTATCTCTATTATGTGTTTCTTCCATTCTCTGTGAAACCATGGATATTATTTTCACAACAGGCATACATCTGTGTTGGGTTTCCACAATCTGCAGGGAATACAACAGGGACTGGAACTGGAGAAAATGCTGTGATGTACAGCACATTTTCTAGGTGAGAACCTGCCAAGGCACAGATAGTGCTCCAAGCAACATTAACCAATCCTTATGCACATTTTACCAATCATTAAGAGAGAGGAGAATGGAGGAGTGGTAGTGTCCAAAAAGTGTTGGTCCCAGATGCAAAAACAGAGGTCCAAGTACTATGGCCCCCATTCAGAAAAGCACATAAACATTATGATTTATGTGTATATTCTGTGTGACTCATCATGTACCTTGAAGTCACTGGGGTTTCTGAAGCCCATGCTTAAGCATGGTGGTAAACTGGCACCTATGGACTTGATTCAAAAGTTCTTAAGTAAATATTAATTTTAATAAACTTTGGGCCAGAGGTTAAAACCCCAGGGCATGTCCATACAAGTGCAGATGTGCACCACATACTGCACATACAGGCATTCCCCATGCTGCTACATTGCAGCACTGGTTGGGGGGTGTTGATTCCAAGGATCTCCCCCACCAAAAAAAAGTGTGTGGCACACATGGCAGTAGCGCATGCCACCCAAAACTGGAGCTTAGCCAGCCAGAGCCACACTCCAGCTGCCGGCCATGCTGCCTGCTGCAGAAGCGCTGTGGCTGCAGCTCCCAGAGACCCCCCAGGACTCTAGGTAAGGCTGCTGGGGCCAGCACAGTTGCTGACCCCAGCCTCCTCTACCCCACCCAGGGTAACCTGCCATACACTAGAGCACACATAGCACAGGCATACCTGGGGGCAAGTAGCTGCAGCACAAGGTATGCCACTGCTACTTGTCCCTGGGGAAATATACATTCCTGTTTGTTTGGATGTGTCCCAGAGTCTGCACTTTCAGCCTTGTTTCCTTGCACATCCTCATTCTCATTGAGGTGTTCAACCTGAGTCAATATAATCAGACAAGGGGCCCTTTTCATGGGTTATTTCCTGTGGGAGGTGACAATTCCCACATTTTCTATGGATTTGTTTCCTATCTGTTCTTTCCCACCAACATTCATTCACTTCATACCTCCCTATCTCTTCTTTGATCATATCTCCAAACTGATTAAACTCAAGTAAATATTAGACCTTTTGAAAAGTTAACAAGACTTTGAGCTGGTACCTCAAAGAATAAAATTAGAGATGCAGAGATTTTTATTACCCTTTGCAGCGATGCTCATTGATTAGGTTGTCACAGTCTAAGCCAAATATGAAAAAATTACCAAAGACTGGTAAGTAAATGCTGACACATCAACATTCTGCTGAATTATTCCATTAATCAATGTTTTAAAAGCTAAATTCAGCAGGATCTCTAAAATAGTGAAACACAGATATTCATAAAAATACGGCTATTAGAGGTAATGACTGCCCTTTCTGAATAAGGGAAGATCTTACTGAGGCCACATCATCAAACACTATTAAAAATAAAAACCTCTCATTAAGATGTGGAAGCAAGCAACAGAAGAGAACTGTAGCCCTTTTGTTTATCTCAAAGGAATTTCTATATTATAGTCAGGGTGGTAAGAAGAGTATCTTCCTTTGAATCAAATGTCATTAGATTTGACAATATTCTCCACTGCACTTAAAATGTATTCAGCTAGGCTCTATATATTTGGCTTGGCTCCATATCCAGCTCTGGCTTCTCTAGCCTATAACAGATGGTAGAAGTCTTCTAGCAACCAGCAGCAGCTGGAGATAGTACGCTCCCTACTTTGCAATGCAGCCAACAGATCATGACTGTGGGTGTTGCAGCACCCAGGTGACATGGAAGCCTGTTGTTAGTACTGTGCCAGTTAGGATGCCCACACACCACAGGAATCTCTAGCAGTATAGATGCCAGTGGTTTTTAATCATCTTGTATCATTTGAGCCTTGTAAGGTAACTGGGGCAGTTATTCTGTCCCAGAACATTTTATTGCACCTGGAACTGCTGAGTCTACAAATGGTAACAGCTGTTTTTTTAGGACATGAAGAGTATAGTGTCTGACGTAATGTGCTGTTAATTGTTTTGTTTTTCTAGCTTAAACTCTGAATTAACAATCATGGATATTTCATAAGGGTAAGTTTCTGCCCTCACTTATTCAGACAGGTGTAACTTCTGTGAAATTTATACATCATGGTAAATGTACAACCAACTGGATATAATACAGTTCACCATCTTGCATTCTTTGGTTTGTAGATCAGTTAAAACGAGTGATGCAAAATTCAGAATATGTTAGCTGAATTTTGAAGTGCCAGTGGTAGTTTTGTTCAATTTAAGAATTACAGAATTTGACAAGCAGTCCTGGCTAATTCCTGACAGAAATATTTGCACATTCACTTGTACTTGCACTTGCTGTACAGGAGGAAAATATTGTTGAGGCTCTACAGTGGGCTGAGGAGAACATTATCATCCATTAAACTCTTCAGTATAATGGTGGTCATACTCCATGTGAGTGTTTGGAACTTTCTCAAAGAACCTGAAACCGTGATTTAACATATCATATTTATCCACACACCACCTGTACTTTTTCCGCAAAACTCAGTCCCCACCCACCTCATAAATTGGGATGCATGGGAAAGTTGATTTTCTTCTTGGAATAGAAGCACCTTGGTTTGATTCCTTCTTCACTTGGTAGCACCCATGGCATTTTTATTTAAGGAGCTGAGGCAGTTGACTTAATGGCTTGTTGTTTTTCACTCATAGATGCTAATTACAGTTTTTCCTTTGTACAGTCTTGATGTTCCACAAATCAAGGTAACCTTTCTTGTAGCAATTTTTTCTCTCTTCTAGGTATTCGTGGTATCTCTTCTCCTATTTCATAGACTTGTAGACTGTTTTTAGCTACTCAAAATTATTTGGGCACCCATGAAGACCAGTCTTCAGCAGCATCTAGGGCTTCAGGTTTTTGGTTAAGCAGGAAAGGGACATGGATGAGCTGAAGATTAAATTCTGCCTGTGATCTTTCCAGTCATAACTCTGTAAACAACTTTTTTTCTTCATATTGCCTTCCCAAAAACAAGGTGCATGTCTTTTTTGGCATGTGGCACGTCATAAAATATAGTAATAAGTCCTGAGCCTGTAGAAAGCATGTAAGACCACATCTAATCCCCCTGCTCAAGTCCCTAAGAATCCATTCACACAGCTATTTTATTTCATAAGCCTTCATCTAAAGGCTAAGACTAAGCCACACAGAAAGTAGCACATAGAAGGAGAACCCACTCAATTTTTGTATTGATAGGTTTTTAAGGTACTCTATCATGGTGAAATAGGATCCTGTTTTAAGCCTTAAGGGTATGTATATACTGTCTCTTCAAGAAACCCAAAAAACAAGCTCCATTTATTTGCTTCTTCTCCACACACAAACTGCATGCTGAAAAAATATTACTACTTTGCTGTCAGAATGATCCTAGGCCATTTAAGAGCACAGCTGAGACTGAGATCCTGAAAGCACCCATGGGCATCCTCTGTAAGGGGTAGATATAGAGTAGGATCAAGTAGAAAAGGCTTATTTCTCACCTGCTCTCAAGGTCATTGCAGCACGGGTGTAGACATGCCTATGTTCGACATAGATGCTAAATAAGAAGAATAGGTTCTGGCACGTACTGTTTCCTTTGCTCTATTGCTTGACCATTTGACGTATCTCCTCAAATACCATAACTCTTTTCTGCATCCTTTTTACCTGATTCCTCTTGCTACTAATAAGGAACTCTTTTGCTATTTCTTCTCCAGCGCTCCCAAATTATTAATGCTTGCTTGCTTTCTTGTCACTCCTTTTCTTCCCCTCCCACCTTCATTCATTCTCCTTAAAGTATGTTTATTTCAAGATGATGGAAAGCTGGGCCAGAATTTTCACTTTCAGGGTCCAGAAAAAAAAAATCTTCAGGAGAGATGCTGACTAGTTTATCATTTGTATCTCTCTCTGAAAGGCCATACCATATTTCAGCTTGTTAGTCTTTCCTGTCCTGTGAGATCATTAGACATTACCAATGTAAGATATTAGTTTTTTCTAAGCTAATTGTAGATGAGTTAGCACCATTTAAACCTAATAGCCACTGACTGCTACTATATTAACCATGTCTTACTCACGCTTCCTCAATAGTTACTCTTCTTTTTAACTTAGCATATTTTGATATGTGTGTTGCAAGACTTATTTTTTACCTTTGCCTGTGAATCTTCATAAGCTGTCACTTTGGCCGTCTCTTTTCTCTAGTTATGGGAACCAGGAGGAAATCTGCATTCTAACTGTTGTATTTAGCTAATTCTAGAATCATTTAAGTTCAGCATTTTTATTCATTTTGGGGAGGCGTAACACAAAAGGGAAGCTGTAATGGAGCCCCTACCCCATCACTGAAAGAGAAAGGGAGTCGGAGCAGCTGGCTGGCTCCAGCCCCCTGGAAGGGTTAATAGCGGCAGAGTGCCCTTACACAGAGGGATCATCCACCCCAGGTGTGGCCAGCACAATGCAGCCAGTAATTGGCAGGACTGGGGTGGAAGTAGTAGGTCAGATGGCCCAGAGAGGGGGTTAAGGACCATATAAAATTAGGACTGTGGATAAGGCCAGAGTAGAGTAAGGCCTGACTAGCAAAGGAGGAAGGACATCAGACTGTGGGGAGCTGCAAGGAAGCCCCTGCACCACCAGGTGGCAGAGCTAAGTATTTTGGCCTTATGTTGTAACTTGTTGCCATAGTATGATGTTGACCCAGAGCTGTGGGGGGTAGGGAACCTTTTGTTTGGGAGCAGACATTTCTCATTACGTTAAACTGAAGGAATGGATTGTGGTTGTAGGGAAGGAGCAGGCCACTGAGAAAGGTGTCAAGGGTACCCTGGGTCCTAAATCCTTTTGGGGTGGGTGGGGGGAAGCAGCATAAGTTACCTAAGTCCAAGAGAGCCACAGCCCAGTTGTGAGTCCTGTGAAGCTCACAAGCAGTACATGGGGGAGAGTGCTTCTATCAACTGGAGGACTGTAGCCTGTGGCAGAAAAGACTGAGAGCACAAGCCCAGAGCCCACAAAGGGTGAGATCAGGGCCAAGGGGCCCCAAGCCTACAAAAGGTGAGGCTGGAGCTAGGACCCAGAAGTCTAGGATCCTAGGACAGTGGACCTTGGGTGGAAGGGTCCAGCAAATGGCCTTAGCCCAGACAAAGATCTAAAACCTGAAGTGAAAACTCCCTGCCCTCTAGGGGCAGCTTTCCAGTGTAGTTATAACATCAAGGTATGGCAGATGAAACAACAGGGTGGGACCATAAGAAGCCAGATGGGGTGAGTAAGATAGGATCCATGCAGCTGCTAGGGGGTGACTTGCTCACCCCAGGGCATGACCACCTATAGAAGCATCACCATAACATTAAAAATATTAGGTACAGGGAACAAGCATACATGCTGCTTTCTATACCATTGGGCTCAGAACCTTGCATATTCTATAGGCATTTAGCACTGTGTGTGTTTCACAGGAATTAAATATATGTATTTGTAGTGAGAACTTCTCAAATTGCAGTGCTAAGTGGAGTAATCAGCATTTTCCTTCCCATAGCAATCTTATGCAACGTTAATTGAAAGAAGTACATGCCCAGTGTGGCTGACTCAATTTACTATATGCAGGTAAATCCTATTCCCTAATGACAGTTATGGATTTTACAACTTTGATCCTGTTCCCACTGAAATCCATTCCTAGAACATTAATAGCAGAATTGGTGCCAAAGTCTACAAAAACAACCAGCCAAACAAACAAACAAACAAGAAAACTAACAGGAAAATTTGCCTATTCTCAAATCTGTGTAGTACAACTAATGTAGCAATTAAACCAATGATTAGGGATCAATTCACACTTACAACAATAAAATAAAAGAACAAATATGTGTTCAGTACTAAATAGAAGTTCTGCTAAGTGTTGTTTAGGTTTTGTTTCCATGAGCTTCTGCTGCATAAAATGAGGCATTTAGAAAATGTATCTTTTGAAACCATGCAATTGATTTCACTTCTTGCCTTGAAAAATTAAACAAACAATGACACACAGTTTAGGATCATGCAGACTACATTTTTCCATATAACCACTTCCTATTTTTTGCCCATATTAGGATTATTCAAAATTTACAGATCCTTTTCTTCCTTTATTAATGTTCCTGATTGCACTATATATGTATAATATACACTCTAGAGTCCACATACATTTTACTCAACATACGGCATTTTATACTATAATTTGAAGAGACCTTTGTTTAGTCATACCCTTATTGATAAGTTTATTTGAATTTTTGTCTAGATTTCAATTTTGGCAATGGTTTTCCTCTATTGGGGGGGGAAGCACCTTATGGTGAAATAGATCTATAATAAATTACATGCAATTTCCATTCCCACCCCTCAATTCTGTTAAAAATATATTTTATGTACATTGGATGATTAATTGTTTTCCCTTAGGTACAGGCTGGAGATCTTGGTGATCCATAGAATTAATGTACTGTAGCACTTGTATCTTGGTAAAAAATGACTTTACAGTCCTGCTTCTTGCATGGTGCTAACACTTAGGAAGAGTCCGGTTTTAAAATTCTCAGTGCAATTAGTATTGTGTTTATTTATAAAAGCATCTCAAGGTTTGGTGCATGGTTCATTTTGAATGCCTTTTTAAAAATATTTTTTCACTGTGAATGCACTAATTGGCTGCAAAATCAAAGCTTCCAAAGTCTGTCAATGCTGCTTCCAGGACACTGAGTGTGCTGCCTAGAAGTATAGCTCCATTCACTCCCTCAATGGCATGCACCCCAAATCAGGAAAGAAGGGACAGTTTGTTACCAGATTTGCCCATCACTTTGGGGTGTGCTCATTTATTAGGGGTATGTTTCTGGAGGTCTCTGTAATTCTGTCAATGTGCTACTTGTGTTACTTGTGTTTCTATATGGAGCTGTATCTCTCCCTTCTGCAAGTCCTCACCCCCAGTGGAGCTACCTTGCAGGACTCCATTTCAATGGGGCTGGGTTCCTCCAACCACCAAATCAGTCGAACACATGTACGCACATACACACACAGATCAACAGGGTACACCTGAGCCAGACCAGGTTATTTAGCATTGACAGGCTAACACCCTCATATGCCTTGAACTCAGTTCATCAGGACAACAATAAAATGCAGCCAGATACAAGCACACACACGCTAACAGAGGACGTCTGAGCAGGCTGGGTCTGATCAGCACTTTCAGCTAATACCCTCATGCACCTCAAAACTCATCACGTCACAATCTCTTGTCACAATGGTCCTCCTAGTAACCCCCTTGATGAGCAGACCCCACTATGGTTTTGGGCATTACAGGGATCTTTAGCTTAGGTAAAAGAAGTGTTGCTGCAGATCAAATGGGGAGATCAAGGGGAAAAAAGAGTAGGCAAGGTTCATAGAAAAAGTATAGCAACCAGCTTGACCATAAAAGTTATTTATTGTTAGTTATATGAACTTATGTTGACACCAATAATAATAGCCATACAAGAGAGAGACAAATAAACAGTTACGATATTACATAGTTTCAATTAGGGTTTGGGGGAAGTCTAGCTTGAGTTTGATTAGCAAAAGTCGGGTTTAGAAAGCTGTACCTGGAGTAAGAGAATAAAAGTCAGGTTCCTGGAGTCGGAAAGACAGTTGGGATCTCACCACTCAGCAGAGCCTGAAACGGTTGAGACCCCCAGGTGTTGCTGGAGCCGGCAAATAGGCAGAGTCCTCAGCATGATCAATGGAGAGATTCCAGGCAGAAAAGGAGTGGAACTGGTGCAGCTTTGGATCCAGGCACCAGGACAGAAACTTGAGCTTGTGTAGGGGTTTCTGTAGAGAACTAACAATGGCTCAAGGGAGAACATGAGGTTTGTTTAGGGGTAAACAATGGTTCATATGCTGGATAATAGGAATTGATCACTGCTGGCTATAAGTGGCATTACTCTGAGGGAGCTCACAATACAGAGAGGAAGATTCAGTGTTTTGGATACCAATAGAGGAGTCATTACTAGAATTGGTCTGATAAATGCTGAGCTGGGTGTGTGTAGATGTGGGTTGATTAGCATTTGGAACATAGCTTCCCCATCATGCAGTGCTCCCCTGCTTTTCTGATCCCAGAATTCAGTGTGGTCCTTGCCTTGGAATCTCTGTTCTTCATCCTGAATGCTAATTCCTGTCCCATCTCGCATTTAAGTGATTTGTCATCTGGTTCCATCTCAGATGCAAATGAGACCGTGGAGTTGCTTCACTCTTGTCAGCCTTGTCTGGAGGGCTTTAGGTGTGTCTCTCACTGCATCTTCTTTGTCTTTTGTAAGTCCTTCCTCTAATCAGGTTTTGTTCAGGCAGAGGTGGGGAGGGGGAGAGTTCTTTGTGAGTCACACAGCCTATATCCTGTGCCAGGGCTCCCCAAGAACACGGAGCTGAGAGGTAACAGGTTTCGCTGAGGGAAACCCCTGGCATGCGTCTTGCCCTAAACCCAAAAATGAGGCAGTAAAGCTGCCCTGGGCCAGTTTGAGAGTGGCAGGAAGGGTTTCCCCCAGAGCACTTTCAGAACTTCATTTTTGGGTTTCATTCATTTGAGGGAAGAGTGGGCGGCCAGGTCCATGCTTCTCAGTATCATTCTCCCAAGTGCCATGCAAGTCCTATAGAGATATCCCCACTGAATTTGGAAGAGTCAAGAGGTAGGAAAAGGAGAAAATATGCTTGAGACAGAAATGAGAGCAGGGAAGCACAAGGGACAATGCTGAGTCAGAGGTGGGTCAGTGGATTATTAGGGAACAGTGGGTCAGTGGATTATTATGAGGGAGACTGGACTATACAGGAAATGAATGTTGGAGAGGACAGAAGGAAGACTTCTGGAAGAGACCAGAATCAAGGACAACTGAGATGTTAGGAGGCAGGGGGAAGGAAATGGGGATAAAGTAATCAGGCATCAAGGGCCAGGTTGGAGATGTGTAAGTTTTTGTAGAATCTTTAAGGATCCAGAAGGTGCAACTAGCCCTGCTTACAAATGAGGTGGAGGGGGTGGGGGGGAATCAGGGCACTAGGTGGATCCCCAGCTGGCAGCAGCAAAGTAGAAGGACCTTATGGAAGCTGGAAGCATTTATAGCCTGAAGGGAGAAAGTTACCATTTGTTTTCCAACCTGAAGGGTCAAAAGCAGCGGAGTTGTTTAGTTGCTTTGCTGAGGAGAGTGGACTGATTCTAAAAGATGACTTTGAAGAAAGTACCTGTTTGGGACCTTCTAGTGTGTGGCTGTGATTCCAGTGAGAAGAGTAGGCACTACAAGCTCATAGGATAGAAAGAGAAAAGGGAAAAGTTAAGGAGAGAAGAAATGACTGCTTTGCTACTCAAGGACCAGGAGGTAGGGCTGTGTGAGGCTTCGGACCCTGCTTCAGATCCAGAGAAGATTTGGACACTTTGGCATCTGAAGCAGCATGTCTGGATTGAAGCGTTGGCTTTTTTAGGCTTTCCGAAGTGGTTCACACCTTCAGAAAAGCTTCAGAGCTGCTTCAGAGATCTGGCCATAGGGTATAATGGGAAATCAATGAAATATCTATACTTTGTTGTTTTTTGTCTGATTTGGATGAAATTTGCAGAGATGGTAACCTCTGCTGAGAGAATAAAGCCTGACAAGTTTCAAGAAGATTGGTGCAGGGGTTCAGGAGGAACTGCACCCCAAATTCTTGAAACAAAATTTATGTCACGTCTATGTGTTACAACACAGCGGGGTGAAAACTGCAGGGGTAGTGGCCCCTGGTGAGGCCATAAAGCCTGCCAAGTTTCAAGAAGATCAGTGCAGAGGTCTGGGGGGAATTGCACCTTAAGCTGCTGACAGCCAAAACTCATGACACAGGGGTCAGCAGCTAGGGGTACAGAGCCCCAGAACCGCCCTGCACCAATCTCCTCAACAGCTGGCAGGCTTCATGTCCTCAGCAGGGGTTACTACCCCTGCAGCTTTCACCCTGCTGTGCCTTAACACACACATTGTCACCCATGTCACAAGTTTTGCTTGTCTGCAGCTTGAGATGCAGTTTCCCCCAAACCCTTGCACCTATCTCCTTGAAACCTGGCAGGCTTCGTGACCTGAGCAGGGGCCACCACCCTGCAGTTTTCAGCCCGCTGCACCTTAACACACACAGGGTCATCTATGTCACGAGTTTTGCTTGTCAGCATCTTGAGGTGCAGTTTCCCCCAAACTCCTGCACTGATGTTCTTGAAATTTGGCAGGCTTTGTGGCCTCATCAGGGGCCACTACCCCTGCAGTTTTTAACCCCCTGTGGTGTAACACATAGACATGACATGAGTTTTCCTTTTAAGAATTTGGGGTGCAATTCACCCCAAACCCCTGCACCTATCCTCTTGAAACTTGGCGGGCTTTGTGGTGTCACCAGGGACTACCACCCCTGCAGGTTTCATCCAAATCAGACAAAAAACAAAGGTATAGATATTTCATTGATTCCCCATTTTATACCCTATGGCTGGATCTCTGAGGCGGCTCCGAAGCTTCGGAGCTGCTTCAGCCGGATCGAAACAGAAACCCAGTCTGGAGCTCCAGATCAGATCCCTGGCATCCAAAGCAGCTGCATCTGAAGCTGGATCAAATAGCTGCCTACTCGCACAGGCCTACCAGGAGGCAATGGTAGTCAGTACGGGACACCTCCTTTTCTGTCTGCAATTTGGTCCAGGCTCTGCTAGGTAATAAAGCACACGCCTAATTTAAGCACTTGAGTAACCTTGTTGTCTTAATTTAAGCACTGAAGATGCATTGTGAAGTTGGCTGAATTGCACATATGTAATCATTAAGCACTGAATTTTTAACAGACCAGTTGGGGATAGGCAGCTTCCCCTAAAGGCTTGAAAATTGCAAAGCCAGGATACAAACAATGTAAGTTATTACTTTTTGTTACAAACTCATGGTTTTTCAGATAACAGCATGATTTGGGAGGAGACAGGCTTACCTGATTTTGCTTACTATGAGGCTGGTGGAGCCCTAAACCTGCTGTTCAATGACCCAGGACAGAAATTTGGGGAGAGTTAAATCCAGTTATACATTACTGGATTTTGTATTCTTCCTGGCTACTAGAATTTGCACTATTTCTTCCTTAACAAATGACATGATTAGCTATAAAATTAGGCCTCAGTCATTCAATGGAGCTATCCCCAAGCCAAAGGAATCTCTCTAAATCTGAATGGTATGTAGGATGGATAGAGCCTGCACCTGAAAGCAGCCCTATTAAGGGCATGCAGACTGTCTGGAGTACCTGGCCTTGTACCTAGTTAATCTGATCAGAGAATGCTTTGACTTCACTGGGAGAAGGTGCAAAGGGATCAAGCTGACTGGCTGCCTTTTAAGCTGCACTATTCTGTTTTTTAAGAGCTGTAAATATATAGACTGTCCAAATCTTACAGACGCCACACTTGCATAATTACACTGGTTCATTTTTACATTCCATAAAAATCTGTTGCTCTTAAATGTTTCATTGGGAACAGTGGGGAATCATTAGAAATAGTTATTTTAATTGGCCATTTCAGGATCTTATAGGAAAAATAATACTTATGTGCCTAATACACCAAAGGTTTCCAATATTGCAGTCTTCTGATATTGTACAACTATGGAATGTTTTTTATAGCACAACATGTACCTCTACTTTAATACTAAGTATAACACTGGAGAAAAATAACCAGATATTACTGAACAATTTCAGCTACAACTTCTTAAATAAATCGGTAGTCTTACAGCAAACAAGCAAAAGGGTTTAGAATTGTTTCTGGTGTGTGTGTATTCAATGGTATGCAAAGCAATGTAAAATTGGTTTAAGAGAAGTAAGTCATTACCCAAACTGTTAACATTCTTTTGTTGTAGCGCTACATTAATGGCAATTGAATCTTCAACTCCAGTTATGCAGAAATAAAGATGTTTTTGCTCTTGGATTCCGCATGTTTCAACACACAGTTGAGTTGAGCTTGAGGCCATTGTGGATTTATGCTTGTTCTCTGTATAACCCAGGTACACCCAAGGGTGTGTCCTATTCTCAGTTGGATGGGTAGGTAGGAGGGGTTGCTGTGAGAGGGATGCCGGAATTTTGGGCGGATCCCTCTTTCCTCTATAGTGTTAGCCCAGACCCAAAATTCTTAACTATATACAATTTATTGAGTTGCAAACATTTATGTATAAAACTCTTTAAAATTGATACAGATACAGGTGTAGATACAAATATACATATAAAGGTCTATTAGCAAGAGGAACTCTGCCCTAGGGAGGGCATTCGGGTAAGTGCCCATGCCCCAGGGCCAGAAGAGGGGTCGATCCCAGGACGGTCAATCCAGCAAGTTTATACCACAAGTGGGTTAACTAATAAAGACAACCTTACAGAGCCCATTATACAGAATTAATACACCCAACTATTTATAACACCAACAATAGAAATAGATACCAAATAGGAAGCATAACTGTGCCAGATATTAGACACACCCTATCTAGGTTCCAACCACTTGGTCCCTCAAATTGGATAGGGTCTTCTCCCCATGGGTGTTCCACAGAACCCTCCCTAGTGTATATTTGGGGTATCCTCCTCTCCTACACTGGAGAGCGGAGGGTGTGTGGGGCCATCTCCCCTGCTCACTCCTCCCAGGGTCTCCTGCCCAGGGACACCTCCCCTGCAGGACCTGGATTCCCGATAACTCATGGCCTTTCCACTGAAGGCTGGCAATCTGGCTTCTGGGTCTCCACACCATCTCAGGCCTCCTGGAGCTGTCAGCCTCAAGTTGGGGGCCCTTCCCTTTGGGCCCTGGGCCCCATGCTGGGCACCCTGGGAGTTCCTACAGGAGCCGATCTCTCACTGGCTCCAGTTCCCTGACCTCATGCCGGGGGTCTTTCCCTTTCCCAGGCCCTGCTCTGGGCACCAGGGCTCTTTTAGTTTAATGCTAAGCCACACTGCGGGGCTCTGGCTACCTGGCCTAGAGCCAGGGCTAACTTGAGCAGCCTCGAGCTGCTCTCAAGGTGAACTCTCCATGAGCCAACCTGTGCACCATGTGAGGACTGACCGGCCTCAAGCTGCTCCCACATCCAGCTCTCCGACTTGTGCACTGTGTGGGGCCCGAGCAGGGCCGGCTGTCCATGCACCGATGTATGCATCACCCCACCCAGCCGCTTACTGGGTTCATAGGCTCAAGCCGCCTCAAGCGGTTCCCAGAGCGAGAGTGCTATGTGCCAATCCATGCACCGTCAAGGCTCAGGCAGGGTCCTGATGACAGTCTTCTCTGGAGCTCCTCTCTCCTCTCCACCCCTCGCCATGTCTGCCTAGTATGCCAAGCACGCTGGACTTCTATTTATACCAGAGGCTCTGCCCTGAAGTCCACTGGACCAGCAAAGCTCAGTCTTTGATCAGGTCAAGAGGTTCTTCGCCCCCCACCTCTGAGCAGGGGTGGGGCAAGTCCCTCCCAGCTGTTACCTGATTGGTGGAAATGTTCCACCAGTCTGAAGTGTCCTTCTCCAAGCCTGGCTTGCCAGGCAAAAGCAGCAAGCCTGCCACATCTGGGAATATAGAGCACTGGCACTCAAGGCTGTCATATAAGCACCTAAGATAACAACAAACCTCTTGGAGGATCTTTTCTGACAAAGGAACAATACAGATTATGGCAGTGTAAAGGCTGTAGTAACAAGCAGAGAACAGCTAAAGAGAGAGCAGGGAAACCAAGGTATAAAATGCAGTTCCCCACTGTAACTCAGAATACTTTGCAGGAAGCATTCTGAGTTACAAATGATCCCCCACCAAACAGAAGTTCATTGTCAATTTCTGGGGGGAAGGGAATCTAGCTACTGGCTTCCAGCCTGCAGCAGGTTTCACTTGGCAACAGCCTATGCTCCTTCCCAGCCAGAGCTGTTTTCAGAATGGAAGGGGAGAAAGGAAGTAAAGAGAGCTCATTCTGGGGGGTACCCAGTAAGTGCTGGAGGGTGGGGTGCGTGAATATTGGACCCCATACTGGGGGGCTCCAGTACATCTGCCCCACCCTCCAGTGTGGGCTGAAAAACCCCCAAACCAAACTCCCTTCTCTCCTTTCTCCCCCCACCCCATTGTGAAAGCAACTTGTGTCTGCGCTACCTCCCAGCTTCAATTTACAGAAGACACTCTGTTTTGAAACATGCAATGAGGGTTCAGATTTTCAACCTATCAGCCATTTTCTAAGCAGTCTGTAGCCTTGCACTTGTTTGGTCCTAGCTATAGACTTCTTTCTGTGGCCAGATTGGGTGAAAATTGTCACTTCTGTCTATGCCCCAATATGTAGCTTAAAATGTAAATGCTTCCTTATGGGCTTGAGGATGGCTATCCCATTCTGTCCCATTTTTGCTCACACAACACAGGAAGAATGTGAGTGATAAATAGTAGGACATAAAATTGTCCATTTAAGCCAAAAGGTTGCCTAATCAGAAATAGTGATATAATGCTAACAAAGCTAGTTTGAAAACAGTGCAGCTTACACCCTCAGTGTGAAGGGGAGCCTAAGGCTCTGCAGGAGAACACTTCTTCTTCTTTAGGATGTTTTGCAGACCTGGAAGCACAGTTTACACTGAGGCACATAAGGATGAAAATTTAGGGATGGAATTTTCAAAAGCAGTTACTGCTGGCTTTAATTCTACACCCAGCAAACTATCCACTGAATACAATGGGAGTAGCATAAGGCTAGTACCGAGAACTTTTAATAATGCCACTAAAAGAGTTTTAGTGTTTTACCAAAAAAGGTATAGAACAAAATATTCCCTTCCTGCCACTGGCTACATTTACACCAAACAGGTGTTAGAGAGCATCACTACTTATGAAAGAGCACTGCTACAATGCCAATCAGCCACTCCCCCTTCTCTCTTTCTCTTGAAGCTGTCTTTCAACAGGCTGCCGGACAATTCAGTCTTCTTTCCCCATTAACCACAAAACTGAGGAGCCCTGTCCTGTGCTTGTGGCAATAGGAGAAAGACTGCCACATCTCACATCATGTTCTAGTGCTTCACCTCCTTGCCATGATGTTCTGGGACAGTGGTGGCCAGCTTCTTTGGTACATGTGCCACAAATCCCTGCACCTTCCTCAAGAGCCAGTCTTATCTTGTTCCCCTGCCTGCTCTGCATTCTGCTTCCAGATCTGAGCTCCATGCCTGATCAGCTGCACTGTTTTATTCTTCTTTCCCTGTGTTCCCTATCTGCCACAAGCTGCCCTCTCTTCCCCCCTCGCCCTGTTTTAGGACACAGTGGGCTTGTAGCTGGCTGGAGGTAGAAGAAAGGGGATATGTCTTTGTAAACATTACCAAGTTCTTCTGAGAGGAGAGACTTCTCATCCATCAAGGAAGAAATACATAGATATACTAAACCAAAATTGGAAAATCAAATGGAAATACAGAAGTTATTTTTCTGACAGTAGCTTAATATTATCTCATTAAAGAACAGCCTGAGATGTGAATTGATCTGCATGTCAAAATCCCTTTTTTTCTGTCTGTCTGCAGTTATGAAAATGCACAAGTGCTGGGGCCTGTTTAGGAGATTAGAATCTGGTCTTCAACTGTAAAATATATTACATTTTGAATTAAGGTTTATGGATACTATAGTGTTGTGTACATTGGTACCAGACCCAGTCCTGAGGTACACCAAGTGCAAAGTGCATGCTGAGCACAGTTTGGAGGAATGGAAAGAAAAGGTAGCTATAAGTCCCTTGATCCTCATTGGAAATGGCCCTCAGGGTGATCTTTCCCCAAAACAAATGGATTACTATATTCCACTAAATACTCCCAGGTATTTAGAGATACATCTAATAAAAATTAACCGTACAAACAACATTAAAACACTGTGAAAAAGCTTTTAACAATTATATGCTTAAGGGAAAGGAGAGAGAGAGAGAGAGAATAATATGCCTTGAATAGCAGATGGGAAAAAAATGTCTGCCAGAAAGTGGCTCAACACTAGCATGGACTCAACCAATTAGCCTGGCACCATTGTCTGGTTACTACAACCAGTTACATGCAACGTGTATGTCACCACTGAAACAAGGTAGAACCTCATGTTGTGTAAGGTAAGCAAAAGGTCAACCACACCCTAGTCTCCTTATTAGGACCTGGCCTAAAGTTACACCTGAAAATGTAACTTTTCATAGCTTGCATTCCCTGTGTATAGATCTGCGTCCATCTTAATATAGTCTTCAAGGAGTGGAGGGTGATCTGTGTGAGGCTCATGAGGGAGCAGTACAGGAGATGATACTTTGCTGCTTTGATTTCCCTAATGTGAAATTGCTGAGAGGACTGGGCACATGAGGCTATGGGGCTGGAAAAAGGTCACTCATCATACATGTGAAGAAGTGAGCTGCTGTCTATGACAGACTGTTTCAAGGGAACCTGTCAAGGGCTGGCCCTTGTAACTGCCTCTCTTTCTTCCAGAAGCAGATCTTAAATCAATCTTGATGTAAGGCAGCGAAGCCTCCCATCACTCCTATAGTAAGCACTAGGAATGATTGAAAACTTTAATGCTCTTTATGCAATATCTCATTTTCATACCTCTGATTTTCCTCCCTCACCAGATTGTGATTGAAGATTTGGTTTTCGCGTGCTGACAGAATGTTTTAACTCTGCTGACTCTCTGCTACTGTGATGCTCAATCAGGTTCTACATTAGCTCAGTGACCTGGGATTAAGTCCTGGCTCATACTTTTCTATGTGAGGGAGAGCTCTTACACCCCTGAGGAATCCACCAAAGGGATGACAAAGTGCTAAAGTCACATTATCCTTCAGCACTGCCTGGAAGCACTGCTTTTTTTTAATGGGTAGACATACTAAGCAGTATCTGCCTGTTTTGTACAATCACCAAGCTGCTGTGTTTGAATCTCAGCATATTAGATACATTTGCTCCGAAGCTTCTTTCGATTTAATTAAGCAGAAACACTGCCCCTTTCTTGGCCCCTCTGGCATAGTTCCTGCACACAGGGATCTTTCTGTTACCTCATACAACTTAAAGCTAACTGTCCAGGGCCCCCCAAACCAGTGATTGACCCTCCCAGGCTCCCCAGTATGTTACGTATCATCTCTATATCAGAATTTACAGTATAGCAAAAAGCATTTAATAAAAAAAGGAAGAAACAGATCTAGACAAAAAGTAACAAGATGGAATGTGTTTCCCTGCCAGAGTTACCTCATTATCCATGGGCAGACAAGGTTCTTTGGGTAAATCTGATATCTTTTATTAGACCAACTCAAATAATTGGAAAGATTCTTCTTTGCAAGCTT
Organism: Gavialis gangeticus; assembly: GCF_001723915.1. Lineage (NCBI taxonomy): Eukaryota > Metazoa > Chordata > Crocodylia > Gavialidae > Gavialis > Gavialis gangeticus. The sequence continues at coordinate 18,340,669 of NW_017728992.1, read as the reverse complement.
TCGGGTATAAATGCCCTTTGTCAGGTTGAAGAAGCATCTGTAGTTGATGTGTGCTCTTCCTGGATGGAATGAATAGTAAAGAAGCCAGAAGCTGATATGCATGCAAGACAGGCAGTCAGACTCTCCATGATAAACATTGCCATGTGATCAGTCTCCCACCAGGAAAGCTGATGTTTAGTTACTTTCCGATGGAGTTCAGAATTAGCTTGAACAGCAGTTAACTCGTGGTCTATGTGGCCATGTCTACACAAGATGCTGACTGCTCAGTTGTTACTGTGCAGTCATTTAGTTCTTGTATAAACACGTACTAAATGACTGCAGCACCGATGAACGACTTTTTTGTGACGCTACTATGCAGTAGCCTAATATTACTGTGCAGAAGTGTTGCGTCATGGTTGTTGCCACATAACACGACTGTGCAGTTGTTTCGGGCTACTGCAGTCAGCATCCCATGTAGACATGGCCTGTGTATGTCCCTGTAAATACAAGACCCCTGGCACTCTGTAACCCTTGGTTGTTAGCCCTGTTTTGCTACCCCTCATAATTTCAGTCCAGTTTTGAAAAAGAACATCAGAGGCAGATAAATCCAGTCTTTAAAGAAGAGTTCACAGTCTGACAGATGCATTTAGAAAGTCCATAATATGAAACAAATTCATAACTTGTACAAAGATTCCTCAGAGCATTCCAAGTCAGTCTGCTGAACCAGCACATCCCTTCACTGCCCTGATCAGGCCCTTTTCTAAGCCACCCTCCCCCACTTGTGTAAATGTGCATGTTCCCTCTCATTTTCCTCCCCTACCAAATTGTGATTGAAGTTTTGGCTTTCATGTGCTGACAGAATGTTTTAACTCTGCTGACTGTCTGCTATTGTGATGCTCAGTCAGGTTCTGTATTAGCTCAGTGACCTCTACTGGATCTAGACCACTGCTTGCAGAGGATCTAGCATATAATTAGTACATTACTTTCAATTCAACTATTTTTTTTCTAGAATAGCAATCTAAAAATCTTCCACCCAGGCGTTTTCCCTCAATATTACATAAAAGAGGAGATACAATGAATTAAATGATTGAGTTACTGAATTTGTTTGACATAGGCTCACAGTGTAGTAAATAACATTTTAAAATGCAAAAAATAATTATACTATTTGCATAATATATCATGGTGTGTTGTTTTAAAACATGTATGCTGAGGTTTTCAAAAGAGGCTGAGAGAATCAGGCAAACAAATTTTATTGACATTCACTTGGAATTGGTTGTATAGCTCCCATAAATATGAACCTTTATGCTCTTTTGAAAATCCTACCCATAATAGCATAACCTGGTTTAAGTGTTGCAGGAAGTCTAACTAGCAACTGACCTTCATGTTTTTGAGAATTCTCCCCCAATAAAGCCCATTTTAAATAAAAAGTGTGTTGTAAGGGGTGTCTGACTTCAGGGATAGGGTCTCTCCCCTGCCTAAGACTATCTGTTGCTTCTCAATTAAGACTGAGAGGCAAAGGTTCAGGAAATAGTTTCTTCCTAAACAGAAGAACCTGGAATCATGAGAGAGAGAGAAAGCGTGAAGTATGTGAAATGTGGAAGCTCTTAACTACATGGTAAAGGCAGGTCTTCACAGAGCTTTCTGTCTCCCTTTTGCTTGTATCTTAGTGTGAAGAAAGACATAATAATTATATCAGTATCATTTGATACTTACATAAGTTGTTAGGATGGAACTGTTATATCTGCATGCTCCTATGACAATACACATCAGAACAGCTGATGTGCATTTCCTAGCAGAAGTGACTCCTTTTATTTAAAGCAATTGAATACTATTTCTCTCTCTTCAGCTTAATTTACTCATATCCAATTTGATTCTATGTAAACACACAAAGAAAAATGTAAAGCAAAGAAAAAATCTGCGTGAAACCACTTCACTTCACAATAAAAATATTTTTTCTAAGGTCACTCAGCAGTACCCTTAAGCTAACATTGACAGAATAAAGCGGTATGGTTGTAAATTGTACTGATAGTTTTTAGTATTAGATAAAGAGCAGAAATAAGATTACTGAAGCCTGCTATCCAATTACCTGAAATAGTCCTGAGACCGTATGGTACGCTGCAGACATGGTCAGTAACTGAAACACCACAATGAGAATTACAGACTGTGGACCTAGCATAAATCTAAACTATGGATAATATATGCTTAAACTTGTATAGATTAGAATGCCTAACATTTAATCACTGAGCAATAGCATGGAAAAATAGAATGAAGTGTTGATCAAGGCCACCAGTATTGTTGGCCACCAGTGTTGTTAGTGCAGATAATTATTTTTGTAAATCACTAATAGTAATTAAAGGTAACAACTGCATAACTTTGATGTTTTAACTTTTGATGAGAAAAATTGGATTCTGTGTAGTCAGTTAATCCTGTGAAAATGGTATTGTTTTCTTGTTAACTGAACGTGGTAAGGCAGAAATCTAGAATCACTTGTTGCCAGCCTTGGCCATTTTCAAGGGGCCTATGATAAATGCTTGGTCAAGCAGGAGGCCCCAAAAGCCTGTTTGTGAATGACTGTAAAGTGAGACTTTGCAGATGTAACAACAAGCTTGGTCAGCAATGGAAAGAAAGCAGTTAACATATCCAGTTAAACCAGGTCTCATGTAAATAAAGTAAAAACACCTAAATAAAGGCTTACAGAAGAAAGCCTAAAATTGATAACTGAAATACACTGCCACAACTTAAACATGTTAGTAGTCATTATTGATATAACCAAGTTTATTAAATTTGTTTTGTTATAATGGACAATTTATTATTAATTTTGTTAGATAAGTTATAAAACAAAGTAGCCTTGACAGTGAAGACCATAAACCACAGTGAAAAGAAAAGAGGATAATGTCAGGCAGTATTCCATGATAGTGAGCATTGGCGACATATAGGGGCTACACACTGGTGCACCCCCTGAGATAAGCGCCAGCGGCACTTCCGGGTTTAGCGACCAACCGCTGAGCCCCATCTTTCACCAGCACGGTGATCGGGTGCTGGTATCCCCCCAGCATTAGGAGGCACCAGTTGCCCATGATGGTGAGGGAAGGAGATAAGAAATCCTCCCTTCCAGAATGTTAACTGTTACAGAGACATAGGGCACATCTACACATGCTTTAGTTAATATGCATTAAATCAAATAGCTCCGAGGACATTTATACACGTGCTCTGGGAGTGGGGGGGCACCACTCTACTTAAAGTGCCTGGAGCGTCTTGTGTATCAGCATCCCCATGCTTCAAAACGGTGGAAGGATACTTTTATCTAAAGCTTGTCAAATCCTACTAATAGTTGAACAAGCTTTAGATAAGGCACTCCCACTGCCATTTTGAAGCATGGAGTTGCTGATTATGAGACACAGGATGCTGCTGGAGGGCATTAATTGCCACACTCCAGGAGACTTTATTAATCGAGTGTGCTCCAATGTGCTGAAATTCCAACACATCAGAGCAGCCTCCCTGCTCTTATATATGTAACCTCCATTGTGAGGTACTGGGAAAATGCACATTAGCTCATCTTAATGTACATTAACTAAATAGCCTGTTTTTTAAAGTGACACTTTAATGCATATTAAAATAGGTTAATGCACATTAAAGTACACATGTAGACATGCCCATAATGCCAATTAATTGACACCTCTTCCTAGGTCTATAAGAAAACTGGTTCAAGTCAATTTCAAAAGTTTTAGTGAAACAAAGTTATTTGAGTAAAACCAATCAGTGAATGTTTATTAGCATTTCAAAGCAAGCCATCTATAAATATGTAAACTGGAGGGAAATTTGGAGAACAGTGCAAATTTTAGAAGATCTGTTGTTAGTCTGTGTACTACTACCCCCCTCCTGAGTTGCCTCAGCCAGTGGCGGATTTACCATGAAACAAACCACGTGGTGGCACGCGGTCCCAAATGAGAGGGGACCCTGCTGCTGCCGGGGGGGGGGGGGCATCCCCCAACCAGAGAGCCTCCCACGTTTTGTCTGTGGCCCTCCCTCCCACCCAGCAGGTTGGGGTCTTCTTCAGCTGTTCTGGCTGGAAATTCTGGCCACCGCCCCTCCCCCCTGGCCAGTGTGCCGAGCTAATTCCCCCACAGATGTGTTATGGGGTGGGAGGTGAAGCCCTGCACCCTGCTTGGATCACAGGGCCCCACTAAACATAAATCCGCCACTGGACCCAAATGGTATATGTGAGAAGCTCTATTATGCAGTTATGGGTAGCTAGATAGGCATTGGAATAAGGATTTGTTCTTGTGGTTTTGGAGTAACAATAAAATTTCTGGTCATAGATCTGCCTCTTGCTTGTTTTCTGAATGGGATGGTAATAATTACGGGGACTATAGGTGTACTTTAATTCTGTGTCCAAGCTTGCAAAAGAGGTCCTGACAATAGACAAGCTGTAGTCCTATTTCTCTATGGGCTGTATTGTCCCAATATTTTTTGGTAACAATATTCCTACTCGCTACTCCCTTGCATAAATCAGGGAATCAGGATTTGGACATGTTATACTTTATTTTCTTGCACATAACACACCCCCTAAATAAGTTATGCACCCACCAAATTTTGCAGAATGAAAAAATTAATACTTTTCCTTGGAAAATATTTGTAAGTACAGTATTTTTGCAGGGAAAACAAAGGCTGCTGCAGTAGGAGGGTAACACTGTGGGAGTAAAAGGGGAACAACGTATTGCAACTGCTTTGTAAATCCCCTAGCTGCAGGACAACACAAATGCTGTTTGATAAGTCAGAGTGCCCAATACCTCTCTCTTCTCAAGCTGAGCCGGGTGGACAGCTAGCAATTTCTGCCAGGTCACCTGAGAGCCCAATTCGATCCAGCAGCATTTGTGAGGTCAGCTGAGGGCCTCTGCTTTTGCACCAGGGCTTGGCTTTTTTTTAGAAATACAGAAGTTCCTGCTGAGTCAGTAGTATTTTGTGCAACCTGAGCCTCTGTCCTCTCTGAGGAAAGAGTGTCCACAGCCAGCAGTTAGGGAGCCCCACAAGCTCATTATGTTTCCCCCTATATGGCACTGACGCTGGCACTTGACACTAAACATTTGATGTCTGCCTCTGAGGACATGCAAAGCCCATGACGTTTCTTTGTTTTTCTGTGGAGAAGCATATGTAATCCTTAAGCTTAGCATGGTTCCCACCAGAAATGGAAAGTGTACCCAGAACTGGGAAATTAGCCCTTTGGTTACAATTAGTGAAGTCCCTAATATATGAGCTAAGGATGAATTGCTTTTAGTTGTGTTAAGGCTTTGTCATACACTCTAATGATGTATTGCAGCCTACACAATAAGAATTGATGACAAAGGCAGCATTTCCAATTTTTTTTCTTTAATACAGGAAGTCCTATGTTGACCATGATCAAGATGGTAACCTTAATGGTAGTGTCTTTGAAAAAGTCACACAGTTATGCACCCACCAAATTTTGCAGAATGTGTCCACACATGCAAGTGCATGCTCTTGCAGCAACTCAAATAGAAGCGGTGCAAATTTGAGCCGGGGCTTTTGGCCTCAGCACACGTGCTCGGACATGCACTTTGTAGTGGAGCAAATTGTGCCGCTTGGGGCAAAATAACCCTTCTTGGCTCCTCCCGGATCTGCAGCCAGGGGGAGCTAGAGCCCAGAGCCAGTACCTGTGGTGTCCCCAGCAGTATAAAAAGCTGCCCTGGCAAGTAGCTCAGGGCTACTCGTTCTCAGGAGCTTCTGGAGCCCAGGCAATTGGTACCTGGGGACACTACCCCTTGTGCCAGCTGGACTGCTGAAGCAACCTGGAGAGTTCCTTGCACACTTTACCCACTGCGGCGGGCTGGCAATGGAAGCTGCTGCCTGGACCTGCTGTGCACCTGCCAAACCTGGATGTGGACTGCACAGCCAGTAGAATAATCTGCCCCTCTGGGCCAGCTGCCACTTGGCTGTGACTACAGGGTTGGCCTTTGTGCGGCACTACTGCCATGTGTGCCCCCTGCCCAGCCATCTGAGCAGCTATTGCCTGGAAGATGTTCTGGATGCTGTGGCCTGCTTTCAACTGTCAAAGCATGTCCTCCTGGCCCCAATTGGCCAGGAGGTCAGCCACCTTCAGCTGGGTCCAAGGTGCTAGCTCTGAGCAAACAGGGTCCTGCCACCAGCCTCCCTAGCAGGAATTCTGGTGTTCTCTATTGGAAAACCAAAAAATCCCTGACAAAACATTCCCAAAGTCACTCTGTAAAATACCCTGAAATCTATGTTCCTCCACAATTAAAACAAAAGACCACTATAAAGAGAGAGAGAGAGAGAGAGAGAGCGATCAGTTGGGCAATGCTGTATTGATATATCTACAGTGTTAAAGCAATTTGGAAGACTAGCAGTGTCTTTACATAATAATAAAGTGAATGCTAAAAACATGTATCATGAATTCATGGATACATTAATATATATTTCGCTGCCTCCCAACAGGGGCCGTTCCCCCCTCAGGGACCATGGCCCCTCCACAGGGGCTACACCCCTCCCCCACAGGGTCTGCGGACCCTCACAGGGGCTACAGCCCCCCACAGGAGTGGGAAAAGGATCAGGGAGCTCGGGACAGGTGGGGGGTGGGGGCCAGGCGAGGAAGGAATCAGGGGGCTCGGGGAAAAGGCAGGGGGTGAAGCCAGGCAGGAAAGAGATTGGGGAGGCTCAAGGGGCAGTCAGAGAATGGGACTGGGTGGGGTGGGGCAGGAATTGGGGGCTGGGGGAGCAGGCAGGGTATCCAGGGGTCTAATTTTGCCCCCATGCTGCAAATTTGTAGCATAGGGAACATTTTCTTGTTCCTGCACATGCTTCTTGCAGCATCTAAAATGGGTTTGAGACTTTGCAAGAGGCACATGTGGGCTCATCTGGATGCACCCAAAGTGTGCATCTACACATCACTGTGGTTTATTGTACTAGTATATAAGTACTAGTATATTGTGGTGGGGATACCTCCACAAGAACAAACTTACCACCAGTGCAGGAACAGCGAGAAAAGTGGCAATAGCAAAATGTCGCTGAAGATCAAAAACACCTTCCAGTCCTGGCGTGAACGCACTTTATTAACACATGTCACCAACGATTCACTGGCCAGCACTCAGGAAGGGAGTTAAAATCCACCCCAACCAACATCCATGGAGGACCAGAAGTGGATCCTCCCAAGAACCCAGAGCAGCAGGGAGAGACTGTGTGCCCTGGCAGGGGCGATTGGTAGCAACCCAGGGAGTTTGAATGCCCAGTTAGAGCTAGCTTGGAGGAGCCAGAATACCTACCTCTCCAGCAGGATACCTACCTGGGCTTCTCCGTGGATCCCAGATGCCAAAGGCAGGGACTGGGAAAATGGCGAGCCTGTGGGAAGAAAAGAAACGCAGAAGTGGTGAACTCCATGAGTAACCCCAGGGAAGGATACCTGGGGTAAGATACACCCCTGGGTAAAAGAGGTGGCAAGTGGGGCCAACTTTGAGGCCTCAAGAAGGAAAGTGAACTCTCTGAATGAGATGGTACACATATTCTAACTTTGACTTTGAATAAACAGGGTCTATTGCCTGGCTGTAGTTGCTAGCCAGAAGGTAGGCTTGGCCAAGACTTAACATCTCATTTGGTTCGTGTAAGGCAGGGTGTAGGGGAGGCGGAGCCCTGGGAACAAAAGCCTGCATGTGAGCATCAACAGGGAACCAGGAGGGGCAAGATCAAAGAATTTCCTCCCATTAAGAATTATTCCAACCGAATCATGGCTGGTGAGATGCCTTGGGGACCTTAAAGACTCACACCATCAGGCAAGCTGCTGACCCACAAAGGGACAGGAGTGCCTGACCAGCTTGAGAGGACAAAGAGCTCAAACAGGCATAACAGTAAATTACACATATAAGTACTAGTTTATAGCACTTCCACCTTTTGGAAGTACTAAAGCATGGTGCATGGTTAGATTCCACCTTAGCAGCACACTATACTGGGGGAGCATGCCACTATGGTGACATAGCTACTGATCACATGTAGACCCAGGGTGTAGGGCCATAGGGCAACATGTAGACATGCCCATAGTTCTCTGGAAACAAAAAGATTATATCATTTCTGACAACCTAAAAATGTAGAATCTTCTTTTAAATTTTTCAGTGAAGGAGATGGCTTATAAATTAAGCCAAAAACTGTAGACATAGGAAAAGACTTGCTTTCTGTAAACAGTTCATTAGAACTGCTTTTATACATGGCAGATATAAGACAACTTGTGCTTGCAAATGCTCAGGATTAGTAAAGGACCATGCTTCAGGAGTGGATGGTCCATTTTTCCACTTCTTTCTTCCTGATTCCTTTCTCCCTAGAACATGGTGGAACTTCAGGGCAGAGGCTTCTGTAGGACCTAAGGAATCATAGAATCATAGAAGTAGGGTTGGAAGGGACCTTGTAGATCTTCAAGTCCGACCCCCCGCCTGGGCAGGAGAAAAGACTGGACTCAAATGAGTCCAGCCAGGTAGTCATCATAAATAAAGGGGATGGTATGTTTCTGTAGTACTGAAACAATCATTTCAAACTGAATACCCTACATTCATGGAAGTAAAGGAGATGGATCAGCCTATTTCTAATGCACACATCTTTCTGAATTTTTTTCCTGTTTTCTGTGGAGACAGGCAGGTGTGGGGGATGGGGGGAATGGATTACAACAGCTTTGCAATTTAAATGTAATGAATAATGTGAGTTTCACTACTGAATTATAAGAATTTTATTTTGGACAGGGTCCATTTAAGTTATTTTTCCTCCTCAGTGATCTGTCAGCATAAAACAATTGTTACATGAATAATTTTACCACTGTTGGCATTTTCAAAACCTCCATAATTTGTATCATTAAAGTAAACACTTTGCAGACAAGTACCATTTAGAAATCTCTGCTGTCAATTTAAATAAAACCAAAAAATAGAGAATAATCTTACATGCAAATTTTACTTAACATATAGAAATAGCGATGATAAGCTATTATTATTACCGCCCACTGGGTATGTCTACACAAAACTCATTACTGTGCATTAGTATTGTTTACTGTGCAGTAAGCACATACATCTACACATGCACAGTAAAAAAAAAAACCCTAATTCTGCTTAAATTTGCTACTTGCAAATGCAAGTAGCAAATTTAAGTGGTATTAGTTAATGTGCATTAGCATACATGTAGACATGACCTGGAAGTAAGTTTGGTCCCAGGTCTGCCTACCCACTAGGGGGCTAACCTAAAGCCAGCCCCCAGGGCAGAA
>NW_017728992.1:18313971-18331015 GCF_001723915.1 Gavialis gangeticus | reverse complement strand
CTGGCACTGGGTGCTGCTGCCTGGCTGTGACCTGATGCGCACCTGCCAGACTGGGATGGGGACTGCACAGCCAGTAGAGGCATCTGCCCCTCTGGGCCTGTTGCCAGTGTGCTGTGGCTGCAGGGTCAGCCTTTGTGCAGCACTACTGCCACGTGTGCCCCTGCCCAGCCATCTGGGCAGTTATTGCCCAGAAGATGATCCCAGTTCAGTGGTCTACTTTGAACTGTCAAAGCATGTCTTCCTGGCACCAAGTGGCCAGGAAGTCAGCCACCTCCAACTGTGTCCGAAGTGCCAGCTCTGAGCAGGCAGGGGCCTGCTACTGGTTTCCCTAGCAGGAATTCTGATGTTCCCTATTGGAAAACTGAAAAATCCCTGACAAAACATTCCCAAAGTCACTCTGTAAAATACCCTGAAATCTATGTTCCTCCACAATTAAAACAAAAGACCACTATAAAGAGAGAGAGAGAGAGAGAGAGAGCGATCAGTTGGGCAATGCTGTATTGATATATCTACAGTGTTAAAGCAATTTGGAAGACTAGCAGTGTCTTTACATAATAATAAAGTGAATGCTAAAAACATGTATCATGAATTCATGGATACATTAATATATATTTCGCTGCCTCCCAACAGGGGCCGTTCCCCCCTCAGGGACCATGGCCCCTCCACAGGGGCTACACCCCTCCCCCACAGGGTCTGCGGACCCTCACAGGGGCTACAGCCCCCCACAGGAGTGGGAAAAGGATCAGGGAGCTCGGGACAGGTGGGGGGTGGGGGCCAGGCGAGGAAGGAATCAGGGGGCTCGGGGAAAAGGCAGGGGGTGAAGCCAGGCAGGAAAGAGATTGGGGAGGCTCAAGGGGCAGTCAGAGAATGGGACTGGGTGGGGTGGGGCAGGAATTGGGGGCTGGGGGAGCAGGCAGGGTATCCAGGGGTCTAATTTTGCCCCCATGCTGCAAATTTGTAGCATAGGGAACATTTTCTTGTTCCTGCACATGCTTCTTGCAGCATCTAAAATGGGTTTGAGACTTTGCAAGAGGCACATGTGGGCTCATCTGGATGCACCCAAAGTGTGCATCTACACATCACTGTGGTTTATTGTACTAGTATATAAGTACTAGTATATTGTGGTGGGGATACCTCCACAAGAACAAACTTACCACCAGTGCAGGAACAGCGAGAAAAGTGGCAATAGCAAAATGTCGCTGAAGATCAAAAACACCTTCCAGTCCTGGCGTGAACGCACTTTATTAACACATGTCACCAACGATTCACTGGCCAGCACTCAGGAAGGGAGTTAAAATCCACCCCAACCAACATCCATGGAGGACCAGAAGTGGATCCTCCCAAGAACCCAGAGCAGCAGGGAGAGACTGTGTGCCCTGGCAGGGGCGATTGGTAGCAACCCAGGGAGTTTGAATGCCCAGTTAGAGCTAGCTTGGAGGAGCCAGAATACCTACCTCTCCAGCAGGATACCTACCTGGGCTTCTCCGTGGATCCCAGATGCCAAAGGCAGGGACTGGGAAAATGGCGAGCCTGTGGGAAGAAAAGAAACGCAGAAGTGGTGAACTCCATGAGTAACCCCAGGGAAGGATACCTGGGGTAAGATACACCCCTGGGTAAAAGAGGTGGCAAGTGGGGCCAACTTTGAGGCCTCAAGAAGGAAAGTGAACTCTCTGAATGAGATGGTACACATATTCTAACTTTGACTTTGAATAAACAGGGTCTATTGCCTGGCTGTAGTTGCTAGCCAGAAGGTAGGCTTGGCCAAGACTTAACATCTCATTTGGTTCGTGTAAGGCAGGGTGTAGGGGAGGCGGAGCCCTGGGAACAAAAGCCTGCATGTGAGCATCAACAGGGAACCAGGAGGGGCAAGATCAAAGAATTTCCTCCCATTAAGAATTATTCCAACCGAATCATGGCTGGTGAGATGCCTTGGGGACCTTAAAGACTCACACCATCAGGCAAGCTGCTGACCCACAAAGGGACAGGAGTGCCTGACCAGCTTGAGAGGACAAAGAGCTCAAACAGGCATAACAGTAAATTACACATATAAGTACTAGTTTATAGCACTTCCACCTTTTGGAAGTACTAAAGCATGGTGCATGGTTAGATTCCACCTTAGCAGCACACTATACTGGGGGAGCATGCCACTATGGTGACATAGCTACTGATCACATGTAGACCCAGGGTGTAGGGCCATAGGGCAACATGTAGACATGCCCATAGTTCTCTGGAAACAAAAAGATTATATCATTTCTGACAACCTAAAAATGTAGAATCTTCTTTTAAATTTTTCAGTGAAGGAGATGGCTTATAAATTAAGCCAAAAACTGTAGACATAGGAAAAGACTTGCTTTCTGTAAACAGTTCATTAGAACTGCTTTTATACATGGCAGATATAAGACAACTTGTGCTTGCAAATGCTCAGGATTAGTAAAGGACCATGCTTCAGGAGTGGATGGTCCATTTTTCCACTTCTTTCTTCCTGATTCCTTTCTCCCTAGAACATGGTGGAACTTCAGGGCAGAGGCTTCTGTAGGACCTAAGGAATCATAGAATCATAGAAGTAGGGTTGGAAGGGACCTTGTAGATCTTCAAGTCCGACCCCCCGCCTGGGCAGGAGAAAAGACTGGACTCAAATGAGTCCAGCCAGGTAGTCATCATAAATAAAGGGGATGGTATGTTTCTGTAGTACTGAAACAATCATTTCAAACTGAATACCCTACATTCATGGAAGTAAAGGAGATGGATCAGCCTATTTCTAATGCACACATCTTTCTGAATTTTTTTCCTGTTTTCTGTGGAGACAGGCAGGTGTGGGGGATGGGGGGAATGGATTACAACAGCTTTGCAATTTAAATGTAATGAATAATGTGAGTTTCACTACTGAATTATAAGAATTTTATTTTGGACAGGGTCCATTTAAGTTATTTTTCCTCCTCAGTGATCTGTCAGCATAAAACAATTGTTACATGAATAATTTTACCACTGTTGGCATTTTCAAAACCTCCATAATTTGTATCATTAAAGTAAACACTTTGCAGACAAGTACCATTTAGAAATCTCTGCTGTCAATTTAAATAAAACCAAAAAATAGAGAATAATCTTACATGCAAATTTTACTTAACATATAGAAATAGCGATGATAAGCTATTATTATTACCGCCCACTGGGTATGTCTACACAAAACTCATTACTGTGCATTAGTATTGTTTACTGTGCAGTAAGCACATACATCTACACATGCACAGTAAAAAAAAAAACCCTAATTCTGCTTAAATTTGCTACTTGCAAATGCAAGTAGCAAATTTAAGTGGTATTAGTTAATGTGCATTAGCATACATGTAGACATGACCTGGAAGTAAGTTTGGTCCCAGGTCTGCCTACCCACTAGGGGGCTAACCTAAAGCCAGCCCCCAGGGCAGAAGGCTAGGAGCCTCTCCTGGCTCAGGGCTGGGCTGCTTCTATAAAAGTCTGCAGACATTTTGAACCCTGGGGCACACTCACTAGAGAACCTGAGGAAACTGTGTCCCCCTGGGCAGGTGACAGGCTTCCTGTGGCTGCCTACCACCACTACCGTAGGTCTGGCAGGCAGAGGATGTCACCCGCAAGGACATGTGGGACTGGCAGAAAGTATAGAATTGGCATGAGGAAGAGTGGGACCAGGCACACCAGAAATTCCTGGCCAAGCTCCTGGCCCTGGAGCACAAGTGGCTTCAGGTGCTGCAGAAGCAGAATGTCATCCTGGGCCAGGCAGTGCAGGCCATCGATGATGACCATCAGATGCTGGACATGGTTCTGGCTCTTATGTTCATGCCACTCACTGCCCAGCCCCCTACCCTAGCCCCTCTCACCCCCTGCCTGGGCTTGGACGGAGGTCCTCTGCTGCCTCCAGATACCAGGAGCCCCTGGACAATCCTATCCTGGGTGCCCTGCCACCCAGCACCCCACTTCTGGGCCCAGCCTTACTGTTCAGCCCTGTACCACACAGGTGTGAAGCCAGAGCTGCCTGGAGCGGTGCCAGGACTGCATGATGGCCCTAGTGGGCCTGGACCTCTGCCTCTCAGAGAGGGATCCATCTGCGCTGGGGGAGCACTGGCTGCCATCATCCCTGGGAGAGCCTACCACCCATCGCACTTGCCATGCCATCCAGACCTGCAGGGGAATAGCCAGGGTGCTAGCTGCCTGCCCCAAGGGTCTGCCCCTAGGTGCCCCCATCCCACAGTCCCCTACTCTGAGACACCACAAAAATCATTTTTTACATAGTTTGCACAGGGAAGAGGGTTTTTATTGTTGGTGGGTAGGGTGGGTGGTGGAGGGGCTCTATTTGTTGGGAAGGGACAGAGGGAGGGAGGAGGGGATCTGTGTTATGTGAGGGAAATAAAGACTTGCTCTTTTGACATGTATGTGCAGTGAGTTTAGTGCTGGGGTGGGCAGTAGGGGTGCAGGGGGATCCATGGGTAGTAGGGCAGTCATACTGAAGTGGGGAGTGCAGGAAGAGCTGATAAGCTAGAGCCTCCCACTCCCAGTGCCCTGGCCCTCACTGGCAACTGTGTGATTCTTCTGGAGCCTCGGTGTGGGGGGGGCACTGCTGTCGTTGCCGCTGCAGGTGATGCTCCCATCAGCAGGCATCCCCTGTGTGCTGTGCCTCCTCCACCCAGACCTCTCAGTACTAGTGGTGCTGGGCCTTGCAGATGTGATGCAGCATGCAGGCTGTGAAAATGACCCTGTTGAGGCTGTTCTAGGCAGCCCTGAGGCACGCAGTGAGGGAGTGCCAGCAGCCCCTGAGGCAGCTGAAGTTGTACTTCACCAGGGCACAGGTCCAGCCCAGACACTCATTAAAGTGGGCTTGGGAGGGGGGGCAGGGAGGGATGTGGCTGGTATAGAGCTGCATCAGTCAGGGCAGGAGCAGGTAGGCAGGGCCCCCAATAAACAGGGGTGGGACCACAATGGCACCCAGCTGCAGGTCTGGCACTCTCAGTATGAAGTGCCTACTCTCCAGAAATCCCACCAGGCCGGAGTTGTGAAACACATGGGTGTTGTGGGTACTACCCACCCAGCCAGTGCTCACATGGGTGAATGTGCTGCAGTGGTCCATGTTGGCTTGGAGCACAACAGAGTGATATCCCCTGTGGCAGCAGTAGGGGCAGTCTCCATGGGGTAGGCAAGTGATGGAGATGTGAGTCATGTCCAGGGCCTCAATACACTGAGGCTATCCCAGGGCACAGAACCCTATCATCACCAACAAGGGGTTATGGACACGGAGCATGGTGTCCCCCAGCACATCCTGGAGGGGACAGCACACCTCCAGAATAGCCTCCCCAGTGGTGCCCTTGCCCACACCAAAAAGGTGTCCATCATACCAGAGGCCCATGGACATGACCAGCTTCAGCATGGTAAGGGCCAGCTAAGTATCTGCAAGGAGGGATGGCCATATGCTAGTCTCCTGCCACTCCAGGTGGACCAAAGCTGCTGAAGTAGGTCCCAGAAGGTGGCCTGGGTCATGCAGAAGCTGTCCAGCCACTGCTCATCATCACAGGTGTGCCGGATTATGTGCAGCCACTAGTGCTTGCTGACACACTGGGCCCAGAGGTGATGGGGCTAGAGGCCCAGGAAGGTGAGGACAGCCCTGGCAGTGACATTGTGGAGACCTTTGTCAGCATACCTGCTGGCAGCAGTTGCATGGTGGCAGCAATGGCCTTGGGATGGTGGTCAGCAACCAGGCAGGTGGTTACTGTGCAGAAGAGAGCAAGCCGGGGTGAAACGGCTGTGGGCCAGTTGGTAGGCAGCATGGTGGGCCAGCAGGGCAATCACAACAGGCAGCAGAAGTGCAGAGCTCTGGTTGTCACTGCCAGGGGCAGGGATGGGAGCAGCCATAGCATGGGGAGGCAGAGTGGCCAAGGAGAAAGCAGCCACATGCTGTCCCTGTGCTTGGCATGGTGCTCCAGGGCAAGGAAGGGGCTGGCCAGAGAGCAGAGAGAAGGGCTGGCTTTTGAAGATGGCTTTCAGGTGCTGCAGCTGCAACTGGAGCCTAGACCTCTCCCCGGTGTTGGCAGGGGCCCATTGCAGGGTTGCAGGAAACTGGGTGCAAATCTGCTACCTAATCCTCACATGTCTAGACACCTTCCCGAAAGGGCTTACACGTGATTAGCTTACACCAGTGTAAACTTAGGCCACAACAAATGCACGTGCCCACTGTATATTTAAGTTAACAGATTTGCAAAAATTTTGTAATTAAATTCTTTGGTTCCTACTCTGCTGGTTTTGCAAGTGCTGGGCACTCTGTGAATAAAATGTGGGGGTTTTATTCAGTCACATGAATCTACTATTGTACAAAATTTAGAACACATGTTGTGGGGATTGCCTAGACAAAATAAGGAATGTAGAAGTTATACACTGATAATTAATCTTAGCTGGCTGGTAATAAAGTAACTAGATGTGCTGTTGAGTACACAGAAAATGCATGCAGAAAGATCCATAACCTGTATTGCCAGTAGACCCATAAAAACTCTCAGAACTATGCTACATACATTTAAAATTAGCTCTTACCATTACAAAAGAAGTAGGGCTACTACCTAAAAGTTGCCCCCCCCAGGCAAATGAACTAAAAGTAAGATTAAATGGCCATGTTTTTGCCACTTGTTTCATCCTGATGTGAATATAAATATTTCAAAGAATGTAGAAATTGTGAGCACCATTTTTTGGTGAAAAAGTAGAACTGACCATGTCTCTTGCTAAGTGGTAAATACCACCCATTGGCAGATAGGTGGGATTGAATAGGGTTCTTGAAAATTTGCCAATGCACATTATGGGAAGCATTGACAAGAAATATTATAACAAGAAATGTTCATTTATTTTGTTTTAATTATTTCAAGTTAATAACATGTAATACCAATAAAGCCTCATGCATTTCAGAGTACACTACACACATTATCTAATTTGTTAATATGTATCTTTATCTTCACAGTTTATTTGCACTATGCTTTGTTTTCAATAACTGTGTTAAATTAAAATGAGGCACTATAACATGCTATGTACTAAAAAGAGAGGTGCATGAATCTAAGAGGATTTAACTGAAGTTCTGACATATGGCTCATTCTTGTACTGCCATTGTTATATCGAGCAAAGCTACACTAGTAGTAATTGGCATCTATCTCACAAGACAATAGAGTTGTGCTGAGTGAGGCATCAACTCACTGTACATCTGTAAGTGTGTGTGTAGAGCCTAATTCTTGAGTGACAGACTCTTCCACATTTCTCATATTGGCAAATTCATGAATGGCAAGGGTTTCCTTTCACAGTTTCGAATATTCGAACCCATGCTCTCTCCTACGCATGCTCTCTCCCCATATGCTCCTGCCATGCTTCCCGCCCTCTTCCCATCACCAACAGCACCAGCAGTGTCTGCAGGAGCTCTGAGCTTGCCTCCACCAGGCCCCGCGCTCCCACTGCTACCACCATGCTCCTGACATATTCACGGATTTCACCATTCATAGGGATCTCTGGAACATATCCCCTGCAAATGGCAAGGGTCTCCTGTATTTGAAGTTGTATCAAACAATTCTGGCTGTGGTGCAAACAATTCTGAATGTGGGTTCTCCTGAGGTTTCTTCCTTCCTCTTCATGTTGGGCTATTCTTTCCTCCAAAACTTTCATTCCATTTTTAATAAACTGTTTCCAAGCACTTCAAAACTCAACAATCTTCACCCAGTCATTTGGCTTGATGTTCATTGCTTTCATATCTCTCTTGTGACCATCTTTGAACCAGAAACAAGGTTGCCCACATGGTCTTCTTCCTGTAAAGAGTTCCCCATACAAGAGAGGTTGAATAATTTTCCATCCGAGTGTGTTTGTAGATACATTTCTTCAGTGGTGGTTCCAAAAGCTTAATGTTGAAAGAAGGGAAAAGAAAATCCCAAACGGGATTGGGGTAAGGACACAGTTCTGATTGACTACACTTCAAATCTCAAAACGGCATGGATCCACCATAGCTGACTGTTCCCTGCATTCCAACATAGTAAGAATGGATTATGTTGAGGAGTTTTGGTAGATAAAACAATCTTTTCCAGTAATTGGAAGAGAACTTCTCAGCTGACAAAATCAAAGGCCCTAGTCAGGTCAATGAAACCAATGTAAAGAGGCCTCCTTTGTTCCCTGCATTTTCTTGGATTTGTCAGTGAGAAGATTACGTCTATGGTGGATCTACTAGCTCTGAAACCACACTGTAACTCAAGATAAACAGTGAGTCAAGATCTGAGCACTTCTGAACACCACCTAAACAATGATCTTTCCAACAATGTTTAGTAGTAAAATTCCACAACAGTTGTTACAGTCACTGTAGTCATGTTTATTCTAATTCAGAGTGACTATTTTGGCATCTCAAATATCTTGTGATACTGTCCCAACTGTCCAGCAGTGAGTAAGAAGCTTGTGTAGGTGGAGAAGCAGCACAGGTTTCCCACACTAGATCACTTCCACAGGAATGCAATATTTTCCAGGGGCCTTTGCCAATGGTCAAATTGTCTATGGCCTTATTTACATCCTCAACAGCTAGAATATTCTTGAGCTCTTCAAGGACAGACAGCATCTCAATAAAATTAAGGGCTGTGTCAGTGACATAATTTTCCCTTGAACAGAGTTAAAGATAATGTCGACCCATCTTTCCACCTGCTGCTTTCAATCTATTATGACTTTCCTGATACTTTTTAACAGAACCAACTTCTTTGTAGTTGGAACTATTGTTTTCTTGATTCCATCATGCATGCTTTTAATGTTTCTAGTGTCAAATAGGGATTAAATTTCCTTGCATAGTTGCAGCTAATAATCATTGGTGCAGCATCTTGAGATTTGATGGGCAGCATTCCTTGTTTTCCTCAGTTCCTTCTAAGTTCCATCTGAAGCATTCTTCTTGTGATTTAACATAGCAGTTTGTTTGGTCTTAATAAGTGGAATCAGTTCCTGTGATCCAATCCAGGTTTCTTCTGACCTGCTTGCCAAATACCGAGCTAGTGGTGACACAGACCTTTTTTTAGTTTTGGGGGGGGGGAGTTGAGGCTTCTGCACTTCTCTTCTGCAGTCTCTTTGAAGCAGCAACTTCCAGAGCCTCCATAAACTGCAAGATTTTTTTCATGATAAGATGTATTGGTGATGATGCTGGTAATGTGCAGCAAACACTGATACTTGGAGCCAAAGGTTCTCTTTGGTTCAGTTTGATCTTAGTGACCACAAGTGAGTGATCAGTGTTGCAATCAGCTATGAAAGGAGGACATTACTGAGATTGGCCTGCCTAGTGATGATGGGGTCCAAGTGGTACCATTGTAACTCTTAACTGCTGCCTCCCATGTTAAATCCTTGCTTGAAAGATAAAGTGAAACTGAAATGACCTCTCCAAGGTGCAAAAGCCTATGCAATGTATATGGAAACACTGAGTTGCTGTAACTGTGTCGCACTCCAGGGTGGCTGGAACATCCCCCTGGAAACCCCATAATCCATGCCTCGCTCTGCCTTAAGGGTAACTTCCCCTCCTTCTCACCCACCATGCCTTGATATGCATATTGGATTGAAAGGGAGGCTGCCTAAGGGCCCTAGAGTAAGCCTCAATCTGTCAAATAGCTAGCAGGTCCTTCCTGGACTCTACCAGTCTCAATCCTGCCTTTGAGATGAATGGTCTCTCTCGGCCCGTCCTTCTCCCAGGGCACCTGTAACCTTAAGGACTAATTACATGACACCAACCTCCCCTTTACACTATGTCTATGCCTTGCAAATGTCACTGTACTGTCCTGTTGGGGCTGCGACCTTCTCAGCCTCTATCCCTCTTCTCTAGCTGGGCCTTTTAGCCTGGGCCATCAGGGTCAGGATGGACCCACCCCTGCTGGAGATGTAATCTCATCCATGTCTCTTCTTCCTTCTAGGGTCCCAAAGCAGTTATCTTCACCCCTTGGGACTGGACCTACTGACAGAGTGGTCTCCTCCGTTGCTTCACCAGCTCTACACAAATCTAAAAAAAGTCTTCAGAAGACAATTGATAGTTTTGTGATAGCATATTAAGCTAATCTTATATGGCACATGTTGGTAGTTCAAAGCTGTGGGCTAAATGTTAAACTGTTTAAGCACAAGGAAAACTGGGCATTTGTCAAACAACTTAACCTCAAACAACCTTGTCCCTCAGCCTTTCAGCTATTTAACTTAAAGCATATGTTCTGTTTCATTTGTTTGTTTTCAAAAAGTTTAGACTTATTTTCTTAGAAATCTGTTTTGCTGAAATAATCTGTATGATTTTATAACTAGAGAGAGAAACACAATCCCAAATGGAATGTTTGTTTTAATATTATTATTGTAGGAGGCTAAATTGTGCTATGAGAAACCAATAGAAACAAGATATATAGATTGAGCCTAACTATTTTTATCAATTTTCTTTCATTATTAGACTGTTTTCCTAAATACCGCTGAGCTCTGATCCAGAAACTCAGTCAATGTTGAGAAGCTCTGGGTTTTCTTTGCTCTGAAAAAAAAAAAAAAAAAATGAAATGACAAGGCAGAGTTCATCCAAAATCTTTTCCCTCTTCATCACATAAACATACCATTTGTAAGTGAATTTAAAAAATCTGTATTATTTCAGGTTTAGCCTTTTATCTTATTTTTGTTGTTTGTTTTGTGTACTAAGGCTGGAATTTGCTGGGGTTTATTTTTAGCCTGACTAGAGAGAAGCGTTGAGTGGTAAATATAAGGTAGACAATGATGGTCTGTCTTTAGCACGAACATTTTACTTGGTGAGCAAAAAACTGTCTTTCTTCCTGACAACATGGAAAATGCAAGTCAATCCTTACCATTATGTAAGAGAAAAAGGCCTCTTATGTGGCAGAAGAATTCAGTAGCCATTTTGGCTTCCATTTAATATAATTTTATTGCTAGGATTCCTTATGGTAGATGGTGATTTTGTTTTTAATGGAAGGTTTCTGCTTCAGAATTAAAGAGGAGGGCTTTGTTTTTTACTACTTGGTACTGAGCAGAAAATACAGCAGAATGAAACATTAGATTTACTGGTTCAGAGACATGAGCAGCAACCTATTTTGCCAGGTGCTAGGAATGTTATGGGAGTGTCTCTTATGAACAGTCCCTATGCTTTGTCTGTCTATCTTTAGCAAACAGTAATCATACAGTCTAGGTGACTGATGAGCATTTAAGTGAGTTTTCAGTACATGTCAGAAAAGGAGTAAGTGTATGCAGTTACTTCCTAATGAACATTTCTGAATTGTTTGTGGGGGAGGACTGCATTTGAGAAAGATAAGGAGAAAAGAGTTTATTTTCTTCTCCCTTTAGTAATCCTAACACATCAGATTAAACAACCAGGTTTTTTTTATTTATTTATAGAAATGGAAAAATGTAAGAGTAACTATTCCTGGTCCTCCTGATCAAAAAAACCTTGTTTCTTAAATGGTAAGTGCCAAATGGTTCAGAGGAAGATTTTTTTAAATCTCTATAATGGATAATTATGAATCAATTAAATACGATAATGTTTGTGATAGGATGGCTCTTGTAAGAATTCCTTGCTGCATGTGATTATTCCACCGGATAATGATCCTGTTTATGGTTTATTTATGGAATTCATAGGACCATAAGACCAGAAGGAACATTCTGTATAAACGCATTTGGTTCCCTTTCTCCCAGGCAGTTGTCATATAATCCCTTTCAGAATGTGATCAAGGATTATTTTGAAACCAGGTATGGCTGTTGCCCTTGCTACTACTATGTTTCTAGTTTCCCTTCTTATAATAGTCTCTTTATTCCTATAGTCTTCTCAGTAGAACTTCTCTCACCTGATCCAGTTTCAATTAATCTTTATTGATTGCACTAACACCTTGTACAACGACATTAATACTTCCCAAAATCTCACCAGATACATCATATGACTGCAATTCCTTTTTCAAAATTGCATTATATTTGTAGATCAGTCATGCTATTATTAACTAACACACTCAGGTTTTCTCCTCCATTGTCATTTACAGTTTTACGAGTCCTCAATTTATAACCAAAATTCTTTTGAAAGACCTTACATTACTGACTTTCACCCCATTTCTGTTATTTCAGGTCTCAAGGTATTCCAGTTAGTTATTCTTGTATGATAATTTCAATCCCCCTCTGAATTAATGACATTAGATCAGTGTAACAGAGGGCCTTCTCTGGGCCGATTTGCCTTTGGCCCACCCACCTGTTCTGGGCTAACTGCCCGCCTTCTCGCCACCACACCTTGTTTTTAATTAATTAATTGTTGTTAATTAAGTGGGAGGCTGCCCATTTCCTTGCCCGGATGCCAGGGGGTGCTAGCTGAGGCTCCGTACCTCCCCTGCACCACAGCCCTTGCCTCACAGAGGGCATCCAGCTCTTACACTCACCACCCCACACTCAGCCCCAGAATCCTCCTATCAGGACCTCTCAAAGATCCTGACATTCAAGCAGTTTACCACGCCTTCATTCAGCCTATTTAGCTCCCTGAAATGATTTTCCCCTCTCAGGTGTGGTTCCCCCGGAATCTTTGGCTATACAGGCCCTGGCCTCACCTCCAAGGCAAGTCAGAAACCCCAGGCCCTCTTAGCTCTGGGCATCCCTCGCGGTGGGCCCCTGGCCCTTTTGACCATTCTGGTTCTGGCCCCAGCATTGACCAGTCAAGGGTATTCTCAGTCAGGACTCTGAGCCTCTAGCCCCACTTTCATTCCTGGGGGCTGCCTTCAGGACCCTACCAGCAGGTGCCCCACCCAGTTGTGGGAGCTGGGGTTAAGGCACCCCAACCCACGTTTCACTGGGGTGGTAACTGGCCTGGCATTTCCTGGGGGCTCCTGCACCACTGAGAGTTCCACCAGGACACCCACTCCTGGCAGGTACAGTTTTTGGTCTTGCCCAGGAGCCTCCTGACCATCCCCTACATCTCCTCCCTTACCTCCAGAATGTTCCATGTGGCCTCACAGCCAGGTGACATTGCTGCATCTCCAGCCAGCATCACAATGCCCTGTTTATATGAGCAGCCAGAGCTCTAAAATGGCTGCCACAATTAAGCACCTGCTGGCTGCTTTGCCCCAGGTCTTAAAGTGGCAGACACAAACAGTGCCCTGCCACAATCAGTCAAATATTCATTGACTCCCCTACTTTTTTTTTCTGTGGTTATTATTGAAATATACCAACATGATCAGCCTTAAGGTTGTCTTTTAACTCCATCTCAGTGCATAGTACTCTTTTGGGAGAACCTGTTGCTAATGTGTATTTAATCAGTTCCTCATCCACTTTACAATCCTTGCATGTATCTCCATCTTCTGTATCTAAATCAGTATTTTCTCATGTGACACTGTGTCAAATATTTTGCTGAATCTCTGACAGATTAGATCTACTGTATTTCCTTTGTGTAGAAATCAAGTGATCTTACTGAAGAATGCTGTAAAATTGCTCTGCCAATTCTAGTCTTAGATTTTATTTTCTTCCAGTTTCCATTTACCTGTATGTCTTTTTAAGTATTCTTTTCTTCAAAATGTGTATTAAAGTCTTGTTTACTATTGAGGTCTTACTAATAGGTCTGTAATAGGCCAGATCACTTTCTTTCTTTCCCCCCCCCGCCCTTCTTAAATATTAGTGTAATATTTGCTTGTTTTCCAGTTATGTGATGTGTAACAGAGGGCTGCTTCTTTAAGAGAGAGAAAGGGTAGCACAGCAGGGCTGCAATCGGTGGGTAGCTGGAGTGAAGATAGTTACCAAAAAGTGGCTGAGGCAGCAGAAAGACAGGAGCCTACAGATGACTACTTGTGAGCAAGTTACACTGTAACAGGACACAGCTCCTGAAGGTAAAGTAAGGACTGCAGTGCAGCAGGAGCAAGCTGATTAAGGCTAAGGAGAAACCCCTTTTCAGGGTTGGGAAACATGACTAGAAGGGATGTTGCTCCTGAGGCATATAATCCCAGACCCTGTGACAGATTAGGAAGTCTGGTACTGACCTCTGCAGATAAAGAATTTCCTGAAAGCACAGGTGGATAAAATGAAACCTGCAGGCCCAAGAAAGTACCCTAGAGGCCCTGGGAGATCCAGAAGATAAAGGAAGGGGTTTGTAGCTAAATAAAGACCTGAGGTAAGGTTTGAGTTTAACTTAGAGATCAGCAGGTCTACATTTGTGTTTTGTTTTATATGACTAGAGACTTGGACTGTGGCTATGTGGTGTTTCAGAGGTCACACAGGATGTCTGTACATAGAGCCCTGAAGGGGTCAAGGTCCCTGCAGGCTGAGTGGGTGGAAACTCAGTCATGCATAGGCTGGATCAGCCCTGCAAGAGGCAGTGAGCTGGAGCAGTCCTGTCAGAGCCAGGAGCCTAGAGGGCTGGATGAGTGGATAGAAAGTGCCAGAGAGCCTGATACATGAAACAGAGTAAGGCCCATGAGGCATAGGTGTGAGTATGGGGTTGACTGGAGGCCATGATCAGTGCTGTAAGACATGATTAGGGTCAGGAGGTTGTGATTTGCGTCAGTAGGGCCACAATTAGTGTCAGTGAAACATAGATGCCAGTAAGGCACCAAGTGTTGGTCAGCAGATTTAGGGTCTGTTGACATGAGTAAGACATAGGCATCTGGTTAAGCAAATTGAGCTAGCATAAGTATAGAACCAACAGGCTCATTCATGGATTCTAGATGTTATATTCCCAAAGCAGACAACAAATTACATCAGTACACATTGCTCACAACAGCTTTATTCAGAATGGCGACAGCTTCGGGCCAGGTCCCAAAAAAACCCAGCAAACTTGGCCCTGCAGTGAGCATTAGTTCTTTCCACATTTTATACATCATGGTTCATGCTCGTTAACATTTACTCCACCTATGCCCCACCTTTGTTCCACCCATATCCCCTCCTATCTCAAGCTTTGCCTGTTTACTGTTGTTTCATTAACATGGAATTGCCTATGCATTTCATTTATTTACATGTCTTTTTGCTATAAGTGCATGTCTAAGACCTTGATTCCTACTTCTTCAATCTCTTGGACTTCAACCAAAGCTTGGAAGCTTCTGGAGGCCTCTTCACCAATCACCATTCACCTTTTTTCATATGTTTATTTTGGATTCTGTTATCAGTTACGTGTTGCCTTTCACATTCCAGTCTGTTTTTTAGTTCCAGGTTGTACCATCTTCCACATTCCTAAGACTTCACCTCATTCACAGCAGATGGACTTACACAGAATCATTTCAAAATGGTTGACAGTTAAGATGGTTACTTAACATAAGCAAGTGGCTGGCTTAGCATAAGCATTCATAAGCAAAGTCTTATATATAACAATCTTATATAGTTATATATGGTTAGAAAAAAATGCTTGCCTAAGCATCTTGCAATATACTTTTAATATATCATTCTGGCTTGTATTCAGCTGCAAATACAATGCTCCCCAAGATCCAAATAGTGTCACCCTAACACTACCAACCAAGCCTTTTTTCTGTTTGTTAAAAGGACACTTTGGGGGAAATGGGTAGCTTGAACAGATTCCTTGACAAGGCCAGCACATCTCTGCTTTGTTCTAGTCACTCTGTCCTTCACATGGGTGCATCAAGGACTGTCACATCATTGTGGTGTCTACATTTTGGGCACTAGGGAAGACAGCTGACCATTTTACTTATGTGCCAGTGAGGATCCCTGCCTCCTACAGTTGAGACACTGCTCAGTCTTCCCTTCTCTCATATGTCCTTTTCCCTCTTCAAATATCTTCCTCCTATCCTGGTATGTATTTGACAGGCATTCATTCTCATTTATTACAATAAGCAAGTTTTATATCACCTTATAGAACCTCCCCACCTTATTTTGAATATCTAGTATTTTGCAGTGACATCTTTATGTTAACACCTTTGATTCTTCAGGCCCATTTATTCCATCAGAATTAACACAATGCGACTTAACATTTTTAAATCAATTTCTAGGAGTTTAGATAGGCCAATAGATAAGTAAGTAGCCAGACCTGGTCATTGTGTCAGCAGCCAAAGCACCACTGGACAGGTAGCATGAATCCATTTTCTAGTGTTAGCCACATCAAAAAAACTCATCTTGGATCCAAATGGGCAATCTGAGCAAAAAACAGTGACTGTGATTAAACTGCTTGTTATAACTTCTGAAAGGCTCCTTCCAGAATAAAAATGCGGATTGTTGATAGTGTGGCAAGGGGAGAATTCTGTAGAAGTCCAAAAGATAAATATATGATTTAACTCTGTACTCTTGCCACTACAGCACCTTTTATGAACATCCCATCACAAACGTTGCTGGTTTTTCCTCCTCTTCCAGCAGATTCTGACCCTGAAGCCTTCCCAAATCCTGGACTTGACTCTCCGGAAATGTGGCTGACATGTTTGACAATGGAGCTGACTACAAGGCTATGGGAGCACAAGTGAAGAGTCAGGGGTACAAGGTATTTTCTCTTTAATCTTTTTGGCCAAGGGTAAAGGTCCAAGCAAGGATAGGTGAATACTAAAAGGGAATGCAAAGCTAAGAAGATGATGTCAGGAAGCCTATGGTGCACATTCAAATCTGCTTGGAAAGGATGAGTTCTTTTTTACAAAGAAAGGAAAAATTATCTTGAAATACTAGCATGGTGACATGCTAATGAGGAAGTATTTACAAGTTTTAATGTGACCAGTGAAAAAACTGTGATTTGATCAAAGGAGGCAGATGGGAAGTTGGAAGAGGGTCACAGGGGAGACAGGAGGGAAGGAAAGTAACCTGTGAAACATCTGAGACATCTATGGCACAAATACCAGAAATCTGTAGAATAACCAAGAAAAACTTGAACACAGCATACAACCAAATCTATGCCATCATCAGCATCACAGAGACCTGATGGTTCAAAGGATTATGGGAAAGGATAACTTCTTCTTCCTCTGAAGGGAAAGAAAGTGAGTAGAGTTTGTTGCTCTGATGTTCAGGAAGTGTAAGGGGCTGACTGTTTAAATATCTCTGAGTGAAGATAAAAGGAAAAAAGAACAAGAGTGAGATGGGGATGGGGGGTGTCGGGCAACACGGAGCTGGCAAGCCAAGCTCGCGG
>NW_017728992.1:18284571-18313960 GCF_001723915.1 Gavialis gangeticus | reverse complement strand
ACAGAACTTTTGTGTTGGCAGCATATACTTAGGATTTTTTTCGAGACAGGGGGCAGCTTCTATTAGTCACCATACCAAAAAGAGGTTGGGATGACTGTTTGTGATCAACTAAAGGACAGGACCTGATGGTAATGGGGGAACTCTAGTTAGCTGGATATATGCTGGAACAGCAATCTAGCAGGACAAAAGCAGTCCATCATGTTTGGAATGTGTTTGGGAACAACTGAAAAGGTGGAGGAACCTATTATGGAGGTGACTATTGTAGTTTTGAGTCTGACTAATGAAATGGGTGAAAATGTTTTGCTGTTTAATAATGCTCACTGTTCTAAAAAAAGGAAGAAATGATCATCAGAATGAGGTTAATGGATTTTATATTATTTTATATTAGGTTGGGCGTCTTAATGATAAACTAAGGAATAAAGAAAAGCAGTAGAAAGGGCATTTTCTGAAATGTGTAATGAAAAACTTTTCCTGTTTCAGAAAAATGGGAAGCATGGCAAGAGGGATAAATGTCCAAGGATAAGTACAAAGAATTTGCACAAACATATGAGGATAAAACTGAGATGACAAAGGGCCAGAATGAATTACAGCTGGCAAGGAACGTAAGAGGCAACAAGAAAAGGTTTTATTGATATAGTAGAAGTAAGAGGAAGACAAATGTAGAGACTTAATACTTAATTGGAAAGGAGACTAGATAATGGATGACATAGATAAATTTAAAATATTTAATGCTGCCTTTGCTTTAATCTTCACAAAAGGTTAAATGTGATCAGATGCTTAATAAAATTAATGTATACAAAGAAATGGGAGCACAGGCCAGATTCAGAATAGAACAAATGAAAGAATATTTAGATCAGTTAGATATATCCCAGTCATCAGGATATAGTGAAATTCATTAGAGAATACTTAAGGAACTAGCTAAGATTATCTCTGAATTGCCAGTAATTATCCTCAAAAGCTTCTGGAGGATACATGAGGTCCCAGTGATGTGGAGAGGGATAATCATCCATTTATAAAGGGGAGAAAAGGAGGATCTAGAGAATTATAGACTAGTCAATCTAATTTAAACACTGAGAAAGTTATTGCAACAAATTAAACCATCAGTTTATAAAGACCTGGAAAAGAATGTGGTAAGCAGTCAAATCATGTCAAACCAACCAGATTTCCTTCTTTGACAGAACAACCAAGCAAGCAAATGAGAAGAAAGCATGATAACTTGGCTTTATTTAGGCTTTTGATATAGTCTCAGACTTTTACAAACCAGGAAATTTCTGATGTAAAGGAATCATTGTAAGGTAGATGCACAAGTGGTTGTAAAACTTCACTCGTGGAGTAACTATTACTGGCTCATTGTGAAACTGGGTAGGTGTTTCAAAAGGGAGTCCATTTATGTTTGCCTTTTTTCCAGTTATATTTAGTGCTTTTATTAATCATTTGAACAAAATAGAGAGTATACTTAAAATATGCAGATGATACTAATTTGAGAGGGGTTGCAAGCATTTTGGGAAGATTGTCCACAATCAGGAGGATGAAATAAAATAAAGACAAGCACAAAATGGAAAGAAATCAAATGCTCAGATACAAAATGAGGGCGAACTAGCTAGGCAATCAATCTGCAGATATACCCAGGGATTATATTTGCTCACAGTGTG
Source organism: Gavialis gangeticus (assembly GCF_001723915.1). Classification (NCBI taxonomy): domain Eukaryota; kingdom Metazoa; phylum Chordata; order Crocodylia; family Gavialidae; genus Gavialis; species Gavialis gangeticus. The sequence goes on along the minus strand of NW_017728992.1, from coordinate 18,312,308 downwards.
ATGTGAATCCCCAGTTTGATAGTACTGGAACAAAACTTCTGAATTCATCCCAGAACAGCATTTGTATGAGTGTATCAGGGGTAGGTACAATATGGCCACAGCCCACAGCTGACTGACATCTCACCAGAGTGTGTTGTCAGGATGGATGGCAGCACCACCACTACCAATCTTCAGTGTTTTGCTCTTGCCTCCCAGGCTTTGATGTTCTATTTATATATATCTATATATATATCTATATCTATATATATTGGGAGCTGGATGTGTGAACTTATGGAGGTCCTGACTGGTCCTCTCAGAGCGTTCTTTGTGGGACACCCCTCCCATACCACAGTTGGAGTGTCCCATGGTACATGTCTGGGTCCTGATCTTGCACTGAACAGCTACATCACTAGTGATTAATTGCTGACTTACTAGGTGAACATGTCCATGAGTTCAGATCAATTCATTCAGGCTTGAAAAGGCCATCAGATTAAATCCATTCAATGTGGGTTCATGGGTCAATCCCTTTGGATCAGTTCATTTAAGTGTCTCTAAGACAATTGACTCAAATCCAATTCCTCCCAGGTTCATGAGTCGATCAATTTAGATTAGTTGACTTAAGTTCCATAAGAAAATTAACTCAAATCAACTTCATCCCAGGCTCATGGTTCAGTCAATTTTAGCTCTGCTTATTAAGGGTCCATAAAGCAATCAAGTTATATCAATTCATCCACATGTGGTGTCTAGGTCAAATTGCATCACTTTCTTGCTAGGCTAATGACCCGTCTTGAACATCAGCCCACCCCAGGTTGGGTCCTCAGGGCCGTGACCAACCAGGGTCCTGCAAGGAGGAAGCTTCCCTCCTGCCCCCCTTCCCTGGCACTGCAAGAGCAGAGTGCAACCCAGAAAAGAAAACAAAAAAAAAAATCAAAGATGGAGGGGACATGGTGACAGCGCTCTCTCTTTCTCTCTCTCTCTCTCTCTGTCTCTCTCTCCCTGTTGGCTTCTTGCTTCCAGCTTCCTGACTTCAGTCCTCTGTCAGCTGGGCCCAAGCAGTTCCCTGGCACTGCATGTCCAAGGTTTTAGTAGTGGTCCTCCAACCATGCTGGCCAGTGGGCCCGCTTTCTTCACCCAAGGATGGCTGTGGGACACTGCTGACTGAGAAGGTCTCCAGTGTCCCCTCTCCCAACCTGCCACAGTCCTCCCCCGGCTGCCCCTCTTCTGGCCAGAAATACTGATTTTCATGCTCCCTCTGCCGATCCGAAAGGAGCACACACTACAGAAACATAGCGGTGCACACCCTGCTTCAGTTAGACTTCTCTCTGCACCTTGGTAAGCTTCCCTCATTTTTTATTCCTGGAGATATCTCCTCACACTGCTCTTCTCCCCTCACAGAGTGTCATATATGAAAGATAATTATCCCATTCTACTTGGCACTGGTAAGCCTTCTATTGGAATATAGCACCCATTTTATTCACCACACTTTAAGAAGGATATAGATAAATTAGAGAGGATCCAGATGAAAGCAACAGTAATGGTATGGAAAGATGACCTACTGAGAAAGGATGAAGGTCCTATTAGTTTTGACTAGAAAACAGACTAAGGGAGAAGGGAACATAACTCATATAAAAATATGTATTACAAAAAAGACAATGATTGATTGGTTTTCCATATTGGCTAAGGGTAGGACAAGAAGAAATCTGCTTAATTATGTGCCAACAAGGTTAGATTCTAGAAACAGTAAGTGTAGCAAAGCATTAGAATAGGTTATTTACAGATATTGTAACATCTGTCATTGCAGTCTTGATCCTGATGCAATGCAGGAAATTAGATTAAATGACCTCTTGAAATCCCTTCCAGCCCTTCATTTCTATGGGTCTGTAAACTTTAAACTGGGTCATAAATTTAAAATAGAAGTCATGTTTCTGTATTTTTTAAAAATTAAGCATTTTCTAAAATATCATTTTGATAGGTGGTAATGCTCATTTTGGAGTGCTTATTAGTATTCTTGGAATGGGGCTGTGGTCTTTTGAATCTACTTAGTACTAAGTTTGCAGAGGTTTAAGTGACCAGTCAGACCAGGCACAAGAGCAGCATAGGATTCAGTATCCTCCAAAAGAAGCTAAGCCATTTCTTGCATAAAACCACTGTCATTCCTTATAGCCTTCATAGGTAATCGTATCAAAGGCCTCTCACAGACTTAGAAGAATAACATGGATACCTCAGAACAGATTTTTTCCTGTCATCATGATTTTTGGCCCTGCCCTGAAAGAGTCAAACAGGGGATGCCTGCCTCAGAGCTTCCTTAGCTTAATAGAGGAATGTTCAGAGCTGATTCTTCAGAAACTGGCACTTCTGCCAGAAAAAGTTCATGCCTTATGTTGAACACAGTTCTACAGAGCCAAAATATATGTTTTTAAGTTTTGTAATCCTTCTTCATAAATCACTTCCTCCAGTTCTGTAACCATTTTTACTGATCTTTTTTTCTGGTTTAATGCCAATTTGTTCCTCTCTTTGTAATTTTAGGTCCTTGTTAATGTCCTCTTCTATTCCCTATTCTAGAGTGAGTTGTCACCAATGTTAAATAGAAAATATAATTTTTATCTGGGAGTTGATTGTATATGCATCCCACAGTTATTTTTAATATGCTAATCAATTCATTTTTTTCCTTTTTCTGTTGTTTTAAACATAATAAAATTAAGTATATATGTATCTATATCAATTATGTATGCACTGTGTACATGTTATAATAAGTAATAAAGGAAAAAAGAAAAAGGAAAAAGAACAACAAGAGGGAGAGATAGAATAAGACAAGAAAGTGTGCCAGGACTAATTTTTTTAATTACCAAAGTGATCTAAGAATTCTTTCCAATTTACAGTAAACTTTTCATAGTTTCATAGTCTCTAGGGTCGGAAGGGACCTGAGTAGATCATCTAGTCCAACCCCCTGCCATGGCAGGAAAGAGTACTGGGGTCAAATGACCCCAGCAAGGTGATTGTCTAGCCTTGTTTTAAAGACCCCAAGGTAGGAGCCAGCACCACTTCACTTGGAAACTGGTTCCAGATCCTAGCTGCCCTGACAGTGAAGCAGTGCCTCCTGATGTCTAATCTGAATTTACCCTCTGCCAGCTTGTGACTGTTATTTCTTCTCACTCCTGGGAGTGCTCAGGGGAACAGGGACTCCCCCAATGCCTGCTGGTCCCCTCTGACTAGTTTGTAAATGGCCACTAGATCCCCCCTCAGCCTTGTCTTGTGGAGGTTGAACAGGTTCAGGTCCCGTAGCCTCTCCTCGTAGGGCCTGCCCTGCTGCCCCCTGACCATGTGAGTGGCCCTCCTCTGGACCCTCTCTATGCTGTCCACATCCTTCCTGAAGTGCGGCGCCCAGAACTGAATGCAGTACTCCAACTGTGGCCTAACCAGTCACATAGAAGGGGAGGATCACCTCCTTGGACCTGCTTGAGATGCATCAGTGGATGCATGACAAGGTACAGTTGGCCTTCCTGACCGCATCCCACACTGTCAGCCCATGTTAATATTGGCCTCAACAGGGACTCCAAGATCCTCCTCTACCTCTGCACTGATGAGAAGGGAGTTCCCCAGCCTGTAGGTATGCTGCTGGTTCTTCCTCCCCAGGTGCAGTACCTTGCACTTGTTCTCATCCGCGCACCCCTGTAGCCTGTCCAGATCCAATTGCAGCCTACTCCTTCATTCTAGCATTCCCACTTCAACCCACATCTTGGTGTCATCTGCAAATTTGAACAGGGTGCTTTTTACCCCCCTGTCCAAGTCGCTGATGAAGATGTTGAACAGTGCGGACCCAAGGACTGAGCCCTGGGGGACCCCACTGCCCAAATCCCTCCAGGTTGAATCAGACCTGTCCACTACCACTCTCTGGGTGTGGCCCTCTAGCCAGTTAGTGACCCATCTGACTGTGTAGGCATTGACACCACAGTCTCCTAGTTTTTTATTGAGAATGGGTTGAGAGACCATGTCAAAGGCCTTCCTAAAGTCCTGAAAAACTATATCCACCACAACACCTACGTCCAGGGATTTGGTGACCTGGTCATAGAAGGCAACCAGGTTGGTCTGACAGGACCTGCCTCTAAAGAATCCATGTTGGTTGCCCCTAAGCATAGTCTCCCCTGCTGGCCCCTCATGGACATGCGCCAGGATAACTTTCTCACAAAGCTTCCCCAGGACCGAGGTAAGACTAAGAGGCCTATAGTTTCCTGGGTCCAGCTGCTGCAAGTGCACATAGACATTAACACAAATCATGTGAATGCCACTTACTGCTAAGCAGTATTTAACAGTCTAAAATCCCTCACTTGTTTTTCCTTTGGTACAACTCAGATTATTCCATAAATTCACCTTCTCCAGATTATATCAATGTATAAGAGGTTTCTGCATCCCCGGAAGCAGAGAGCATTGGTTTTCCCTCAGTGAACCAGTTTCCGGATGGCAGAATACCTCATGAAGCATCTAGGCTGCTTGCATCTGTCCAGTAGTTTTGCGCATTTTAACAGAGCCTGCTTTTCAGTCACCTCACAGGGAAGATCAGGAAACAGAATTATATGAATGTCAGCTTTTGTAGTTCTCTTGCAGCTCTGAGAACTCTGTGGCAATAAATTGCAGGAACTTGGCTCTGAAGGCCCCAGGTTTTTCTCCCAAAGTAGACTTCCTCCAGTGAGAACTATGGGCCCTGTCTAATTCCAAATCAGCACCTGAGGAGAGTTTTACCATGTTGAAAAGTAATTTGGTCAGAGACTTGGTGGAAACCTTTTCCAGATCAACAATACAGATGTTGCATCTTCTGGATCTGCCTTTCAGGTCCAGCATTTTATTTCTCAGAGCATGCAGTTCCTTGCTGTGAGAGTCTGACTGGCTGGTCATTTCCACAGTCTGATCCTCACAGACAAAAACACTGGCTTCCATTCACTGAGACCTCTTTATTGGGATATCCAACAAAGCCTGAACACTCATCAAAAATTTCTGGGTTTTATTCACTGTATTTTTAATGCGTGATACCTCTTTAGCCACACCTTGCATCCGAGAAGCCAAGACACAGGTCTTCCTCGTGCATCTTACCCCAAAGGCATCTTGGAAGCCAAGGGGTTCCCTGATATTACTGGGCTTTTTAATGGCTCCTGCTAATGGAGGAGAGTAAGAGCTTTTCCCACCCATGGAAACGGATCTTTAGTCTCAAGTATAATTTTTATTTTAACAACTGACAGTGGCAGAATGTCGGAAATTACAGGAGCTTGTTAGATTGACATATGCTTTAGTCCACAGCCAGCCCTCCTTCCCCTGCTTCTTCCCCCTCAGTTCCACCTGCAATCAATTTATTTTGCTGCCATATGACTGCATAGACTTTTCCTTCATGCATCCATGGGTTATTCACACATTGCTATCTTTCATATATATCCTTTTCTTCTGTTGAATACCTGCTTCACACTATACCTCCAACCCTCTGGTTTGCATTTTCTTGCTTTTCCCTAGGTATAGCTCATTTAATCATTTCACATTCTGTGTCGTGGCCATATTTATAGGTTATTTGTTCATATGTACTCAGTGGTGGATAAAATTCGTCCCTTTTGCAGTAGGTTCATCTTAAGTATTGAAATACAATTTAAGCAGTGCTGAGGACTGCATGGGTCTGCTGCATAGAGCTTAATTTCTTCCTCATGTCTTAGAGCCGTGCCCAATTTAGTACCACTTATGAATTTAATTAATGTGCTGTTTGTTCTCTCTCATATATCATTGTTAAGGATTTAAATAGACTTAGCTGCTACCTGTTCTCCTTTTTTTACAGTTTTATGGGACTCAATTATCCAGATGGTATTCATCAGTTACAAAGCATTGATATTTACTAATTAATAGACCTGCACCCATTCTGAGAGATAATATTTCCTTATCGAATAATATAATACATAATTACAGTTTTGCATGTAGCTATATTGTAATAATCATATTGTGGGTGCTGTTTGGTTTGGTTTCCATGAAGGTATATATCCATGAAGAATAAGCTAAATTACTCTCATGTAACCCAGAGCTATTTCATGAAATGATTCCTATTGCTTTTATTCTGATACTATTTTATACTTAAATATATAATGTCTACAAATTTGTGCAAGGAAAAGTTTTTAATCAAGTCAGACTGGGCATAACCAGTCCCTATGGCATCCTACTCTAATATGCACCTTGTGGCAGGCTGCATGCCGTAGGGACTTCAGCCCAGCTGGAAGCAGGCAGAGGGTGATTGCAACCCTGCCTTGATAAGAGTGCACCAGCTGAGAACAATAATTGCCTGGCCTGTAAGAGTTAAAAGCTCCCAAACAGAGATAAGAAAGAGAGAGAGAGAAAGAGAAAGAGAAAGAAAAAAAATGAAGATACCAGGCCAGCATCAACAACACCAGGCCAGGGACTCTCCTAGAGTCTGGGGAAAGACCAAGGGGCTGCGAGGCTGGAAGCAGCAGCTCCAAGACGGAGGACTCACTCCAGAAAGGGAGAAGGAAGACAGTGGGGCTAAGGAAACAGCAGGACTGAGGAAGTGGCAGAAAGCCTGAATCACCATCTCAGGGTATGGGAAAAGACCAAAGATTGTGAGTTAACCCTTTGTGCACTATATCTACGTTTGTTTCCAAAGTTACTGATTTAAGCTTGTGGTGTTTCCTGTGAGGCAAGTGTGCCCAGGAAATAATGACTGCAATGAGCTTTTAAAAGCTGTGTGAGTGGAGCTTTTAACCCACTACACTCCTCTTTTGGTTCATTTATATTTATCAATATAATTTGTTTATGGTACTTTAGACACTTTTTAGGTCATGGCAGTGCTTATATCCACACCGATTTGAATTAATTTTTCATTATAGTCTGAACACAAATATTATGTAATTTAATCTCCTTAGTGTGCTGAGGTTTAAGATAAATGGAAGGTAAGGTGATATTTCAGTTCAAATGGAACAACATATTGATTTTCATCAAGAACTCTGGACCTGGATTCAGCTGTAGTTTGTCTAGGAAGAACTACAGCAATAAAGTAATTGATGGACAAAGGGACTCTGTTAATTTATACTTGTGGGTGAAATGAATGCTATGTAGAATGAAGCTTAATGAAAATATACTAAAAGAATGTCAAGCAAGTGTTCAAACAAATGAAGGGTTTACTAATCCTTTCTAATATTAGATTAAAATTGTACAGTGCTACAGAAAGCCTTCATAAAAACATGTCCAAGCACTTACTGCTACTCTGCATATGCCATGTTCTCAAACGCCATGTAACTGCTTTCATGAACATGCCCAAGACTAAGATCCAGAAAAGAACACTGGAAGTTCACTTAAGTTGCTGTATAATAATATAGCATGTATTTGTCTTCGGAAAATGCAGTGTGGGTTGTACTTTAACCTTGAAAAGGAGGACTTTAATGTTTGGCCAGACAGCTAAAATACATGAACAAAAAACTAGTAACTAAGGCCCAGTGTCAGGCCTCAGCCTTGAGGCCAAGGCCATAACCTGGCCACAACAGATGCTCATCCCAGCCTGCCACCCTACTAGCCATACATGTTAGTCAAGGCTATTCTGAAGCCTCCAGCAGGGCCTAACTTGCAACCCACTCAGTGGCACCAGAGTGGCTAGCTGGGGTCAGATGACTGTCTAGCTCCCCCATATAAACTCCTGATCTGGAACAGGAAGTGCCTGAACAATAGGGCTCAACTTGATTCTAGACTGCCTTGCTGTCCCCTACAGCTTGCTTTCTGCTCATTCTCCTGGTTTCTCAACCCAGCTTACTCTCTGACTCCTCTCTCTGCCTGATCTCCCAGCTTCCTGATGTGGCCTGTCTCTAGATCCTGTCATATTGACCTCCTGTTTGTACATGGAATCTTCTGGTTCCTCCCAACCCTGATCAGCTCAGTCCCAAAGCACCCCAGTCCTGGCTGCCTACAACCAGGCATGACACCAAAACACCAGTAGTGGTAAAAGAGGAAAGCCATTCTTTGTCATGGAGGAGGGGTGTTATCTCTAGATGCCAAGTTAGAATAAACCTTCATTTGCTATACCATCCTTTCATAGAAAAAATATATCATGTTATCATTCTGTTTTAGTTTTGAAGAGACATACCTTTTTAATGTTCACAGCAATCCTGGTGGGGGCAGTCCCTCTACACAAGGATGACAGACTTCCAGTATGTACGGAAGTCATCATTGACTCCAGAAAAGACTGAAGAGGCAAATCTAAGATGAACATATGTGACTGCAGATATGGCAAATAGTTCTGGGAGGAAGGAGTAGAACCTGGTGACATCTAGCCATAATTTTTCCCTTAAACTCTATCATTTATCTGCCTCCATAGTGAGGCAAGTTTGTTCTAAATTTTCAATGCCTTTTCATATGTCACAGTGCCATTAGAAATGATATGGTGCTTGAGTCTCCCAAATATAGATGTTAATTTCTTCAGCTTGGCCTTGAATCTCTTCTTTTTCCCACCTCTAGAGTGGTGATCGTAAGTGGACACATCTATATGAGATGTTTACTGAAGTTGACTAATTAGCTCAGCAGTAAATGTCTCATATCTACACATGCAGTGCTATTAGGTAGGAATAAATTAATTAATTCTTCAGCAGAAAATACAAGTACTATCCTGCTGCAGAGTTTTTACTCCACAGCAACATACGTGTAGATGCTGACAGAGCTGGCTGTGGCATGAGGTTGTTCAGTGCAGGGGCGCTGACCAATAGTGAGGCACTGCTGGAGATAATTCCTTTTAGCAGGGTCTTTCAAGCATTCAGTATTGAATCTTTTCCTTAATTGCTTTTCTGTTTACTTAATTTGGGGGCAGTACAAATGGACATTACAAAATGTCTCAAATGATGGTCTGCCAACCCGTCATCTGCACTGGTCATCATGGCTGTGGTGATTTGGATATTGCAGCAGTCCCAGGCACACAGTAAAGCATACTTAATTAGGTTCCAGTGTTTTAAGCAAGGGTGCATCCATGATATCTTGCATTTTTTGCATTTGTAGAATAAGGAGTCTATGATGATGAGACGATTTTCTAATCATTTGCTCAGGAGAAGAATTCCATTTGAACCGAACTTCCTCACACCTTTCTGACCAAGTGTTTTATCTGACATGGTAGAAAGGCTTGTGTGCTACCAATTAATTTGAGAGATGCCATCTGTAGCTTTGTATTTCTGGTAGGATCAACCCTGGCAGCAAGGTCATGTGCAAGGTTTCCAAGCTAATTGAAATCCAAATATAAAAACAGGACTTCAACAGCATAGCAGGTGCATGAAGCAGGACACTCTACCATGGCTGCAAAGGGAGAAGGGTGCAGCATGACAAAAACCTCCCATTGTCTAGGCTTTCCTTGCCACTGGATTATAGTTTTCTTCTTGCTAAGTATTGCATGGCTGCTGATGCTCAATGATATCCCCATGTTAAAAAAAAAAGACAAGGCCAAGCATTTTCCTTCAATAGCAAGTCCTACAGCAATGGGCAAGTGGTAACAAGCGCACATACTAGTGATTACCAGAAACTCTTAGTCACCGACCTACCTGGAGGTGATGATTGTTTGATAGCCATTTTGTACTCAGAACTGATACAGGTATGCAATTCAGTAGCTGCAATCATGACTGAGCAGGTTCATTTGGTGTCCTCTCTGTTCACCTTGTATGGGTAGGGGGTTAGAAAAGGTACCGTAAACATAGTCTGTCTCATTCACCTGACTGGAAAACTGCATCCAGTGGAATCTGTGGTCCAAATCAAGCTTTTTATCTTAAACATCTGCACCCTGATGGGCAGCCCTAACAGTGACTGATCTGGGTGAAGGACAGCACTCTTGCCAGAGAATTTACACAATTTGATATTGACATTGCTGTATTTGGTGAGACTAGACATGAAGAAGCGGGAGGGCTCACAAAGCATGGTAGTGTCTACACTTTCTTTGTGAAAAGTAAAATCTGAAAAATAAGCTGCATCCACAGTGTGCTTTCACTGTCAAGACCAAAATTGTTACTCAAATGCCAGAATGTTCAGTTGGTATCACTAAGCATCTCACGACTGTCTTCAACTGACAGATGGACAACATGCATTAGTCATCAGTGCATACACCCCAACCCTTGATGCAGATGATGAAACAAAAGAAGAATTCCATTCTAAACTCAACCAAGTCCTGTTATCTGTCCTCAAAGAAGATATGATGATTGTTCTTGGTGATTTCAATGCTAGAGTGGACAGAGAGTCTGAGATCACAACAATACCCTGTGAGTGCAAAGAAAAAATAATATGGATGAACAAGCAGTTTTGTTCAAAGAGTCAAAACCATAAAGATGCAGAAAATATAATGCAAATGAGACTTCTTTGGATGATTAATACAGGCTTATATATACTACCTTTACCAACTCTTCTGCAGTAAATGATACGAAGAAATGTTTTTCTCTTATTTGGACTCTTCAGCAAATATTTTCCCTAAATATTTCTTTAGAGTCTCAGGTAAGAAGCCAATGCATTATTGCCATGGGAAGTACAAAGAACTTAATTTGTTGTAAACAAGAAAAAACTGGAAGACAAATTGGACCAGAGCTTAGGGGAGTTGTCAGTATTATGGGAGAGAGATTTAAGATGGGCCTGTATCAGAAGGCATTCACAACATACTACTGGATATATTTTGGAGCACTTTTTTAGATTCCCCCAGGTTACAGTAAGATCCCCCAGGTTCTAGTAAGACTGATCAACAGAAAGATATGTTGTACCAAGATACACTTGTCTCAGAGATGTTATTACCTGAATGCATATTAATTAGGTTGTTTAAGAAAAGATCATGAAAGATGACAGGAGTTTAAGTTGTTTTCTTCCTAGAGAGGACACAAACAGTTTTTAAAGGTTCCTCTGAAGATTTATCACTGAAGAAAAACAGAGATGAACTGATTGCAAGGGTAGAGGATCTAAATTACAGATGATGGTTATCTTTTTTATGTAATATTTTGCTGTAAAGGACAGCCTTACAACTGGAACATCAGTTCTGAAGAATCAACATCTGCCTCTATGAACTGACCCATTAAAAAAAAAAAAATCTCACAACAGGCAACAGCAAAGGCAATTATCTTAATCATGTAATTTCAGGACTTGGCTCAGAAGGCAGCAGAGTAAGTAGTAGTACAAGATCTTAATGCTTCTGAAGGAAAACAGGAAATCTGGAAAATACCACAGATTGGCTTCAGTTAAGTATTTGTCCAAGTTTACTTGGGACCATATGACCTGTGGCTGTTGATTTGGCTTGGCAGCATTGTCTTTACTATCCCAACCAGTGATATTTCTTCATTATCTGATTGTACAATGGTTAAATTCCTCTTTTCTCATGGGTAGGAAGTTTCTGTTTAATTAATACTGGATGGATTGATTTCTTCTAACCATGAGTTGCTGAATGACCATTCTTCTATTTGCAAACCTTGTCAATAACTTGGTCATTTCTTGATATGGACTTGGCTCAAGAAATTTAGAGTTCTTATTATCCTCTTTTTCAAAAGCAGCAGTTGTTCTCACAGTGGTCTCTGACCCAGACACTGTAATATTTGAATCTTCTTGCTTGAGATCTATGTCACTGCTCTATACTGAAAATGCATTTAACATGTTAGGTTTTTTTTCTTATAAATAGAGGAATTAAGGTCACAAAGTACACTGAAGTTTTGTGTGGGCATTTGAAGTAGTGATTTGGGAGGAGATCCTGGGGTAAGTAGTTACCTGTAAAGGCTGGGACTGGCCCTGATGTCCCATGAGACCCCTTCCAGCACTATGTTCCTGCTACCTATAAAAGAATTGTAATGAACTTGAAATCATCTTTACCTTTTATTTTTTTTAAGGTGTAAGATTAATATTTTTAAGGAATAGGAAAGAAACATTTTTTTTTCTGAAAACCTGCTACAAGGCAAACCTTTTGAAACATTCCTAGGATTATAAAGTTCTGCCTAAAATGACCCAAGAGCAGATATTTAATCTTGAAATGTAATTGGCACAATTCAGTACAGAGTTAAAGTAGAGTTAAATTATCAATAGCAACTGTGATTCTACCTCTTTATCAATGTTTGTTATAAATCACGCTTATGTGCACCTGCAAAATGCATGGGAAGAGCATTAAAAAAAAATCGCAACTCTACATATATGTAATTAAGCTGACAGGAATAGTTTCTTTAATTAGGGATGGGAATTTATAAACTAAAACCAACTCCAAAGCAAAGTGTCCACTTATTGTTTTTCATTTTTAAAAGCCCTTACAATTCCTGAGATTGCACGTTTCGGATTTTGTAATATAAAATATTGCACCATACCAAGTGCTCTTCTTTTTATATTTATGGCTTGATAGGGAGCAAGCAGAATCAGAGGTCTCCAAACAAATCATGTTAAGACCATGTGTGCAGTCCAGTTTTTTGTGTGGACAAAAATATTGGACAGGATCCAGATGAGGATCTAAAATTTGCATCTGCATGCAGCCAAACATAGTTTGAAACCTGTATCTTCCAAAGGTTTGCTTATAGGACCAGATTTTAAAAGTTTAAAGTGGTACAGTTGTGCAGACATTTTCATGAGCCTAACGTATATGTTTATAAATAGCTGATTTATATTCTGAAATCGGTTATTTGCATGTGGTTTTTTAGAGAAATCAGAGGTGATAAAAATGACATAATAAAATGACACCATTCATACAGCTATAGTTTAAATATCTTTGTATTTCCAGCATGTATATGTTGGGGATTGAATCAGCTAATGATAAAACATAGACTCAGAGGATGAGAGTCTGAATCTGCCACAGTCAATGTAGGCTTTTCAGTTGAGCTCTAAGGGACCCAGATTTTACCCTGTATTAAATAATGTTTATCTAAACCACCCCTTAGATCATGGGAGATGAAGGCAAGGTATGGCTGGCCCCCTGGTTCAGTAAGGGACTCCAAGGAGCTGGGCAGGGAGCAAGCTTATGAAAAAAGGGGAACCCGTCCCCTACTAATTTCAATGCCACAGTCCCCAGCTGACCTGGGGACTATGAGGAGCATCTCCATTGGGTGTTGGTTCAGCAGAGGACAGTGGTGGTGGCAACCCAGGTTCCTCCTTCTAGTACATGCTTCCAACCTGTAGGAAAGGGCCAGGTAGGAAGGTAGAAAACTGTTCATGGATGATGCTGGCACTCTGCACCACTGCAGCCTAAGGCTGGTGCAGGGCACGAGTGCTTCCAGAGTTCCACCTGCACCCAGATCAGCCAGAGGCACTGGCAGCAATAGCGTAAGAAGGTGGGGGGGGGGGGCACCATCCATAACACCACACCCCTCACCCCAGATGTGTCTCTAAGGTGTATCTCTACTTTGACATCTGCCTAAGTATCAAAGGTATTGGAGGCAAGAGTCAATGAAAGCTGTCTTTTAAGCACTTGGCACCTGGAACTGAATCCACTGCCCTGTATTGGGTGGTACTTAAGCTGTCAAAACAAGGCATGGAAAAACTTAAATGCCACAGAATGGGATAAAACCAGCCTACATGTTGAACAGGTAGCTGACTGAAGTAAGCACACTAAGTGTGCAGTGACCTAGAGCTAGCTAACCATAAATACTGAGGACAGGGGTGCATCTTGTTTCCCAACATCAGGTACCAAACTCAGGGCTGCAAACAGATGTTCTTCTCACTTAGGTTCTAAAACCCAGACCTTTCTCCTAGAGTTATTCTTTAAAAAGGCTGAGCAGGACTAATTCTTTTCTTTTAAAACACGGCTTCCAGAAAGGATGATATGGTGTCTGTTGTTATAATTGTCCCCTCCTTTCTGCAATAGTACAGTGGTCAGAGTGTTTGCTTAGGAAGCAGGAGCTTTGTTTCAGTTCCCTTCTCTTCCTGAGGGGGTTCAAAGTGACATCTCCCACCTCTTGGGATAGTGCTTTTACTCACCAGGCCACAGGCTGTTTTGAATGTGAGGCACTCTCCATTCCTCCTATAGAAACTGTGCCACTGCACAGAAAGAAAGAAAACACGGGCAATGCATAGGGGGTGCATGCGGGTGCACATGCACTCCATGAGTGTGGCAGTGCACCCTCTGCAAAAGGTGCCATCAACACTATCAGCGGTGCCTGCAGGCCGTCACCATTCGCCATCCCACCGCCAGCACCACTGGCAGCGTTTGCAGGCAGTCCATGATCCCCACTGGCTGCTGCCGACTCTGCCAGCGGCAGCTGTGGGTGATTTCTGACCCTCGGTCAGCGCTTGCCACCCTTTCCCCCACTGCTGACAGTGCTGGCAGCATCTGCAGGAGCTGCTGTGCTCCCGCTGCCACCACTGCACTTCTGCCACTGCCATGCCCCCTCCAGCCACTGGGAGCATGCACCATTCATGGAAGAAAAGAATCATGGAGCTAAAGAAGAAACAAGAGGTACTATGACTACACCTTCTCAGGCTTAGGGCATTCAGTTGGGAATGAGTCCCACATTTTGATCCCTTCTTTAAGGACTTCCTCCCCCAGAGGAGCTGTTCATGGCTCTGTCCCATGTTCTACCCCAGCTGTACAACACCTATATTTGTTTTATCTAATGTTTCTTTTATATAAAATTCAGAAATACTCTTGGTAGAGAAAGCAAGGAGTGGACCCCAGTTTTCTCCCCTCTCACGGTTAATGCCCAAACTATTAGGCTACCAACTCGTGCCCTGGTCAGAATAGCCAGTAATCCCATGGTTGGCCATTCCTGGGAAGTGGGGACATATGGGTTTGAACACCCTCTGACTAAGTGACAGTATTGGCAAATTGACAGTATCAGCAAATGGCTTTTTTTGGCTAATGTGGCTGATTTTAATGTCACCAATAAATGTCCCATACATGCGCAACCACGGGACAGCACGCAAGTGGCTGGGAGTGCAGCCTGGCAGCATGGAGAGCAGCTAGGTGAGGCTGGTAAGTCTGTTCAGGGGTGCAGATCAAGGCCCCAGTGGGGAGGGAGGGATTGGGGCTGGGGCAAGGGAAGGCACTGCATAGCTGGGGCAGGGCATGGGACAGAGGCACAAGTGGCTCATCCAGGGAGTGCAGGGGCAGGGTGGGGTGTGACTTCTGCTACTGCATACAACCCAGGAGGGCAAGGGCAGGCTGCTGCTGTGGGCTGGGGCTGGGTGTGGCTCTGAGCTCTTCCCAGTGTGGGGTGGGGGTTGAGCCAGGCTGTGCTCAGGGCAGGCAGCAGTGGTGCTGGGAAGGAGTGTATGGGGGGGACTAGAACAGATTTTGAGGTGGCTGCAGCTTTCCCCCGTAGCCTCCTCCCAGTGATGCCACCACCTACCCTGAGTGCAGCTCTGACTCAGCCCCTCCTGCTGGGAAGAGCCCAGCACTGCCTCTAACCCCAGCCCACAGCAGTCTTCACTCTCCCCACGCAGGTCCAAGGGCACATGCCCCCCTGCCCTACCAGTGTGTGTGTAGTGGCAGGAGGCACCCCCACCCCATGCCCACCAAAGGAGTTGTTCATGGCTCTGGCCTGTTTTCCACCCCAGCTGTGCAACACCTGCCCCATCCCCCCTCCCTCCCTCATTGCGGGGGCCTTAACCTTCCCCCCTTACACCTCTTTCCCCCATGCCCCTTCCACCCACAACACACTTACCATCTGGATGCTGCTCTCCTAGCTTCCCAGCTGTATATCAGTATCAGCTAATATGGCTCATTAAAAACTGGCCATTGGTATTGGCCCAAAAAATCTCTATTTGTGCACCCCTAGTAATTACAGGCAGTATCACTAGCTTCTGCCCTTGTTACTTGAAATGTTAGTTGCTTAAATCAAAGTGAGACCTTATAAAGGGGGATAAGGCAAAATGCTGCATTTATTGATTATATGAAGCAGATACATGCTTCATATAACGGTGGGCTTGAGCCCAGCACTCATACAAGCACACACATATCACCATGCATGTCATCATACATAAAAACACACATACACAAAACAACCACTCCATCCAGCAGTTATAGTTACCAGCAGCAGTTACCCAATATTAAGCCTGGGCTGGCCACCCAGTGGTATTGAGGTGGTGATGAAGATAGAAGCTGGAGCGGGGTGAACAGACACACCTGTGCTCCAAAGAAAGCAGCAGTCAAAATGGCTCACCCAACCTGGCATTTTTCAGATCCTTCCTTTTATAGGAATTGCCAGTCTTTGTCCAGCATTTTGGTGTTTTTCCACACTCAGTCTCTGTTTAGAAGTTGTTTCTCATCCATCTTCTGATTATCTTAACTCAAGCTCATGTCAGTCATAAAAGTTGGTATCTCACTCTTGAAGTGTTCTTGAAGCTCACATTGCTGGATATGCAGCACTCCTTTCCCTCATTATCTCCTTTGTGTGCCAGGTCTCAAGCAAATTCTTCAGCCATCCATTAATTAGTTTACTGACTGGTAACTTACATGCTGGCGCCTTGTTGCTTACACAGACAGTTAAATCTTCCTTTCCTTGTCCCATCACCATCCTCCCTTTCACACAAATCCCTCTCATATGCAGGGCCATATAGAGTTCATTCACTCATGTCAAGCAAAAAGGCAGATACAAAATGGAGTTTAGCTATTCATAAAATACAGAAATAAAGGTTTATCAATTCAACACTACTAGCATTTAAAATAAAACTAACACACAATATTAATGCATAAACATGGAAATTCACACACAATGTTAATACATAAAAATGGAGATTCAGACTACACTCTTTCCTTTGTTTTAAAGGAAGGGGTATTTGCCACAACATTTTGTGTTGAGACCAGTCAAGTAAGCAAATGCTTGGTGTACTCAGAGAACACTTAGTAGACCAACCCCCTCTAAAGATTTAGGTAGAGGATCACCTGGTTTCTGGATCCTGGGGATCTGAAAGGTCAAAAATTGTAGCACCTAAATACCTCCAGAGCACCTGGTTTCTCAGCATTGCCACTTTCCCAAAGCATCCATTCAGACCAAAGCATCCAAATTCCCTCCAAGTGCTGTTTTAGATTCCCAAGTCCCTTTTTTAGTATCTAACCCTGAAAGACTCATATTAGAAATGAAAGAGTTAAATCAAGGGATTTAAGCAACATAAAAATAGATTTAGATGTCTTACTTTAAAAGTTTTGGCCAAAATTACTCGAGACAGGATTTACAATTGAGATGAGAGACCTTTTGTACTTAAGTTCAATAACCCATACATATTAACTCCTGTGATTGATATGCCACCTGATACTATATGTATATCAAGAAAGGACATAATAATATTTTTTGTTTTTTGTAAGAGTGAAATGGATGATCCCATTTCCAGAAAAAAAAAAATCCCTTATTGTTGAATAACTGCATATAGTCATTGCTCCTTGCCAAGCGCACACCCTTATAATTTTGTATTCAACTCTTTGAAGCTACTCAGGAACTGTGGTCTAGAATTCTTTCTACTGCATCTTACAGAACCTTAAAAGAGGAACACATGACCCCATCAGACAATTGCTGTCAACTGCTTTGGTTACAAGAGTAAATGACTCACAGGTTGAGATTTTTTCTGATCTTCACAAGAGATGACAGGCTAGGTATGTTAGAGGAAATGATGAAATATTTAAGAACCCTTTTCTTGCAAAACGGTGGGGGGGATGAAGATGAACCAGATGGAAATTGCCAAAAGATTTATTAATGTTTGAATTTATATATGGCATTGTATGAAGTTCTGATATCATCGTTATTGCTATATATTAGGTAGGACTGCTTGGCTGAATTTGATATGTTATATGCATAGCTGATAAACAAAAAAACCCTTTAATTGCAAAAATGCAGTAATAGGAGTTATTACACACTAACAAGATTTATAATATTGCCATAGGGCATATTAAAAACTAACTAGAAAGTATATGAACATTTAAGACCAGAAGATGATTTTATTGTTCTCTGAGGTCTGCCCTTAGCATATGGCCTATCAAGGCTTGCTCTTACCTTGCCCAATTTGTTTTTACTGCTCTTGTTATGTTACAAACACAAATGTAGGGGAAATTAACAGCCATCATATTCCAAGTAATTGATTTTTCAAGAATAAAGCATCAGAAACATTTTGTGCATATTTTTCCTTGGAATGAAGTTAGTATCATTTCCAATGTTTGTATTTCAAATCAAATTTATTTTGGTAGGGCTTTCAATGTGGCCAAAGAATTTTATAAACAAGGGTCTATATACAAGGCACCTAATGACTGTCATAGTCCTATGTATAGTTACAGGCATTTCACTGTGCAGGCATTAAACATGGTGTTGTGAAATGTGGTGCTGTCAAAAAGTTACTCTTCAAAAGTACATTTTCAGCATCTTTGTAGTACTACAAACAGCTTGGATGAACGTAAGCTTGTTTTTTGTAGTGCTACAAGGGTGTATTTAGTGCTACAAATATAATGGCTATCGTGACCTTATAGATATACCCAAATGGGTGAATACTAGAGCAACATTTCATGGTGAGTCCATTGGAAGAAGGTTTCTGTGGTCTTGGTGCACCATAAGAATAGTGTAAAAGCACTGGGTGTTCAGACAAAAATCTCCTGCTGTATGATATTTTCCTAAGAAACATGGGAGAAAATGGTGTTGATGAGTCTGCCATTCCAACCATTCTATATGATGAGGGGAAAAGAAAGTCTGATTCCCTCAGTTGATGGCATGTGGGGCCATTAGTTGAATACATGGTACCGAGTTCCCTTCATTCTATACAGAAGCTTCTGCTTGGGTGACAATATGATCTTTGTGATTCCGTGTGTGTGTGTGTGTGTTTGTAAAATCAGATGTAGTGGAGGATGGTGAAGAAAATCACCCAAGTCAGTCACTAACAAAGGAATTTACAAATTGCTGCTTCTTTGCCAGTTGGGACATGTATTGTGAACTGAGCGCATCCCCATGAGTTATTTACTGTGGAGTTGCCTAATTAGCTCTGCAGTAAAATCTCCATATCTACACATACTGAGGAAATTAATTAACTCAATGTAAGTGTAGGAAATCCCCCGTTTTTTTTTTTAAATGCATTTCCTCCCCTTCCTTAACCATTTCTAACTTTCTTTCTGACCTTTCTATCTCTTACAAGTGGTTATTAGTAGTATTAGGTAAGCTAAGTTCTTATATTCCCTTATGACAAACCCCCTTTTTTTTATATTGTAAATAGTGTTTTCCTAGATTTGTATTGATTTTTACTGCTGTATATTGTATTCTTATCATTTTCGTATTGATTTTCTTGTTTCATATAGATATTGTATGGTTTAAGCCTGTGTTTATAAGTGAACCAAAGTCATGTCAAGTTTCCATTTTGTATGTCAAGCCTCCATCTTGTGTCCTCTGCCTGGGCATCCCCTGAGTTGTAACTGTGTGACTCATCTACCCCTCCCATGTAAATTGGTTCCCAGATGAATGGGAGTGATTGGGAACGATTGAAATACAATGGCCATCACCTCGCATTGATTCATCCAGGAACCATGGACCTCACCCAGGAACAGAGACAAGAACCCAGCATTTGAAAGACAAAAGACCCTGCAGAACCAGCAACTCGCACCATTCCAGACACCTGAAACTGCACATCCCTACCTGGAGCACACATGCTCAGTACACCAGGGGCTAACCCTTGCCTGGGCATGCCTCCTGTCACTAGGGTCACACAAGGTCTACCCCTATGAAAAGGGGCAGTGAAGACAGACCCAGCGAGAATGCCAGTTCTATCTGAACCAGACCAGCTCCATGTCACGCTGCCTATCTACCCCAGAGGCCCTGCCAGCAACCCCCTCTGGACAACACCAAGCTGAAGAAGACCCCGACTGGCCATCGAGGACCAACCTTCAGCCTGGGATAGGTAGGTATTACTTGCACATTTCCTCCTCTCTTTCTCTCTCTCTCTCTCTCTCTCCTCCTGGACTTCAGCCCCTGCACCAAGCCTCTTTAACCCCTCCTGCCATTGTGGGTGTGTGTGTGGCGCACACACGCACAAAGGAACCAATACGATATTGTGTCACCATCTCCCCGTTCAATAAAACCACTGTCATTTGTAACCCCAAGTTGGGTTGTATTTTATTGAGCCCCAGTCCCTTCCCCATCTTAAATTCTGGTCTCTGTCTCTCAGCTTCCCCACCTTTTTCCTGCCACCTTTCAGCTCCTCTCTGTCCCTTCTCTGTTCCCCTGCTGCAGCCTCTTGGCCCCGTTCCTTTCTGCCATCTCTCAGCCCACTTCCACCACTTTTTGCCTCCTCTCTGTCCTTTCTCTGTTCCCCTGCCGCAGCCTCTTGGCCCTGTTGCTTTCTGCCATCTCTCAGTCCCATTCCTGCCATCCATCACCTTCTTCCCACATCTTTCTGCAGCCCTTCCCACCATTTCTGCCACTTCTAGCCTCCTGGCCCCATTTCTGCTGTCCAATGCCTCCTTCCTGTGTCTTTCTGCAGCTCTTCCTACCACTTTTAGCCTCTCAGCCTGCTCATTTCTGCCTCCTGCTGCCTCTCCCCATCTCTCTCTCTCCACCTTCTGTTTCCAACCTTTCCTGCCTCTTTCCCCCTTTTCTCTGTGTTCTCCAGCTTTCCCCCAATTGTACACTGCGCCCTCCTGTGCAGAGTTTATTCAATTGACTTAATTGCACAAGTAGATGCACCCACTGAGAGACAGTTTAACTCTTACAGTTGAGCTTCTTTTCTAGATCAGTTCAGTTACTCCTGAATTCTTTGGGTATTTATCATAATTTTTATGGGTACCAATGGCAGCTTTTAAGAAGGAAGCGAGAGATCAGCTGTAGATTTCTCAATTGCTAAACTGAACCAACATTCCTGCCACAATGAGTTGATGTTTCCATTTATGCATATATCAAAACAAAAACAGTAAGAAATGCTTTCAGGTTAAAATGCCAGCATAGATCATACCTATGTACTTGCTCATGGAGTGACTCCCTTAGCAGCAGCGAGATGTAAGCAGTTTGGGCTTTTTCAAAATCTGTTGTAATTGGCTTGTATTATTGTTTACAAAATGGAATTAATGCAACTAAAATGGGCTTTATAAGAGAAGGGAAAGACTCAAGGCCATACAGATGTGTTGTGTAATACTATACTATCATAACAGGCATTAAAATCTTTGTTAGATCCTAGTAATGCTAATGAATAAGCATGCTGTATAAATGAGATGTCAAAATGCTAGGGGTGTGCAAAATGGGCTGTATTTGATTCAGATTCAGATTTGGCCCAAATCAAGGGTAGTTATGCAATTCATTGATTCGGATCACTGTTCCTGATTCAATGTGGCCAAACCCGAATCTGAAGATTCAGTGCTGATTCAGAGAATCAGCGATTTGGCCATAGATACAGCTTTAAATGTTTTTTCTACATACCTTGAGGTACCAAGTGTGGCTCGTGACCACTGTGATGCTGGGGTGGATGGGGCATCCCACAGGAGCACAGAGAGGTCCCCTGCGTGCTCAGCAGTGAACCCAGAAGTGGACCAGAAGTCCTCCCCTTGTCCCCCCATCTCAGCGATCGGCTGCGGAGGAATCCCAGGTGCCCCCCAGACCCAGGAGGCACCAATTGCCAAGCCAGGAGGGTACGGGGACGGGCCCAGCATGCTCCCTGGTGGACCCAGAATTGGACTGAAAGTGCTTCTGCTCCACTTCTGGGTCTGCTGCTGAGTGTGCTGGGGAGACCCCACGCTCCTGTGGGATGCTCCATCTGCCCCAGCATCACAGCATTCATGAGCCACCTGGTACCTTGAGGTATGTAGAAAAAACATTAAAACTGTGTCTATGTCTGAATCTCTGAATCTTTATGAAACTCTCCAAATCGATTCGGAGGATTCCGATTTCAATTTGGAGAGATTAAAGAGACTCCTGATTCGATTCAGATTCGGAGATTCAGCCACCAAATCAGGCCAAATCTCCACTAAATCAAACCAGGGACAGAAGCATCACACACAATGCCGCAGATGCTGCTTGCATGCATTGTCCCAGGTTGATAGTCTTAGCTGCTAAGAGAAAGTTGTGCTCATGTTTCACCATTTTGTATAGGGATCAATTTGATAGTATTTAATATTGTACATGCCATCCTGCCCAGCACCACATATTTTTATGTAATTCATTATGCATTTACATGAATTCAACATTTATTACTGTTTCTCTGGCAGTCCTACGTTTGATATTTTAAGGTGTATTTGCTGATTTACAGTTCTCATGATTGGTATTATTTTTTAAATCATCCCCTTAACCATTCTTAACCTCCAGTATTCCCAGAATAGTATGGTGTACCATATTGGACTTACCTTTAGCTTAGTACTGGTAAAAAATAATATTACTGGTAGAAAAAAATGGAAAGTGGAAAATTCATTTAAAATATCTATTGAAATTTTTTTATTAATTTAAAAAGATGGCCTTTTTGCTTAAATTTTCCTTAACAGAGCTATTTTTCAACCAGTTCAGAATCTCAAAGACAGTTTCAATATGAATATAGTGCTATCTACTCCACTCCAGACTTTCTTTGATTGTATTTCCTGTGGACTGGAATGAATTAAACAGTGTTAAAGAAGAAATGAAACACAATAATATTTGAGATTTCCTTTTTGTTTTGAAAGTCACTTGGAGCATGTTTTAACCTACAGCCAGATTCTCATCCATGTTAGTCAAACCAGAGTATCGGCAGGAAAAATCTAAAGATTTTAATTTGTTTAATTTATTCTGTTAAATTCCATTGTGGAAGGAAAGGATTCGCAACCCGGGGGTTTAGCACAAAACTATAATGTATGTCCCCAGAACAGATGCTCAAAGAAACCAAAATTGTTTCAGGTGTCCTCATTCCAGTGACTCCACTCAGCTTTCCACTAAAATAACACAATTCCCTAGGAGGTCCCTGCTGACAGTTGACTCTGGAACTCCATAATGGAAGTTTGCCCATGTAAAACCTTCAGACTTTTCACATTTAGTAATCTTTTTCTTTTCCCCTTTGAGTCTGCAAGGGGATAGCCCCAGGTCGAACAAAGTTGTTCTCTGCAATAACACTCCAGGAGCCAGAGCCAAAGGCCTGCAGAGCCCAGACCCAATTGTGTAGCTACAGAGAGCTTCTTTAACAAGATCAGATTCGATGGAAGTAGCATCCAGGTAGAAGGCATCCAGGTCAAATGGTTTCATCCAGGCCACTTCACCACAAACAATTGAGTAGGACAGGAGTGAACATCAGCAGCATGAGCACGCCAAACATTTTAGCCAAGCTGATGTTTGTTTTTTCTTTTTTATTTATGTATATGTTTCTGTGTTTGTTTATGTATTTATGCACACATTCGTGGAAAGGGTGTGCTTTGTTGTATGTGTATTTAGTAATATTTTTTAAATGTAGACATATGCCAAACTATGGTAGGGCTCCCTTTTTGCTCAGACAATACCATATACAATAAAGTCTATAGTCTGAGAAAATAGTGAATCCTTCTTAAAAGCTGACCTCCCTCAGTTACAGTACCTGCTATGAATCATAGGATTATGAGAAAGTAGGGCTGGAAGGGACCTCACAAGGTCATTGTGACAAGATGCTTAGCGCATCTTTGACTTTAAGGGGAAAAAAGGGCTCTAGAAACAGCTCAGACATCAATCGGAGAAGACACCTGACTGGAAGGGGGCTGGACCTGAGGTATATATATAAGCCCAGGGCCTGAGATAGGGAGGCAGTCTTATCCTGGAAGTTGACAAAGAAGAAGGTCCTAAGCAGGCTGCTGAGAGAGCGACTCTGGTTCATCTGAAGTATGCTTGTGAGTATGCAGCCTTGGGGCTGGGAGTTCAGCCTTAGGACCAGAGGAACAGCCAGCATGCAGCCCTAGTGCTAGAGAGCATCTGGTGGTTTGTGGAAGGGACTAAGGGGAAGTAAGGAGGTCCTGGATGGCTGAGAGAGCAGAGAAACTGGAGAGCAGGTTGAGTCAGGGTTCCCACCCCAGTCACTGACTGGCTGTTGTGGAGGCAAGTGCCTGCCTGACTCAGGAGGCATCAGTTGCCCATGGGAACGGCTGAAGGCCAAGGAGGGCCACAGCTAGAGACTGGCAGGGCTGGAGACCCATGGGTTTCAACTGACCTAGGAGTGGGGCCAGGGTCTATGGAGAAGGACTGAAGGCCAGGAGGGCCACAGCTAGAAACTGAGGGG
This sequence comes from Gavialis gangeticus, assembly GCF_001723915.1. Taxonomy (NCBI): domain Eukaryota; kingdom Metazoa; phylum Chordata; order Crocodylia; family Gavialidae; genus Gavialis; species Gavialis gangeticus. The sequence goes on along the minus strand of NW_017728992.1, from coordinate 18,288,236 downwards.
GGCAGACTGTCCATAGCCCAGAGAGAGGCTGGTATACTGTATGAACAGAGCTTGTATGGGTGGTTATGATGTGCAACATCTGTGAGGCATAAGCATAAGTAACAGGGAGGATGGAGCGCACATAATTAGCCCTTAAGGTAATGAGCATGGACACCTGTGTTCATGAATGTGAGACTCAGGTTGGGGATCCCTGGGGCATCTTTCCTTTTTCTAAAAGATAAATACATTGAGGTACAGCAGGAAAGCAGAAGGGGAAATTGCCCAAAGAGAGCAAAATTAATAAAGGCTGTGGGGTGGGAGACTGTGGGCAGGGGAGAGTGAGGGGCACCAGCTAGAGGGCTGTGGTTTGAAAGTGAGGGGCAATGGCATGGCTAGGCACCAGCATATGAAGGCTGCTCAGTGCCACAAAGCAGCTGAGGGGACAGCTGCAGCTGGACTCACATCCTGGTGACTGATGGGGGCAGGGGGAGCTCTAATTTTTCCATTATAAAAAAACCCAAATCAAAAACCAAAACATATAGGTATTTAGAAATTATTTTATTATAGTGATTGAGGCACTGTTAGGCTTCTAAACTGCTTCAAAATTGTGAATATATCAATTAAATATTGTGCTCAACTATCTATCTATCTATCTATCTATCTATCTATCTATCTATCTATCTATCTATCACAGTGTGTAGATGAAATATTTTCATTCAGAAATAGCATCTGCTGCAGATTGGCTGTCTCCTGGGAATAGCATACTAGGAGTCTCATGCTTCCATTCGTATCTATGGACCAGGCATCACAGCCAGACATCATCTCCCATGATGTGCTACAGCCAAGTAATTGCCAAGGAACACCAAGAGAAATAACCATCATACACCCTGGGAAGTATAAGCTCAGCAGGCAGGCCAGCCTAAAGGAGGGAATGAGCATATAAGACATTCAACTAAAACTCCCCTGTGGCACCAGGACAGAATTAGAGGTTTGAAAAATTTATGGGCTTAATCAAGGTTCTTTGGGTAAATCCAATATCTGTTATTAGACCAAATAAAATAGTTGGAAATTTCTTCTTGGCAAGCTTTCAGGCACAAACATCCTTCATCAGGCTGAGGAAGTGTCTGCATATGGTCTCATATGGTCTGTGCTCTTCCTGGATGGAGTGGTAAAGCAGTCAGAGGCCAGTACATATATAAGAAAGCTAGTCAGTTAAAATGTAAATGTGTCTGCCTGGCCTCGAACATCCAGTCACGTGCAGCTCTGGCCCAGATGGCTAGTGGCTTTCACCCTACCATTTCCCGCAGGCCATTGAGAAGATGTTACTCCCGGTGTGGTCTCCCCCAATCTCTCCTGCTACAACTTTGAATATTTTATCAGTGGGGGGGGCTGACCACTCGGGGTCTCTCAGCAGCTGAGCTTTTGTTCAGCAGTCTTCTGCTGGGCTCCACCTCCCCTACACCCTGACCTCACACCAAGCCTCGGCGGATCACTGTAGTTTTCCTGGCTATGCTCCCAACACCATTGTGTCCCTGGTTATGGGTGCCTGTGTGGCCCTCTCCTGTCTAGAGTACAAGCTCCCAGAGGGTGACCCGCTTGGATGGCACCGGGTTGCCTGAGATGTCTCCCTTGGGTCGCAAGGCCGGCTCCCTTTCCCCAGGGCTTGAAGCCTGACCCAGGTCTCAAGCAATGACAGAGCTCAAAAGAGCTCTGCCTCTATCATCCTGCCTGCACCCTCTGGACCTGCCCCTTAACCCCTCCAAAAGGGGTAACCTCTCCAAAAGGGGTAAACATAAAGAACATATAAAAAAAAAACCCTATCACATTTCGAGGGACCTATGCAGTCCCTTCCCGAGTCCTTCTGCCAGGATACCGGTCACCCACCTCTCTATGAATTTGTCATGGGTTATACCCTACACATGGCCGGCATAGCCTGTGGCATGGCTTGTGTCCCCCGTCACCCAGTCTCCCATCTCTTTAAGCACCTTGCAGCCCTTTGCAAACACCTGACCACTCTTCACATGCAGGGTCGGCACCCTGCCTCTTGTGGCCTCACTTCACAGAGGATGCGTCTCTTTTGCCTCCTCAGTGCCCTCAACGGTCCCACCTGCTATGGTGGGGAGAGTTTTGTCCATCTCTTTGGCCCCTCCATTGATGCCACCGGCATCAGGGTCTCCTTCCATCTCCTGGATGCTTTTGCTGCCTTCCCCATTGTTAGGAGCCACTTCTGGCTCCCGGCTGTTTTCGCGGCTGCCACCACCATCAGGAGCAGCTTCTGGCTCCTGGCTCCCCCTGGAGGGTCATCCTCCACTGGGGCAGGGAGCCTCCACAGGCTCTCTTACTCAGAGGAGCTTCTGGGAGGCACCCGGTGTTGGTGCTTTCTCCAGCCCCGGTCTCTCCTTTTCTCCACCTTCGCTGGTGGTCCGTTTTATTCCTGCCAGCCGGTGATTGCTGATGACGTCACCAGCTGGCTTCAACTGTATAAAGGCGCAGCTTATGATCCACATGGGTCTTTCCCCTGGTTCTGGCTGCACCACAGGTCCTGCTGCAGGTGTTTCTCTTTACTCTTTGTTTTTGCTTTCTTTTTCTCAGGGAGCTCCTGTCCCCAGGGGTCCCCATTTGTACTTTGGGGCCCTCTCTCCTGCTCTTCCCCATGACAGTAAATTGAGGTGGTCAGTAGGTGAGAAATGAGTTGGGCGGGGGAGCGGGGGAGGGGAAGCGGGAATGAATGTAGCCATAGTCAAGGGATGAGAGACAGGAAGGTTGGGGAATGAGACTAGCTGGATTTAGTCCATGATTTTATGTATCCAGTAGATTGATGTAGTGAAGTTTTATATTTCCAGTAGATTGATGAAGTGGGTTTAATCAAAGTATTTCAGCATTTATTTCTTTATGATAGGCTCAAAACTTTCTATATGGCCACAAATGTATTTTCAACCAGCTTCACTGCTTGCAGAGAAAAGCCTGAATGAAACACTGCAGACCAATGACAGATGTGAAGGTTACCAGGCTTTGAGTCTGCTTTTCACTAGTGTATGCCTATAATGTCCACTTATGACAACCTCACATCAGTGAATGAGACTATTTACTGTTTCTCAGTCTCCTCTTCTTCAAACATCATCATCTCTCTTATTTTGGTTCCTTCTATGAAAACATACTTGGCAGTAATCCAAGGATCTTCATTTTCATTAAGTCTGCTTTTTTCAAAGTACGTGAAAAACCATTTTGTAATGTTTAGAATGCTCAGTCATACTACTCCCAAATATCTTCCTGTTCAGCAATTATATATAACAAAGAGAAGCTTTTGTATTTATCAGGTGTAGATCACTTTCCTGAATGGTTAAGCTATCGCTAAACAAATGCTAGGGAATAAGTATCAGTAAGAATTTCTCAGGTAATACCTCTTTATGACTTCTTTTTAAGACTGATTCTTTTTTAATTCAGACTGTTTCTAATTCCCCTATGTATATCTTATGTAATTTCACCTACTAATAACATCTTATTCACATTAAGTCACAAAGGGCAACATATAGATTATGGGCTGAATGCTTATCTAGACAGATATGAGCACAATGTAAATGCCTGTCTATTATAGAACAAGTTTCTGCCTACAACTGCTTAGGAAGAAAGGAAGTGGGGAGGTGGAGGGAAAGGGAAGAGGAGCAAAAACTGACAGCAATGGAGCG
>NW_017728992.1:18273850-18279571 GCF_001723915.1 Gavialis gangeticus | reverse complement strand
GCCAGGGAAGGAGAAAGAAAAAAGAAAAAACAGAAAATACCTCACTTGCAGCAGGAGCGGAGGAGGATGGATAGAAAAATAGCAGGTGTATGAAAGTGATGATCAAGAATACAGGACTAGGGTGGATCAAATAATGCTTGAGGGGAAGTACTTACAATAAATAATGAGGTAGAAAGAAAGAGGCATAGCTAGTAGTTTTCCTCTGGAAGGCAGAAGAGATTCCATTCTCTATGCTGGCCCAAAAGAGTAATTAGAAATACTTCAATCAGAAGAGAGGAGTGTTTTACCCTTGTTATTTTTTCCTGGAGACTCACCTATGGACAAAATCAGCATAACAGTCTGAGGATACACCATTGCTTAAGTGCATCAAGGGCATGTCAGTGAAGAAGTCTAATTCCAGTCAACTCTTCTGTTGTCTCTAATAGTGAACTGATAGCACCAATGGACTGTTATCCATTACTACTACTACTTAGTGATGACAGAAGAAGGAGCAGCAGTCTCAAGTTGCAGCAAGGGAAGTTTAGGTTAGATTTTGGGGAGAATTTTCTCACTAGGGGGGTACTAAAACACATATTACCCAGAGAGGTGGTGGAAGCTTCATTCTTGGAGGTTTTCAGAATCCAGCCAGGCACAACTTTTGTTGGGATGATCTAGTTGGGGCTAGTCCTGCTTTGAACAGTGGCCTGGACTAGATGACCTCCTGAGGTCCTTACACAACCCTAACTTTCTATGATTCTATGAATGATCCTGAGCGTGTTAATTAGTATTCCCAGATCATGTTCCGTGTAATACAGTAACACAGCGTTTTTCAGGAAGAACCAACCACTATCAAGACATCATGAAATCACTTCTATATACCTAACTATATTTAACCATTTTTTGTGGTTTGTAATAAATTGACCATTATTCCTATTCACAGAATACTGAAACATATGTTGAATGATCAAATTTACATAATGTGCAGATGAATGCATGCAACTTGGAATCCTAATTAGCATACATTGCCTCCTGATATACAATTTGATCCTCTTTAACTTTGTCTATATTGACGAATAGTGCATCCTTTAAAACTATTTCTCTTTCAATCACTAAGACCATTAAAAGGACAAAGATAGCAAAATTAAATGAAGCCCAATTAAATTCTTGTAATTTACCAGTCAGATTTCTAATAGTAAACGAGAAGCCAGTTCACTTACAAATTGAGAGATAGATTGCAGTATTCTATTATAACTTTTGTAATATTTCAAGGTCCTATCAGTTTTAAAATCATCGAAGGCCCAAACTTGATCTCCGTACCCAACTAAAGGAAGTGAAGAGCAAACCAGGGTTTGATGGCATGCCATTGATCACTGCAGTATCACAGCTTGAGCAGGCAATTATTTTACACCTTACTAACTGCAACAAATAGACAAATATTCTAAAAATGTGTTAGTAATATTGTTAAAGATTATATCAGATTAAGATATGGCTAATTTACACTGGCTAATCATCAGGGATCCTGGTTTTCTCTGATTTAAAAAAAATCCCCAATTTTCAGTTTAAAAAAAGTAACCCCAAATCCACATTTTTCCATGATTGAAATGAAACACCACTATATAGATGTCTACATATAAGTGGTGTTTCATTTTAATCATGGGAAAATGTAGATTTGGGGTTACTTTTTATTTTATCCGAAAATTGGGGATTTTTTTTAAATCGGAGAAAACCAGGATTCCTGCTAATCATTATCCCCAAGGGCACTGCACTATGCTATCCCTTTGGAAACCCTGCTTTGTCAGGTGAATGCTCAGCTGCCCATTTAGGGCAGATTTGTAACCACATTGGGGAACCAGAGTAAAGTAGATATGACTTTGTGCACCAGACCCAAATCTCATGGAAGCCCATATAATTTTTAAACTAGCATTCCAAACAAAATAGAGGCTTTTACCCAGTCTGGCACTGAAGGTATGATAGCCCCATGTATCACATAATATTGCTTATTTCAGCAGGATGCTGACCCCAGGAATGTGCTCAGCAATGCCAAGCATACTTTAGAAAATATATTAAAAATATCTTTCAGAATGTAGTTACAAACTGTTATTAGGAACTTCTAAAGCGCTGCACTCAACAAAACTACCACAATTTAATTTTAACCCATCTGAGCTAGGGCTGGATTCTGAGACTGCCAGCTGTAGTACCTTCTAGTTGGCATGGTGGGAGTTAAAATATTTGGCCCAATTTAGGTAGTGCAGTGCATACTGTAGAAAAAATGTTGTCTATTTTGGTGGTCTGAGATTTTCTTCCCATCTGAGCCAAAGAAGAAAATTGAAATGCTAAAATTATGCTTATAATCTAGAAAACTGTTGCTACTGCATGGATCACAGCACAGATGTGCTTTAATCAAAGGGTTCTAAAACAATTATCGAAGCTCCTAAGATGATTTCCCGATCCTCTGCATTTCAAAATCTGTTCTAAAAATTCTAGCATCAGCTTTGAAATGCTGAAAAGATACTGCCAGCCAACAAACCTATAATTAATGAGATTTTGAGCTCATTTAAACCAAAACTGAAATAATATATTTAAGATTAGGCCCCTTAGTGTTTCGATTTTATAAAATGCTTTCCCTTGTTTGATCATTTCAGAAGGTTAGAAATAATGTTAGGCTGAGTAATTAATGGACTTACAGTCACGACAAAAAATTTTTAAAAATCATTATTCTGGAAAACTGTATTAAAATAGGCAGCAATAATTAGATATTTTTCTTCTTGTACATAGCAGTACATAATACTGACATTATTTTATGTAAACATGTTGATGAAAATAAAGTGTGTCCTTTTATTTCTCTCAAAGTAAAAATAAAAAGGACAGGGCCATGCTGAGACCCATGCTCATATTGAGTAGCATTTTGATTTACATACAGAAAAGCAGAAGTATGAAAGGAAATATGGAGGGAAAATTCTATCTCCACCTGATGGCTCCAAGTGCCCCTAAATCTTCTGATGGGTTTCAAAGTAACAATTAAAATTATCATATAAAATTGAAGTGAGAGAGAGGAGGGCAGGCACAGTGAAGAAATGATGAAAAGCAAAAATAACCTGAGGGAGAGTGAGTGGTAGGGGTTGTGGCTATTTGTTGATCATCTTTTTCTATTTGTTTTCATAGATTCATAGATTCTAGGGTCAGAAGGGACCTCAGTGGGCCATCTAGTCCAACCTCCTGCCCCTGGCAGGCAAGAAAAGGGTCACTAAACCTGGGGTAATGTGATCCCAGCCAGATGCCTATCCAGTCTCCACTCAAAGACCTCCAAGGATGGGGTGAGCACCACCTCCCTTGGAAGTCCATTCCAGATCCTGGCAACCTTGACCATGAAGAACTTTTTTCTAAAGTCCAGTCTAAACCTACTCTCCAGTAGCTTATGGCCATTGTTCCTTGCTGTTCCAGGCGGTGCCCTGGTAAACAGATTGTTGTCTACTTCATGTTGCTCTCCCCTTATGAATTTGTACACTGCCACAAGATCCCCTCTCAGCCTTCTCTTGGAGAGGCTGAAGAGGTTAAGGTTCCTTAGCCTTTCCTTGTAGGGCCTTCCCTGCAGGCCTCTAATCAGATGAGTGGCTCTTCTTTGGGCCCTCTCCAGGTTGTCCACATCCTGCTTGAACTGCGGCATCCAGAACTGGACACAGTACTCCAGCTGCGGCCTGACCAGTGTTGTGTAGAAAGGGAGAATCACCTCCCTGGACCTGTTTGTGAAGCACCTATGGATGCACAAGGTGCGATTGTCACTCTGCCGACTACTTCATCACATTGACTCATGTTCATCCTGGAGTCAACAGTGACTCCAAGATCTCTTTCTGCCTTTGTGGTGCTGAGAAGGTCGCCCCCCAGCCTATAGGTATGATGGCAGTTCTTTCTCCCTAGATGCAGCACCTTGCACTTGTCCTTATTGAATTGCATCCTGTTGCTCTCTATTCACTTCCCCAACCTGTCTAGGTCATCCTGGATCTGGTTCCTCCTCTCCAGGGTGTTAGCTTCACCCCATATTTTTGTGTCATCTGTGAATTTGGACAGGGTGCTTCTCACCCCTTCATCCAGATCACTGACGAAGATATTGAACAGCACCGGCTCCAGAACTGAGCCCTGAGGGACTCCACTGCACATATCTTTCCAGGTTGACACTTACCCATCCACCACCACTCTCTGAATGCAGCCCTTGAGCCAGTTTGCTACCCAGTCTACCGTATAATCATCCAAGGCAAATCTTCTCAGTTTATTTATAAGGATGGTATGGGATACCGTGTCAAAGGCCTTCTTGAAGTCCAGATAGATAACATCCACCTCGACTCCTGCATCTAAACATTTGGTGAACTTGTCATAAAAAGAAACTAGGTTAGTCAGGCAGGACCTGCCTGCTATAAACCCATACTGGTTACCTCTCCGCATGTGGAATCCCTTTGGTCCCAGTGATTTGAACATGTCTAGTCCCTCCAACTGTCCTTTTAGCGTGTCAGCACTGACCGTTGGTCAGCTGATGTTCCCCTTGTTGGTGTCTGTGATGCATATTGAGGGTTCATCTAGATTCCTATTTAAGACAGAGGCAAAAAACTCATTGAAGAGCTCTGCCTATCTGTCACTAAGCCCCCCTGCCTGTCGTGTAGGGGTCCTATGCTACCCTGCACCTTCTTTTTGCTCCCAACATACCTAAAGAAGGACTTTTTATTGTCCTTAATCCCTGCCGCTAGCCTGAGTTCTAGAGCTGCCTTGGCCATCCTGACTGACTCCCTGGAGGTGTGGGCCAAGAAGTGTACTCCTCCTTGCTAGCTACCCCCTGCTTCCACTTTCTGTATGCTTCTTTTTTTGCCCTTAAGGTATCCTGGTTAACCCTGGTTAGCCAAAGGGGCTTCCTGGCCCCTTTGCCCCTTTTCTTCTGCCATGGGACTGTCTCACTCTGAGCCCAAAGAATGGTATCCTTGAGGATCCATGTTCATCTTGTGGTCAGTGATGACCCCCCAAGTCTCTTTCTTCCGTAGTGCTAGCCAGCGTAGCACTGCTGAGCCTATAAGGGTGCTGCAGGTTTTGCCTCCCAAGGTGGAGAACCTTGCATTTTTCAGTGTTAACCACCATCAGGTTCTCATCCACCCATTTGCTGAGCCTGTCCAGGTCAGCCTGGATTGCCCACCTGTCTTTAGGTGTGGATGCTTTGCCCCAGAGTTTGTTGTCATCGGTGAACTTCCCCAGTCCACTTCTGACTCCAATGTCCACATCCTTAATGAAGACGTTGAACAATATGGGTCCAAGGACAGAGCCTTGGGGGACCCCACTGGTCACAGGGCACCATGACAATTGACTTCCATCAATTACCACCCTCTGGGTCCAACCACGGAGCCAATTTCCCAGCCAGCGGATTGTGGTGGACCCAAGGCCACAATTGGCCAGTTTTGCCAAGAGGTGATCATAGGATACGAGATCAAAGGCATTTTGAAGTCAAGATATATGACTTGGTTCCTAGTACCCTGCTAACCAATCCCCTGAGCCTATTAAAGTCAGCCCTTTTAAAGTTTAGCACCTGTGTCCTGCTAGGTATAGTGCCCGCCCTTCTCTGGATAATGAATTTTATCATTTGGTGACTGTTGTCCCCTAAGTTGCCTTGAATCTGCAGGTCCCCCACCTGGTCATCCCCTGTGGCCAACACCAAATCGAGCATGGCATTACTCCTGGTGGGACAGACTCCTTACCTCCTATGTTAGG
>NW_017728992.1:18252591-18268850 GCF_001723915.1 Gavialis gangeticus | reverse complement strand
CTACCCCCTGCTTCCACTTTCTGTATGCTTCTTTTTTTGCCCTTAAGGTATCCTGGTTAACCCTGGTTAGCCAAAGGGGCTTCCTGGCCCCTTTGCCCCTTTTCTTCTGCCATGGGACTGTCTCACTCTGAGCCCAAAGAATGGTATCCTTGAGGATCCATGTTCATCTTGTGGTCAGTGATGACCCCCCAAGTCTCTTTCTTCCGTAGTGCTAGCCAGCGTAGCACTGCTGAGCCTATAAGGGTGCTGCAGGTTTTGCCTCCCAAGGTGGAGAACCTTGCATTTTTCAGTGTTAACCACCATCAGGTTCTCATCCACCCATTTGCTGAGCCTGTCCAGGTCAGCCTGGATTGCCCACCTGTCTTTAGGTGTGGATGCTTTGCCCCAGAGTTTGTTGTCATCGGTGAACTTCCCCAGTCCACTTCTGACTCCAATGTCCACATCCTTAATGAAGACGTTGAACAATATGGGTCCAAGGACAGAGCCTTGGGGGACCCCACTGGTCACAGGGCACCATGACAATTGACTTCCATCAATTACCACCCTCTGGGTCCAACCACGGAGCCAATTTCCCAGCCAGCGGATTGTGGTGGACCCAAGGCCACAATTGGCCAGTTTTGCCAAGAGGTGATCATAGGATACGAGATCAAAGGCATTTTGAAGTCAAGATATATGACTTGGTTCCTAGTACCCTGCTAACCAATCCCCTGAGCCTATTAAAGTCAGCCCTTTTAAAGTTTAGCACCTGTGTCCTGCTAGGTATAGTGCCCGCCCTTCTCTGGATAATGAATTTTATCATTTGGTGACTGTTGTCCCCTAAGTTGCCTTGAATCTGCAGGTCCCCCACCTGGTCATCCCCTGTGGCCAACACCAAATCGAGCATGGCATTACTCCTGGTGGGACAGACTCCTTACCTCCTATGTTAGGTGGAGGTCCTGAATACAGGTTAAGAACCTGTGTGAGCAGTTAGATCTAGCTGACTGTTCCTCCCAGCATATGTCTAGGGAGTTAAGTCCCCATGGCTACCATAACTCTAGACTGCATAGCCTCTGAGATCTGCCTGGAAAATTCCTTGTCTACCTTGTCCTCCTGGTGTGGAGGCCTGTAGTAGACTCCCACCACCAGGTCCCTTTCCCTTGACCCCCTTGGATCCTAACCCACAAAGTCTCCACTTGTCCATCCTCTGATCCCAGTTTGATTAGGGAAGATGTATATTCTTCTTTGACATACAGAGCAACACCCCCTCTTTTTTCCCCTCCTCTATCTCTCCTGTACAACCTGTAGCCCTCTATTCCTACCACTCAGTCATGAGTAGAGTCCCACCAGGTTTCAGTTAGTCTCACTAGGGCAAAGTTATTGCTCGCAAGCAAGAGTTCTAGATCCTCCTGCTAACATCTCCTGTTCTAACATCTCTAAGATGAAAATCTGATTTACTGTGTCAAAGACTATTATGCTCAAAATTTTAAGTAGCAGGCAAATTAACGTTCTCATGACTGTGGCCTGTTTATCAACACTGTTTTTTCTGTAGGAAGAATCCAAACTCTAGCAACCACAATGTATTTGTTTAAATTTGAAAACTATTCTTTTCAAGCAAGGTATCCTATACTTGTCAGAGGATAGGGACTAGCAACTGTTGTGATCTTAACTCTACAAAATAAAGACAAGCACCCCACTGGAGTGCAAATCATGTATCAGTACTAGCAATACTCTGACTTTTTTTTTGATTCCTACATAAGGGTGCTGCAACAGAATGGTCTACCACTTAAAGGGCCTGGAGCCTGGCAGCAGCTCTTTTAAGGCAAAACCTGTTGAAAAAGAAGTGTTTGGGTCCCAAAGGTGGGATTGTCAGACCATTTTTGGAAAAGTGTAGAATGCAGACATAGTAACTGGAACCTGAGAGGTGCAGACAGCAGACCAGGAAAAATCCTAAATTATGAATAATATTTGCTTAGGTCTTTATATAATCAATACGATAGATTAAATGATAAAGCATAAGCCTATATATAAACAATAAGCAGGAGTCTAGGAAAACAGAATAAGAATTTGTTCATCAAGGCTTACTAGTATTAGGCTAGGCAAAATATGGATAATTGTTTTTCAAAAAGTGCTAATAGTAGTTAAAAGTAATGGCTAATGTTTTGCTCCTGGATAAGAAGAACTGAATTTTTTGTATTCAGCTAGAATAACTGAGTAGGGTAAGGTGAAGATGCATGCCTTGTTAGAAAAGAAATTGTAAGGGAAAGTTAAAGGAGATTCTGAAGGCATGAAAGCAGAGGAAAAGGTATCTACCACTGAAAACATCTATTGTCAGTTTTGGCCATTCTCAAAGCGCTTATGCTAAGCTGCAGATGTGTAGCTAAAGCTGAGAGCCCCAAACCCTGTTTCAGAGTGAACCTTTGCAGTTGTTACAACTAGCCTGGTCAGGAAATTAAAAGAAACAGTCTTTGGCATTTCAGTGACTGAAAGAGGTAAGAAATGGTACCTTGCAAAAATGTAAGTTTCACAAGGACAGAAGGAACCCAGTTTTGTCCAGTTGCCAAAGTATCACTGAAACAAAAGAAAAAATTAATATAATCAGTTAGAGAATAATCTATTAAAATAAGATATGCATAAATATTGGGCCTAAGCTGGGGAGTATTCAGAGAACACAACCAATTCAAGGCTTGCTCCTAGTCTCCTCTTCCTTCTAAGTCTCTCCAGGTAGTACATGTCACAGGCTGTATTGTATTGTTGCAGGTAGTTTGATACGCAATTTGTTCTTGAGCTTTGGGGCATAAGCAATAAAAAGTTGGACTATAGGCCTGTGTTTTGCCTCTTGGGTAGCAATAATGTCGTAGCTGCCAAGAGGGATGGGGGATCAAGTGTAATTATGTAACTGAACCTTAATTTTGCATCTCAGCTTGCACAAGAGGTCTTTATCATAGTTGATCTCTGTAATCCTATCTCTCTAAAAGGCAGAATAATCCTGATGTTGTAGCAACAAAGGGTCCTATGACTTCCTGGTGGGCATCTGGATCCAGTAGCATAATTAAGGCTTCATACAGATATTATTACTAGGGTTGTGCGAAGCTTCAGGTGCTGATTCAATTCGGAGGAGATTCAACCCGATTCAGCAGCTGAATCTCTTAATCTGAATTGAATCAGGATACCAGTAAAAAGGTCCAAATTGATTCGAAGCTGTCCAAATTGATTCAGACAGCTTCGGAGATTCAGGCAGTCCCCCCCCGCCACAGCAAGGAGCTGGACCTGGACTCCGTGCCGGTAAGTAGGGGTCGGGGAGGAGCTGGAGGAGGAGGGAGGGGACCATGAGGGCACCCCTGCCAGGCCCCATCCCCTGCCTGCTTCCCCAGCCCCTCGAGCACCCCCCGACCCCCACCGGCTCTCCCATCCACGTCAATGGCTGCCCTGTCTGGCCCCAGCTCCCAGTTCTTTAAAAAGAAAGTCCTGCATTCACTGGCTGCTGCCAGGAGTGGGGGTGGGATCCCTGATGTCCCCCACTGCCCTGTGCTATGTGGGGGGCTCTGCCACAATCCCCCATCCTCCACTCACTCTCCAAGCCCCATAATGGCTGCCCCACCCAGCCCCAGCTTCTGGTTCTTTAAAAAAAAGCCCTGTACTCACTGGCTTCTGCAGCAGCCATCAAGGCTTCTGGGAGCTCATGAAAGAGCCCCCCATGCAGCACGGGGCAGTGGGGGGCAGCAGGGATCACACCCGCCCCGGCATCGCAGCAGCTGGTGAGTGCAGGGCTTTTTTTTTCTTTTTTTTTAAGAACCAGGACACTGGGGCCGGGCAAGGCAGCCATTGACAAGGTGAGTGGGGGAGTGGGCAGGGGATGGGGCCTGTTTGATTTGGAAATTTGGCCAATTTCAGCGGCAGCTGAATCTTCAAATTGGATTTGGCTGAATTGATTCAGGACAGTGATTCAAATCACCAAATTGAATCTCTGTCCCCCAAATTGGCCGAATCCAATTCCAAAGCAAATATTAGCTGCTTTGCACAGGCCTAATTATTACCCTTAGAAGTCTGGGGGGGTTAGATCACCCCCAATCTAACTCAATAATTAGATAGGTGCTGGTAGCCTGACCTAAGGTAGATTGGGAGGAGACAGCAGGGTCTGCAGGTGGGCTTGCAGGGATTGGGGGGTTAGTGTCAGGATCAGGGGTGAGGAGTTGGTGGGATCAGAGAACTTCTCTGACCCTGTCAAACCTCCCCAGACCCCTTCAGCCCTTCCCAATGACACTGAATCATCCCATATCCCACAAGCCACTCCTGGGCCTGGTTTTACCACTTTTCATTGATGCTTAGAGCCCAATTGAATTAAGTTAAGGTGGGGGGAGGGGGGCCTGGCAGCTCTGCAGGGACATTGGGGGGCTAGAGGCTTTGCAGAGGTCTGAGGAGGAAGGGTCTTTTGGGATGGGGGGCTCTCTCTCCCTCAAAGAAGGGCTACATTTAGCTCCCCCCACCCCTCCCCCACAGAAAAGAACAAACCCTTGGCAAACCAACCCCACCAATCCTGCCCACCCATCCTTCCACCCCAAATTATTTTGATTAGCTCTTCATCTGTGGTAGGGGGAGGGGGAATAAAAATAGACCAGTGTGGGGAGGAATAGCACAACTTCAGAATTGGGCAAGCAGCTGGCCTTTCCCAGCCCTGGGGCTGTGCTCTAAACATGTTCAGATGTTCATCTAGATAGGTCTAACTGTGCCCAATATAACTTAAAGGTACCTTGGTGGTTCACTAAGTTAGACTGGCTCAGTCATTTTTTGACCAATTTAACCTTCCTGGAACTTCTGTATAGTTCGCACTTAGATCAACCTAACTAGAGATCTAACTGTAAGGTCCACACATTGGCAAATTAAGTCAGATCAGGTGGCCATTTTTAATGTGATCTAACTTCCTAGAACATCTGCAACCACTCTAAGGGGGGAGGGGGTGACCAGAGCAACAATCCCTGGCATTGACCTGGGGGGGGCACAAAAAAAAGCAGTTGTCATAGCTGCTCTCCCAGATCCCATGCTGCTGTTAGCAACCCAGCACAGCCTCTGCCATCTGCCCTACCATCTCTCAGGACACAGAACTGTCCAGTTACACCTATGCCTGGATTAATACAAATTGGAAGAATTCATCTGAGGAAGAAGAGTAGCTCCAGGTAGATTATTTACAAGCAGACAGGAAAGCAGCTCCCAGGAACGTAAAAGTTTTAGCAACAATGACTTGGAGTCAGAGGGAGGGAAGTTGTTGGGTTCATGTTGAACTCTTTCAGAATTTGCTGAAAGTTTTTAGTGCAACTCATGAATGATGCTGGAGAAAGACCATGGGTATGTTAATAATTTCAGGGCTCATGAGAAAGACCAGCAGTTTACAGGAAATTACTGGTATGATACCTTTAGTCTAAAGGTTCAAAGCAGCTTTGCAGGTATTCTGAAGGCCCCTCTGCACATGCAGGTAAATTCACAATGGGATCTACTGTGCAACTCGCACAATCCCACTTCCTGCCATGCCACACATGCATGGCAGGAAGCGCAATTGTAAAATCGCACATTAGATCCCATTGTGCCTTATTGCTGATGCGGGGGGAGCCTGGTCCCAGGGGTCCCACTGCACCAGCAAGAAACAAACTCCCATGGTTGGGAGCCCCACATACCCCAGCTGAGGGTTCCCAGCTGTGGCAGCACCCCACACATCCCTGGAGCTAAACGATTGCCACTGTAGTGATCTCCCAATTCCAGGGGTGCAGGAAATCCCAAAGGCTGGAGAATCACTGCAGGGGTGAACCTCATGTCCCAGGGGTGCAGGGAAACACCCAGGATCAGAGGATCGCCCTGCAGACATATTCCACCCCCTGCCTGCTCACCTGCCCTGGGGGTATGGGAAACCCCTGGGCCAAAAGAGTCATGGTGATCCTCCAGCCTCAGGGGTTTTCCACACCCCTGGGGCAAGGGGATTGCAACTAAGGAGGTCATCCAGCTTGAGGTTTCCCATATTCTGAGGCCCTAGGGATTGCAGCAGTTGTGATCTGTAGGGGTTGGAAGTGCAGAAACCCCTCAGACTCTAGGAATCACAGCTTCCATGAACCCTAGGGGGTAGGGGTGTTAAGCTGGGCATGGTGTACCCCTGCAGCTGGGAACCTCAACAGGGCTGTCTGCTATACCCTGCTATACATGCAAATTAAAGCTTGATACTTTTCATCACAGGGGCAAAATTTTGCTACCGGGATTTCCTGGTAGCAGCAAAAAAAGGAGTATGGCGCATGCTACAATAGCATGTACTGGAACTAATGAAGGCTTGGTTCTCCAGGGAGATACTGGCTGCCAGCCAAAGCGTTTCCACTCTTTCCACCTCTTATTTGTGTCCCAAGAGCCAGGAAAAGCTGTGCAGGGGCAAGTTGCCCAAAGCAGGAAACAGTGCCCCCACAACAAAGCACATGAGTGCAGGGGTATGTGCCGGAGCATGAAGTAGCAGCACAGATTTGTGCCACTACTATTTGTGTGGCTGCAGGCACACACCCCTACGCATCTGGACATGGCCTCAGAGTATTTCCTTATGTGTATGACTATTATAAAAAAGCTTCTGGAGGTGTATAAAACAATTTTGGTAGTGTTATACCTTAATCCTAAATGCTTTTGCAGCTCTAAGTGTATTAAGGGATACATTCTGAAAATGTCATGGCATTCAGGAATTTCAGTTGACACTAATAGGGATAAACGTGTTTTGAACCATTAATGCTAGATTGTAATTTTCGGCTGAGTTGTCAGCATGCTGTTCACAAGATTGGTCACATGAAGATAGCTAAAGATTACTTCCTTACACAGAACTAGGCTTTAGAAATTCAAACACTGAAAATGTTTCTAAATATTAAGGCTTTCATATACATTAACCGCTTGAGTCATGTATTAGCATAGGATATAAATGCACAAAGAAGCATTCATAACTCCCATTTAAAATAGATTCAGGAGAAACTGTCAGTGAAAAGAGCAGAGCAAAAAACTGAGATGTGAAATGCGTGCTTTCTTCAAATCCTCCCTCTTTCTCTGACAAAAGGAGCCACCTGATCCTTTATTTTTTCATAGTTTTATAGTTGGTAGGATTGGAAGGGACCTAGGTAGATCATCAAGTCTGATGCCCTGCCATGGGCTGGACAGAATGCTGGGGTCAAACGACCTCGGCTAGGTGATTATCCAGCCTCTTCTTTCCTCAATGTTTTCAACATGATTTTCTTTGAAGAAGGTAAGATTCCAGTTGACACTCAATAATTGTGAAAAGCTAGATTCAAAATATATTTGGAATTAGGTACACCCCTTTGTTATAGGCTGAGAATATGCATTGACTTACTGTTTTTGATTAATAGGGTCAGAGAGAATTGTACAAAATTTTAAAGGAAATCAAGTAGAAAATACTAAATTGCTTATGAAACAAAGGACAGCTATTTGCCAGATGATAATCCTAAAAACAGTGTTATGAAGGTAAGTAGGCTGCTTAAACCATTGTTTTTGTTAAGAGAGGTTATATTAATAACTAATTATCTGACCAACCATAGACTGGTTGATGGAGTTAATTAACACCTGCATAGATGTTAGGATAACCTTTTCTAATGAAGGAAACATTCTGATTCTCTCTTTTAATTTATACTTTATTAAAAATCTGAAAGATGATTTATATAGATAGCTCCAGGCCGGGATCACAAAGTATCTTTTACATGTCAACAGCTTAAATACTTGACTGAAATTTACCAGGATAACCAGTAAGTGGATGTTCTGGAGCAAGCAACTGTCTCTAAATGGACTTCCCAAGTTAATATATAGTCATCCAGGAGAAAAATAACATTTAAAATGTTTATAGTGCTTTATAATGTCAGTGTGACATACAGTCATTAATTAACTTTCATGCTTCAAGGAAAGAAATAACTTTCTATTTCACAGGTATAAAAAAAGAGCCATTGAGAGTAAATTGCCCAAGTTACCACAGCAATACTATGATTGAATACACCTGAGTGGGTAAGCACAGTTAAAAACAAACAAACAAAAAAACCACGCCCTCGCCCCCAAATCTGAAGTTACTGTGACCGTCCTGAAATTAGAATTTTAGAGAGTGTAACTTTCAATGTTGTGCTCTGTCAATAAGCATACAGAGAAAAAGCAGGGAAAATATTACAGATTTTAATGAAAGGCATTGCAAAAGTTTTGTATATAATGCAAAATTCATGTCAAATTTAGCTGAGATTAGTCTCTGGACTTTGCTATAATTACAAACCGCAGCACAGGTTTGGTGGAGAGTCTCAAGCTTTGCTTGACACTGTTCATGCTATTTTCTCTCTACAGGCTCCTCAGGGGAGCTTTCTTTCTTTACCTTCCCCAAATCTCAATTTAGGTACCTTCAGTGAGAATGAAGTCACTGTGCAGTGACTTCATCCTCTACTGAGTATGTCATGAGGTTGTGCATGAATTTTTGCCACAGTCTTTGTCTTTCTAAATTAGCTGTTAGGGTGCACTGTCCCACTTTTAATCAGGGTCTTTGGAAGGAAACTAGGGGAAGAAAGGGGAGAGTCCTCATGGGTTCAAACACTCCATAGTTCCCACTAGGTGCATAGGATACCCTTGAAGTTGTTTAGCAATTGTACACTAAAGAAAACATTCCTTGTAATCTCAAGGTTGCTATTGCTAGGATCTTTCATTCTTTCCTGCTCCAACTAAAGATTAATGAAAAATATTAGTGCCAGCAGTGGCCTCTCTCCCCTGCTACCTTATGTCCAATATGAACTTGCATAATAGCTTGTGTCTGACAGATCGTACCTCCTTTCAGCTAACCTGTTGAATGAAAGCAGCCAGCCAGTGTTCCTTATGGTCCCAGACATAGAGGAAACAGGATTATCCAGGAAAAGAAAGAGTAAGCTTTATCACTTAGTACATAAACAAAAAATAGTTCTTTCTGAGACATGGGATTTTCATGGTTGTTTGTACTGATGTAAAATAAGGGCTTCCTTTCTGAACAAAAGTCTTTTTCTTGATTAGGTGGTTCATTCATGTGCAGTAAGAGTGAGGTAGTTAGTCTGACCTCAGGCTAACATGGGTATAAGGTGTCACTATTATCCTTTTATTTTATGTGCCAAATGGTTCCAACAGCAGAATGATGATTAAGATTGTTTTAATTGATAGGAGGGTTACATTAAAAAGAAGCAGCTAAGCAGAACCAGTAGATTCATACAACGCAAAGCTTACAGGAATTACAAATTGCATTCATATCTTCATATTGCAAATCTAATAGAGCAAAAAGAGTGTAACAACAAAACCAAGCTGTTTTCTATCAACAACCTATGAGCCAAAACCAAGCTAGACACCAGGAAACTTATTGTAAAGGGGTTTTTGGCCCATCAAGGGCTAGGAACTTAACCACAGGTAGTCAGCAGATGGTAGCGTGCCTAGCTGCAGACCAGATGTAAGTGACAGCCCGCTAGTGATGAGAAGGGAGTGCTAGCAGAGCAGAAGGCAGACTGTTGGGTTGGGGAGGAGCTCTGAGTTACAGTTGTTCCTCTCCTAATGTCTGAAGCAAGGAATAGGGTTTGGGATTGTTTCCTTGTTCTGTTTACTGTGGAGGCAAGATTGTTCTCTGGAGAATAAATTGGTCTGAGAGACTGAAAAATCTGAGATTCATGTATCTAAGGCATCAGGGTAAGTGAGCTCCTTACACTTTTTTAAGTTCACTGCCAAAGCACTGCCCCCCACCCCCCCCAAAAAATCCTTACATCTGGTAGCCCCACAACCTTTACCTAGTACAACTGTAACTGTAACTCTAGAAGCAGATCCAGGGGGGCTGGTGTGGTATAGTTGCACCCTACCCCACTTTGAATCCTGGTTCATTCAAAGTTTAAAACCATCTCCCTGGCAATCTTATTTTCTGTTAGCTGATCCTGGTAATGTAGCTCGTATTTCACAGCTCTACAGATAGTTTTTAACTCTAGCTAAATATGTTAACCCGGGTGTGGAAATGTTAACTCAGGTGAACATTAACTGGACTGTGGAAATAACTTTTCAGTAAAATATTCAATGCAATGTCAAGGTGCTGAAAAAGATGAGACTGTGTTTTATGAATCTGGAAAAATATACATTTAATTTAAAATGACTACAAGACTAATAAAACAACATATTTTCATTATTTTTCCTAGTCTGTTGTGGTTTTCAATAGGTAATATATGATATAAGACATTAATGTACATTCCTATAAAGTTATTTTTTTTATTCAATCTTAACTTGAATATTATATCCCTAGGCTTCTGGCATATTAGTAAAGCTTTTAGCTTCTTCTTAATGGAAGAAAATGTGCTGTGTTATTTGTGATGCATCACATTTGCGCCTCCCTTTTCAAAATCTTCAGTCCACCCATGATGTACCCCTGCCAGGTTTCTCATCTGGGAACCAAAGCTTTGCCCAAAAAGAAAAGAGGAGGAGGGGGGAAAATGACATCACCCCTCCAAAAATATCTGTGTACCTGTTGATGTGCAAAATATGTTAGTCATTAAAAACCAAACAAACTAACAGCACAGAAAAATGTAGATATGTGATTTTAGTGCAATGTTAACTTGAGTTCTTTACTGATAATATCTGAGTCTTAACTAAATAGCAGGAAAGACCAGAAAGATGAATTTGCAGACTCATATCAGCTTCCAAGTTGGTTCCCTTTCTGGCTTTACTAAGACACAGAACTGTATAACTTAAGAGACTCAGTCTTTTTGTTTCACTATATACTTTCCTTCAAATAATTCCATTTTACTTTGCACAAAGAAGACAAACAGCAGCAACAAGAACAAAATTCTTAATTTATTGCCATAAACACGAAATTTTAATAAAGCTGTTTCTCAGGGTTTAGGAAATAGGCAAATGTTTCAATATGTTTCTTCCTGAAAGCCTCAAAATCCAATCAGAAATCCAACTAGGGAAAAATTGATTCTTTCTCTTGTGATACAGAGGGCTCAGTTCTGACTTGTTCCACTGTCATTGAAGTCAGCAGGAGTTGTGCTGTAACTGAGGTTGATACAGTGCTTTACCAACACAGGTGACCTTACATTCTTCAAAAGCTTTCATAAACATTCAACTTGATTAATATATAGGGTTAACTTTTACAGCATTTTTGTGCATTCAATTATAATACCAAGTAAGATTTTTTTTCCGTGCAGTATTTAATTTTAGTACTTTTATTGCATTCAAACCTTTGGGTCCTTTTCTGGATTACTTGACTCTTCTGTGGGATTTTACAAGAACAATAGCATTTCAAGATCTTTATTTGTAGTTATTGACTTATATGCAGGATAAAACATTGTTTTTCCTAACACTAAATATGAACAATATAGTAATTAGTGCATATTTCCAAGAAGATTAAGAGAAATTGATCCAAATTTAACTTTAAAGAGTTTTTGATTGAATCGTAAATCAAATAACAGGGTTTTCTTCCCCCCCCAGCTAAATGTTGGACAGAATTAAACATGTTCATTAATTATACTTTTACTGGGGATGTCCATGCTTTGGGCTAGGATGATGTCAGTTACTACAGTGCAATGTGTTTTCATCATAAAATGTTAGTTCCTTGAAAACAGAACTGTTAGTGACCTTACAGTACTTTTTGGGTATGGGATGGAACTTCTGGGAAAGGGTGGCAGAGAAGGAGAAACACTATCAATAGCTCAGGGGTCAGGTCACTCACCTGGAGACACAGGTTTGAGTTCCTTTGATGCCAACATGGTCTTCTTCTGTATGAAAAATAATTCCTACAATCTTGTATTTGTCTCAGTGTAGAATGGCACATCTACAATTTCCCATTTTTTATAATTTAGATTTTTCTCAGGACAGAGAAAAAAATTATTTTCCTGTCCAGCTCTAGTTGCTAAACTCCTTATTTGGAGCGTGTTTAATATGCAAATATATGCCTTAATTAACGTTAGCAATACTATTTTGAAGGTTCTTTTGGGGCAGGGGATAGGGGAATTAAACGTATAATCAGAACAATGACATGTAAAATACTAGTTTATTGTTCTCCAAAGCATTATTTCTATAGGCAAGAAGTTTGTTACGATATCAAGGGCTATTCAATAGGCACCTGTTGTATATCATTCTACCTGTAATCTACCAAAAATTGCACTTCCATTGTCTATAGTCTTTAATATACCATAAAAGTAAGTGAAGTTTAAGTCTTTTGTATAATATGTTCAGGGCCCGTTTTAGGATCCTACGGCAATCTTTACCATATAAGTTATAGCAATTCATGTAATGCATCTTCACTTACATTAATGGAGGTCCACAGTGGGGTTCCACACATCTTGATTGCCAGTCTATCTGTAGAAAGATGAGTTGAAGCACCTTTTTCTGAAGACTTGACAAAATTATTTGAATAGATCAGTTTTCTATTTGATTTTTATAGACACTGTAGGAGAAACTAAGGCCAGATAGAGATGTTCAAAAAGCTTGAGGAGGAATTAATCTAACTTCCACAGGTTTCTGTAAGTGGCCTAAGTTAGATTGGTAGGGAACGGAACACACATTTGCCCTTTGGTGGTTGGTGGACAGGAGGGGACATGCAGACTGCCTGCAGTGGCCAAGGCCAGCAGGTTGGGGTTCCTGTCCCCTGCCACCCCAGCCCATCAAAGGTGAGCCATCTACACTGTCTTCTGCTTGGTGGAGGGGAAGGGGGGTCCCAAGCTGGGGTCTGGGTGGCAGGGTGCCTGGCTCTGGCCCCTGAGACGTGCTGTGCAGCCTGCGTTGGGCTTTGTGGGGCTGTGCTGGGGCCTGGAGTTCCCTGGCTGGGTGTATGACCAGGGTTAGGCTCTGTGGGAATGTGCCTGAGCATGGTGCTCCCAGCCCCCTTATCTTCAGCTGGCAGGAGACAGGGCTGGGGAGAGGGTCTGTGCTGGTTTCGCTCTGGGAGAGCTTGGGGATGGGACCCGCTGGGTGGTTGGACAGAGCAGTCAAGTGCACACCGAGTGCTAGGACACCACCCTATGAGGGCAGAGTTGTGGAGTCTGCAATGGAGCCTGGGATGCTGGAGGGCAGCAATCTAACTTGAATCAATAGGGAATCTGGTACAGAAGTTCAATTTACCCATCTAACCTAAATTGATTCAGTTTGAGGGAATAGCCATCCAAGACTATCTTAGACCAGGTTCCACTATTTTTAGATCAGTCTGTGGGCCAAACTTCTGTACAGTTATGGGTTTAGATCAATTTCTGATCACTTAGACTAGGTTATTTGCAGTGCCTGGCCTAAGTGAAGTTTACTGCAAAGCTTTTTTGGCAGGGGTTCCCAAACTGTGCTACACGTACCCCTGGGGTTATGCAAGACATCTCTGTGGGGTATATGAGAAAAATTGTGTCATCATGGCAGATTTTATTTTCATTATAATAATAATTGGCATTTAAGGGATTAAAGTATAAAACATATGGTGGTAGGGACACATGGGTAGCTGGTAGATCTGGAAGGGGGTACACAATAAGAAAAAGTTTGGGAACCTCTGGTGTAGGGAGTAGTCTCCTTCCCAATTCAAATACTACTTGGCTAATATAAAAGTTAGCTTTACAAATCTCTCAAGAATATTGGGCATACTATTCCTTTAGCAAAAGAGAGGACAAAATATCTTCCTATGCCTATTCTATAAATTGATTCTTGTATTGACTGATATTTTCACATAGTAAAACAGAAGAAAGTGAACCAATGTGAAGGAGGGGTATGTTTTCCACCCATTTCCATGCTGTAATACTTTATAAATTCAGCATGATGCGTCATAATGAGTGAGGCCAGTATTTTGAGTGCCCTGTATGGTATACATAGGCAGCTCTTGTGAATGAAGCACAGTTGCAATACATGAAGTATCTTTACATTGTTAGTTTGCTATTCAATATACAAGGAGGGTTTAAATCGGTTTCTGAAGAACCATGGGGAAAAAAGGAAGCTGAAATGTGATGTGTAACTATAGATTGTACCCCTTCCTCTTGAGAGGGAAAAAAACCAGCCCTAGATGTCTTGCCATAGTTGAACTGTTAATGCAGGAAAATTATGTATATCTGAAAAAAAATCTACTAACTTACTGTGACTAAAACTTTTCAAGTTACAGTACTACAAATTCAGTTTGACATCTTCAATTTTTAAGTAAATGGGAGCTTGGGGTGATCAGAACCTCTGATAACCAGGCATTTAAAAGTAGATTACTATAGTAAATATGAGTTTCTATGCCTAAAACTTGAAAATATTTATCTTGGTGTCTTTTAGAGACCCAGTTCTATTTTTTCTCTCTCTTTTCTTCCTTTTTTTTACAAACAGAACTCCAGCTGAAGTCAATAGAGGCTTCACAAAATTAGTCCACTTACCTGAAGCCATAACTGGATATCAAAGCTGTATTTGCTTATTATTGGAAGTACTTGTACTTATTGGAAAAGATCAAGGATAAACAGTTCAAGAATTCTGGAAGACATTTGTAGTCTTTATTAACAATCCAGTCCTCCTACAACTGATGCCAATGGGGGGAAAACCTATTAAAGGAAGTAATGGGGTAAGCAGGGGACAAATAGAGGCCAGGGTTCCAGTCCCTGCTCTCAGGATTATTTCTAGTTTCTATCAGATGTCTATTTAATATAAAAAAATATTGGGACCAGAACCAAAGGGTCAAGTGGCTTTAGCACTCTCCCCTTCTGGCCTTATACATCTTCCATTGCTTTCTGTACAATGGCATGGGTTCATTAGGAGGATTGGACAAAACATCTAAATTGTATTGCTCTGCAAAATCAGTTAGCATTGCCACCTTTCTGCCTGTGTCTGGGCTTTCCAAAGAGATCTTCTTTTGAATGGGCCTTTTTTATGGTGCCTTTTGTCATTTAAAAAAAATTCTCTCTGATTGAGGATAAAACTACTGGGGAAATAAAATCTCAAGTTTGGGCACACAATGAACGGGATCTATTTTAACCTTAAATATGAAAGGATTTTTAAAATATCTGTTACAAGATAGTGAAATATTGGCAAGATGAATAGGACCAGTTAAATATGGAGGCAAGTTTTAAATGTACAAGCATGAAACCAGGTGTTGGCTATAGCCATGTTGGTCTAAGGACGCGGGCAGGCAGGTTCTTTGGGTACATGTGATCTCTTTTAATTAGACCTGTGCTATCTTTTATTAGACCAACTAAATGGTTGGAAAAAAATGTTCTTTGCAAGCTTTGGGGCACAAACCCCCGTCTTCAGGCATAGCAAGAGTCTGCTGCTGTTTGTGTGCTCTCCTGGGTAGAATAGCAAGCATTGAAGAGTCTTGCTATGCCTGAAGACGGGGGTTTGTGCCCCAAAGCTTGCAAAGAACATTTTTTTCCAACCATTTAGTTGGTCTAATAAAAGATAGCACAAGTCTAATTAAAAGAGATCACATGTACCCAAAGAACCTGCCTGCCCGCGTCCTTAGACCAACATGGCTATAGCCAAGAATCCTGAAGCATGAAGCTAAGATTTAAAGGGCAGGGAGGGCGACAGGAAATCTTGGGATGAACTGTGATTACAAGGAGGACGGAAGAGAGTGCCTCTGGCCACCTTGCCCAGGTAATCAGAGCTAGCAGCACAAGGGCCGGTCCTGACTGAATCCTTCGGTGGTTTGTGGGGAAAACTGTGGAAGGCAGGAGGCAAAAGGTGGCAGCAGTGAGTCGCTGTGAAACCTGATATTGGTGGCAAGCAGTTTCCTGACAGAGCCTGCTCAGTGTGGATGAATACATGGCTATCTATTGAAATCCCCGTCTGCTAAGAAAGCGCGTGCTGGCTCGTATGGGTGAAGCGACCTGCCGCATGGCTTCCCGCTGCCTTCAGGACGTGTTTGGGTGGCGGCAGCGAAAGAGCAAGGGAACAACCCCCTCCCGGCCCAGCTGTGCTTTATTATCTCCCGAGCCACCCGGCTCCAGGGGCGCCGCCGGCCGTCTCGCTCGCTTCCCCCGCTCCGGGCAGCCCCTGCTCCCCTCCCGGGGAGGTAAAGTGATCTCCAGCAAGAGGAGCGGGGGCAGAAACGCCACCTCGGCTCGGGGGCTCCCTGCTTCAACTTTGTCCGGCCCCGGGGGGTGGGGAGGAGCCGCCAGCGCGGCTAAGGGGAGCTCAAGGGCAGAGCCCGTGGGCACTTGCAGGCGGGCGCCCTCCCGCGCTGCTGCCCTGCTCGGCCGGCGGCGGCGGCGGCGGCAACAACAAAGGCTCGGCGCCGCTGTCCCGGGGGCGCGGGCGGCGGCGGCGGAGGAGGAGGGGCGGGGGGGGAGGGGGGG
>NW_017728992.1:18251608-18252155 GCF_001723915.1 Gavialis gangeticus | reverse complement strand
CAGACAGACTTTGCCCGTGCGGCGGGTGGTGGATGCTGGAGCCCGGCCGCCGCCAGCCGGGTAGGGAGGAGCAGCGCGCGCCGGCCGGGATGCTGGTGCTGCCGCCGCCGCTGCAGCGGGGCAAGGTCAGGACCTCGCTGCCCTGAAGCCCGGAGCCGCCGCGTCGAGGCCGGCCTGGCCGAGCCTGCCTGCGGGGAGGGAGCTGCCGCAGCCCGGTGAGTGCGAGCGCGGGGCCGGGGTCGGCCCGAGGCACCGGGGTAGTCTTCTCCCTCCGCCCGGTAGCCTCTGGCTTATGTAGGGCATCGGCAAGGCTGCGCTCCCCGCCATCCCCTGACGCCCAGCCGGGGAGGGGGGGGGATCAGCTCTGCTCTGCTCTGCTCTGCCATGAAGTCTTGGGCTTCTGTGGGCTCTGCTTGCAGAATGGAAACACTTAGTCATACATCTATGTCTGCTTCCCCCACTGAAAGCCCTCGTCTCTATTTAGAAGCATCGCATTGTGAGGTGGGTGCTGTCTAGTGACAATAATCTGGTGTCCCCCCCCCCCCCC
>NW_017728992.1:18246770-18251462 GCF_001723915.1 Gavialis gangeticus | reverse complement strand
CCCCCCCCCCCCACACACTCTCTTAAACGGGTGTCTGAAATACCCGGCCTCTGGTGGCTTGGTGGGTGTGGGGTGCTGCAAGGGGATATGGGGCCTCTCTATAATTCATGGCTGAAAGGAAAGCTGCTTTTCTCTTCTTTTCCCTCACCTTCCCCGTGCTGGCGTGTAATGTGTTTGCATCGATCGCTTCAAACCTAGCCCTCCAGTCGCTACAGAGGAGGTGCAGCAGCACAGGCAGGAGATGTAATATGCAGATAGAGCTGGCTGGGAAATAATCCTAAAGAAAGATCATTGGGGGGGAAAAAACAGGTGTAGTTTCCACTGGAAAGAGTGGTGGAGCAGGTGTATGAAAGCCTGTGAGGCTGTCAGGAGGTATCTGGTTACTCTGGCACATTTTATCTTGGTTTTTTTTTTTTAATGTTAGGGTGTGATTTTCTTGGGCTCAGAAATTTGTGATTGACCCCTTAATTTTATCAAAGAAACTTGCAGGCGTTTAGGATAAATAATTATAAAGAAAATAAGCCTTTTTCTTAAACTGCTGGGTATTAACTCTTATGAACTGCAGCAAATGATATTTATGTATCTCTTTAAGGCAGTGGTAAGATTTGCTTATTTATTTATTTTTGCTGTTGACAGCAGCAAGAGAAGAGAGACTAGAACTTCAGATTCCTTTTTTTTTTTTAAATCAAACATGACACACATGACATGTATACACATATCAAAATGTATTCAATTACAGCTCTCGGCAAAACCCATAATAGGGATTTTCCATTTAGTAGAAAGAAGGCAGGTGAAGGACTACACAGTATATGCCGGTGAGATGGAAAGAAAAACATCTTCAGAATTTCAGTCCTTTTTGGTTTACGTAAATGGTAGATTATAAAGTTGCCAAACCTCACTTTGGCTTGCTCTCTTGGAGGAAGCAAAAGATTGGTTGATTTGTTACAGTTATCCCAGTTTACCTTTATTACTGATTTTTTAAATTTGATTAAGGTACTTGAAACTGCCGAGTAAATACATCTCTGTTCAACTAGCATGACCATAGAATGACTTAGGTGTACATCTTTCGAGGATGCTACTGCTGTCTCTTCTTACTGGTCTTTAAGTCACAAAATGGCTTTAAAGATTTTTGCCAACCTCTGACATTAGCAGCTTATTTGCAGCAACACATAAGAAAATGTATGTATGTTTTGTCAATCCCTGCTTAAATGGTTTGATCCTATATAAAGTTTTTGCAGCAATCCTATTCAGTGTCTGAATGAATTTACCTGTTTGGAACCCTGAATGAATGCCAGTGCAAATCCTGCAAACTAGAAGAGGAAGTTCAATTAGATCATTCTTATTAACAGAATTAGATCAGCCACCCAAATCTCTTACCAGATGAGAAATGCGATATATTAAATGCTTCAGTGTAGAAACACGAGATTGTGTCTTTTGGAGAGAGTATTTGCAGTTTTGCTGAATGAGAGAGGCTTTGAAAAAGGAATAATAGGCCATGATGTATTTGTAGACCAAAGGAAATATCCTATAAAGCTGCTGGTAGGCAGTAAAGAAACCTGTTTATTCCTGAATTTGAGTTGTGTGTGTGTGTTGTAGATCACAAAGCAGAATGACCTGTAGAGCAGCCCATGACAGGGAATTAAGTCTACTTGAGTTTGGTTTCTCAGATGCATCAGTTGACATTAATAGGTAGCACTTCAGTGGAAAGAATAAGCTTGTAACTTGCTCTATTTTTTTTTAAAATAATACTTCTAGGGTAAGATAGTTTCATATTCACATAAGGAACTCTGACACACAGCTGCACTGCATAGAAACAGCATCAACTTAAAAAAAAGTGTTTCCATAATTCATATTTGAATAATTTACCCTAAATCACAGCAATTAAGTTAATGCCATTGAACGGCAAAGGTAATTTTATTTATTTCTCAAGATGAATGGGTAAAAATAATTCATATTTTGTACGCCACTAAGTAGGTCATATAACAGTTTATTTTAAGGACTTTTAAAAAGTACCTTTTGAAGCAGGCTCTGGATTGACAAGTAAATGAAGCAGATAACAAATTCAGCAGAACTCAATAATGTTAAATTTTGCTCTCGTTTTCAGATGCACATTCTACTTCGTGGTACATTGTGATATGATTTTCACTGCATATCAGTTATACAAATCTCAGTATAGCTTCATTAGGATTTTAAATTGTTGCCTTTCAACAGTGGTAGGAGCAAGCATTACCAAAAATCACCACTTGTGAAGAAGAAAAAATGTCGGGAAGAATTTTTTCACATTTTAAAGAACGGATTCTTTTTTCTCTCTGTTTTGTCATGCGGTTACATTTGAATGAGCAAACTGTGTACGATGTATATCTGTGTCATTATTTTAAGACCTAACATCTGCATTATATTTTTTCTCAAATAAGGTGGCAAAATGAGGTGTTAGGGACAGTTTATTTTGCCACCAACCTTCTTGCCTCGTAACCTTATAATAAAAGAATGACTAATTAATGAAAAACTTGATGTATGACACAACTTTCGTCCCAGATGTGCATTATTCATCAAAATAGTAAACAAAGCTGAGGAAGAGATTGTGATACCTGAAAGCTTGTCCAGCAGTTCTCCCAGCTATACAGTTAGTCCAGTAAAAGATGTCACCAAAAAGAAGCCTTGTCTCTAAGGCATTTTATGGACCATCATGGCTACAACACAACTCCAGTCTCACCTAAATGAGGCTTTTATTTTTTAACTGAATTATCTAATGGTTCCTAAATGTGCTGAATAGTGATAAACACACCATTCTGTTTTAAATAAGAGTTCCTTTGCCCTCTCCAAAATCTGTTACTCCAACCCTGGATTTTTTTTCAGCAATCAGGTGAGCTAACCTTGGTAGAATGATGAAAGAAGTTGTTTGTGGCTTTCAGAGAGGCCACCATCTCCTCCCTTGTCATTGACTTATTTTTCAAATGCTGTCATGTCTAAGTTAAAGGGAGGTTGGTGCCTGTGACTTCTTTTTTTGGTGGATCTATTTGCTCTTTGTATATAGGCCTATTCTTGATGCTTGTTTTAAGAAGCAGGGTTCTTAAGCAGGAGGCAATTTTTAGTTCTATATCTCCTTAAAAGTTAATTCGCATCTCCTTTTTGAGGGGACGGATGCACAGTCTTCTCTCTCACCCAGGAAATCCTTTTTAGTTCCGCAAGTGTATCATTCACAAATCTGAAAAGCACTCCAGGTAGCACTCCATTTCATTTTGAAATCTCATTGACTTTCCTGAGAAGTGTTGATCGACCATCATGAATGGATTGTGCAAGCCGACTGCCTGGACAGGCTTCTTCAGGCAACCTGCCATTGCATTTATTTTGGTATGACTTGATAACTAGGTAGATGTGGCAATAGGTAAAAAGTTCGTTCGAGTTTTAAATGCTTAATTCATTACATCAGTTGCTACTCTCAAGTATGACTGTGTGCCAGATTAACAGCTTTTTATATTAAAATTAAGTATTCAATGTCAGAGAAAAATAGCTTCCAGTGAATTCACTGCCAGTCCAACCTGCTGATTATTAATCTGACAGTTTTTGTTTGGAGAACAAAATTACAGTCATAAACAGCAACTTCAGTACAGACAAATCATGGAAAAGCTTGCATCATCCTGTCCTCCTTATTCATTGCTTATTTTATCAATCTGCA
The DNA here is from genome assembly GCF_001723915.1 of Gavialis gangeticus. Lineage (NCBI taxonomy): Eukaryota > Metazoa > Chordata > Crocodylia > Gavialidae > Gavialis > Gavialis gangeticus. The sequence goes on along the minus strand of NW_017728992.1, from coordinate 18,247,786 downwards.
GTTTCTGGAAAAAATGTTATATAGTTCATAATGAGAAATGTATATCTGAGTCCTTTATACATTCTGCAATAAATGCATTGTTACAGGGACTCTTTTTGTAACATGACCCTCATATTAACAACAACTATTTTTCATTGCAGTAGAAGAATAATTTTACTAAATAATCCAGTTGTTTTGAGTTAGCTTCTGTTCATCTCAAATATTTGGCTTAAGAAGAGCACTTGCTCCATCTATGAGTATTGGGAGCAAATTGCCATATGGCTCTTCTTTGGAAGGGAGAAGGTCCTCTCTGGGGAAACAGTGTCCCCTCCACCTTTTCTCTCAAATTCTTTTTTTCTCTACTCTTCTTAGAAAGCTTCACAATAAACAACTTGCTTTTAGACAATGAGAAACTCTTTGTAGTGACTATGGTGTTGCTGAGGGCAGAAACCCATTCTACCTACGTAAACTATATTTGTTCAGTTGTAAATGTATTCCTTCATATTTCAGGCAGTCAGTGTTTTATTTCTTTATGGAGGATAAGATTTTCAGAGGAGCTTAAGGAAGTTAGGTGCTCAACTCTCACAGAATTTCAGTGGGATGTGGTCATTGACACCTATTACGCTGCTTTAAAAATCCCAGCTAAACCTCCTGAGGGCTTAAAACTGTTCCAAATATTGTTTTATGGGACAAACTTCCATTTACTAATCACTTCCTAAACTGTTTTGTCAATAATCCTATTTTTCTGTTTGTTTGTTTATTTTTTGTTTCCTTGTTGAAACTGCTGTCTAAAGCTTAGCCTGTCATATTAATGCTGACTGGTGATCTGAGGCCCTTTAAAACCAATTGGCACTGAGGAGGGGTGTTTAGGGGCATTTACAGATGTCAAGTGATGGCACCAGATAGTAACTTAATCTGAAATGTGACTTAAATACTCTTCAGATAAAATCTTTCCAGAATTTAGAAAGCTATCTTTTAGGTTGGGGGAGGAGGCATGAGTTGTTCAAAGAAAAAATAAGAGACTGAAAGCGAAATTG
>NW_017728992.1:18226772-18241770 GCF_001723915.1 Gavialis gangeticus | reverse complement strand
TTCTATTGGTTACTAGTTAACTCATCTATATTCTACATGCTCTTTATTATAATTGGTTACGCTTCTTATGTTAATCTCTAATAGTCTACTTATAATATTCCCCAGACTTTATTAGCATGATATATGGTTGTCTTTGTTCTTGCGGTTTAGCCTTGCATTTCCGTATTTTCTAAAAAAAACACTGCTTTGCTTGCAATTTTTATCATACTGCCAGCATTTCTATTCAAGGGTCAGATAGTGATCACCAGAATGTCAACCACTGACTTCTCAACCTCCTTGAAACATTCTGGGAGTTTTAGTGCGTTGTTAATTATGCTAGGCCTTGCTTAGCATAAGCACTATCTCACAGAAATGTGCTACTCCTATAATTTTTTGTTCTTGACAAATTTAATATGCATTTGAATGTAAAAATTACATTGATTTATTCAGTGGCACATTTTTTTCATGTTTCATTGAGTTTTGGTTCTCCTGAGAGTGGAGCCTGATGAATCTGGCCCATATGTAAAACTTCTTGTTCAGGGTTCAATGTTCTGAAAATGGGATGCAAAATTCCATGAAGAATGAATCCGGCTTTCAGGTGTTTTGTATTGAGAAAAACAGTACTTGAGTGTTGCATTAGCCTATGGTCTTACATTATGAACATAAAAGTTATAATATTCTAAAATTAAGTCGCATGTTCTTAACAAATGTGTGGATTTCTGTACCTTAAAGATTTGTTTTCTAAAATAAGCTGTGATGAAAAGATTTGCAAGATGACATTGGTTAGAAAAGCCAAGCATAACATACTAACTCGGATTTTGGCTTTTTCCTCTGGTGTCTATGTAAGTGTAACATTTTGACAACATTCTGTTTCCATATAAAGGCTACAGTTCAGTTAGCTTAGTAGTTCACATTGCTCTTCCTGATCCTTCCCTATTGGCACACATGTTGCCAGCTTCCCTTTTTTAATGTAGGGATGCCGGCTATCCAGATCAAGTCTGCTCTCTTTGGGGTTGTTGTTGTTGTTGTTGTTTTAAAACAACCTTCTTTGTGCCTCAGCTTGATTACCTACATAACTGATTGTTTGCTTGGCAAGTGGACAGAGCTCAGCTGCTTTACATTTAGATTTTGGCATGGGAATGTATAAAACTAAGAGTGGGAAGGTGACAAAAGAAAGTATTTAGAAGATGAGGCTCGGGTTAGAGATGATGTATAGAATGAAACGTGTCTTTCATGTATGAAATGATAGAATTGTGTAGAGGCTTGTATAACAATGGTGTGTTTGTGGATGCCAACAGCGATAAAGTGCTATGCGGAGACTTAAAAAGGCAATAATAAGTACATTTTCAGAAGTGCCTCAAGGCCAGATTATCAGAGCTGTTTAGGTGCTGTAAGATTTGTGCAGCTACCCAGTGGCATTTCGAAAGCTCCTAAGCATTTTAAAACCCACTGAAACATATAGAAGGTGGACAACTAATCTGACCTGGATCTTTTGAATATGCCACCAAAGGCCTATCTCCATACCTAGGGCTAGGTCCAGATGTTCAAGCAGCCCAAGGTGGAATTGATCGAAATTGAACATTTTTTATGTAAACAGTGTAGTTTAGGTTGCTAGGTGTTCAACTTTCTTTGGGAACCTTATTCTGAGTCACTTGAGAGCTGAAGTTCAAGTAAAAGTGTATGGGAGCTCAGCTTTTAAATGACAGGTACTCAAAATCTGTATAAATAAATTCAAACACTTCAGTATGGAAGCAAAGCTCAGCTGTATCTCATGAACTTAAAACCCAGTCAGATTATTCAAGTGCCTGTGAAAGGTGACAGACTGTGGTTAAATTAAGCATTTACAAAATCTGCTAGTCTTTTTAGTCAAAATGCAATCTATTAGGAGACCTATCATGATAAATGCAGATAAAAAGCTTCTGTTAGGATCTTTGAGTTTCTTTATAGTGAACAAGAAAGTTTAAGTGGTTGTGGGACATACATCCAGAATATAACTTTGGGATACACTGCTAATTTGAGTTTCATTTAGGTACTAAGTTAACTAGATGTCAAGTTATCAATTTGGAATATAATAGTGGATGCTAATGGGTTATCGATACATGTTTATCATTCTGTATTGGATGCATTGTACTGCAACCAGTTGTTAGTGTGTGGTTGCAAGAACACGTAACTAGAAGTCACCTCAAGTTGAGTTCCTTCTTATTGATGAAAATATATCGTATATAATCTTTTTATCATTGTGAAAGCAGTTAGATTTCTTGCCTTCATTAATCTTATTGGAAAATGGTTCCAGAAAAAATTGCTCTAATACTTTCTTCCAAACTCTTGCCTAATTTTATTCATAACTAGTTTACACCCATTTGTTCTTCTGCCAACGTTGTCCTTTAACTCAGGACTGTCCAATTGGCAGCCTGTGGCAAACCTTCAATTTGCTAGGTTAAACAAACCATACTTTTAGCTTTTCCTCAGATGAGGGGGCAGTCTATTCTCCTGATCATCTTAAATGCCTTTTTTTGCACCTGGTCCTGTCTGAGTCTTTCTTGAATGGGGGTGACCAGAACGGTATACAGGATTTGAGGTGATGTCTCAACAGTGTTTTGTATGATGGTATTAATGTTTCCTTATCTTCACTGGAAAAACCTCACTTGATAAATCTTAGAATAACTTTGTGTGTTTTCACAGCCTCATTGCAATTGTAGCCATACATTCAAGTTCCTCTCTGCAGTTGTTTGTTACTGATAAATAACCAATTTATAGCAAGAAATCTTGTTATTAATCCCTGAATGTAAGACTTGGGACTCTCAATTCTAAAATATCAAAGGGGTCAATATTGCTGCTTTTGGGACGCATTGTTTTCCCAAACCATTTGCTATAGTAATTATGAGTTCACAGTGTCTCTAAAGGCTTACCGCCTCAGAGACAGGAATTACTGCCCGATACTTGTGGATCTACTGACTCATCTGAAATACCCTTAGGAAAGCTGAGGGAGTCCCCAGGGAGGAGTGTTCTCATGGTCTGCTTTGTAGGCCTCCCAAACCTTTGGCTTTTTCACACCTGCAAAGCAGAAAAAGTACACATTCTGGTATATGTAGGTTCTTTTACACCATGTAAGGAGGTGGTATGTGAAAACTGCTTTTCACTGAAGCCAGGTATTGCATTGTGTGACTGAGTGCAGTGAAGAATGATCTAATAAAATGAAGAGAAATCGATTTCTCAAGCTTTTAAATTTTTTAAGAAAAATATTATGTCTGGCAAATAACCTAATAACAGTTCTAACTCAGCATTGCCTACCCTTGCAATTGTTATCAAGAATTCTGCAACACTTAAGTACAGTATAGCTGCTGCAATTGTGTTTATGTAACCTGGCTTCCATTTAAAAGCAAAAATGAGATACTAGCACTTACAGCTGTGAAGAATAAATTTGAAAATGTGATCCCTAAGGACTCAATTTAGAAGGCAGATCGTAAAATCATATGGTTGCAAGGGACCTCAAGAATCACATAGTCAGCCCCCTTTCATGAATTTAGGAGATGCTGTTCTTAAGCAATCCCCGTCAAATACTTATCTAGACTCTCAAAGGGCCATCCAGCTTCCAAACAAACCTTCAACATAAAATTGTTTTATTTTACATCTCATGTGTAGTAGATCAAGCTCACAGTTGCTTGAATCATGACTGGGTTTTTTTGAACATTTGCAGTTATCAGTCCAGACAGCAGTATTACTAAATCCATTTTCACAAGTTCTTCTGCTGTCACCTAATTCAGGAGGAAAATGTTTGGGTCATCACAGAGAAACTGTTTTTCTTAATTCTGGTTTGGTAAGGCCTGCAGTTGACTAAGTACTGTTTGGGCTTTCCTTTGCTGCCTTCTGTAAGACAGTTTGGCAGGGGCGGGGGAGACAATAAATATATTGATATCCTATTATTGTTCTGCAACTATATATTATTCCTTCTCTTCCTATTCTAAATAGCTTTAAGACTCATAGGCTATGTCATAAGTTATTCTACCTTTTGTAAACCTTGAATAACTTCTTTCTTAGGTATGGACAGTTGCTCTTGTTTTACGCAAAGTGGATTTCATGTACCTGTTTGTACTTGACTTCTGTAAAGACAGTATTCACAGAAGGCTCAAGGACCTTGATGGACTTTTATTTCAGTCTTTTTAGGGAAAGATGGAGAGAGAAGTCTTAATCACACAAGCTGAATTAGGGAACAGATTGAAAATTACAGAATTAAGTTGCAGATTAGAAACGCACTTTTATGTTATAAATAAATATTTTGAATATTTAGTTGAAATGTGCATTAAGCAGAAGCCATAGGGCCATATTTAGCATAAGTTAAATGCATACTTCTGTTAAGCTAAAGTGTTTAATATTCTCATAGAAATAAATGTTTAACAAGTATTTGTATAACACAAAATGTAATGGTACAATTCTAAGGCATGCATTTCTGGTCTAGTTACAGAAATCCATTAACCTCTTGCTGTGCATTTATTGGAGAGCTGCAGATACTGATGTTGCATGCTCACTGGCATAATGAACACCTAGAGAATAAGAGCAACTTGTTTTTCTCTTAAGGAGTTAATATGTCCTCCTGTTCTTTGTCTTGCTCTTCATTCTCTGGGTCTGTGCAGCACCCACTTACTTTACTTGCTTTCCGTTTGAAGAGCCAAAGTCAAAACACTGAGAATCTCTCGTTACGAGTTTTTAGTACTAAAAATTTACCTGTGGTATCGCTTCCTTTTCCTTACTGGTAAAAGATATTTGATTATAATTGCCTTTTTTTAATGTGCACTCTCTGCAGATATCTTCCAATGAAATGTAGTCAAGACAACCTATCCTCACTCTGCCTGCTCTATTTGTTTATCTAATAGATGTAGTGAACATTTAGTTGATGTTTGTGTAATATGTTTGGAGAGAGACATGCATCCCTCTCTATCTCTCTTTTTTTATGAGAGTGTATGCCAAATATTGACTTTTTCTAGTTTATTTATATTTAATAATATTTTCATCTGGTCAGTAAAAATTCAAATTTTATACCGAAGTTCACCTTTCTATTGGTGTAAAGTAAAATCTTTCTCTTTGCATTATCACAATATCTTGTGACTTGGGTTCATCTTGGGCAACTAGAATTTTGCACAGCTTCATGAAATAAACCACTGTATACTGATTTATACAGTGCATCTTTCTGATAAGATGAAGCATATCCTGCGATTTTCAAGTAATAGTACTTAACACTTAGCCATGAGGAAAGTGCTGTCTAAGCTTTGAATTCAGAAAGCTCAGACATCTTGAATCTCTGAGGGGCAGCATGCATCAGCCCCTGAGTACATTGTACTGTGACTTCTGTTGCAATGGGAAAATTTATTGAGTGTGCTCATTTGAGTCCCTCTCACAGCATTAATCTGGACAGTATTTTTCCATATTTGTATCTAAATGGTGTATAGTTGTGACTAACAGTAATTTCTAGGCATAGTGAGACTGTACACAATATGTATGAGGGGTTGGCAAGGTATCTCAGTTTTCCCCTCGTCTCGTGGGCATTTGGCAAGAGCAGCTGAATGGGGTAGAAGAGGAAGGAGAAGTATAAATTCACTCTTTCAGACCCCACTGACAAAATAAGCTCCCCCTCAGTGAATCACTAAAATGAAGTCATGTTCCTAAAAGATCATACTGGCTCACAGATAATCAACCCTGCATGCAGGACCCCATGGGCTCAGCCTTCTCTCTATGGTAGAGGTTTTCAACCTTTTTAAATAAGTGTACCCGTGGCAGTCCCCTTTTTAATAAGTGTTCCCTGGAGTGGGGTAGCAAGGAGGGGGTGGCGAGCGAGGTCTGTGTGGCTCTGCTCTCACCCTGTTCCTGTGAGGCAGCGGCACAGGGTGGGAGCTCTCAGTCCTTGCCTGCCCCTGCATATCCCCTGGGACCTTTCAAAGTACCCCCAGGGGTATGAGTACCCCCGATTGACTACCTCTGCTCTGTGGTATGATTTTGCTCGTGGGTACTTCCCTGGCAGGGGAGGGGGAAATATAAATGGTACTTTGATGTTTCCCAAATGCTACCTATTTCTGGCACAAAAATGACAAGCCTCTAGTCGTCTAATGATGTGACAAACCTAGGGTCTGCTCTAAAGCTGTTAGCAGAAATGCCTATGGACTTTGTCAAGGAGCCAGAGGCATTATAGAACAGACTTCTCTGCAGTTACTGCTGTATAATTGGTATCTAAAGGAAAGACACAGGTTGTTGTAATGCTGGAAAAGGCAAATGAGAACAAGAGGCATAGAGTGCAAAGCCATTTGCTACATTGCAAATGGCACAGGTGTTACGCATTCAATCCTGTAATGATTTATTTAAGCTATCAAATTGCATCCTAATTGAGAATGTCTTGACAGCATAGCAGAAATAACTCTGGTAAGAATAATATTAAAAAAGGCACTCGCCATTTAGAGTTACAGTATTAATTGCCCTTCTGAATGTTAATGGGTGTTAACCGCTAAAATGTCTTATGCATGGGATGGTGTATAACTTACTCTTCATAAAAGTGTCTCATGAATGGTACAGAATAAATAACTATGTTCCCAATGCTGAGTCTGATACTGGTCTTACTGAAAACAGTAGCAAAAGTCAAATTTATTTCCATGGAGGACGTATACTTGAAAGGTTTTCCCTTAGTCACAAACACGTTCTTGTGTTTATTTGTTATTTTACTATTCTTGCCTGATTTGCTACTTTGCATTTTCCACAAGCTAGCATTTGGCACCATGCAGTGCTTTTCTAGGAACATGACTGATGCTGGAAATGCTTGATTGTGATGTCACTGAATTAATAAGGCAGGAGGAGCGATCTGAGAACATATTTAAAATAATTCCTATTTATGAAGATGGGGTTTGCTATATTCGGTCAGAGCATCACATATGATGTGTCAGGCGGGGGGAGGGGAAAGAGCAGTGGGAAATCCAACTAAAATACCCTTAGCTAATATGTCATATGTAGGAAATATAAGGGACTGCTTCAGGAGTCTGGAAGTAATATCTTAAGCATGTTAAGATGAGCATAATTAAATCTCATGCCTTAACTACATAAATTGTTAAAAGTCATAATTTTTTTAGCCTTTTCAAATTATTTGATGTACTTTGTAATGTATAACAGTGAATTTCTTATTTTGACTTCACTCTAACTGAACAATGCTGCCTTTTATTTGTTCCAATTCCACTAACCCATAATTTGAGATCGCTTACATTTTGTAATATGAAAAAAGTACAAAGAAAAAGGGAGGTTTAATATTATGCTATGCTTTTAACAATGTTTAATACTTCAACTAAGCGTCTTCCAACTCTTCTTTCTGTGTAAAGCAATCCTAATTTTAGTAATTTTATTTGTAAATCCAGCCTTTTTTGTTCTTCTATGAACCTTTCATTGTTTAACCTTCTCAAGGTGGCCACAACCACACAAAGTCATTTTATCTTGTTGTTTGGATCTGTTTGTAGCCGAGGCAGGGCCACTCTTGTCCTTATCTTTGCTTAATGAAAGAAAATGAATAAGGGGTGCAGACCAGCAAAGGGAGGGTTTGTGCGAGGTAGAGGGAGGATCATGCATTGAAATCAAGTTAGAGAGGACAGATGGAAAAAGAATGATGGTGCCTGTGAAGTTACAGAACCACCGAGTGTCAGGTATCCAGGCTGTAGCCTTATTGGTCTAGAGGAAAAGACAGGCATGGGTAACTCAGCCATGGGAGGCACCATCCTCCACAGAGCTGCAAAATTCCTTCTAACATGAAGATGGGAAACGGGTGAATTGATATTCCTCTTATTCCACCACCCTTCCTCTTCCTCCTACCATCTCTCCCCTCCACATACTTCATCACAGACTAACCAGGAATACTAACTCCATCAAAATGATGGTGGTTGTATGTAATACTGTATACAGGTCTGGCACAAGGTATTCCAGGCTGCCTCCCATCCTACTGTTGTAAGAACAGCCAGCTTTCCACTGTGTTCCTGGGACAGCTGACAGCCAAGATTACAGGTTACAAAACTGAGGATTTTTGAAGTTTCTGACACGCAACTAATGTAATGGGAGCAATTGTATAATTAAGGTTGCATTGACATTTACACTTAAAATTGGACAAATTTTTCTGTTTAACATCAAAATGACTACAGACATTAGTCTTTAGATATAACACCAAAAGCCTGCAAATAAAAATGTAACGTGGTATAATTTTAGCAGAGGCCACTTTTTAATATGTTCCCTTTGTGATATTTTTGTCTTGTTTTCCTCTTCTCTTTCAAGATTCTTCTAGCTAAATAACTGCAGTCCTTGAAAAGTTCAAGCTTTGCACATACAGGCAAGTGGTAACATTCGGCAGAGGCTGCTTCTGAAATTTTAAAATTAAAGACGTACTTTTTCCTTTTGAACAGAAGACCAATTACCTGGATTGCATCAAAATTAGCTGACTGAGTTGCTTTAATCCCTCCCCTCACCACATCCTAAGGTATTGCTGAACCTGAAAAACATGACTGAGGCACCCAAAAGCCAGATAGATATGTTCTAACAAACCTAGAGAAAGTCATGTTTCTGTTGTGGGTTTTTGGTTTTACGGTTTCTGAACCCGAAAGAGTGCACTGGGGTGAGGTTTCAGGCTTCTCTTTGCAATTGTAAGCTAAAAATCTTTCTTTTTCTTTCTTGTATTGTGATTCTCATGTAGCTACTTTTTTTTCTAGAGCTGAATCTTCAAATAAACCGTCCAATATTGCAAGACTCATCGTAAAATTGCAGCCCTTAACAATACTCCTGTGAGGCAGTTAATTGTTTGGTAATGCTGTTTTTTGGGAGATGATGTTTAAGATGAGAAGTACAGAAGTGAGATGTGAATGTTGAAGATGTTGTGTTTGAAAGAGTAAATGAAGGAAAAGTGAAACTGATTGTAGATGGCAAATATTGGGTAGTGGGGATTTATTTGGTAAGATCCTACAGTGATGCCAGGAGTGTGTTTTGTGTGTTAAGACTTTCTCAGAGGTATTGGATGTTGGCAGCAACCAAGGCTAGGAATTTTGACTGGGGTGTGCCAGCACTCCACCTGAGACTTTAACCGGGAGGTTCCTGGCTTGATGGCCTTGCTTCTCTGCTTAAGGTTAGATGGATTGCCATATTTGGGGTCAGGAAGGAATTTTATCTCATGGATAGATTGGTATGGACTGTGGGGTTTTTGCCTTCCTCTAATATGGAGTGTAGCCCTCTCCCTGCCACCGGTTCCCTTGCTTTACCTGTGGAAAATTAGGGTGTTATGTCTTGTGTCAGGGTGGACTGTAGTTTTGCTAAGAGGTTAGATTGGGATGGTTTGGATGGGCATAACTTTGTCCCAAGTAGGAGTTTGGACTAGATAAGCACTCAAGGTCTTGTTTTTTAATTACTACTGCCCTATAATTCTGTGGTTCAACCTTTATTTTTTATGGTTGCATTGGTGGTGTATACTTGTGAGCAACCTTTACTGTTTTAACCAAACTTTGCGTGTGATAGTCCATGTACGTAATACAAGATGTTTGTGACTGGGTGTAGAATTTCAGACATGTAAGTGAGCGTTAGATGCACAGTTCTATTTTATTAGAAATTCTAATGAAGTTCTATTTCATTTCAAAACTGCTTCAGGAATATTTTAGAGGACATTAAGACAATTTCCCTGGTTCGAATTTGAGAGCTCTGGTGGGGAAGAGAAAATTCTTGGTCTTTTCTGATGGAAAGATTTTTAGTTTTGGTCAGCTGAGAAGGGTCAGTGTAAGGGATATAAATCTCTGTTTTATTATTTGAATTTAGACTTGCAAAATTAAGAATAGATGCAATAGCTGTCATTCCTTGCTATTTGGTTTTAATTTTCCCTATCAACTAATATGTTTATCCACAACATTTAGCAGTGTAGTCTAGAAGCTTAGGAGGTTGTGACAACTTAGAATTGCAAGGCTTTCATGATGCTGGCATCTACAAAACAGGAATATTTACACATTACATCTATATGTTTTATGTTTCAAAGAAAACAGAATCACAAGTAGAGATGGACAGCTTCTTCCTTTTTCTCTTCCTGTCCTGTGTGATTCTTTTGTGGATCCTTGTGAGAGTGGTCACTTATACTGCTAAAACCTGTGAATGAATTGCCGAATATCATGCTTTAATTTCCATTGTGGTATGTGTAGTAAAGAACCAAAAGACTTTTGTAACAGTGACAAAACTTTTAAATACATTACAAGGCTCTAGTGTTAACAATGTTGTATGTATGTGTAATATCTTTTAAATGTTACTCAAGAATAGAACTAATACAGGAACCATCAGTACCAGTACTACCATTTCAACTTCTGAATCTAGTGTGGCATGATTTTGTTTTTTAAAAGAATATGGGTGGCCTGTTTAAAAACTGACTTTCTAAAAGATTGGTTGATGGTTAAAATAAAACATTTCCATAATGTTTTAGTCATTAATGGTAATTGTTCTGCCCATCTATTTAGTCTTAAACATGATGAGTTTTGTCCTGCTCTTTAGCATAATGTAGGCCCTGTTGTACTTCCTTAAAGGTTGCTGATTTTTTTTCTTTTCCCTCATCTAATATTTTGTGTACAACAATGTGCTTTGGAAATTAGAAGGGAGATATAAGGGTGAGACTTGTCTATGGTACAAAGGGTCAGTGTAGAGTTTTGTGTGTTGTTTTTTTCCTGCTGCCTCTTCTTCCTTTTTGATCTGTGCTTTGTAGCTGGTGGCTTGCAGGCTGCATCCAGCCTGCGAGAGGTTTATGTACAGCCCCTGGGCTCCTGCCCCGCCACCATTGATTCCATTGCTCTGGCTTTTGTGATGACTGTAGCTGGTGTCTCTGAGGCCAGATAGTATGGTGGGAGGCCTGGTGAGCTCACTGCCCACACCAGTATCGGCAGGGGTTCATGTGCTTGTGTGGCAGCAGTGGCAGGGATTCCCTCTGCGGTGGTGGCAGCAGGGAGGGTTCATGCGGCAGGGGCTGGGCGGGGAGGGGTGAAGCTCACATTGCTCATGTTGGACGTGGGGGAAGGGGGAGCTTCATGTGGTGGGGAGCCTGTGGCATACAGCACATGTGATGTGTGGCTTGAGCAACTTGTTTGGCATGTAGCTCTGGGGTGCTCTGAAGTTGGACAGCCCTGCGCTACATTAAGCCATGCGTTGTTTGGAGAAGAGCTGACATTGCAAGTGTAGCTGTGTGTTCTCAAAGCCCTGTTGGAAAGGCTTTTACACAGATCTCATTCCAATACAGAAGGCCAAATTGGAGGCAAAAGTGTAACAATGAAGTTTCTGTCTGGCTGGCTATTTTGGTTCCTCCCAAGGTCATTCATTTTTTCAGTGACCATACTGGTGGCTTATGTTTCAAAGAAGTAACAGAGAAGGGACTAAATAATGACTGACCTGTGATGCTGTGGTATGAGGTCAGACATGTCTTTGAATGTCTTGTGGGTGAGGGAGACTTAGAGCCCAGGACTTGCAGCTTCCCAGTTGAGTGCCCAGGCACTGAGTCCAAGGGGATTGGGAGGGAAAAATGGGTGGACACACACACTTCCATTTCTGAGGCAAAGTCCAGCAGTCATGAGTTTTGGCTGACTCCATATTCAGGTATTTGAGAACACTGTACATCCACAAAGAGTGAGTGCATGGCTTTGGCTACTACTGTGCGTGCCCAGTCTGCCTGACTATGCAGTTGCACATAGCCTTTCTTGTGCACAGTGCTATTAATCCGAGAACAGATTTTCAACCTGTGTACAAGTTGCATTTTTGGTACTCGGATTACCAACTGATGAAAAAATTCAGACAGGATCACTGTTTGGCTAACAGAAGCGCTTTATTTTGCATGGCTGGGGAGAATAGCAAGAGGCGGCTGATGCTCAACGAGAGTAAAAAACAGGCGCTTTATATACTGATAAATCACATACAGGTCAACCCGCATCGTAACAGGCTCTTGGCAGTCTGACAGCAACTCATCTCTGTCTGGCTGAGCCGAGCAAGTTTTCTCAAGCTGCTTTCTGATAAGCTTATCCTGAAGGCCGCTGTATTATTCCTGCTTGGCCTTCACCCAGATCTTCCCTCTCCATCTTGACCCGACACGTATGCACTTCTTTCAGTACTTTTCCATTCCTCATCCTTCTCTCCTTGTAAGCGCTTGTGCTTACACTTCTGTATTCATAAGGCCTTTGACATTTTCTTGTCGTTCACACTCATAGGCCACTTCTTTGAGCACCATCATTTGTAACTCGGTCTTAGAGAGCCTAGAAACACCTTGAGCAGTTTTTGATAGACAATAGCGTAAGCAACACAATCATTTGGATAATAATGAAAACGGCAAAAATGCATAATAATCTTAGAATACACTATTTTAGCAGGGATTTCAATTATCTCAATTATCTGGTAGCTACCTTCACTAATTGAAGGGTTTCTCTTTTGCAACTGCATGGATCACTTGCCTTCTTATAGCGCGGAGGTCTTTTTCTACTTGTTGGTGCTGATCGATCCAGGTACAGCAAGTGTGATTAATAACAGCACAGACCCCACCCTGGGCGGCTAAGAGAGAATCCAAAGCCATACGGTTTTTGGTAGCCACCTGCCTTATCTGGGTAATTTCATCATTAAGAGCAAGAGCGCTGGCATTAAAAAATTTCTCCGTAACTTCTGAAATGTTTACAATAGTTCTTTTTAATTCAGCTACTCCTAACCAAGGGAGAAATGCTCTAGTAAACTGACAGAATTTTGTGGGCTGGCGAAACAGTGGGTTTTCAACAGCTCGCCTAGATCAGGGCAAGCCAGGTGGAAGATTAGATACTTCATGCAGAGAGAGGCTCGGGTATAAGTCAAATTCTGGGATGAGTCTCCCTAGGGTACAGGTGCCGACCTAATGCCAGGGCAAAATCTTGTGGGCATTATTCCCACATAGCCAGATCAAGCCTGGAGTAGCTACAGTGCTGAGGTCCCTACAGGTTGTGCTTTCAATTCGGCATTCTTGATTGACTTGTAAGGTATAGGAAGGGGCATGTGTGCTCCCTACCCACTTGCATTAGGATATTGATTGGTTACAAGAAGTAGAACTTAACAACATGTAAAATTCAGACTCGTTCATTACCAAACTATGGGTGTCCTTCAGGGTTCTATGAATAGTGAGAGACCCGTTGGTACACTGAAGGGACGTGTTTCCCAGCAGGATCTCAGACGTATTATGGGAGTGATAATCGAAGGTTATTCAACATTTGGAGTAGTGCCCCACTGAGTAACCAGTTTCGCCCGTCCTACCACTCCCATTGGACTTATAATGGAGCACTGCTTCAAGTCTAAAAGATGGTTTCCAGCTATCCCGAGTCTTTTTCCACCATTCAGGGATTGACTGCTGTGTTCCTCTAGAGTGAGAGGAAAATCTGACGAAGCTGGTATTGGTACTGTTTCTCCAATCCTCAAGGGGAATCGGTACCCCAACCACTGGGATTTTTCTGGCTGGGTGTGTAGGCCCATGTATGCAACCCAACAATTCATAAGGTTGCCTGCATTAGCAGTACTTTCCCTAGGAACATAATACTGTTCTTCTCCCATGCCTCGACCAAAACTCCTGGCATGAAGCAGAGTAAAAGAGAAGGCAACATCTTGGGGCCTACTTGAGCGTTATCTTAGACGCTGCTATCCCTTGGAACTTTGAGGGACTACCTTTTAACTAAAATTTTGGCCTCTAGCACACTACTAATAAAATACTGACCACAAGAATACAGAACAGCATTACCCCTTGGGGAGTTTCTAAATCTATGTAATTATCTGTGACTTCCCAAGGGTTAGTATGATTCATACTAAGTTACTAAAGGCAATTCAACACACAGAGCAAAAGTTCGTAGCCTCAAGTAAAACTTGGCTAGCTGTGCAGACTATTTTTCGAGGCTTCGGTGTCTGACCTTCACTCACAGGTAACCTCTTTGAGATTTCGTTATCTGATCTTCACTCACAGGGAACCCTCTGGATCTTCCTGGAGGTATCGCTGGTGAGAGAAGCCTTCCACTCCATCAGGGCAGTTACCTTATTGCTGTGGGAGGTATGGACTTAAACAGAAACCTTGGCAACTTTCACAGCAGTTGGGGTGGTTAGCAGGACCTGGAAAGGCCCCTTCCACCAAGGCTGCAAGCAATCTTTCCTCTGGTGGACTTCAGTCAGGACCTAATCTCTCGGTTGGACCAGGTTGCCAACTGAGCTACAATCTAGAGACTGAGGTTGCGCTGTGTCTTTAACTTGCAACAAGATAACCTTGAGGGCCTTGGTGAGCCCTTGGCAGTAGGTTAATAGAGAATTATGTAAATGAGTCGGATGTTGGGGTGGTGGTGCGGCGAGTCCCCTTACGGGTTGACCCTTAATAATCTCAAAAGGGGTCAGACCTGAGGACCTCTGAACAGAATTTTGGATTTGGAAAAATACCAGTGGGAGGGCCTCTGGCCACCTTAGACCAGTTTGTTCACAAGTCTTTGCCAAGTGAAGCTTAATATCAAAGTTTTTCCGTTCCACTTTACCCCCACTCTGAGGATAATTTGGGGTGTGGAGCTGGTATCGGATGGAAAGGACCTTGCAAATGTGTTGGACCACCTGGCCAACAAAATGGGAGCCATGGTCCAAGTCCAGGGAAAAGGGTAGACCGAAGCGGAGCATCAGGTCAAAAAGAAGCTTTTTGGCCACCATGAGAGCATCAGCTCATCGGCAAGGGTATGCCTCAGGCCAGCAGCTAAAAAGGCAGACAATGACCAACACATACTTCCAGGGTCCCGACCTCGGCAACTCGATGAAATCCATCTGGAGTTGGGAAAAAGGATAGAGACCTCTAAAGGTCTGTGGAATGCATGTGGCTGGTGGGGTAGCCAGCCAGGATTGTGTCACTGACACTGTGGACACTGGCGACAAAAATGGGTAGCCACGGAGGAAAAACCGGGTGCATACCGATGGCGGTTAACTTTGGCTATCATCCCCCCTTTGGCTGAATGGGCCACTGAGTGGGCCATTTGAGCTG
>NW_017728992.1:18196805-18221772 GCF_001723915.1 Gavialis gangeticus | reverse complement strand
TCCACCCTTGCTGTCCTATAGTACAAAGCGCATACTGCTGCTAATAATCCTGTGTCTCTAAAAAATGATAAAGCAAACGCCAAAGCCAAAACCACCACCCTGTCAAAACTCTTGACTCCGGTCCTTCAGGCCGCTCTCTACCTTTCTTCCCCTGTCTCCCCTGACCTTCCCTTTCTCCAAGATGCCACCCCAAATGCCAAAAAGGACGCCTAGATCTCCGTGAGCTGCTCTCTCCACTCTGACTCCTTGTGACAACACCTGTCTAGTTGCCTCATAGCCCCCAGGGCCCTGTTATCCCACTTCTCCACATCCTTTTTGAATTGGGGAGCCCAAAACTGGATGCAGTACTCCAGCTGTGGCCTCACCAAGGCCGAGTACAAGGGGAGAATGACGTCCCGGGATTTGCTTGAGAAGCATCTATGGATGCAAGCCAGCATTTTGGTCGCTTTATTAGCTGCATCCATAGATGCTTCTCAAGCAAATCCCGGGACGTCATTCTCCCCTTGTACTCGGCCTTGGTGAGGCCGCAGCTGGAGTACTGCATCCAGTTTTGGGCTCCCCAATTCAAAAAGGATGTGGAGAAGTGGGATAACAGGGCCCTGGGGGCTATGAGGCAACTAGACAGGTGTTGTCACAAGGAGTCAGAGTGGAGAGAGCAGCTCACGGAGATCTAGGCGTCCTTTTTGGCATTTGGGGTGGCATCTTGGAGAAAGGGAAGGTCAGGGGAGACAGGGGAAGAAAGGTAGAGAGCGGCCTGAAGGACCGGAGTCAAGAGTTTTGACAGGGTGGTGGTTTTGGCTTTGGCGTTTGCTTTATCATTTTTTAGAGACACAGGATTATTAGCAGCAGTATGCGCTTTGTACTATAGGACAGCAAGGGTGGAGGGAAGGATGATAGCATCTAAGAGAGTAGTAATAAGGCGATAATGAGAGATGGGAGTTTTAGTAGAAATAAGAAACTTTTGCTTTTTTTACATTTGTTTAAAGGAATGGCAGACACCAAAGGCATAGCGAGAATCTGTATAGATATTAACGGATTGTTTAGCGGCAAGATGACAGGCACCAGTGAGAGCAATGAGTTTAGCAGCTTGAGCACTAGTAACGGAAAGAGACGTAGATTTAACAACGGCATAACTGGAGCAGACAGTATAGCTATCTTGGAGAATTTTATGATCATCTTGAAAACAGGAGTTATTAAAGTAGAAAATGAGGTCAGGGTTAGTTAGAGGGGTATCGGAAAGATCAGGACAGGGAAGGGAAACAAAATCTACAAGCTGAGTGCAGTCATGGGGTTGGCTGTCTGAGGGTGAAGGAAGAAGAGAGGCAGGATTGAGGGGGTTGCAGCAGACAAGGGTCACGTGGTCCGCAGCTAGGAGAACTACTTTGTAGCGGGTTAGACGGCCAGGGGACAAGTGCTGAGTTCTGCCGCATTGGAGAAGGGCAAGGACAGCGTGTGGGACAGCAACAGTAAGGGGGTGCTCAAGGACAAGTTTATCGGTTTTAGAAACCAACAGAGCGGCGGCAGCAACGGCACGGAGACAAAATGAAACCCAGAAGCAACAGGGTCAAAGGAGGTGCTATAGTAAGCAATAGAACAGTGTGGGGAGGGTCTGAAAGCTGGGTCAAGACACCGGAGGCAGTGCCTTGCTGTTCATGGCAGAAGAGAGTGAAAGACTTAGAGCAGTCAGGCAGCCTGAGAGCAGGGGAAGAAGAAAGGGCTTGCTTGAGCTGACAGTAGGCAGATTCATGGACGTCTTCCTAGGGGAGCAGGTCAGGGGAAGAATCGCAGGTGAGAAGGATGTGAGGTTTAGAAAGTCTAGAATAATTAGGAATCTACTGTCAGCAGTAGTTGGCAGGACTTAGAAACCCACGAAGCTGGCGTTTAGTCTGTGGGTGAGGGAGAGAGAGAACAGCGGAAAGACGATCAGGAGACAGGTGACGGGTACTGTGAGAAATAGTGTACCTTAGATAGGTAACAGAAGTCTGACAGAATTGGAGCTTAGAGCAGGCGGCTTTGTGGCCCTGTGCTGCATGTTGCTCTAAAAGAGTGACAGAGTCAGTTTGGCAGTGAGGGAGAGTATTGGAACAGAGAAGCAAATCATCTACATATTGAACTAGCACAGAATCATGAGGCAGCTGGACTGTATTGAGGTCAGACTTGAGACGTTGGCTATATATGGTGGGTGAGTCATGGAATCCTTGAGGCAGACGGGTGAAGGTGTATTGCCAGCTTTGATCAGTAAAAGCAAATAAATATTGAGATTCAGGGTGAACTGGTATAGAAAAGAAAGCATTACAGAGATCTACCGCAGAAAAATAGATCAGAAGCAGGTATTTGAGAAAGTACAGTGGCAGGGTTGGGTACCACAGCTGTCAAGGGAATCACAAAATTGTTACTAACACGCAAATCTTGAACAAAATGATAAACAGGCAACTCCTCAGGTGTACTCTTCTTCTTTCGGACTGGAAGGATCGGGGTATTACAACAGGAGTGGGCAGGTACAAGGACACCTTGTTCTAGGAGACCTTGTATTATAGAAGCAATGCCTCTGGAGGCAGCAACTGATAGTGGGCATTGCGGGATCAATGGGGGAGATGCTCTTGATTTAACTTTAATAGAAACTGGGATGGCACCGTTAAGGAGTCCCACATCGGTTGTGGAGTGGGACCAAAAGGACTTGGGAAGGTGAGCCAATAGTTCCTGTTGCAACGAGGAAGAATTGGACTTGGGTTTTTGTTCCATGAGTGTCATCATCAAGGCAGGAATTTGAGTCTGGGGTAACGTGAGGAAAACCCCATTTGGAGAACAGTGAACTGTTGCCCGTAATTTGCAAAGGAGGTCTCACCCCAACAGATTTACAGAGGCACAAGGACTCAGCAAAAAGGCATGTTGCTCAGTAAGGGGACTCGAGGTAAACGAGAACGGCTGTATAACGGGGTGGTCAATGGGTTGATCCCTAATTCCTACAGCAGTGATTAGTCTATCAGAAATGGGAACTTTAGAAACAAAATTAGAGCTAAGCATAGACAAAGAAGCACCAGTGTTGACAAGAAAGGGAACAGTTCCTTTTCCCACAGTAACAGGTATTGTAGCATCGGAAAAGGCAGAAAGTAAGGGGCTAGAGTCTCTGGGTCTTCTTGGCTGTCCTAACATTGATTTTCACCTTCGAAAGACTGGAGAGGAGCTGGTCCGGGCAGTGGAGCTTGGTGGGCGCCTGGTTGAAATGGAGGGGCACTAGCTGAGAGCAGGGGCCCCCGGGGTTTGTTTGGGCACTCATTCTTCTAATGGCTTCTTTGCTTACAGTAGTGGCAGACATCATTGGGAATGTCAGAGGGTGGTCGGGCTGAGCGAAATGGTCCTGCAGGGTGCCATGGTTTGGCGCTACCCTGGAGATCTTTGATTTGCAAAGCCATCTGCTTGTCCTGAGCCTTTGGTTTTTGCTGTTGGGCTTTAGTATAGAAATGAGTGGCAGCAGCCAAAATTTCAGTGAGGGGTTTGGCTTCCCACCCGATCACAGTGCTTTACAGAGACTTGGAGATGCTAGGTAACAGCCCCAAAACAAAGGTCTGAATAATCACGGCAGGGAGGCTGGCTTCTGGGTCTTGATTGCCAGAATGTGCCTTAAAGGCAGGCGAGAATTGTAGTCAGCAGGATGTTCCTTTGGCTTTTGCTTACAGGTAGAAATTTTGGACTAGTCTGTTTTTTGTGGGGAGACCCTGGGGATGGCCTCAAGAACCTGTTTATAGAGGTTCGGCAGATGGTCATTTCCGGGGTCTTGAGGAGGCCAGTTGGCCGCTTTAAGGAGAGGGTATCTTTCTGGTCTCTAGGAAGAAGACCACTGAGGCGCATTGGAATATTGCCGTGCCCTCAAAGAGGGTTTGGAGTTTTTGAGCAAACCCGGTAGGGTCATCACGGAGTTTAGGGAAGGTGGTTGACCAAGAGACAATTTCTGAAGGTGAGAAGGGGACATGGACCACCATGGATTGCCCCCTGGCACAGGGTATTCTCGGAGGGGATATTATGCAAGATTTCCACCACAGCGAGTCTTCCTCACAGGGTTTCTTTGGCAGTCTACCTCGGTGGTAGCATTATTTCGGTTCTGGAGGGTCAATTTGACTGGGGTGTTCTGCTAATCTAGGGAAGCTGATTGTATGGTCCACCCGTCATGGGGATCCAGGGGGATGTCAATTTTGAACCAGTCCCCCGTGGGAGAATCAAAAGTGATGGTGGTAACGGGAGACAAAGGACCAGGGGTAAGGGCTGGTGGAGTAGTCAGGGAAGCCAATGCGGTGGACACAACAGCGCCTGAGGCTGCAGAACCAGTGGGCGGTGGTGGAAATGGGACCCAGTGATCTAACAAATCGTCTTGGGGTGGATCGTCTGGTGGCAGAGGCAAGTCTGGGTAAAGCCTAGCCAGACATGGTGAACAAGGGGCAGATGGAGTCAGCCCCTGACACTGGAGATTTTTAACTTGATTCTGAAGATGTTCAGTTTGCTTTTTAAACTTTTCTTCACTATCCTTATAGGAAGCCACAGCGGTGCTCTTATGGCGCTTCTCAGACTCGTCTTCCCATAGGTACTAGGCTTCCATTTGAAGAGGGTGCTTACTTTCCAAATTGTCTCGGAGGTGTTTGAGGATATGATGATCCCATGACTCATCTAAGGGCCAGCGCAATTTGGGTCAGCATAGGTATACCGGTTCCATTTTAATCGAGTACTGTGTTGACCAGGGCTCGTATTTTAGAAACATAAACCGGGCAGGATTTAACGCCCATTGTAATGCCTAGGACTTACTGACACCGAAACAGGCAGGTACTCACCCTGGCCAGGGATTTTTCCAGAGCCAAACAGACGGATGGTAAATCAGAGACTGGAGTGTCGAAGCCGCAGGGCCAAAGAACCGAGCTGAGGAGAGCCTTCTCGGAGTGACGGAGTCGAAGAGCCGAGACGAGGGTCCTACTCGGGGCGGTCTGTGTAAGGACACGTCCCGGCTGAGCCCCCAAGATGATGAAGAAATTCAGACATGATCACTGTTTGGCTAACAGAAGTGCTTTATTTTGCATGGCCATGGGAGAACAGCAAGAGGAGGCTGATGCTCAACGAGAGTAAAAAACAGGCTGCTTTATATACTGATAAATCACATACAAGTCAACCCGTCTCGCAACAGGCTCTTGGCAGTCTAACAGCAACTCATCTCAGTGTCTAGCTAAGCCAAGCAAGTTTTCTCAAGCTGCTTTCTAATAAGCTTATCCTGAAGGCCTCTGTATTATTTCCACTCAGCCTTCACCCAGATCTTCCCTCTCCATCTTGACCCAACACGTATACACTTCTTTCAGTACTTCTCCATTCCTCATCACAACTCTGGTTGCTTAGATGACAACGAAGGGTATGGAATGCCAGCATGAGTTGAGCTGCTCCTGGTGATGAAATTTCCTTCATCAAAATACTTGGGTTGGCCATACAATTTTTGGATAAACCCAAAAAACATTTTTTTGCCATTTCCAGCAAACTGTACACTTCAACTGTAATCTTTCTTCCATTTAAAAATGCTCTGCCATTTATAATTATTCCAGACCTCTCAAGGCCATTTCTCAGAACAGAACTTCTCTAGCTTACTTTCTGCCTGAAACAAATGAGCACTTACCCCTAAAACAAAACAAAAACTTTCTATTCTTGACCAAAGCAAGTCAACAGGATGAGTAAGTCTCTCTGGAGGGGACATAGTTCCAGTAGTACAGGACATTTTTCTCATTGTTTAAAAAAAGTCATGTTTGATTTCTACATATAAAGGGTGCTTAGTAGAGCAGGATATTCACTATAGCTGTTTCTTCAAATTAGGAAGTGGAATGCTTGTCAAGTTTTGTCATGCAACACAAACAATGTAGCAAATGGAAGTATCTAAAAAATAAGAATTTAATTAGTAGTAAGTAACAGCTCCCTTTTTTAAACTGTTTTTTCTAAAAACATAAAATTAATAGTACGTTTTATCTGTTATAAGAAGCATGACTGTGTGATGACATGACTTGCCATACACACTATTACTTGCGTAATAAAATGATGTGTAAATAATAAGTTCTACAAGACTGGGGAGAAATCTAAATGAAAATTGCATTTGGAAATAAAATTTCCTATCGTTTTAAAAAATTTTATTTTGCAAATATTGTTCTCTGAACACCAATGAAATTGATTTGCTTTTGTGAAATTAATGTTGGTTTTGAAATGGCATTGTCTCAAAGGAAAGTTGTTCCAATGAGAACTTTCTAACCAGCTGAGTACTTGTAAGCAAGTCTTGGGGCTTGAAGTATCAAACATAGCGCACTCTACACATGTGTCCTTTATGATGACTATAGATCAGACACGCTCATTATGAAATGGAAGCATGTTCATTGCACTGTTTTTTCTCTTCACATTACCATCTCTTGTGCTTTATCAAGGTTAAGTTGGAGTCATGTACATCTCTAGTCTATGCATTTTAAAAATTAATACAGCACATTTCACTGACAATATTAAAGTGATTGCTACAGTTAGATTTTTCATAGCATTGCCTAAAGAGAACATCGGACTAGATTCTGCTTTTACTTCTAGGAGCACTTAATACTTGCATAAATTAAGCATCAATAGTTTCTTCCTTTAATTTTCTGTGGCAAAGAGATGAATTTTGTCCTGTGCCATGAAGCTGGATAGTCTTTGACTCAATCTTTTATCTTTTCCAGTGGATTGTTCCACAGTCAGGCACCCTTGATTGAGACTGCTTTATCTACTACTCTGATGAGCGTTGTCCCCGGCATCATTAGCTGTCTTTTCATCCACTGACTTATTTGGTACTAGATAGGCAGATGGTATACTGTGGTTGACTGTATCAAATACAGCTGATATGTCCAGAAGTCTTCATCTATGGCTATGAAGGTATCTTCCATCAGTGCTGCTCATGCCTTTTTTCCATGCAACATTCAATTCTGAAGAAAGAATGGAGTGTTTTGAAGATAATTGAAAATGTTGTTTTGTGGCATCAGAACTGGTTTGTATCCATGTTCTGAATGTGGAAAACAAGAGAGGACAATAGTTTGTCTATATCTTCTAATCTATTTCATTTTAGGGCTTTATGCTGCCATCTGTCACTCAAAGTATGTAAGTTCCTTTCATATAAAATCATTAGTGGTAGTAAACTCCCAAGTAGGTTTCATGGAATCTCTGGTGATACTTTTTTCAGGAACAAAAATCTGCATGGCATAAACGGTGTTCTTGGGGTGAGATGGAAGTGAGAGTAAGCAGAGATGATTTAGTTAGGGGTCTGGGAATTACAAGAAGTTTTTCATATTATAAGCACCTCTTAGGTTTTTTCACAAAATACAATTCTGCCACAATTTCCTGAAATGGTCATATGCTTAATTTCTCTGATTATCTTGGCAAGATTAGCCCATAGTTGGATCCACTTGACCAAAAGTGCTTAGACCTCACTTTTATACATACTTCATCCTGGACTTTGGTAAGAATTGTTGTTAGAGTGATCTTTTGGTCTTTATCCATCAACTGCAAATTAAAAGCAAGAGTTTTAAGTAGTATTAGAAGCTTACAAGGAGCAGAGGAGAGACTTGAGTGGGGCTGATTTGTTGATGGTGACTTATGCCATTTAGACGGTAATAACTAGTTCCTATGCAGTTTTTACTTTTAGCGGTGGATACATTTAATGGCAGTGATCCAGCCTGGAGGTAACCACTTCACTTCATGGCTAAATCTTTATCTAGAAGGATGGGATAACATTTTCTAGTAAGCTGCAGGTAAAAGAATGCAGTTTTGGAAATTGGTGTGCTTATTCAACTAAGTATAGGAAGAAATAAAACGGCTCCAAAGCTTCACACCACTTTGAATGTAAGCCTTCTAAGGAAGGTGCAGGCAAACTTTTGGCCAACTCTGAAGTGTTTTCCCTTGCATTGGCTCTTGGTTCAGGATGATCCAGCTGTTCTTTATCTAAGAGATGATCTCCTATAGTTTGAAGCAAAGGGAACAAGTGATAGTTACTTGACTTGGGTGCATATTTAAGAATAGCTTTTGATTTTTAATAGAATTTAAATAGTTTTCACTATCTTTGTGGCAATACATTCAGGTGTCCTTCACTAAATGTCATCAGTCATTGGTATACTGGTCTATATAAAACATTATGGCATGAATAGCTCAAATAATTTCAGTCTCTCTTTCGATGACTGGACAAAGTTCTTTAAGGAGGTTGAATGGTCACATTCTTCTGTTCCTGTTGCAATGACTTGGATGCTGCTGCTGCTCTTAGCTATGATCTTGTCAATAAAATAGTGTCACCTCTGTGCATCAAGCACCCTGATTTCCATTTCAATAGGGGAAGCTGAACATCAGTTAAGTGACTTGTAATCAGGAAGAGTGTTACTTATAAACATTTTCTCAGATATGATGCAATAGAAGACAAACCTCTTGTTTGCAGACACAAACATGGCCTGATTGTGGCAGAGGCCACCATTTTCATTCCTCCCCCACCACATACACACACACCCTGATTGGCTGAGGGGGCAGGTTTAGGGACTTCTGGCTGGCTAGGAGGAGAGATAAGGAGTATTCTGTTGGGTGGGGCGAATAAAGGATTGAGGGGAGGAGGGCTGGAACACAAGTAGCATTGCTCATATGCAGGAGGCTGCTGCCCCTTAGCCTTGCCCTGTCTATCCTCTCCCCTTCTCCTGGCTCCATTCCACATGCAGGAGCCCCACAAGGGCTGTGCTGAGCTCTTTCCTCCCACTGCCCACCTGATATCTGACTTGCAACTTAAATCAGTACCTAGCTGCAACCTAGTTTTTCAGGACTTTCTTGTATTTCAGTTGAATGTATTCTTTTCAGTGATCTCTCTTCTCGTCTTCCATTTAAGGTTTTTAGGAGAGTGCCCTGGTTTGTACAAATGTTTTGGAAATGGTCTATTTTGGGTCTTGTGTAATCAGTGGTAATGAAAAGGTAATGCTTATAGCATCTAACTTTGGACAGCATTTACTGCCAGGGTGCAGTTGCATATGTCTTCCCATCTTAAGATATATATTCTCATGGTAGCCTTGCACCTTTTTGGCAAGAGAAAAGGGAAGCAGCAGGACTGTTATTTTTCTAATGTCAGAATTAGATTTCTTATTATGCTCTTTTATCAATAGTGTATGTGTTCATCTAGCCCCCTTTTCCCCTTCTTTGTTTTGACAGAAGATGCTGTTTCATTTTATGACTGTTAATATAATTAGTAATTATTTAAGATAAAATTAATAGAATCTTGTACTTAAGATGTACCCTAATTGCCAGTATGAGTCAAGAAGAGTCTTTCCCTTTTTTTCTAAACCACATTAATATTGCATAGTTGACCACCTATTTGCTAGTCTTATTACTTGCCTGCTCTGTTTTTCTTTCTTCTTCTAAACTGGATGAAGCATTTGTCAAGCTACTCCTGCCAGAGGCAGAATATGGAGCTTTGTGTCATTTAAAAAAAAAAAATGAAATTCTGTTTCTGCATCTTGGAGCACTTAGACTAGTAGTGTTTTCTCCCTTTTATTTTTCTCCATATGATCTGATTGCTAGTCACATCCCATCAGTGTGGGATTATTGGATCTAAGGGAAGAGAAAAAATAGAATGTTACCTATAAATGTTTTTTCTGCATCTCAGGCAAATTATTTCAGGGTGACCCTTTTTGTATTGGTTTATAATGCTGAAGGAATGATATAAATGACTTTGAGTAGGAGTGTTAAGTTTTAATACTTTTTTTTTTTTTAATCATCATGTCAATTCTAATAGTTCTTCTTTGAGTTGTTTCACTGAAGGAGCTGAGAGAAGAGAGAGAAGGTGGGAGTAAAACCTCTAGAGGGTGCCAAAAAACTTTGCAAGTAGCTCCAGTATTAAACTTGCTGTCAGTGAGAGCTGGGAAGAGCACAACCCAAAGTCCTTTACTGTTACGTCAGATTTGCAGGAGACAAAAGTACAGTGGTTTTTGGATCTAACTTTTTATCTGTGGAATTCTGTTAGCATTGCCTAAATGTTTAGGGTAGAACTGTTTTACAAATGATTAACCTTTTTTTTGGTTCTGAAGATGCCTTGCAGCATGTAGTGATAAGTAGTTTCAGAATGCCTTTGAAGTGTATACAATCATTCCTGAAACTCTGAGGAGTACCTGAAAATGTATTACTTCATAAGTTTCTAATTACACAGCATTCATAATATGTTATGATAATGTTCTTACTTTTACAGAAGGGTTTAGGTAATGGTCATGATCAGGTGGGTGGACAAGTACAGAATTGTCAGTCTTCTCTTGTCACTCTTAGCCCTGACAGATGTTACACTTAAGAGATGATTAACCTGTTAAATAGGAACCCAGTAACCTTTTTGTGGTTGGTTTCCATTGTGCCTTGAATTAATAGCATGACAAAGTAGCTTCATCATGCAGCGTAATGTGGGCTGCATGGTGGGGCCTGGCTGATAGCTATCCCATGTTGGCAGGCTGACAGCTGTGTGCATCCCACTGTTTTCAGGGTGCAGAGTCAAAGGAAGGTTATCAGCTGGGCTGCGGTGTTGAGTAGAAGGAAGACTGCAGGGCTCCCATGACCCAGCAGCTTGACTGCCTTCCCTGCAGCTCCCAGGAAGCTGTGGAGTGAGGCACTTAAGGCATCCTGGGATCACAGAGAGGTTTCCCAATCCCAGGGTTCCCATGCCCTGGGAACTTGAGCTGTTTTCTAATATCTCCAATACATGGAAACTCTGGGGTCAGGGGACTTCTCCAATATCCCAGGGCCCCAGCACACCAGGACACTACAAAATTGTATGTGCAGTTGAGCTACACATGGTGTTGGATTTTTAAATTTTTTTTTTTTTTTTTGGACATCCAAAAAATTGAAGGGGCTCTGGACCAGCTCCAGTACAGTCCCGGGGATTAAACCAACAACTTGCTGATCTGAGCCCCAGCCCTGGGACCTCAGTAGAGATTCAGAATGGCTCTAGTGTAGTTCCAGGACTTGGACCAACCATCAGCAGATAGTCAGTTCCAGCCCTGGGACTGCACTGGAACATCAAACTGGTGTGATCGTGGAGCTGAGACTGACAATCAGCTATTGATCAGTCCATCAGTTCATACCAGGTTGCAGCCACCCAGCTATTGATATCCTGGTGTAGGAGGAGCCTGGGATCATGATCATGGGCTCCCCCTACACTGAAAAGTAGTAATGGTGTGATTAGGATTTGATTCCTGATCTTAAAAGTGTGTATCTTGCCAGAATGTTGCAGTCAGGATTCTTATCCAGTCATACCACTAAATGAAAATGTGTACCAGAAATCTTAATCTTGCATAAAATTGCATCCTTCGGTCATCAAACTAAAAAAGCTGCTCCCTTGCATTCCAATCCTTAGGAATTTTTGCAAAAGGTTTTTTTATAGCTTTATTCTCCAATTCTCCAAAAACTCTGAACAAGTTCTTAAAATGTTCAGATTTAACATTTTTGACATGTTTGTATTCCCAAATGAACTAGATAGCAAAAAAACAGTATTCTGATAGCAGTAATATAAGGTACAGTTAAATAGCAAAGGAAATATAGTGGTGTGATGGGTATATGCAACAGGGCAAGGAACAGCCCTGTTCCTTTGGTGCTATAAAGTTGTGAGTTTGGGGGAGAGTTGGATCAGGGACAGGGCAAGGATAATTACTTAGTAGACACAGTTAGGGAGAGGGATCGCACCCAGGGTGAATGTTGCCTGATTAAGAGCCAGTGGCTATTAATCCATGGCAGGGGGCTTTTCTTTGCTCCCAGGGGCAATGCATGAGGAGAGTCAGCAGGGAAAGTCAGGACTGGCAAACCTAGCGCTGAAACAGATCTCTGATAAGACTGGCTGAAGGTAACCACGGTGTCCAGCGAAGCAAAGAGGTGAGAGAAAGGAGATTGATCCTCATGCAGAGAGAAGGTCCCATGGAGGAAGAATATGTTGATACCTATGAAGGAAGGAAAGAGTGCAACTGGAGGTGAGCTGACAGGCTTTGGGGAGTGGGTTGCATGGCAATGGAGGGTGAAGGAAGGCCACTTGTTGTGAGAACAACCGGGATTATCCACAAACTGTGGGGAATTCACTAATCAATTTAGTTTTATCCTGCTTCTGAGGTGATTTTACTACACCCTCTCTCACTGGGGAATTAACTTCTTATTCTTCCATCACTTCAAGGTGTGGTAGGAGAGCCCCAAGGGGGGAGTTTTTTTGTTGTTCTTTCCCACATGGCCACAGTATAGAATAGGTGTTAATTTATATCAGTCATAGTGCTAGAGCCATATGGCCCTGGGCTCACTGAGATGCACTGTTGCAGGAGGCGAGGAGGGCAGGGAGGAGAGGAAAGCTGCCCCAGAAACTGGTGTGATTTCATCCCAAGCTTTTGACAACCGTGTATCGGGGAATCCTGTTGCTTCTCTTCATTGGGTGCAGTATTCTCTTTTATTTCTCCTTATGGGACCCATTGTGTTTGCACACGTGGATTAGAGCGGGAACCATAACTTTGCCTAATGATCTTGTGTTTTGAAGTGATTCGTGTACTGGAGTGATTTTCTTAAGCTAAGCCACAGGGACCAGCATGTTGTCAGTGCAAATCTTAGACAATTTTGAAGTGGTACAGTGACTAGTCTTCATTAAACTGAATGATGGCAGATCTAAGAGGGGGGATGCATGGCAGGAGATACAAATTGGAGTAGAGGATTCTCAGGGTTTCTGCAGGTGTTTGGAAGCTTTCATGGCAAGAAGCAATTCTGTTTTGTTTTTTTTAGTCTTCTGGCTTAGCAACACTTTTTATTAAACTTTAATGAGAAAGTTGGTTGATATGTCTCTTTCAAATTCATGATACTAGTATTCCTCTCATTATAACTTGATATGCATCTTGGGAAACCTACCAGGTATGCAATGGGGAGCCTATCAATTAGCAGGAAAGGGGATCTTAATATCTTAGTCTAGACAAGTAAATTATAGACGAGGGCAAATTCTGCATACCTTACTCTAATTAGTAGTACCTCCGACTTCTGTGGGACTAGTTACTTGAGGAAAGCAAATAAAATTTAGCCTGTATCTGGTTATTCATTTTTTTTTCCCTAAACAGTTTGCTATGTCTTTTAAATTAACCAGAACACTTAAAGCTGATCATGACTAAAACCAGTGTTTTGTCTGTATAGGGAAGCACTGTGCACTATACAGAATCAAGATGACCAAGATTGCCTGCACAACCTTGACCTGCCACTAAACAGCTGGTGAGCAGAGGTGTTGCTAGGAGGCAGGATACCTGGACTCCATCCCTGCTCTGAGTGGGGGAACAGTACATTCTGGGATACTATAGGATTGCAGATAAAATGAGCTATCTTAATTGGGCAGACCAAGGTTACCCTAACATGTACTGGGTAGCACGGCCCCCTGTTAAACTTTACCTGAAGTGGCAAATGAGACATTCACAGGGCACTTGGCATGAGTTAACAAGCGTTAAGGTGGAAATTTTTTTGATTTAAGTGTCCTTAGTATGATCTAAGTGTAACATGTGACTTTCCTTCATCTTTCTAACAGAATTGGAAGAGATGGCTTGGTCATAATCTTCAAGTACCTCCAAAGGGAAAAGATTTCTGATGGATAGTTTACTGCTAAGAGAGATCCAGAGGTGAAAGCAGAAGTTAGAAGGATTCCATTTTAAAAAATACCATATTTACTCAAATTTAAGATTACTATAGGTATGTTTATTTCAAAATTAGTGTTTTTTTCCTCAGATTTGCCCCTCATTTCCATGTGCTCAGGGAGAGCAGGGTTTGACCATAAGGGGAGATGGCGGGGTGGGGAGAAGCTGCAGAGGGGAAAAGTTGTGGGGGTACAGGGCAAGGTGGCCACTTGATCTCCCAGATTTATTTTCCTTGCTGTAGCAGTGGGAGGGGGACAAATTCAAGACACACCTCCAATAAATAGATTCTATACCTGGAAATTAGAAATTATAAATAAAAAATTTATAAAATTATATATAATTATACCCAGATAACTCTTGCTACCTGCACATCTTGTGGGAAGAGCACTCTGCCAAAAATGAACGGTTGCAAATCTTCCTCACATGCATGGATGAGCTGTACCTGACCCAAGAAGTCTATGGACCAACAAGAGGTAAAGCACTGCTTGACCTGGAACTGGCTAAAAGGGGTGATCTCGTTGGCAACCAGAAAATTGAAGGAAATCTGGGAGACAGTGACCACAAGCTGATCACTTCTACTATCCATTGCAAAGCTGACAAGTCAGTTAGCAATGCAGAAACCTTCGACTTCAGGAAAGCTGACTTTGATAAGCTCAGGAGGCTTGTTGTCGAGGCCCTAAGGGACCATGACTCGACAGGGAGAAGAGTCCAAGAGGAGTCATCGCTCCTTAAGGGAGCAATCCTGGAAGCACAAGGGATGTCCATGCCATCTCGGAGGAAAGGTAGCAAAAGGGCACAGCAACCCCCTTGACTCAGCAGGGAACTTGTGGACGTCCTATGCTAAAGAAGAGAGGCTTATAAAGGATGGAAGATAGGAATCACCACAAAGGAGGATTACTCTGCACTGGTCCATACCTGTAGGGAGTGAACCAGAAAAGCCAAGGCTGCAACAAAACTCCAGCTGGCTACACATATCTAAAAAAGGACTTTGTTGTCCTTGACATGTGGGGAGTCAGAAGAAAAGCAAGGGTTACATTGGACCCCTGCTAAACCAAATGGGACAACTGACAACCGACACCCAGGAAAAGGCTAACCTGCTTAATGGATACTTTGTGTTAGTTTTTCATTAGCTCAAAGGGACCGTCCTCCCTAGCAAGATGCAGGACAGCCAGGCTGAGGGTGAAATTATACCCAGCATTGGTGTAGACCTTTGTAAAGGAATACCTTGAGAGGCTGGACAACAAGTCAGTGGGTCCTAACAGATTGCACCCTAGAGTACTTAAGGAGCTGGCAGGAATCATAGTCTAGCCATTGGCAAAGATTTTCGAAAGCACCTGGTGCTTAAGTGAAGTACCTGAAGATTGGAAGAAGGCCAACGTGGTGCCCATCTTTAAGAAAGGGAGAAAAGTAGATTCAGGGAACTACAGGCCAATTAGCTTGACCTCAATCCCTGGAAAGATTCTAGAAAAAATAATCAAAGAGATGATTCTTCACAAACTGGCTGATGGCAACATCCTGACAGCCAGCCAGCATGGGTTTGTTACAGGTCTTGCCTGACCCAACTCATCTCTTTCTATGAGCAGGTGACATATCACCTGGACAAGGGAGAAGAGACTGACATAATATATCTGGACTTTAAAAAAGCCTTGATCTGGTGTCCCATGATCTCCTCTTGGAAAAACTGGCCAACTGTGGCCTCAGCTACATCACAGTCACAGCCACAGAATTGGCTCTGAGGCCAGACTCAGAGAGTGGTGGTCAATGGAAGTGAATCATCATGGCATTCTGTGACCAGTGGTGTCCCTCAAGGCTCTGTCCTTGGACCTGTTCTCTTTAATGTCTTTATCAACGACGTGGATACTGGTGTCAGAAGTGGACTGGCCAAGTTTGCTGATGATGCCAAACTTTAGGGTAGAGCACCCGCACCTGAGGATAGGCTGGTGATCAAGGCTGACTTGGATAGGCTGAAAAGGTGGGCAGATACAAACCTGGTGACATTCAATACCAATAAATGTAAGGTACCCCACCTTTTGCAGGGGGAACCCTGCAGCATGCTTATAGGCTTGGCAGTACTGTGCTCACTAGCACCAAGGCTGAAAGAGACTTGGGGGTCATGACAGACCACAAGATGAACGTGAGCCACCAAGATGATGTTGCAGCTGGCAAAGCAAGCCAAACTCTGGCTTGCCTCCGTAGATGCTTCTCAAGTAAATCTCACAGTGTTGTCCTCCCACTGTACTCGGCCTTGGTGAGGCTGCAGCTGGAGTACTGAATCCAATTTTGGGCTCCACAATTCAAGAAGGATGTGGAGAAGCTTGAGAGAGTCCAGAAGAGAGCCACGCGCAATCATCAGAGGACAGGAGAATAAGGCCTTATGAAGAGAGGCTGAGAGCTGTGGGATTCTTCAACCTGGAAAAGCATAGGCTCAGGGGTGACCTGGTAGCAGCCTATAAGTACATAAGGGGTGTGCATCAGGATCTGGGGGAATGTCTTCATCGGAGCTCCCCAAGGGGTGACAAAGACCAATGGTCACAAACTCCTCCAAGACCGTTTTAGGCTGGACATGAGGAAAAACTTCTTTACTGTCCAAGCTCCAAGGCCTGGAATAAGCTCCCTGTAGAGGTGGTGCAAACACCTATTCTGGACTCCTTTTTAAGAAGCCTTTGGATGCTTATCTTGCTGGGATCCTTTGACCCTACTTGACTTCCTGTCCTGGGGAATGGGGGCTGGACTCGATCTCCTGAGGCCCCTTCCAGCCCTAATGTCTATGAAATCTATGAAAAAATGTATAGATTTTCCATATATAAAATCTAATCATTAAGGGGTTCATTTATATTCAGGATTATCTTATATTTGAGTAGGTACAGGAATTTAACACTGAAGATCATGAACCTTTGGAGTAATTCAAACACGTGTTTGTCAGCTATTGTTGAACATATTTGTATCAAAGCTGGATGCCTTTGCAAAAGATGTTTTAGCTGAAACACCAGCCTCAAGCTTGATATAGAAATTACTGAATTTAGTTCAGTGGCTTGCGATATGCACATCAGCATACTAGATTACCATAACAGTTCCCTGTAGCCTTAAAGTCTATGAATCCATTAAATAAGTTTCCCATGTAGTAGTTAGTAGCATATTCAAATTTATTCACTGCTATTATGTGATATTAGACATAGGCTTATTTTGGGATTGGTTATGATATGGGACTTGAAGCTCATTTTGTTTTCAATTTATATTTCCCTTATCTGCTTTGAGAGAATTTCAGAGAAAATACTGAACTTCAGTTTATGGCTAAATGAAACATTTTCTCTTCCACGCTCCTTTTGGTCATGGTTGTAGGTGATAACACTCTACTCTCCATTAAAAACATAAACAAACTTGCATACTCACTGGACCCTAAGAGTCTCTTTCTTCATTTTGCTCGAGTAAAGCATTCCTTGAATTCTGTCTGGTCTTCAAAACTAGAGCAATACACAAGGCACATTGTAGTGTTTGTTGTGTTTCTACCCCCATTCCCCTTCCAACTTTTTCTCTGTCTTTGTTTTTCCTTGTTTTTTAAGGATGGAAGGGAAGAGTTTAGGATAAGACATGCTTCTTGGTATGTAATAATATAAAATTAACTCTCATTATAGATTTAATTTAAAATGCAGTACTAAAATGTGCAGACTAGATTTTGAGCATTCTAACCTAATCTTTTTCAGTACTGTTTATCAAACCTTTGTTGCAAATAGTTTGGATCACCTCATGAGGTGTAAGATGATAAGAATTTCTTCAGGAAAAAAAACATGTTTGTGTTGATACAAACTGCACCATTTGCAATTACATTATATAGAAGGAGTAGCTTTTTCTAATAAGGATCATTATTAGAGCTAAGGGAGCTAAGTGTCACTGAGCAAAGAAATTTAAAACCCTCATTGTAAGTGAAATAATTTTATGAAAATATAATTGAAGAAAGAATTTTGGGGTATTACATTTTTAATAATAATTGTGTTCTGTAATAAATATATTGCATGATGAATATAATTTTGGAAAGAATGTGCACTCTAGTTTTGGAGCCTTGCAATTCTCTTTGCCCATATGTCAGCTCCAATGCACCATGATTCAGAGTGCTAATCTGAAGGAATTAGGCAGACTAGTGAGGTATCTGTGTGAATTCTCTTGTTGCAAAAAAGTGGGTTATTTTGGTTCAGAAAAGAGCTGATAAACAACAGTCTTAAACATAAGATCAGAAATACAGTTTCAAGCCCTGTTTTTCACTTCCAATGTGGGGGGGGTAGGGGGTGGGAATCAGTAATACACTTCAGTCACCTGATAATTAGAGAGATCAGTTTGTTTAACTTGCAGAACAGTCATTAAGATGCTGTGGCTTTTTAGTGTATTCAATATTCAAACATCTGAATAAAGGAATACGACTTACCAGCCAATGACTGAGCGATAACAATATAAAAGCTAACTGGCTTTGAGACTCCTTCTGTCCCGATGTATATAGGTAAGGAATTTTCTGGATTTGCCATAGAAAATATAGGGTTCTTAATAGCTGGAAAAATTCTAGCTGTATACCTGTAACTAAGGACTACTATATCTACTATATTTATACCTCCTTTGAAAACTACAACTATTTATCTGACTGCCAGAAAGCATGCCACTGGCATTAACCTTTGTCATTTATGAACATTTGAGATTAATTTCTGCCAGTATGGGTTGTTGTTTTTTTTTTCCTTTTAGAAGCAACTTAAGACAGTGGTGGTCAAAGTAAAGCCCATGGGCCAAATCCAGCCTGTGAACCATTCATCCAACCCGTGGGGGCTCTCCAAACTTGGAAACGTGGCAGCAGGGGAGAGGTAGCAGTATTAATTGCTGCGGGTCTGGGAGCTCATGGCACTTAATGCTGCCACTGTTCTCACTGGTAAATTTTTGGACTTTGAAGAGCAATTTGGCCAGGTAATATGGCCCCACATGACTGGATTGTATCAGGCCAAAGCAGGACTTGGTATATGTCCCTGGGCCTAGCATGTGGGGTCAGTTTGTGGCCCCAGATCCAGCCCACAGACCTGGCATCATGCACCAGATCCCGTCCACAAATTGGCCTCACCTTCCTTATTGGGCAAGGTAATAAGGATTATTATAAGGTAATAAGGATTTTATTATAAGGTGGTATTATAAGGTAATATTATAATAATAAGGTAATCCTTATTACCTTATAAAATTATTATAAGGTAATAAGGATTCAGCACCATGGACTTCACGTTTTTTTTTTTTAAATCTCGGTTTAGTCCTCATGAAAAATGTCACATTAACTTCTATGCAGACTGACGTCTTATTGTTTTGTACAAAGAGTTGGTTCCAGCCTTTGCACATGTGCAAAATGCCTCAACCACAGCAAGAAGGGGAAAATTTTACTTAACTTTTTTTTTTAATCTGCTATCATGCCCCTTCGCTCTTTAGCTTCTTTTCTGAAACTGGCAATTAGGATGTACATAGCATATTTGCTTTAAGGTTGCAGACTTATTTCTTAAGAAATATTAGTTATGAAATAGCAATTATTTTCACATCTGAACACCTTAGGCAGGATCTGAATGTCCTACCTGGAGGTGAACATTTTCTTGTTTTTTACCAAGCTTTTGAGCCATTCACTTTTCCTACTTGAATATATTTGATGTAGTAGACCTTCTGTTATAGGTTTGTTTTGGTAATCTGCTTCCCTTTTTTTCTTCTACTGGATGGCAG
Source organism: Gavialis gangeticus (assembly GCF_001723915.1). Lineage (NCBI taxonomy): Eukaryota > Metazoa > Chordata > Crocodylia > Gavialidae > Gavialis > Gavialis gangeticus. The sequence goes on along the minus strand of NW_017728992.1, from coordinate 18,202,375 downwards.
ATGAAAAATGAAAGAGAGATTTTTCTCCTTCTCCAACTACTCTTACAGTAAGGATTAAAAATATGCACAAACAGCAATTTTGTCAGGTCTATTATAGCTCTACCTCCAGTAACATGGAGCAACAGCACTGCTTCTAAAAGGTCTGAGTATTACTAAACTGCAAAGACTATAGAAACAAGTGGTCCTAAAACTTATCGCCTGCAGCTTCTTATAGAGACTTTTCTTTTTTTTTTCTTTTTTTTTTGTCATGCATCTGTTTTTTATTTCCTGCATTTGTGAGCACACAGAAAGGCAGGGTTTTTCTTCTTTGTTTGACCTGCACCTTGTTTTCTACAATTCACCAAGTGGGATATTTGTTGCTGAACCTGTTTGGTTAACACTGACAACTTATGTGATTCCTGAGCCAGTGAGTACTGAGTATCATTACTACAGTCCCTTTCCCACTGGCTAGGTACAGACGCTACACACAAAGTAGTAGAAGTGATCGGAAACTGGTCCAAACGTGTAATAGAACAGAAATTCAGGGCATGTAGGCCAGTTTAAAAATGGCAGAATCTGGTCTAAGATGGACCTGGATGGATGTAGAATCAGGTTTAATTAGTATAGGTTAGACCAGTCTGTCAAACTTCTTTACCAGATCCTCTCCCAACTTAAGCTGGGTCTCAGTCCCTGGGCATGCCAAGTTGATTTTGCAGGTCCCTGCTAAGCGTCCCTTGCAGGGTGGGCAGGCTAGCCTTGACCTGCACTCATCTGCTCTGGCCAAGTGTTGAGCTGGCCTGGCCCTTGGGTTGTCACACAGCTGAGGCAATGAAGTCTCTGCTCCCCAGCAAGGGCTTCTGTCCTCTTCCAGTGGTTGGTCCAGCGCAGCTTTTTTGCCTGGCTTCTTTCCCTAGCACTGCCCCCAGCTACCTGTCAATGGCAGGGGTTTCTCCCTCCCCTGCTGCCTTGTTTAGCACAGCCTCTCTTCATAGTCCTGTCCCTCACCAGCTATCACCAGTGAGGGGGGGCGCAGAAGGGAAGCTGAGGCCCTAGCTGTATGTACCCAAATTCATCCAGAACAGATTTGGGGGTGGGGAGCGGCTTATGGCAGGAGTCTCCATTTTTCTCCTAGCAGTAAGGAAGGGGAGAAGCCCCCACTTCATGGCTTCCACGAGCTGGTCTGGCTGGATCTGAAGGGGCCAGATCCACATGGCAGAAGCTGGCCGCTGGCAGCAGAGCAGAACTGGGGAGAGCTCTTGTGTTGATTTCCCCCACTATCACCCTCTGTGGCTGGCAGCAGGGTGTTGGGGACATGTGTTGGGCAGCCAGTTTGGGTTGGTGTGCTGCTCGGCTGCCTTCTGCTGCCTTCTGCAGTCTCCAGCATGGTGGGAGGCATGCAAAAGTGCTCACAGACTGCTGGCCTTGGTCAGTGTAGGCTCCCCCCGCCCCTGCCCCAAAACGAATGTGTTCTTTTTGTTCCCAACCCAGTCAGTGCAGCTAGGAGAAATCCATGAAGGTTCGATCAATTCTGCCTTGGGATTTTTGAATGTCTGTAACCAGCCATTGTGTGCAACTCTCAGTGTTATCTGGTGGGTGTCTTCCTAAAGCCTCAACTCTTGGTATCACATAACTGCACAATAATCTCAGCTTCTTTAGGAAAAAATCTAAACCCCATGATTGCAAAGAAAATCTTAAAAATATGAATCTTGAGGTTGCAAAAGTACCCCAACATTTTTTAAAATATTTTAATTTGAGTTGGAGATTTAGCTTGTGATGTTGTTTTTTAATGTATGGGATAGGTAATACTGCTTTTCCTGTCTTAACGCTTTAAACAGACTGCATAAAATGTTATTTTCAAAACTGTGTGAACAAGTAGCCTGCCTCTTCAGTGTAACTCTTCAACATTCTTTTTACTACTTTTTGCCTAATTAAGCTGAGTGAAAGAGGCTGTTATTTTTTGAGAACAGTATTTATAGTATGAGAGCAATAAGATAAATAATTTAAAAGAGTACCATATCTAAAAAGGTTGGACTTGAAAGCCAAAGGTTGAATTTATTTGAGCAAGTTGGCTGTTGTAAAACTGAATTTATTATTCTTTAATTGAATAAGAATTCAGCATTCTATGGCCCTTTTAAAAATAGAACAGTACTTTTTAAACTTGGGTATAAAGGCAATTATTTTATTTATTTTTAGAGTTTGTCAATCCAGAGAAGGGAGTGTAAATTTTACTTGGAGGAAAAAATAGTAAGTTTACATTATTTATGTTGTCTGCTACCTGACTTCACAATTGAAAAGTGGAAATAAAGCATAAGGGAGATGGTGTTTCTCAGAAGGCACTATTTGGAGAGCTGGGTAAACTCCATTTTTTTTCTTGTTGGTGTTGTTTTTACTAGTGATTTTTAGGTTATATTTCAACCAACTGGGAACTTGCAATATGTTAGTTATATGTGCAACCATTATAGTAGTTCATCTTGTAGCATACACTAAACACAGGATATCATTGGCCCTTTGAGCCCACTGTACCAGACAGATTAAAAGAAAATACACATTAGTCTTTCAGAGAGATTTTTAGAGCAAGCAAAATGCTAAATAGCAATTACAAATTATATCATCTTCAGAGAGGAATGAGTGACCTGACCTGAGCACCCTTTAAGTGGTGCAAAAATAAATTATTTAGGATGGTGACGTATCATTTAGGACAGTGTAAATGTTTTAAGGCAATAATGAGTAAAATTGTAATCTTTTGGTGTGTTTTCTATCATTTATGCTTTAAACTGAAATGGATCAGATAATGAGATTTTAATATTTTCTTCAATTATGTCAGTCATACAGCTCTTTAGTGTTGTAGAAGTCCAAAAATAAAATGTCTCATAACTAATTAAGTAAAAGGCATGCACATGCAAAGGACTGAGCAGTGTCTTTTTTGTATTTAATACTGGGTTACATCAGTGTCAGTCAAGAGCTTCAGAGCAAATTGTAGGCCTTATTACAGAGCCTGCTGGTACAAGCCGATGATCTTCTCTGTTTGGGTAAAGAACTGTTACTACTTAGGTATGTTCTGTTTCTAGATATGTTCTTTAACTGAGCTAGTATGTGTTCTGGGTAGGCTGAAAAAAAATGAAGACTAGTCTTCATCTAGTTCCTTGAAGAAAGGGGCAGGTCCTTTAGCTGTAAGGCTTCTTCTGCGTTTCCTGATGGACATCTGTGTTTTAGAGCTGCCACTTTGAGTCTTATCTTTTGGATGTGTGATTCAGGTCAGGCAGTTGTCAGGAAGCAGGGGATAAATTCCTGTTTCTTTCCACTGCCCTCTGCAGTTAACTTTTGTCCCCAGGAGGCTCCACCTAAGTTTTGACTGCTCCTTGAGAAAAAGCAGAGATCTATTTGTGTTGGCAAAGTGTTAAATTTAATAGTGGAATGGGATCAGACCAGTTTTATGCTAGATCCCAAAAATTGTGTATCTGCCACCATGGGGAGCTTAAAATCAGGGAGCTGGATGTCAGGCTTCCTGATTCCCCAGGACCTATGAAGGGAGAGGCAGGAAGTGTGAGATCAGGCACTAGCCTCTGATGCTCTACTTGCTACAGTGCTTTTTCACTTTGCTGACTTTTAAGAAGCCCAGGTCCTGAGTTTGGCTCCCTGTACACTGGCATGTACAAAATGTGCATGCAGTGGGACTGAACATGTGCCTTTTTAAAGGTCCCAGCATGCAGGGAGGAACCAGTCCTTGGTCCAGGACTCCCTGTGCAGCCGGGCTTCATGCACATCTTTTAAGGGTCTGGGAATGCAGGGTGCCTAGGATCAGAGACTGCTTCCCAGTCCCAGGCTCCCTGCATGCTAGCATGTCCTTTAAAGAATGTGTGGGGCAAGGATTGCTTAGGGTGATATCTTTTATTGGACTAACTGCATAGTTGGAATAGTGCTGGCTTTTACTCATGACATGAAGCATGGCACAGTATTTAAAAAAAAAAAAAATGGAAGAGTGGGGACAAATTTCCAAGTGTAACAAACAATTCACAGAAGATTACTGGGAAATCACTGATTACTGGGAGATCAGGGTCTATCAATAGGTAAGAAGATATTTATTACCTTTTTTTCTGTGGGAAGGTAATCAGGTGTGATTGAGGAATTGGATAGAATAAATGTACCTTAAAACCCATATCAGTGTTTAAGCCCTTGGTTCTAAGCGTCCAGCCAGCTTATGAGTTTTTGTTCCCAAGTTTGCCTTCTAAAGATTCCTGGTGGCTTTCTGTTGAGCACAAGCAGAGTGGGGGTAGAGGGAACTGTGGGTGTGGGGGGTCTCCCCCAGCCCCACAGCAGAAGCCAGCAGTAGGCTGTCAGAGTGCTGGCAGAGACCCCTGGCAGTGCGCAGTGCGGTCTGAGATCCAGGGGTTCCATGTGGTAAACAGCACCAGCCAGGACCAGACTGGCTCCTGCCATGACCTGAGTCTTGGGCGCTGCCATGAGTGTCCTGGTGGCTGCTGCTGTGGGGCATTGGGGGCTGTGTGCCCTGGAGGTGGGCAGGGAACCCACCCCTCCCACACAGTCCCCCACCCCCAAGTCCCTGCTTACCAAGGACAGAGCCTGGATCCCAGGCAGCCCTGAGACACTGCTGCCAGCCTTGCCCTGCTTCTATTTGTGCAGTGTGCTGGAGCAGCAGGGGCATGTAGCAGGCATAGAGACACTATGGTCAGGTGCTAGAGCACTCTGAAGGACCCAGCCTCCAGTTTCTTCAGGGTATGCTCCAGGAGCTCATCCTGCGCTGCCTTTTTTTTCCAGTGTGTATTTTTTTTTTTTGTTTTATACAGGACTTTCTGATATCAAACTTATGGAGTCCTCTCTGAAAATACGGAGCGTAGGGAACACTTTTCTTTCTGACATGCCTCCTGCGGTGTCTCAAAATGCTTTTGAGAGACTGCAGCAGGCACATGCTTGCTTGTGTGGATGCAGCCATTGAGTGTAGAATTTTAAATAGTGTTATCTATGTAAATATAATTCGAAGCTTTGTTTCTCAATTAAGAAAAACTTTTATCAGCTATAATAAAATATTTAGACACAATCCTGCTTCCACTGAAATTGGAAGATTATGGCCAGCAACTTTAATGTAGTTAGTCTTTCAGGCAATGCAGAAAATACCTGTTGATTTACGTTATGTATTGAAATATACAGAAATTTCCATATTTCATAATGGAGATGGCTTCTGAATAGTTGCATGCAGTCAACTTTCCATTCAGATTTAATGGTTTCTTTTAAAGCTTCTTTTTGTTTCTTCTCAGTGTTGAAGTAAAAATACACTCTTGAGCTATTCTTGATCTTTTAATGTTTCATGTTCTGTAGATTTTTTTTTTTTTTTAGGGAGGAAAAAACATTTATGCTGTGATACTGCATTGCACTTCCTCAGTAGTTTTAACTTTTTCATATTCTGAGTTGGCCTTCCTGCCTCCCTCCCTCTTAAGATGCTTCAGACCAGGCTGGCTTGGAGCTTCATGGGGTGATCTTGAGCGTAAGACTCCTTGGCTTCCTATCTCTTTTTCTTTCCTGACTCCCACCTGTCTAAAGCTCTCTTGCCTCTGTTTATCTCCGTTTCTGATTTT
>NW_017728992.1:18190424-18191805 GCF_001723915.1 Gavialis gangeticus | reverse complement strand
TTTTTTTTTTTTTTTTTTTTTTTTTTTTTTTTCCTTGCACTTTCGCAGTGTGTTTTCTTTTTATTCTCTGCTCTCTGTCCCCTCCCCCTCTACTTCTGGTTTCTCTGTCTGAGTTGCATCTGTCTACTTTACAGCTTTCCTCTTGCTGTTTCTTTTTCTTTCTTTCTTTTTTGCTTGTTTGCTGTGGGGAGTTATCTTTTTCTGTATCTTGTCTTTTGAGATGTGCTCTTAATCCACTCCTCTCCCCCTCTTCTTTTTCTGTTTCACTCCTCCTCCTTTCCCCCCTCTGGGCGCTTACCCTCCCTTCCTGCTTTTTATGGCTGCATTCCCAGACACTTATCTCTGTAGTTAATATACACATTTTTTTCTTCTCATTCTCTTAGTTTTAGGTTTTGAAACTAACCCTGTCCTAGCAGGAATGGCTGCTCCTACACTCAGCAGCTGGCATGGGGATGCCTCTCAAAACCCCCCCTTAACCATGGCTTGAGGGTTGATACCCCTCCCTATGTCAGAGTCGAGGTCTGCATAGGTGCCCTAGCAGATCTCCTGGGACACTGTAACGTATGTTACACAGGTCATGTTAACACGGTCCCAGTGATTTACCTGAGCGCTCCCACCCTGGTCAACAGGGTGTGCACAGCGGGCCTGGACATCATAGGCATACACTATCTTGTCATGCCCCTAGACACCCAGGCAGTGAGGGTGGTGATTTCCAACATGCTCCCACACCTGTCCAAATGGGAGCTGGCCAAGGGGACTTGAGCCCTATGGGGTTCCTCTGAGTCCCTTTCACTGACTGACGATCAGAAGGAAGGACCCGAATCTGAAGCATGTCTTGTCCTTTCCAAGACAGGTTTTCATGCTCCTCAGGGAGGGCCCCCAGTTTCTGCCTCACTCCTTGAACCTCATGTTCAGCAGGCAGAAGTTTTTGATTTATTTTTTCCTTGGGGGGAGACCACATGTTTCCAGTGTGGTAGCTCTTCCCATGTAACAGCTCAGTGCCCACAGGAGAAAGCAGCTGGAACTTCGGTGACTGCAGCAGCGCCGAAAGATGGCGCATCCACTTCTGGGATACGGGCCCCACCCTGTGAAGCCAGGATCTCTTCCTGACCTGCTTTCACCCCCGTTCCATCTGAGGGGGCTGAGGTCTCCAGTGCGAGAGCACCATCCAGCTGAGGGGCTGGTACTACTATCCAGCCCTCTCCCCTACCCATCCCACCGAGGGTGCCCATCCCAACCACTGGCCAAGGCAGCTGGGGTGGCCAGTGACTGTGGTGTCAGGGCCCTGTTGGATGATGGGGCTTAGGCCTCTTCCTGTCCGCCTTTTCACTGTGGCCTTGTCTAAGGTGGTTGGCCCCGGGAGCAGTCTGGCCCATCCCCT
>NW_017728992.1:18175300-18185424 GCF_001723915.1 Gavialis gangeticus | reverse complement strand
TGCCCCACCCCCTATGAAGGGGGGCCCACCTGCCACTAAGAAGAAAAACAAGGAGAGGAAGATGGAGGGGGCCTCTCAGGACACCCCATTTCCACCAGGACCCACCTTGGCCAGTGCCAGGGGGGCCCCCTGCTAAAGAGCCTGACCCTGCTCTGGCTGTCATACCGCATTGCACATGGCTGTGGACAGGGATGATTTGGTGGTGGGAGAGGCAATGGTGGGGGTAACCAACCCTTGCTACACTCATGGCAGCCACAATTGGCACTTTTTTAACGTCAATGGCTGTTGAGATCCGGTGAAATGGGAGGCCATCTTGGAGCTCCTGTGCCAGAAGCAGCTAGCTGTCGCCTTCCTCCATAAAACACATTCTGATGGGCTCAACCAGGTGGCTTGGCACACTGTCTGAGGCTACTTGTTCCTGAGCTGTGGCACCACCATCAGTGCCAGAGTCATGACTCTCTTATCACCGCAGCTACATCTTGCAGGGCCGTCTCTGGAGGGGGGTGTGAATCGGGGTGACCGCCCCAGGCCCTGCACTTTGGGGGTCCCGCGGAGCTGGGTGGAGCGGCTGCAGCAACTCTGTGCCGCTGGCTTCACGTCTGACTGTTCACTACCCCCTCGCCCTGCTGCTGCTGATAGCAGTGGCAACTTCTTTGGGTCTGGGGAGCATGGGATCAGAGTGGGGGCGGGGCCCTGCATGGGCTGATTTGCCCCAAGCCCCACACCCTGCTTGGGTCGGCTCTGGCAGCTTGACATGGTGATGGTATGGGAGGTCATCCCCCGCCGCCTGCTTACTGTCTGTGTACCCCTAGCACAACACTACCTGCTACTCATCAATGTCTATGTCCCACCGATGGTCAGGAGAGGGTTGCTTTCTTTGAGACCTTGGTTGCCCTCCTGCATGATGCTAGTGAGGATGATGACCTGCTCCTCGTAGGTGGGGACTTTAATTGCACCATTAACACCTCGCTCGACCGCACAGGGCCTGGGTCTCACTTGCTGTCAGCCTGCAAGATGCAGTCTGCCCTGGAGACCACAGACCTTGTTGACGTCTGGCGAGCCCTGCGTTCTGACATATGCCAGTACACCAGGGCCAGGACAAGTGCTGGTGGTCTCACCATGGCTTTCCTTGACCGCCTTTGTCACCAGGCACCCTCTGGCACTCTTGTACCTTACTGGTGCTTCAACGTCAGCCTCCTTCAAGACTCCTACTTCTGGGACTGCTTTGTCTACTTTTGGTGGGGCTGGGAGGTTGCAAGACTGAGCTGCTACTCTGGGAAGCTATGGTGGGATGTGGGCAAGGTACAAATCTGGGCTTCTTGCCAGCAGTACACCCAGATGGCCACAAATGAACTGCACCACTGTATATGAGAGCTGGAGGAGGATGTGGTAGAGCTTGAGGCTGCCCTGCTGGCTGCCAGCAGTGATGCAGTGCTGCATGAGAGCCTCCAGTTCCACAGGGAATGCCTGCGTGACTTGGCCAAGAACTGGCTGAAACCAATGCTCCAACCTACTGCTTCTTCAACCTGGAGCAGCAGCGGGCAGCGAGCAAAGTCTTAGATCAACTCAAGACCCCTCAGGGCTAGGTAATTGCAGACCTGGGCGAAATACACAAGCACGCTGTCACCTTCTGTCACAACCTGTTTATGGCTGAGCCATCCTTCCCAGAGGCCACACAGGAACTCCACAAGGGCCTGCCATATCTCTGTGCCCTGAAGGCCAGTGAGCCTGAGCAGGAATCGTCTCTTGAGGAGCTGGCAGCCTCCGTGGCTGGCCTCACCTCTGGCAAAGCCCAAAGCCTCAATGGGTTACCTGCCAAGTTCTACAAGACCTTCTGGCCTCTCCTTGGCTCCTGCCTCCTGCGCGTTTTCCAGGAGAGCTTGCCAACAAGAGTCTGCCGAACAGCTGCCACTGAGCAGTGCTCACGCTGCTGCCTAAGAAGGGAGACCTTGGCTGCATTAAGAACTGGTGACTGGTCTCCCTGCTGTGTGCGGACTACAAGATTCTGGCCAAAGCACTGGCGACCTTTCTTCACTCCCTTGTGGCCTCTGTCACTGGGCGTGAGCAGAACTATTGTGTGCCGGACAGGACAATCCAAGATGACCTGTTTCTGCTGCGTGACCTACTCACAGCCAGAAAACTCTTCAGCCTGGACATTGGCCTCATCTCTCTGAACCAGGAGAAGGCCTTTGATTGGGTGAACCATGCCTACCTCTTCCAGACCCTGGAATACTTTGGCTTCGGGTCCGTCTTCACTGGGGCCCTCCGGGTCTTGGACCAAGACAGCTTCAGCCTGCTCAAGGTGAACAGCGTGTTCTGCACCCCATACCCTGTGCTTAGGGACATCCATCAAGGCATGCCCACTGTCGGGCGTGCTCTATGCTCTAGCCATTGAGCTGCTGCTGCATGCGCTGTGGTGCTGCCTGAGCGGTATGGCTTTGCCATCGGCCATGGGCCTGTCCATTGGCCCTCCACTCTGGCTGTCGGTGTATACGGGTGATGTTACCATTTTCCTCAACACCCAGGAAGATGTGTGGGCCCTGATGGACTGCCAGTGAGCCTACGTGTGCGCCTCCTTGGCCCGTATCAACTGAGCCAAGAGTGATACCCTGCTACTTAGTACATGGACCAGTGTGACACCCAGATTTGCCAGGGGGCCTCACCTGGTGATACGAGGGCCTCAAGGTCCTGGGCACGTTCCTGGAGCAACTGACCTTCATGGCACGCAACTGGGATGGCCTTGAGGAGGGGGTAGAAGCCCACTTGAAACAGTGACGCTGGTGCTTACCCAGCCTCTCTTAGCATGGGCATGTCCTCATTGCCAACAACCTGGTGGCGGTGACCCTGTAGCACCGGTGCCCTGTACTCAACCCACCACCAGACCTACTCAAGAGGTTCCAGCACCTCCTGGTAGGTTTCTTTCCTGGGATGGGAGCCACTGGCCATCCCACGAGCCATCCTTTACCTACCTGTCACTGAGCGGGGGGCAGAGCCTGGTCGATTTGGTGAGCAAAGTGGCTGCCTTCCGCCTGCAAGCCATTCAGTGACTCCTCTATGGTGAGGAGCACCTACTCTGGCAACAACTGGCGTGCCAATTCCTGCAGAGGGTGGGGGCCCTCAGCTTCAACTGGGAGCTCTTCCTGCTGGTCCTCACTTTTGAACTGGGTGGGGCTTCTGGCCTTCTACCAAGGTGTGGTATGAGCCTGGCAGGCCACCTTCCACCTCCAGCCCTGGGCCTGGCACCTGCGTTTACCACAGCTGCTGAGGGAGCCTCTGGTATGCCACTCAGCCCTGCGGTGCCCTGTGCCGAGCTTAGCCTCTGCCAGCTTCGTAGCTGCCCCCATCCAGGCACGTATCCCCCGCCTTGGTGATTTTCCCTGACCCTGCTCGGTTGGTCTGGCTCTCACCCGAGACCCTGACCACCCACCTAGGCATGCGCTCCATCTGCAACATGGGCTGTCTCCCACATGACATCCAGGCTGCCCCCTCACTGGAGGCAACAGCCACCTTGGATGACCATCTCTGGGCATGTCAAATCCCCTGCATCACAGATGCCCTAAGCAAGGCTTTTCCCATGCTGCCAGTCACCCGACCGTGGCCAGCGAGCTGGCCGGTGGGCCTGGCATCTTGCTGATGCTCCCCGTGCCTCCCAACAGTGACATGAGTTGCCCCTTTACTTCTTGGTTGTGTAGAAGCCTTTATGCATGGGTGGTTCATGTCTGCCATGCCCAGCTGCTGACAAGCTGCCCCGGTTACACAGTGGCGATGGCGCCTGGAGCCACCAGATTCCCCACCAGCCCACTCGGCTTGGCGCACATTGTATAAGCCACCAAGAAGACGCGACTTGCAGTGGTGTTTGCTGCATGGCTTCATAGGCACTAGCACGTTTGTGTCTCACTTTGACCCAGCCACCTCGACGGACTGCCCCTCTTACCCTGGGGGCATTGAGGAGCACCTCTTTCACGCCTTCCTCGACCGTCCCCACTTGCGGCCGCTCTTTGTTGCCCTTAAGCCGCCGCTGCGGGCACAGGGCAGGAGCCTCTTGGAGAACACCTACTTGTGCTCCTACCCATACTGGGTGGCTGGGTGGGGTGCTGTTTGCCTGGCCAACTTTCTGCTGCATCTGGCCAAGATGGCCATCCTCAAGAGCTGCCACAACCGGCTTGCCAAGACTGGCTCAGATGATGCCCTGCGGCTTTTCAAGCTCCTGGTGCAGGTGCAAGACCTGGTGTGCGCACGCCTCTCGGTGGAGTTTGAGCATGCTGTACTCTGGCAGGTGGTGCCTGCATTTGAGCTGTGCTGGGCCCTTGAGGGGGCATTGTGCCATGTGGAGGACGGCCATCTTCAATATGCACTCTGATGTCGTTACCAGTCCAGGCCACTAGGCAGGCTTGGTGGTGGACTGTGATTCCAAGCTCACATTGTGGCCTGGGCCCTCATCAGGCTGCTTCTTGCTTTTTTCTTTGTGTGAGTAGTTGGAGATTTTGTTATGTGTACTAATGGGTAGAGCAGGGTAGGAATTGTTTGTTTATAGAGGGCTTTGGTCTGTACAACCGTGTGGCTGGGTGTCCCAACCACATAACGTCTTGTTAGGCACAATGAGTAATACTGTGAAGGTGTCTGTCACAGTGTGATGTTATGAATGTCCTGGCATGGTGTTTATGGTTTGATGGTGATTTGGTGGTCTTTGCTTTGTATATTTGACTTGGACCTCAGAGAGGCCAGCTTTTTGTACCCTGGGCCCCTGAATAAAGTAGCTAAAAAGTCAAAGTTCTGCCATCCTTCCTCACAAAACTCCTTTTCTTTCTTTCAGAAAAAATGTGGGCATACCTGGCGACTATTGGGGTTTTGGATTTTTGTTGTTGAAAACTGACCAAACCATTGTCTCGAATAAATATTCTGAGCCCCTTTAGACCTCTTTACTTATTTTGCTGATCATAATTTTTGTTGTTTTTATTAGAAAATTTAATCTACTGTTTATTTTCAGGCACAAGACATACTGTAATTTTGCAAATTTATGTGATGCCTTTATTTCAAGAGACCTCCTAAAACATTCCATATGAAACTCATATAAGACTCTCTGGCAGTTATTTTTACTGTAGAATTGCCTGTGGGTCAAGGTATGAGGAAATATTTTCTGGCAATGTCATGCAGTTATAAAGCAAGTTTTTCAGTTATGTATTTAGAGTTAAAACGATATGTATATGGAAGTTCTTTCAAGAATGACTGTAGAACAGAGTTCCTGTTATTACCCAGGCATTATATTTTTCTCTTACTCTGCATATGGCCTAGTACTGGCACTTATGTTCACATTAAATTTAGTACCACTACTATTAGAATAGACCCACTAGAAATCATCCAAGTAAAGTGTTGTAAAATTAGGCCCACAGTGAACTGTGGCCTCTTGGTTTGTAGGTATATATCTGATTAGAAAGTATCATAATTTTTATAATTAAAAAATAGGTTTACTCAGTTCATCTATTAAAAAATATGTATATTTTGTACATGCATTTTATTTGGATCTAATGATCTGAAGTACAGTAGCATTTATGTAACAGGTCCTGAAATACTTTCTATTGAAAATCCTGTGAAAGAAGATTCAGTTCTGACTACTGACAATTGGAACCCTGCAGAACCCTACTGAAATCCTATTAAAATTCAGCTTGACTTTTAATGGGGGAACCCTTGGGTTACTGATTTATTGTTAGTGTTATGAGATTCTCCAGCTTTTCCTTAGACAGTTCTTAAACAAAGCCAAAGTATTTTACTTGATAGAAATACTGTAGAGCTTCTTTCCGTTCAAAATCATCATTATGGCTTCTAAAATGAACCTTGTTAAGATTCAAGGATATAAACAGTGACACACATCATAGAGGCCTTCCATTATAAGATACATGCCATCTGTGAACCATGGTATCTTTATAGGAATCTTCAGTGAAACCCAATATCTTCATGCTAAATAATGGAGTAGTTGTTGTTCATCATTCAGAGATGTAATAGTAGATGAAAGCTTATGTGAGGATTATTATACTCTATTTGACACAATTGAAATGCCTTTCAAACCAGATGTTTGGTTTTTAGTTTTAATACCTGTCCATTTATGTAGCCAGTGTAATGTATTTAACAATAGCCCATCGTCTGAGAGTGCAGAGCTGTCAAAGGAAGTGAAATTTGCTTATGCACTAGGTTGAAGCTATGAAAGGCTCTATCTTGGTTTCAAAACTGTGGATACCTCAAATCTTAGTATAATCAGAGAGAGGAGTTGCATCCAAATTTACCTGCTAGTCATACCTTTCAAGATAAGGATTTTGTCATTGCAGATGGTAAGTGTCTGAACTAGGAACTCTTAATGAAGGAGGAAAGGAAAGAAGAGAGAATTTATCACATTTCAGTTGTTTTGGATAGAATCTGAGAGAAATGTGAGCATTTAACTATATTGTTAACTATATTGGGTGATCTCCTGAAAAATGTACTCTGGTGAGAGGTAAAAATCTACACCGTCCTTTGTCATCTTTGTCCTTGTATGATTAGTTGATTTTTGTTTTGCTTTTTCTCCTTCCTAATGACAACTGCACAGAAGCAAGAGTTAAAGAAGAGTTCTGTCTGCTAGTAAGATAGAACCTACCTGACAACAGAAATGCCTTGATTCGAGAAGTATTACTTCAGCAGAGTATAGTCCTTATTGAAGGAGTCTCTCTTTAAACACAGGTGGAAAAGTGCTGCTCCATGAAGGATCGTGTGACCATTTTCAGTTGAATAGGTGTGGAGATTTGCCTACAGTGCAAATCTGTGTATGAAATTAAAGATGGTATAAATTGGTGTAAGCCCACTGGATGACTAAACACACATGACCTGTTCAGGGCCAGGCATCGGCAACATTTGTGGGCAAACTGCCAAAAACACCCGCAACCTTGACTTATAAGATGTTGGCATGCCAGGGCAGATGGTGGGAGAGCAGATGAGGGCCCAATCCTTGTTGTGGCAGTGCAGCCCTGGCCCCTTCCCTGTCATCCACCCTGAGGTGCACATACCAAGCAAAATTCTTTCGTATGCCACATTCTGGCACTCATGCTGGGGTTTACTTATCTCAGGTTTAGGGAAAAATGATATTTCTGGGCAGTCTTTGCTTTGATTGGATAATGCGTCCTCATCCCATTACCATCTTTCCATCCCACCAAGTAGGCCGATATGCAATACTCATGAAGGAGCACAAGCATGTAACAATGTAACCCCATATAACTGTGGGAGAAGTGATTATTTCCCTCTGTTCAGCACTGCTGAGGCCACATCTTGTACTGTCTGGTTTTGGGCTCCCTGCTACAGAAAGGATGTAGACAAATTGGAGAGAGTCCAGTAGAGGCCAATGAAAATGGTGAGGGGGTTGGGGCAGATGACTTGTGAGCAGAGGCTGGACTTATTTAGTCTTGAAAAGAGAAGACTGAGAGGGGATTTAATAGCAGCCTTCAGCTATATGAAGGGTAGCAAGTTGCAGTAAGGGAAGTTTAGGTTAGATATTGGGAAAACTTTTTCACTAAGAGGATAGTGAAACACAGGAATAGATGCAGTCTCCCTCATTGGAAGCTTTTAAGGGCCAGCTAGTCCTGCATTGAGCAGTGGGTTGGACTAGATGACCTCCCAAGGTCCTTTCCAACCCTAATTTTCTATGATTTCTATGAATTTTATATAATAAAGCCCCTGGTTTTGATACTCTTACAGTGAACTAGTACTTTTCATCTACAAGGAAGGCCACTGTTGTCAGTGGAATACTTGGGAAGCCCAAAGGTAATAACTTCTACCTCAATTTACAGAAATAGTTTCTCCCAGATGTTTCAAACCTTTTTATTGTCATTTTTGTACCCCTTCTTGACATGTATAATTAAAGGGTTCATTGCTAATTTAGTGAGTGGGAAAGAAAAAATGTTTTACAGTGTTTACATTTTTATTGTGTACAGCCAGATGTCACATTATCACACTGCATTATTTTTCTTTGAGATTAATGATGCTTTGTCTGTCTCACAGATGTATGCTAAGCACCTGCCAGTTTAATGTCTGTCTAGGTCAGTGCTTGAGTGAATCTTTTCATTAAATGTGCACTGTAAGAATATTTACTGTAGATGTTTTTTGTGGAAGAAAAGTGACATGCTATGAAAACATTTTTCATAGTACATGCATAAAATCAGGAAACAACTAGCATCCCAAACGCATATTCTGTAACTGCTGTTGGCACTGTTTGTTATTACAGGAGAAATACCTAGCAAACTCTCCATTGAAGCCTTAAAAAGATAACAAGGTAGAAAATGTTGCATGCTATGCATAGGTAGTGGGGTAACTGGAAGACAGCAACAGGTCCCTTTTACCATTAACCCTGTGTTTGCTAAATTTACTTCTTACACAATCCCATACAGTGCATGGTGAAAAAGCATTGCTTCAGAATTTTCTGTGTATACAAGCAGCCAGATGCTAATAGTAATATAGCAACTTGATTAGTAATTCTGTGCGGGTTTTTGTACATATACTTTTTTTCTTACCATTTTGGGCAATTATAGCTTCATGCCAGCATGCAGTTTTCCACTAATGTTTAATAAAAGGGAATGATGAAGTAACAAGTCCCTTTTGTATATGCAAGTGCAAACATGTTTTACCTGCATCTCTACGTTTAGCTGAACATGGGGAAGATTTTATATTGCAGTAGAGTGAAAGCAAAAGCATTTTGTGGGGAACACAGGAGCAAGATTGACTACATGAGTATTAATTTAGCTTAACGATGCTTTATTTCCTTGCAGAAATAGCTTATTTTTTGGTGGAAAGTTGAGTACTGCAATTTTGGCCCAATCAACCAAACAGATTTTTCAAGCTTTTTCTCCTCTGATGGGGAAAAATCTACCATGATGTGTAAGGGACTCCTTTGTTAGAGAAGGGAGCTAGTGCAGCATGGGGGACTTAAGCCAGGTAGGTTGCCTGTACCACAAGTGGGAACGTGGTTAGTAAGCAACAACTATAACTCTGTTTTCAGATATGAACAGCTTTTTTTTTTTTTTTTTTTTTCAGGTATTCAGTTCAGTTTTCCTGTGAAAAGCTGACACTTCTTGAAAAAATATAATGTAGTTAACACCTAAACTTTGTTTAGAGAGAGAGAGAATCTTCATGACCAGATCTGACTATGTTTCTTGACTCATTCCAAGTTCAGTATTCTGCTTTCTCTAACTGTCTCCTCTTCATTTTGGGCTGTCTGGAAAGACACAAAGTGCTAATTGCCAATAATACAGAGCTCTCGGGTAAGTGGTGCTAATGCTTAGACTGATAGTTTTAGACACATTCTATCCATTGTTTTGAACTCCCATATTATTCCAAATCTCCATGGACTGCTGCCACTCCTTCGCCAGATGCTCTCCTAGTAATATGCATCTCTCCCAACTGAAAGAAAGAGTAGCAACCCAGCCATCCTGAGCAGATTCCTCATGCTGCCCTTTGCTGACATATCCTTTTGCAGCAGTTACAACACATTTAGAAACATGAAATGGTTTAGGGAGGATTCTAAGGTAAATGCTGATACACCCAAAACCATGTCCTCCAGATATTTTGGCAAATGTAACTTAAAAGTTTCAAAATGTAGCCAATTTTTTATTTTTCTACTTACAAACCTGAATCTAGTTAGCCCACACATTATCAATCATGTAAGAAGGAAAGATCGTAGGAAAAGGAGATCTTGTTTTTCAAGGTGGTTTGTGGTGCTCTGCAAAATGAGAATACCTCTGTTTCCACCTTTTCATCCATGTGGGAATGACCCTTAAACAATACTTCTCCCAAATTGTGGAGGAATAGTATTCTTTCTTCTATGAGGTGATACGGTTACAAATCACATGACTGTCTAGTGTATTGACAATCACTAAGGAAAATCCTGCTTTCCATCACTCTATACAGGCTGGGGAACTCCCTTCTCGTTAGTGCAGAGGCAGAAAAAGATCTTGGAGTCATTATTGATGCCAAGATGAACACAGGCCAGCAGTGTGGGCATGCAGTCAGAAAGGCCAATCGCACCTTGTCATGCATCCACAGATGCATCACGAGCAGGTCCAAGGAGGTGATACTCCCCCTCTATGCAGCACTGGTCAGGCTGCAGCTGG
>NW_017728992.1:18166598-18170300 GCF_001723915.1 Gavialis gangeticus | reverse complement strand
AGGAGGTGCTACTTCACGGTCAGGGTGGCTAGGATCTGGAACCAACTTCCAAGCGAAGTGGTGCTGGCTCCTACCCAGGGGATCTTTAAGACAAGGCTAGGCAATCACCTTGCTGGGGTCGTTTGACCCCAGTACTCTTTCCTGCCATGGCAGGGGGTCGGACTTGATGATCTGCTCAGGTTCCTTCCAACCCTACCAACTATGAAACTACAATGGTCCTGCAGTGGTCAATAGATTTTTTTGTTTGTTTGTTTGTCTTCAGTTTGCTTTGGTATAAATGTTATGTCTTTTCTTTTAACTAGAGAGATTAATTTTGTCCCCATTGACTGTAGCTAGAGATAAGTGTGCTTATTTGACATACGCAGTTAGTTGTATTTCGTTTAGGCCTTCTCTACATATGCAGGTAAAAGGGTGATGAGATCTAATGCATGATTGACACAATCACACTACCAGGCATGCCACATGCTAGATTGCATTGTGCCTTATTTCCAGTGCAGGTGGAGCCTGATCTTGCCGCCCCCTGCTCCCCCTCCCTGCTTTGCACTAGCAAGAAGCAAGTTTCCATGGCTGGGAGCTGCCTCGGGTGAGGGGCTCCTAGCAGCAGGGGCACCCTATGCACCCATGAGCTTGGGAGATTGCAGCAGCCATGATCCCCTAGCCTGAGGGATTTTATGCACCCCTTGGGTAGCCTTGCCGTCAGGCTGCTGGTACCCAGCTAGGACCCATAGTTGTCAGTTTCTGGGGTTGGGAGTCCCCTCAGTTGCTGGACTCCCAGCCCCAGCTGGGCATGGTACACCCCTGCAGCTGGGAGACCCAGCTACACATGCAAATTAAAGCTCAATAGCAACTAGCTGTAAAGTTAGTACACACTTTTTAGGCCTGGCTATGGCTGGTAGGAACTTTTGATGGCGTGATAGCTATTTTTCATGTGTAGCTTGTCTTAAGGCAATTCCACAATTAACCAGTTAATTCCACAATACCTTTAACATGTAGAGGGGGCCTTAGTAACATGCTTTGAGATCTGCTGAAAAACAATGCAAGAATGAGGTATTGTTATGGCTGAGAAATTTGGCACACATTGTTGCTCCAATGTGCTGTTCTTTCTTTTGTATTAATGTGTGGCTGTATTAATAAATTCTAAAATACTATAGATTCTTTATCTGGGAATTGAATAGAAGTTGGACATAGAAAATAGTATAATTCTGTTGTTTTAGCTATTTCTACTCTATAGAGCGTGTTCCATAAGCCTTAGATCAGTGGATCTGAGACGGGAAATGCAGGTAAAAGCCAGGTATTTGTTATTCGTATCTAGTTCACACTTAAAAGTCAGTTGGATTTAGTTAAAATTAGTCATTAAATGTTAAATTAAAATGTGTCCTTTCAGTTAATGTCATATTTATCTTGGAGTTTGAAGAAGAACATGAAGTGGGAGCTCAAATGTTATGGCAAAAATTAAGTCTCATAAAAACAGTATTCTACAGTCTGTATTTTAGGGATTAGCTTTTTTTTCTCTTTGTTATCACAACAGCTTGCATTTTGTCTTTTTTTTTTTTTTTAACATCATGACATATTCAAGTTTTTCAAGTATCTTGATTGTATTTCTGAACTGCTTAATATGCATAAATACTAAAACCAAAGCATTCAAGATTCAAATGTTAATAGCTTCCAAACATACGTTTTAAAATAGAAGTTTTAAATCAGTTTGGTAATGTAATTCCACTTATTTTTATATTATAGTCTTCTGCAAATGGAAGTAATTGATCTTTACTAAAAGAAATGTTAATACCTAATAATCTTCATGATTCCTAGTGATCTACAGGAACTGGAATTTGTTGTGTGGGAAATTGAGAGAGTTATCTGACTAGGAACAACTTGTAAAATTTTGAAATTTTTGAAATTTCCTGAAGAATAAAATTCTGAAAAGAATTATTACAAGTCAGTTGAAATGTTATTTATTTTTATTTTTATTTTTTAATGTACATAACTTAAATAGTTTAATATTAAAATATAACATTTTAAAATTAAACATCCATTTGAAAATCAAAATGTTTTAAATTTGAAATTAAGATATTACTGTAGAAACTGTATGTTTTCCATTGGATTATTCTATTCTATTCTATTTCATTTCCATGCTAATTGTGTCTGTCTAGAAACCAGATGGCTACAGGCTTCAGTGACAAGGTGGTCACATACTTTGCAGACAGTCAGAGTTCAGGGTTGGGAAGCTCAATCATATCTCCTTTATGTAAATCAGTCTCAGATGTTGCTGCCCACTTTCCACTGATGCTGAGAGGCTGCTGGAGAACTTGACCTATGTTTGTCCTGGCTTGTAAAAGTCAGCAGGGTAAGATTGGGGTTATTGCTGGTGTGGGTTATCTGCAGTAATCCACCCCCTACTCAGAACGCCATCACTTGAAGCTGGCTAGCTAATACCCCATTTCGGACCTTCCCTTTTTGGGAAGGTCATTGAATGGGCAGTCACCTGACAGCTCAAGGCACATCTGAACACTAACCTGGACCCTGTCAGCCTGGCGTTTGTTCTAGGTATAGTATGGGGACAGAACTTTTGGCCTTGGTTGACCATCTTTGCCTGTAGATTGTCAGGAGAAATTTTACCCTGTTTGTCTCATTAGATGTTTTCAGTAGCCTTTGATCACGAAGTGCTGATAATATATTTACGTGATCTGGTGGGTATTCCTGGGAATGCTTTTACCTAGCAGGAAATTCCTTGAGGGTGGTGAGGGGTAAGTGCTCGTTGTCCTTTCAGGACCTCTCCTGTACAGTCCACCAGAGCTCCATCTTGTTACTGTTCCTGTTGAACGTGTATCTGAGACGGCTGGTCAAGAGTGAGTGGAGATCTGGAGTCCTCACTGATATTAGTTTGCTGATCACACCCGTGTGAGTCTCTCTCTTTTTTTTTTAAGTTTTTGTGGCTGAACCTGTCCCTGCAGTCTTGGTGTTTACCCAGTTCCTGGTTATGTTTGTGGATTGAATGTGGGTGTACCAATCTGCAGCTGAATTGAGACAAAACCAAAGGTATGGTGGTTGCAAGGCCCCGTAACTTGGAGAGACAAAGATAACTATCATTCGTGGGGTCCAGCCCTCACCTTGTCCCTCAGGTTTGCATCCTTAGGGTGCTCCTGCATTTTCTGCTGTACTTTTTCAGGTTGTGGTAGTGGCTAGGAGTACCTTTCACCAACTTCATATAGTGAGAAGACCACAACCCTTTCTTTCAGACTGTAATCTGGCCACCATTGTCAGTATTTTCATATTGTTCAGGCTAGACTAGTGCTGTGAGTACTATGTGGGCTGATGTTTATAACGGCCTGGATGCTGCAGTTGGTGGAGAATGTGGCAACCTGTCTTTTGTTGGGGTTGGGTCAGAATCAGCACATTGCTTGAGTGCTCCAGAGTCTGCACTGACTTCCAGTAGCTTTCTAGGCAAAATTCAAGGGACTAGTTAGTTTTAACTTATAAGGTCCTACATGGTATGGGCTTTGCTTGCTTTAGAGACTGCTGCCTTCCAGCAGTCTCTTAAGCAAGCATTCCAGCATGCCAACTAAAGTTAGCCAAGACCAACCTCCTTTTGTACACAAAATTTGTTTGGCAAAAGCATGTGGGAGGTCATTTGTGCTAATCAACTGTAAGTGCTCCCTCCCCTTGGTATTCATAGATTCATAGATTCATAGATTAAGGGTCGGA
>NW_017728992.1:18162081-18166587 GCF_001723915.1 Gavialis gangeticus | reverse complement strand
TGCTGCCCCCGCCGCTGGTCTCCTCCGCTGCTGCTGCTGCCACCGCCACTGCCGCCAAGGTAAGCAGGCACACGTGTGGGTGGCCCACGTGCACCCTGCTGCCCTCGCTCCTGCTCCCCAACTGCCGGTGGGATTTCAAACCGCGGCTTTTTAAAGCACGCGGTTTGAAACTCCCGCATTTTTCTCCTCAGCCAATCACGCGTTGTCAGAGCCCAGACATCTTCCATTGTATACCTTTATTTTGGTAGGTCTTCAATAGTCAGGGTTGTTTTGAGGCATTGTGTAGATAATTTGTTTTGTTGCATATTGTTTTATTTTAGTATTTTTATCTGCTTTATTGTAATCTGCCCTTTTTCGGGGTCATCCACCTATAAATTGAATAAGTAAATAACAATATTGTTCAGGTAATGTTTGATAAGTAACTAGACCAATAACAGCAACTTGTTTTATAGTAAGATGTATAATCTTACTATAAACCTCTGAGGGGGTGGGGGAGTAAAACAGCAAAATCAATTTACGTTCCATTTCGTGGCTGGTGGTTGGCCTACCATAAAGTTTAATTAATTCTTGGTCAGAGCTACCTCACTGGAATTGCTTTAGCATGGGACCCCAGCAGCCAAGGAGTTATGGGAATTTTTGATAACTAGGAAAAAATAGTTTCCTTTATTCTTCATTCTCCCATCCTAGAAGAAAGGGAGGGAAGGACAATGGGCCTCCTGTTATCTGTATATTCTGTTATCTTCTTGGGGGAAAAAGCACTCATTCTCTTACCGCTGTTGTTGATTTGGAAATGATGTAAATTTGTTTTCTGCACTGAATAAATGGGTGGATGTGTCTTACCAAAACAAAGCATTCTTGAAAGATTTTTATGCAATTAAAAAAAAATTGTTTCCACAAAATCAGGAAAGTGCAAAAATTGTACATGCTCATGAATTTGCAGCTTCACTAACTTGTTTCACAAGCCAGTAATTTGCACTGATAATATGCTATTCCATTCTGAAGAATAACATGGGCCATACAAATCACAGATGGATAAGCTGATCAGGTCCTGTAGCAAATAACCCTATGGATCATTGTGATATGTATATCACCATGGTTAGGATTAACCCTAATCTTCTGTCATGTATTTAACTCCCCCCCTCTCCACCTTTAAACATATATTTACATTTACCATAATCCCAAATAAACCCATGTTTAGTAGAAGTTATGGTGTGGTATTTTAGGAGTGCATGCAATGGACAAAATTCACAGCATGTCATACTTATTTTGTGAACTATAATCTATAACATATCCTAACAGTTAAATAGTATGTCTTTCTTTTCATTTGTTATCTAAAATAAAACAAAGATAATGTGGAGCCATATATTTCTTTAAAACAATTGCAAACTTCTTGTAGTATGATAGGTTGGCAGATAAATGTAGCGTACAATTAAGACTCTTGACTGTGGTTATTGTTCAGATTTTAATGGAATGCTGCAAAAGGCTGTTAGATCATTTTTTCTTGCAGCAGAAATAAATGACAGAGTACTGAAGAGTGAGAAACCATGTGCTGAGAAGATAACTGGCCGACCTACTGGATTAAATGTAAGATGCCCACTGTATAACCTGTATTCGACTGAAAGATATTGGACAAGATGAGCTTTTTCATTACTACATTAAGGCTTTGAGCAGTATCAGTGAGATGCTGAAAAAAACAGTGTAAAGTGCACAAAAATAGCATGCACTGGGACAAATGCAGAGACAGGTGAGCAGGCAGCCTAGGGTTGCCCTCTCCCCTATCGCGGCATGCTGTGGGGCACCCCCTTCCCCCACCCTGCCTCGCTGAAGCACACTGCACCTTGGCCAGCCATGGTGTGGCTGGCTGGGGTGCAGTGTGCCATGGGACAGGGGAGCAGGCTTCCCTGAGCTGGTTCCTCTTCTGTCACCATGTGCCTCAGTGCAGAGGCTCTGCTACAGACCCCCTGCACTGAGGCACCCTGGAGAGAGTGAGCAGGCTGGTTGGCTGGGCACAGAGTGGCTGGCTGAGGCACAGTGTGCCTTAGCCTGCAGGCTCTGCAGCATGCAGAGATGGATCAGGGAGCCCTGGGAGGGCTGCTTCCCCATCTCAAGGCACACTGCACCCCAGCTAGCTGCTTCATACAGGTGGCTCTGCAGTGTGGGACGCAGCACATGGAGACGGGAGCTGGCAGGCTAGGACTGCCTGGTTCCCCATCCCCATGTACTGCTGACCTCCTGAGCTGAGATGCTCCCTGTTCTCCCCCTCTACATGCCATGCCCCAGCTTGGTGGGGTGCAGGCTGCCTCCCAGATAGCCCTCTCCCCACCTCAAAGCACATGGAGACTGACCAGGAGCCAGAAGGAGCTGGGCCTGGGCAGTTTGCTGACAGTGGGACAATGTGCAGGGGCATTCACTGTGGCACAAAGTAGTGGCACAGATATGTGCTGCTACTGCTACTGTGTGCCATTGCAAACGCACAACCCTTTTCCTCTGGATGCATCATTGGCACTAAATCATGGCTTTGCAGGGCTGCTATGCTGTATAAGCCAAAAATCCTCAATAGCACCCTCCCTAGAGCACCTCGTTATGACCTCCTGCTTCCCCTTCAGCTGTGTCCATGCCTTGTGGGTAAAGCAGCCAAAATGATTCAAACCAAATGTATATCCCACTCAGGTCTTTGCACTATGGCAACTCCTACTCCCCAGCTGTCTCCATCCAGCTCTCCTAGGGTACCTTTGCCTTTGGATCCACTTCTAGCCACCTCATTCACAGCAGCCCCTCTTCTTACAGAGCTTAGGACTGGACTGACTTCCCTCTCCCAGGATGCAAGTTTATATTCTCCTGAGCTCCACCCGTTCTGGTCTCATGGTTTTCCAGCTCTTGTTCCTGTCTTCTCTGGGTTGTCTGCTTTCTTGCAGCTGGCACTAGTGGGCACATAATCAATTAGTGTATGCCCTTTGGTTATCTGCTTGTAGGAAGTGGCATTAGCCCATATAAATTTTTTATTTTACACATAAAAAATATACAGATTTAAGGACATTTAAAACTAAAATAGTTGATGCTTATGGTTGTCAGTAACACTAATAACATAAAGAAAGAGATGCAGATATTGGCTGCACGTCTTAACTACATTAGCTGAATGAGCTATTATGCTCATTTTGACTTTTTTATATATCTAATATGTGGATAATAAATGTTTAAACTAATTTTATGGTTGATTTCAGATTATCCCTTTTACCAGTTGTTTCAGTTTAAAAAAAATAAAACAAAAAAAACATTTTTTCTTAGTTTGGGAGTGATATGTTATAGCCATTATCATCCAGGAAATATATGAGGGGCAAGGACTTTTGTGGGTGCAGTGCATTTTAAAGAAGAATGATCAACCGTGTGCAAACCCAGAGAAGAATGCACTGCATTCGGAAGTTTGTCTAAGTCTATCCCAACCCTCCAACTGGCTCGAAGTTACCATCCAAAAAAACCCTTGCTTCTCTCTTTTTCTTGACATTTATGGATCAGGTATGTGTTGCAAAAATAATAATAATCAACTTCTCCCCCCATTTATCATTTTAAACTGTACAGCTGGCCTTTCATGGGGAAGTGTCATGCATATTTAATTCATATGCATCAGGTCCTAGAAACAATTTCAGGAATCAAGTAGGCTGTGATGTGTTATAAAATCAATATCAGTCTTTGGTGCCTAGTGTCCAACGGTGTCCAACTAGCTTATGAATTTTAAAGGTTAAAGGTGTCTGGTAGATTTTGCCCAGAGCATAAAGAGAGTGAAGTTAGAAAGGGAGTGGTGGTTCTGTTTAAAAAAAAAAAAAAAAATGTGCTGCTGTTGATGTGTGACTGACCTTAGGTAGTATGTGGACAAAGTCAAAAGTCAAGCTGTGTTACACTTGGCAAAAGATCTTACATAGCAATGGGTTTTCTGATATATGAATAAAAAAGAACAAGCAAAGAAGTCAGGTTTCTATGAAGTAAAAATCGAATAGGAATTTAAGATAACCTAGGTATGGTCCAAAAAGTCAATTTTTTTTTTCAGTAAGGATGATGAAGGTAAACGTAAGTGCAAAGACATTGTACATAATGCAAATAGAGGATAATGGAAATAAATATTACCATAGCCCAAGTAGAAATAAAACTTGAAGAGCTTACTGTACTCAGGTGGATGAGACTATATCTTCTTTGTCCCAGGGTTCTGAAAGAACTGGCACATGAAACATCAAGCTTGGTGGAAAGGAAAATAGTAAGCAGTACTTATAGTGAAGAAGAAGAGGAGGAAAGGAAAGTATATTCTGGGCAAGTGCAGGCTTCTTAGTCTGACCTCACTAACATGCAAGGTTTTAGAACAAATTTTGAGGGTCAGAATAATTAAAGACATGAAGCTAAATGGAAAATGGGATAAAAAGCGCCATAGGCTTACCAGAAGTAGATAGTGACAGATTAAGCTGATAGCTTTCTTTGATAAACAAGCAGAAGGAACTTACCCTCCTGCTAGCTGACACC
>NW_017728992.1:18150835-18153926 GCF_001723915.1 Gavialis gangeticus | reverse complement strand
TCTTGGAGTCATCATTGATTCCAAGATGAACATGGGCCGGTGGTGTGGTGATGCAGCCAGGAAGGCCAACTGCACCTTGTCATGCATCCACACATGTATCTTGAGCAGGGCCAAGGAGGTGATACTCCCCCTCTATGCAGCACTGGTCAGGCCGCAGTTGGACTACTGCGTCCAGTTCTGGGTGCTGCACTTCAAGAGCGATGTGGACAACATGGAGAGGGTCCAGAGGAGGGCCACTCACATGATCAGGGGGCAGCAGGGCAGGCCCTACAAGGACAGGTTACGGGACCTGAACCTATTCAGCCTCCACAAGAGAAGGCTGAGGGGGGATCTTGTGGCCTGTTATAAACTAGTCAGGGGGGATCAGCAGGCACTGGGGAAGTCCCTGTTCCCCTGTGCACTACCAGGAGTGACCAAGAATAACGGTCACAAGCTGGCAGAGGGTAGATTTAGGCTTGATATTAGGAGGCACTACTTCACGGTCAGGGCAGCTAGGATCTGGAACCAACTTCCAAGAGAAGTGGTGCTGGCTCTTGCCCTGGGGGTCTTTAAGAGGAGGCTAGATGTACACCTTGCTAGGGTTCTTTGACCCCAGCTCTCTTTCTGCCATGGCAGAGGGTCAGACTCTGACTGCTCAGGTCCCTTTCGACCCTTGAAACTATGAAACTATAAAATAGCTGATTTCCTATATAAAAGAAATATGGTAGATCTCATCTATTGGGTCTTCAGTAAAGCATTTGATATAGTGACATGCGAAGAGTTATTAGTGAAGCTAGAAAAGATTGAATTAGTAGAGGCATTAAAGGTGGGTAAGGAGCTAGCTGAAGGAGGGTGGCAGTAGATATTGTGAAGTAGGAAAGTATCAGAATGAGCTGAGATTATTAGAAGAGTTTTTTGAGGATCAATTTTGGCATGAATCATATTATTTTCATTAGTGATTGTGACTCTCAAAAATAGGCATCTGCAGATGAAACAGGTAAACTGAGTGTGTCTGTTTTTTCTGCCCCTGGAAGGAGGGCAAGAACTGTTTCATAAAAGTACGGAAAAGATGTTTAAGGTGGCATAGGATAGCAGCCTTCAAATATTTGAAGGGGATCTATATATTTTGCTATAATAATTGCTTCAGGCTAGACATAAGGGAAAACTTCTTTTCAAGTTGAGTGCCAGGGGTTTAGAACAGGCTCCCACCAGAGGTGTTACAGTCACCCACCCTGGCAATCTTCAAAAACAGTCTTGGCACCCATTTCACTGGGTTCATCTTACCCCAGCAGTCTTTCCT
This sequence comes from Gavialis gangeticus, assembly GCF_001723915.1. Taxonomy (NCBI): domain Eukaryota; kingdom Metazoa; phylum Chordata; order Crocodylia; family Gavialidae; genus Gavialis; species Gavialis gangeticus. The sequence goes on along the minus strand of NW_017728992.1, from coordinate 18,152,647 downwards.
GCCCAAGTGTAGGGGGGCTGGACCCAATAATCAGTAAGGTCCCTTCCAGCCCCTAACATCTGTGAAAGATCAGGGAGGACACTTTTTATCACTAGCTGTAGAGAGCAGGACACGGAGTGGTTTGAAATTGCAGCAACATAAACTTAACTTGGATATCGGGAAGAACTGCTCCACTATTAGAAAGTGAAGCAGTGGAAGGCCTTGTGCCCACATTTTGGTGGGGTAGAGCAATGTTGCTTAATGGTATGATACAGCCTAGGAAAGCTGTTGAGGTGTTCGTAAAAGGCTGAATGAACACTGGTCAGGGATGATCAAGGAGTAGCCATGCTCATGTTTACTATGTTTACATTCTCATGTTTCTGGGCTTTGTTGGCTACCAAATTGCCCCCTGCCCCCACCTCTCATTTATACACATTGTGGGTGGGAGAGGATTCACTTCCCTCAGAAGCACTGAGTGTTACCTGCAGCCCTGGCTGGGGATTTTAACTGGATTGTTCCAGTGCTCCTGCTGGGATTAAAATCTTGAGGTTCCCTGTTAGAGGGTTTTGTCTGCTCCACTCAGGGTCAAACCAGTCATCAGATTTGGGATCATTTTTACTCATGGTCTGACTGGTAATGACAGTGTGTGTTCTTGCCTTTCTCTATAGCATGGGATGTGGCTCTCCTCTCTGGATCTCTTGAGCATTTTAACAACCCTTGCAACAGCAGGATATTGGCCACTGATGCCCCCCTACTTTATTTGGGGCAAATGAGGGTGCCATGTGTAGTGGTTGTGTGATAGGGTTGCCTGTGTAGTTTTACTGAGAGGTTAGATAAATCTTTGCTTGGAATGGTTTGCAATAGGAATGATTCTGCCTCAGGCAGGGAGTTGGACTAGATGGCTTCTTGAGGTCTGTTCCAGCCCTACTTTTTCTATGATTCTATGTAGCTTACACTGAGAGAAACTACTGTGACCCCTTTTTCTTTTGTGTCCTGAAATCATGCTTCAGGACACAACCTACTCGTGCTCTATATTTTGGTGGAATAGAACAATTTTGCTTAATGGTATGACACACGATAGTTCTTTCTGGGAGACATATATTGAATGGCAGACTGTGCATTTTAAAATACCAGTGTACTTCTGATGTCACATCCCTGCTTTTGGTGAAGGATACACTATTAGAGTTCTTAAGCTAAAATTTTAAGTTTCTGGATTTGCATTTGAACTTCCTTTTCAGTTCATTGTTAAAAAACAATTTGGAGTGTAATTCTGGGAAAAATGTAGATCAAGTAAGTCATTTTTATTTAAATTGCAAACTTTCAGAGCACTGTAATATTTAAAAAAAGAAGCGAGTTGATACAGCACAAACAACTGATCAGTAGATATTACCTAGTTGTCCTTGGCACTTGCCTGATTCAAGGATGATCTCTGTCATGGCTCATTGAAGGATCTTGACTTATGAGTCCAGTCCTTGAGCCACAGATCCACCTGTAGAGGCTGCACGTCTTTCTGCAGGGGAGAGTAGTCTGGGAGTTGTCTCATTTCCTTCTCTCTTCTCTGCTTCAAACGCAAGATGCTTTACCACAAAATGGTCTGCTGCTTGGTTGAGGTTGCAGTGCCATTGGAGCCAGTTAGCAGCCAGTTCCTCCCAGTTCTTGATGTGGGCATCTGTTTTCTTGAGGTATGCCTTCAATGTGTCCTTGTAGCATTTCCTTTGGCCACTGTGAGATCTCAGGCCACAACAAAGCTGGGAGTAGAGCACTCATTTTGGAAGTCAAGAGTTGGATATCTGTACACAATGTCTGGCCCAGCAAAGTTGGTGCTTGAGGATC
>NW_017728992.1:18140641-18145835 GCF_001723915.1 Gavialis gangeticus | reverse complement strand
TGTGAGATCTCAGGCCACAACAAAGCTGGGAGTAGAGCACTCATTTTGGAAGTCAAGAGTTGGATATCTGTACACAATGTCTGGCCCAGCAAAGTTGGTGCTTGAGGATCAATGCTAGTAATTCAATGCTGGTAATATGGGCTTCAGCAGGGATGCTTATATTTATATGGTGCTCTTCCCATTTAATGTGGAAGATTTTCTAGAGGGATTATTAGTGGTATCTTTCCAGGCTGTTGAGATGACAACAGTAGGTCACCCATATTTCACATCCATTGAGGACAGTGGGGATGATGACCGTTTGTAGTAACACCTGGATTTGTGGCGTCCTTTGGGAGATCCTGATCAATAAAAACATACCAAAACAATTTGCATACCAGATACAGGGCTGAATCTCCTCATCAGTGTTCACTCTTTGAGGTGACTATTGAGATGAGAGAAGTGCTAAACTATCTCCAGGGTCTTTCCCTCCATGGTAATTTGAGGGGTGGGGGGGTCACATTTATGGCCTGGATCATACTGATAGAGCACTTGAGTCTTCTCAATGTTGAGAGAGAGACTAAAGTTTAGTAGACTTCTGCAAAAAGATCCTGTGCAGTCTGGAGGTTTCCTTCTATGTATGCAAAAATGGAGCAGTTGCGAGTGTATTAAAGGCCAACAGTAGTTGTTTGGAATACTTTGATCCTCAAGTGAAAACCGTCCCAGATTGAAAAGCCTTCCATCCATTCAGCATTTGGTGTTGATTCGAGAAGTGAGGCAGTCCTTAATAAGAACCAGGGTCAAATGACATCAATGAAGGCCATATACAGGTCCTGGTGTTCTTGACACTTCTCTTGGACCTGGCAGGCAATAAAGAATAGTGTCAGTTGTCCTGTAGGGCCATCAGAAACCACACTGAGATTCTGGCAGGACTTCCTCAGCAAAAGGCAGAAGCACATGCGGGCCACGATTTTCCCTGCTGTAGAAAGGAGGGAAATACTTCAGTAGTTCCTGCACACAAACTTATTTCCTTTCTTGAAGATAATCATGATGTTGGTATTCCTTAGTCCCCTTCAGATCTCAATCGTCCAGTCTAGGTTATGTTGAAAATTAGACATTTAAATTGCATTGGGTGCCTGCTTGTAATTCCCCCCTCATCTGTGATGGAGACCCTACTCTTGTATCAAAAAGAAAAATAGCTCTTCTGTTTGTTTTTCCTACTTGTCAGGCATATGCACTTGTCCATTCTCGGTCTCCTTTCTGACTTGCTCTGGCTGCTAGATAGCGTGTGATATAATTCTGTGAGCAAATATGGTTAAATAAATGGCTATTCTATTTTGTAAACAGGGCAGAGACTTGACAAAAGTAGACTTAGAACTCCTGTTGCTGTATTTTATTTGATTTTAGCAGAAATCCAGTTTCCATGCATGTTTCATTGCTGCTTCCCTTTCTGGGACATATTTTATTTTCACATATTCCTGGTGGCTGCAGTGAGATTGCACACCAAGAGGAAAATATGTTTTCCTTTTGGAGTAATATTTAGTTAATGGGGACATGTTTATGTCCTTAATTGATCATTTCACGTTCAGCCAGAATCTCTTCAAGCCTGTTATGTGATAAACATGTTAACTCTTCATTAGAAATCAGATTTTATTTGGCTTTTTTAGTCAAATGCAAGTTGTGGAAGGGAGAGAACAATGAACCTTCTTGTCTGTGTAGTTTATATTAGGACTAGAGCATAATTGTAACTCCTTCTGTTTAGGGAATGCAAGAACTTCCCTTCTCTCCACTAGGAGAAGATTGGACAGGCTGCATTCATTAAGCCATATGGAAGTTAATATGTTGCACCCTGCCTATAGGAAGTAAAGCACATGCAGTGTATAGGTAGGGTGATCATATTATTTTTAAGGAAATCAAGGACACTGCTCCCCCCCCCCCACACACACACACACACCATGCTGCTCTGCCTCCCTACCTGCCAGCAGTGCAGGGGGGCTACCTGCAGGGGAATGCGGTGAGCAAAGCCAGGAACGTGAGTGGCTGGGGTTCTGCTAGACAAGGGATCAGGCAGAGGAGGAAGAGAAGGGCTGAGTTAAAAGCTGCTGCCAAGCAGGGAGAAAGCTGACCTATTTCATGAGGAATGTGTACATATGTGTGCATCTGCTCCAGATCCAGGCTTCTGAATCAGCATCTGCATATGCTATGCTTTGTGCAGCTGCTTGACCATCATGTCAGCGAGGGGTTGAACCTGGGTAGCCTCCTCTTGCTTCCATCCAATTCCCTCTATAAGCCTCTCCCCTGCTCCCCACCAGCTTCTTCCCCATTTGGCTCCCTTCTCTACATCTCTCTCCTCACTTATTCTTTCTTTGTCTTCCTCCTTCTCTCGTCGCTTCTTTCCTCCCATCACTCCATCACCCACTGCTTCCCTGCTCCCAAGACCACCCTGCTCCCTTCCTCTGTGACCCTCTGCTCACTCCTCTCTTTTGCCCCTGTCTCCCCACCCTGGTGTGCCCCTATGCACTTGGTGATAGCAGAGAGAGCACTGAGCTGAGATCCACGCTCCAGCATCCAGGCCTAAGCAGGATGGAGCTAGCCAGGGCCACGGTCCCAGGGCAGAACCCAGAGCCACTCTACCTCCTCCCCCCTCCCCCCCCTCCCCAAGTTCCTCTGCAGCCAAATTGAGGGGGAAGGACTCCCGCTCCCCTCAGGGCAGAGGTCCAAGCTGCTCAACCCCCATCTCCCTGCTCTGGGAATCCCCACTGCAGCAGCTGCTCCCTGGTCCCAACTCCATTGGACTGCAAATGAGTGAACACACGTGTGAGCAGTCCACTCAAAGCAGCGATCTCACCCCGCCCTCCCCTGATTGATCCCCACCCCAGGCAGGCGAAGCAGTGCTCAGCCCCGTCCAGCCCACCCCTCACCTCCAGCCACAGCTCAAGAGGAGCTGGGCTGGGCAGTGCAGGTGGGGTGGTCCCAATCCAGGAGTTTTGTTTGAATTGTCACTAACTGACTGGGACAGCCTATGAAATCCAGGACTGTCCTGGCCAAATGGGGACATATGATCATCCTATGTATATGTACTAAGGAGACCCAGAAGGAAACCTTTTCTCCCTCTAGGGTGGTGTAGTGCTACACAGTCCATTAGCAAGGACCATAGGTAATACTCTTAAAGATGCTTAAAGGATGTTTTGGTCTTAGGTATTTAAATTCCTAACTGATTTTTAAAATCATACTCTTCAATTTTATTTCAACACATGGGGTGTCCAGCAACCATTCTTTATCTCCTTCAGGGCACAAGTTCTGCTTCTGAATGCTGATAAAGGGTTTTGCTCATGCTATATTTGTCAAGTGTGGGTTGACAAGCCTGAAATAGTGCTTGCCATACAGCAAACACAGAGCACCATGGAGACTGGCATCCGTCTAAGGCCTCTTCCTTCAGAATTGATGGCACTGCCTCGGTCAGAAATATTGTAGCTATTTGAGACTTAGTCAATGTGACAGGGTGCTGCAGCTCTGCCAGATCCCAGAGAAACAGTCTGTTACTTCTGCATCAATGCTCCCTTCCCCTTCCTGGGATTTGTGAGCAGAGGCAGTAAGGATTTGGAGACAGTCATTCTATGAGGGACAAAAACTAAAAGATTGGGTAGAAACCAATCATCAGCCCTTTTACTTGCTTTTTTTTTTTTTTTAATGTTAACTTGTGATAAACACACAGATTTTGCTGACTGCAACCACCTTTTTATTCTGGCTGAACCATTGCAGGAGTTTAGTCATCATTTTTGTCACAGTACAAAAATTAATGTTTTATTGATATTGAAGGTAAAGAAGGTAAACCCTTTGCTAGAGTTGCTTGGTTTATTTTAATGGAACCTGGTTTTAATGTCTGCTTCTGTTTCCTGAGGTACCTTATTTGTATTAGCTCTAAAAAGTCAGGTTGGTGGCTTGTTCTCTGCTGTCTTGTTACAAGTAAATTGTGAGATTCCACATCCTCAGCCAGGTTTCCTTCCAGTTTGTTCTGAGGCAGATGTTTTAGGTGGCCTGGCATCTTCCCCAGACCCATCAACATTAAAATCAATTCAGAACAGTCCATGCACAGACATCCAGCCCCATGTCAGACCATAGTGAAGTAAAAAGTTAAAGTAAAGGCTGCTGCTGAATTAGCTTATACTCCACCCCCACCCCCCATTTACTATCTGTCTGGCAGGTGTTCTCTAAACATAGGCCATGCTAAAGTACAGTCTCTGTTCCAATGTTTTGGAAACAATAATAATCCCTCCAGTCTAATATCTGGCAGGGCCAGGATCTAAGTTGTACTGTCTTCTTTTCACTCCCATGAGCGACTGGATTTCTCCTCAGTGAGGAGTTACAAGTATCTTTTTTTCTCCACAAGTTGCATAAACCCTGATTTAAAGGTTAGCACAAGCAGCAATAAAAGATGCGTTTTGAATAATCTAATTTCTTCATTTCTATATTCTCCTGATATATCTGGAAGTCCAAGAGAGAAGCAGGAATTTAATATTATTCCTCGTTCAAATTGGTGATGGTGCCAATCATGGATCAGACCCCATTGTACACACTTGGAATGCAAACCCTCAACACATTTCCTGTCTCAAAGAATTGGCTGACTATTTTCTCACTTGAAAAGGTGAAGGCTGAGCAACTAGAAGAATATACCTTTTTTTTCATTTCAGGGCTCTGCATAACAGAAATTGTTGTTTTTAAAGACAAATGGTATTGTCAATAGACTTGTAAGATGATTGCCTACAGATACAGATATTAGAAATGGAGAAAGGTGGGTTTTTTTCTTTTTGTTTTGGCTGATGTGGCTGATAATATCACCAATTAAATGCTGTGTGCATGTGCACAGCTGCAGCATGCATGCAGCCAGTCCAGCAGCCTGGAGAGCTGTGTCCAGCTGGTAAGTCTGCTGGGGGGGAAGGGGTGGAGAGAGGTAAGGAGATGTGGGGGAGCAGATTGAGGCTTCTGCAGTGAGGGAGGGAGGGAGTGGGACTGGGGCTAGGGCAGGCACTGCCCAGGTGGGGTGCAGGATGGAGCCGTAAGAGGCTCGTCTGAGGGTGCAGCAGGGGTAGATCTTGCTGCTTTGTGCTCCCCCAGGGGAGCCATGGGGAGCATGTGCCCCCTGAATCTGAGAGTGGGGTGAGGGTGGGCTGCTGCTGTGCTGGGAGGGAGGCTATGGGGGAGCTGCAGTGAATTCTGG
>NW_017728992.1:18139802-18140602 GCF_001723915.1 Gavialis gangeticus | reverse complement strand
CAGCACCACTGCCCACCCCAAGTTCAGCCCTGCCCCAGCCCCCCTTCCCCTGCACCAGTCTTACCAACCAGATGCTGCGTTCTAAGCTCCTAGGCTGCATATCAGCAATCCAGTCGGCGTCGGCTAATATGGCTCGTTGATAATCGGCCACTGGTATTGGCCCCAAAAATCTTTATTGGCACACCCCTAACTTTCTCTAAAGAATTCATAACAATAACTGGAAGTGCTGTTTTCGGTGTTATACCCATCTTTCGCATGGCTGAGCACACGTAGATTGCGTAGGCTGCCCCTTGGAAATGCGTGGTCAGTTTAATTTTCAAGCCTTTAATGTTATTATGTGATCTTGCAGTCATCTTAGTGGATCAGTGCAAACATTCCTGGAATGATGATACAAGCATAAAGTCTGCTAACTAAAGAATGCACATTTATTTACCGGAAGAAGGTTGAGAGGCAATTCCCCTCTTGCTGCTGGCTCGCTGGAAGTTTGGCTTCTCAATCTAACATCCCCAATATTCTCTCAGGGTGGCTTCTTTCTGGTAGAAGCAACCCTTTGGGGCTTGCTTATAGATGTGCTACAATGTAGGCCCCAGACAAAACTTTAATTTTATTACAGTTTTATTAGAAACCAAAGCAGCATATTGTCCTTTTGCACTTATTTCTAAAATACATATGTGGGAGGCCTCATCAGAATGAGGAAAGGTTCTTTTAGTAATATTATGTGGTGAGAACACATTGTTACTGCTTGCTTTGGAGAGACAAGTGTGTTTGGTTTTGCGTTTTGTTTTTTTTGTCCCCCCCCC
>NW_017728992.1:18130333-18139488 GCF_001723915.1 Gavialis gangeticus | reverse complement strand
TTTTTTTTTTTTTTCCCCCCCCCCCCCCCCAAAAAAAAAAGTATGGCATTTGAACTCCTTTCAAAATATACAATGTCTATATATTCAGAACAATACCCACAAAACTATACGTGGATGTGCATTTCATTATGCTCACTCGAATGTACTGTCCTTGTCGAGGAAAGGGTGTTGGAATAAATGGACTCAGTGTGATTTTTTGTGAATCTTAAAAGTACATGTTCAGAGAAACTTTCAGGAAATGTAGATCAAAAGCACTAAACATAAATAAACTTCAAAGTGCCTGACTGTAGGTCCTGCTACTTGAATAAATGTGTATTTATTTAAGTATGATCTTTGAAACGCATGCAGGCATAGAACTCCATAAATATAAATGTTGTTATATATACAGAACCTTTCTATATTTCCAGGCTTCCTTGGATTTATTTATGCTTTCCATTTGGTGTTCAGTATATGATCAATGCTGGATTTAACATTAGTCTGTATGTGTGCTTGGTGACAGTATAGGGCTGTGCGAAACACCATCATTTCATTTAGAAGTCCATTTTGCTGTTTTAAAGGGCCAGCGTTTTGTTTTGTCATTTTGTTTCGAAGCACTGTTTTGACTTGTTTTGTCCATAGGCTATAATGGGGAATCATGAAAATGCCTAAAACATTGTCATTTCTTTCCTGATTCAGATGCAAATTGAAGAGATGGTGGCCCCTTCTTAGGGCATGAAGCCTGCCAAGTTTCAAGGAGATATGGGTGCAGAGGTTTCTCAGAAGCTGCACCTCAAAGTTTTGAAAGCAAAATTTGCCGGTAGCGGCAGCCTCCTGTCATCCAGCATGCAGATCTGGGGGCTTGCACCCCTGGGAGGGCTGCTCCTGGGGGTGCAGCAGCCGGATCTGCACTGGATGACGGGAGGCCGCTGCTGCCACCTGGGACCCTGGCACTGGGTGCAGGCTGTGCCCAGCGCTGGAAGACGGATGCTGCCACTGGCTCCTGGCAGCAGTGGCAGCCTCCTGTCATCTGGGCGCAGATCCAGGGGCCCGCACCCCTGGGAGGAGTCTGTTGCAGCCCTGTTGAAGGTGTGGGCCCCCAGATCTGTGCTGGCTAAAAGGAGGCTGCCACTGCTGCCTGGGACCGGCACTGGGCGCAGCCCACGCCCAGTGCGGCTCTATGGAGTTCAGCCTGGTGGCAGGAGGTAGGGTGCAGTGCTGGGGCTGCACTCCACCTCCCACCACCTGTCTGACCTCCAAGCAGCTCCACAGCCCCATGGAGCTCAGCCCAGTGGTGGGAGGTGGAGTGCAGTGCCGGCTCTGCCCACCTCCTGCCACCAGGCTGAACTCCGTGGGGCTGGTGGAGCTGATTGGAGCGCAGCCCGGCAGTGGGAGGCGGGCAGAGCCGGTGCTGCACTCCAGTCGGCTCTGCCAGCCCCATGGAGTGCAGCCAGGAGGCAGGGAGAGCCAGGGCTGCAGTCCCCACCAGGCTGAGCTACATGGGGCTGCGGAGCTGCTCAGACCACAGCCCTGGCACTCTCCTGCTTCCCACCACTGGGCTGCTTTGAAACTCGAAACGTTTTAAAACATTTCTAGTGCCCTCATTTTGTTTCCAAGCTGTTTCAGTGCTTTTTGTTTCATTTTGATTTTACTGTTTCAAGCTCAAAACGCATTGAAACTACTTTGAAACCAAACACTCGTCGAAATTTTGCACAGACCTATGACTGAGGTGTGGAGCTATTCACCTTTGCCTCTTATGCAACTGTAAGGTTATATGAAAGCTAAGAGGCTGGGATGCAGTTTATAGTGAGGTTTTAACTCCAGCTGTGGCATCGTGGAACATGGAAGACCCCACTTTACATCATTCTCATGTGGAGAAGGAGCCCTAATATAGCATAGTAACGTTAAGTGAATAGGAATAAAGGTGGAGTTATGTTTGTATTAAAAATGAAATCTAAAGGTCTCTGTAGTGTCAGGGGTTTTTTTTGCTTGTGTGTGTGTGTGTGTGTGTGTGTGTGTGTGTGTACTGCTGCTGATAAAAACCGTTTTTTCCAGTTGGAGGCCATGCTGATATATCATCTATAAGACAAATAAAATACATATAGTTATTTATTTATGATATTCCAGCATGACTTCCATCTGGGAAAAGGTGTTTTTTTTTTTTTATTTAAACACTTTTGGGGGTGGTTTATCAGCAGCTATGTGGCCTCAGATAGATTATGTGATTCTCTTTTCCAGGCAGATATGTGAGCAATCAAAAAACCTCATTAGATAGTTTGGGGCTTTCTCTGCCAGTGGTCTGTGGCATTATACAGCTCTGTTTCAAAGAGGCTTGCTACCTGATTATTATTACAATGTTTGTCTGGGGAATTACAAACTTGTCACTGTTCTGTTTAGATACAATTTTTCAGATGCCAGTTCTTTCTGTACCCTCAGAGTATCTCAGGACAAAGACAAGTTGTTGGGAGGGAGGGAGGGAGAGAGAGAGAGAGAGAGAGTGTGTGTGTGTGATGTCACCGGTAAAGAGAAATGAAGTTTAAATGCTTCAAGAAGTAGTAATGTTTGAATTTTGAAGCAAGTTGAATTAATTTTTCAAGTGCCTTAATCTTGGAGTAATTCTAGCTTCTGGTAATTGTCTGTCTGATATACAGCTACCTCTTTTCTTTATAGCAAATATTAGCATTTATGCAACATTTTCCTCTTGTGTGGTTGGTGGGTGACAGCCACTGTTTCTTATAACCAAGTAATTCTGTCCCAAACATGGAACTATACTGAAGAAAATAAAAATGTGCCTGTTTAGGCATGTGCTGTTTAAATGGTATCTGGGTTTTCATTCTCTTTGATGTCTGTAATGGTGCAAGTGGTAGGGTGATAGTGTTTAAAAAAAACCACAGTAGTAAAATAGTACAATGTCTTTCCAAGGCAGATGGGTATGTAAAATATGTTATATCAAATGATTTCCAGATTTTAATATAAGCAATTCCTAATAAATGAATGCATACAGCTGAAATTTTTTCAAAACCATAATTAGGAAGATCTCATGTATGACATGCAGAATGATAAAGCAGGAGTGGGCAACTATTTTGGCTGAAGGGCCATTTAGTGAGTTTTTTGGGGACCTGTCGAGGAATATATGCATCTCGCTGCCCCCTCTCACCCTTCCCACCCAACTCCTCACGGCACCTTCTGTTTTTACCTTGCCTATACCATCTCTGTTGTCTTTCCCTCCTTCCCTCCCGAACCTAGCTGAAATTGTAGTTTGCCAATTTGCTCAGCTGTGGACCCAGGCAGGAGCTACTGTCCTGCCAGGCAGGCATCAGCATTGGCTGCAGGTGCAGCCAACAGGTTCTAGAGCCCTCATGTGGAAGCTGCTGGCAGTCATAGCTGAAGCTGATGCCTGCCTGGCATGGCAGCAGCTCCTGCCTGGGTCTACAGTTGAGCATCAGAGCTGGCAGACTGCAGTTTCAGCCAGGTAGGAGAGGAGAGGAATGCTGCTGGGTATGGCACAAACTTCTGCTTGGGTCCACAGCTAACGATGCTGGTAGGTTCAGGGTCAGGGCTCCAGATGAGAGCGTCCACCATGCTGGTGGGGGGGGCGGTCAGCTATGGATGTTGCTGGAAGGTTTTGTCTGGGCTGCTTGCTTGCAGCATCCACAGCTCACACCATTGCCTGCCCTCTTCTGAATACCCTGCCTGGGTCCACAGCTGATGCCTGATGCTGCTGGGCAGAAATGGTCCTGCCTACCCACCTGGCACCATGTAGTGGCCGTAGCTGCAAGCTGCTCATAAGCCAGATTCAATAATTTGGTGGCTGTCCACCTGCGGACTGGATCAAATCTGTTATTGTGCCACATCTGGCCCACGGGCCATATTTTGCCCACCCCTGGGATAAATGATGCTTTGAAATACAGAAATCTAACATTTGGAACAAACAAGTGTCAATGCACATGTAATGTATTTAGAGCCAAGGACACATACTGTGTAGTCATAACAAATTAAAAATAAATATTGCTTGAATTGCCCTTGGTTTTTAAACAGATATTTTAAGTCAATAATTTTAAATATTCCATAGTAGCTTTCAGTGGAAGAATAGGATTGTGTCTGAAATGTCAGTCGTCATTATTTTGGGCATCGTGATGTTTGTTTTGCTTGGCATATGATTCTTTTAGATTTGTGTTTGCTTGTTACTTTCTACGGTGCAACTTTACACTTCTTGCTGAGGCAAAACCCCCTGTGAAGTGCATAAGGCACTCTGAAGTAGCTTTAAAAAACAAATGCATTTGTCCAATGCATAAAACTTCCCATGTCATTTTAAGTAATATTTTTTCTATATGTCAAACAGCCTTTGCTATGCAACTGGTTTTGGGTAAAGGCCTTGTATCTATACATCCTAATCCACAGCACAAAAATTTAATTATTTGGTTACAATTTTTTTCTCTTAATGAAAAAAATGTTCCATTTTTATTTTTAAATTATAGAATCTCGTCAAAATATCTAAATTCTTTAATAGAAGAGGTAGCAATCAGCACACGTAAACATTTATCACTGCACTTAAATGTTATGAAAAACTCAGCCCAATAAATTTGAATTTGGGTATAAATGGGGGAAGAATGTGACCCTAAATGCCCGCACTGTTTCTGTTAAAGTGTCCCTTGGAGAAATGAAACATTCATGAAATTAAATATTTCAGACAAGCCAGGTCTGAAGAGTAAGGCTCTTTAGAAGCTGCTAAAGATCTTTTAGTATTATGGTAATTACTTGAAGTCTGTACGGAGAAATGAAGTCTGAAGTTGTTTTCTTTGTTTGTTTGTTTGTTTTCCTTGGAGTAGTTGGAAAGTGCATTCATTCACATAGACAAATTTGGGCCATTACATAAGCTAGTGTCAAATATTGTTGTCTCTCTTTGAGACTGGTTGCAAGTTGATACCTTGTTGTTAAGTAAACACATTGCAACAACCCCGGCACACAAGTTAAGATAACTGAGCTATGCATAACCTCCTGTGAAGTCCGTGGTGACGGTAATAATCTGCAAGAAACTGACACTGATTCCTGGTACTAGAGCCTTGCCCATGGAATGCTTATTGGATCTTCACTTCTGTGGGATTTAGGGGAAAAGAGAAAAAAGTGGGGTAGCTGCCAGCCATTTGACTGGCCCACTTTCTACAGAACCGGGGCTACGTTTGTCACTAAATATGGAAATTAGTAATCAATAGAGGGTGATTTAAAAATACCAGTTCAAAATGAGAAGAGTCTTTGGTCCCATATTGAATAATTATGTGTATGTGGATGCATGAGGCCTATAGAGCACTTTTACATGTGCTCCAGGGGTGCCGGTGGGAGGCAGCACTCATGTATCAGTGTGCCCATGCTTAGAAATGGTGGTTTCCTACTTGGTAGGGTAGGAAGGGACCTGAGCAGATCATCAAGCCTGACCCCCTGCCATGGCAGCAAACGACCCCAGCTAGGTGATTATCTAGCCGCCTTTTGAAGACCCCAGGGTAGGAGCGAGCACCGCTCCCCTTGGAAATTGGTTCCAGATCCTAGCCGCCCTGATTGTGAAGTAGTGCCTCCTGATATCTAGCCGGAATCTACTCTCGGTCAACTTTATGGCCATTCTTCCTCATTACTCCCGGTAGTGCTTGGGGGAACAGGGACTCCTCCGTAGCCTGCTGGTCCCCCTTAGCCAGCTTATAGATGGCCACCAGATACCCTCTCAGCCTTCTCCTGTGGAGGCTGAACAGGTTCATGTCTCATTGCCTCTTTGTATTGGCCTACCCTGCTGCCCCTGATAACGCCAGTGGTCCTCTTCTGGACCCTCTCTGATGTCCACATCCCTCCTGAAGTGCAGCACCCAGAACTGGACGCAGTATTCCAACTGCAGCCTGACTAGTGTTGCATAGAGGGGGAGGATCACCTTGCATCTGCTCGTGATGCATCTGTGGATGTAGAATAAGGTGCGGTTGGCCTTCCTGACCGCGTCCCCACACTGGCAGCCCATATTCATCTTGGCATCAATGATGACTCCCAAGATCGTTTTCTGCCTCTGCACTGACGAGAAGGGAGTTCCCCAGCCTGTAGGTATGCTGCTGGTTCTTCCTTCCCAGGTGCAATACCTTGCAATTGTCAGTGATGAAACCCATCCTGTTCTCATCCATCCACCCCTGTAACCTGTCCAGATCCAGCAGCAGCCTGTCCCTCTCCTCCAGCGTGCCCACTTCTCCCCATATCTTAGTGTCATCTATGAATTGAACCAGATGCTTTTCACCCCTTCATTCAAGTCACTGATGAAGATGTTGAACAGTGCAGGCCCAAGGACCAAACCCTGGGGGACCCCACTGGCCACATCCCTCGAAGTCGAAAAATACCCATCCACCACCACTCTCTGGGTGCAGCCCTCTAGCCAATTTGCAGCCCATCTGACTGTGTAGGCATCAACGCCAGTCTCCTAGTTTTTAATGAGAATGGGGTGGGAGACGGTGTTGAAGGCCTTCCTAAAGTCCAGAAAGACTTTGTCCACTGTAACACCTGCATCCAAGGCTTTTGTGACCCGGTCATAGAGGGCCACCAGGCTGGTCTGACAGGACCTGCCTCGAATGAACCCATGTTGGTTGCTCCTAAGCATGATCTCCCCTACCGGTCCCTCGCAGATGTGCTCCTGGATAATTGTCTCAAAGAGCTTCTGCAGGACCGAGGTAAGACTAACAGGCCTGCAGTTTCCTGGGTCCTTCTTCCTCCCTTTCTTGAAAATGGGGACCACATTGGCCCTTTTCCAGTTCTCTGGCACCTTGCCAGAGCATCACAAATGCTCGTAAAGCTGTGCCAGGGGTCCCACAATGACCTCTGCTAATTCCCTCAGCATTCTGGGGTGGAGATAGACCTGCTGATTTGAACACATCTAGTCCCACCAGAAGTTCCCCGACTCGATCCTCACTGACCCTGGGCATGGCAGCACCTCCCCTGGGTCCACCCGGCATCCCACTGCGGGGGATGCCATGGTACCTGCTCAAAAAGATGGAGACAAAGAAATTGTTAAAGAGGTTAGCTTCGTCGTCTGGTGTGACTACCAGATTTTCCTGCAGAGGCCCTATGTTACCTGGTATCTTCTTTTTACCCCCTATGTATTTAGAAAAGAACTTCTTGTTATCCTTGATCTGAGTTGCTAGTCCCAGTTCCATCTCTGCCTTAGCTTTCCTAACAGGCCCCTTGTTGTTCAACAAGCATTAGTTCAAGTGCACGCACCATCATTTTTAAATGCAGGGACATGATGCATGATGGAGGATGCTGCTGGAGTGCAGCTGCGGCAATTCCAGTGTGTCGGAGCAGCCTCCACACTCGTGCAGGCGCCCATAGTTTGTGTGAGTGTGTGTTGGTTTCTTGGGTTTTTTGTCTGTTTTCTTCCAGGCAGTAGGATCATATGAGTTATGGGGATTGAGGGCAGAATGGCTAAACGATCTTGCTATGACTCTGTAGGTGTTGTAGCAAAACTCCCAGGTTTTTTTTGGTTTTGTTTTTTTCTTTTAAAATGCATTCTCTCCCCTTCCCCAACCATTTCTGACTTTGTTTCCCCCTCTCTATTCCCTATAAGTAAGCTAAGATGTAGGCTAAGCTTTAACATTTTATTTTACATAGTAAGTTTTATTTCTCTCCCCTCTGCAAACAAGTGCCCTGCTATTTTGATATAGATATCCACTGTTTTATAAGTGATAATTATTAGGTTTGTATTGATTTTTTTTTTTTCTTTTTTACTGCTTTTATATTGTTTTTATATTGTTTTAGGCCTATATATGTAAGTAGTCATGTCAAGTTTCCATCTTGTAATGGCAAGCCTCTATCCTATCCCCATGCCCGATTGTGTAATCTATGATTCATACTACCTCTTTTATGTAACCTGGTTCCTAAATGAATGGGGATGAATGAGGGTGCTTGAGAGACAATGGTAGTAGGTCTAAAAATAGCTCCCTCTGAATGACCGAACTATCGACACCAATACTTGGATCAGTGACCCAGCCCTTGGAACCACCTTCTGCATTCAAGAAACAAAAGATGAGGCAACCCACCATTGTGCCAAGGCTGCACATGCTCAGTAGAAACACCTGGAACCCTCTGGAACAGGACTGATATTGCCTGGACAGGCCCTCCCCACAGGAGATCAGAGGTAGTCTTCCCCATTAAAAGGGGTAGTGAAGACTGACTCTTTGGGACGCCATCTCCATCTGGACCAGCACCATGCCACACAACCTGTCCACCTAGAGGCCCTGCCAGCAACCCTCCTCTGGACAACACCTGCTGGACAAGGACCCCTGTCCAGCCTGGATAGGTAGCACCCCCTACCCTCTCTTCAACCAAGGACTTGGACTCTGCTTCTCTTCCCTACCTGGACTCCAGCCCTTCCACTGAGTCTTTCTCCTGCTGCCACTGTGAGTGTTTGTGTGTGTGGCAACCAATAACTTCATGGGGCTGTATAGTGTTTTGTCTGTGTAATAAACCTGTTATTTTGAAAACCCGAATTGGGTTTTTGTCTTTTTCCTGACTATTTTCTCCTTGCCACCATTTATCTGCCCCCCCCCCAATCTCTAAGCTGCCTGCCCCAGTTTCCATCCCCAAGCTCCCAGGTTTCTGCCTCTCTTTCCTGGCTTTCTCCTCTTTGCCACCACTTATCTGCCCCCCCCCACCAATATCTCAGCTGTCTGCCTCAGTTTCCAGCCCGAATCCACCTTAAGTAACCCCAAGTCTCAGTTCCTCAGCCAACTTCTCTCTAGTCCACCAATTCTAATCCTGGTTCTGGCAATTTTTACTCCCTACACTTTAACTCTCTCTCTTTCTCACCTTAACCTTCCCCCAAGTATCCCAGATACCCCAAGCACACATACGCACTGTACCATCCAAGTTAGGAATTTACCTGTGTGTAAAAAAAACCATACTGGATTTGGTGTTAGCCTCTGGGGATGACCTGGTGGGGGTGGTGCTAATACAAGGGAGGCTAGGGGACAGTGATCATGAAATGATCCAGTTTGCTATTCAGAGAAAGGTGGGGAGGGTAACTAGCACAGTACAAATGCTTGACTTTAGGAAAGCCAACTTCGATGTGCTCAGGGCAGTAGTCAGGGAGGCACTCGGAGCCCAGGGGGTAGCTAGTATGGGGGTCCAGGAAAGGTGGTCCTTCTTCAAGGAGGCTATCC
>NW_017728992.1:18127627-18130322 GCF_001723915.1 Gavialis gangeticus | reverse complement strand
GCGGGTATGGACAATTGATTTTTGTCTAACTTTTTGGGTGTATAGTGCATGTGCTTGACTTGGTGATAGGTATGTATGTGCCTAGGCTGGTTTGGATATGTTTGTGTCTGAGCTGGTTGTGTGTGTGTGCGTGTGTGTGTGTGTGCGTGCGTGCGCGCGCACCCAATTGATTTGTGTGTTTGTATATGTTCAATTGTGTCACACCCTCCTGTCTAACAGCACAATATTGATATCTTGAGAGCTGGCCTGACCCCACAGGGCAACAGTGTGAGTCTGAGCCTTGCTCTGTGCTCATGTCAAAGGCCACCTCCAGTTGTCCCTAGTTCCTCATCCTTTGGAGACTGGAGAGTCAAAGGTGGCCAGATATAATGTTGGCTATGTCACTCCCTTATGTACCACTGGCTTGAGTAGTTAAGATATACCTTAGAGAGGTAATTAGCCATGTTTGTTTGAAGTCAGTCCTTAACAATCAAAGGTTCAGTGGGCTGTAAAGTTTGGGTAGACCAATTAACTTGAGTTGATCGTGTGAAATTAAGAATGCTTTAAAATACTGGATTAGTGTGCAGCTGTCATTCAAGCTACTATAATGTATTCCTTTTAAGATATTGTTTAATTAGCTAAGAGATCTCTTGCAGGTCTTTGCTTTCTTTTGTGGCAGTATCATACTGATCCTTTATCATTTTGATGCTATCTTCCATGTGATAAGTGACAGTTAATAGCCGGCAATTATTATAAGCAGTCAAGTAGGTATGCATTGCAAGTAATCTTACAAGAACTCTAATGCCCAATACACAAATAATTTGCAATTAACAAGCTATCATAAATAAGTATGAGTGTAATAAGAGGTCTGAAAAGCCAGAATGAGCATTTGCAGAATGTTTCCAAGAAAGAAAAGCAAATACTTTGTGGAATATGATCTCCCTTATGTGAAGTCTGTTCCTGCTGAACTGAAATGCTTCTAGAAACATGTTGGCAATAACAAAGTAATTTGGGCATATGCAGTATGGCCAGATGTTTATAATAGACAAGTAACTTCAAGTAAAAATCTGTTCACTGAATTAAAATTCTTCACAATGTATTTCAGATTATATGTACACAATAAATGACAAGCTAGCTACACAGTTAGTATTGTTGGCTGCAATTCACTGATGAGTAAGCATGTTTGCTGCCATTGATATCAACCATTTGATTATACCTGCTAGTAAAATGGCTCAATTCTAGCTTATTAGCAAGCATCCAGAGTGGCATCAATTTGAATAGCAAAACCATTTTAACTGAATCAAATGTGGTGATGTTGTCAGAGCTCATTAACTAATGTTTAACTAACCCTGATTAACTATAAAAACTACTGCTGAAGATAGGAAAAGGAACACTGAAATAACTGCTCATGATTCATGTGAATA
Source organism: Gavialis gangeticus (assembly GCF_001723915.1). Lineage (NCBI taxonomy): Eukaryota > Metazoa > Chordata > Crocodylia > Gavialidae > Gavialis > Gavialis gangeticus. The sequence continues at coordinate 18,128,919 of NW_017728992.1, read as the reverse complement.
GAATTAATATTCAGTACCTTTTGTGCATGACTACTGTTTTTTAAAATGGACATCTATTGATGCTACTAATATCATTTTCATTTTGAAGGACTCTGAGCATCTTTAAACATGGTTTTCTGTAAAAATGTTAGAGAAACTGAAGGTAAATACCAGGTGCCTAAGGCATCCATTATTTTTTTCTGCAATTAGAAACTAAGTACTATAGGAATTCTGTGAAATGCTGCTTGCTTCTAAAACCAATTTACTAATCTGCAAGATGATTGTAATAATTGCAGCTGTCTGATTGCTTCCATTTTACAGGAATCTACAATTATAGCTCCATACAACTCTGAGGATTGCATTACTGGTCCTTGAAATTTAGGTGCAGAGAGCAAGGAATTTGGATTCACGGGAAGGGGGTTGTTTTTTAAGTAGTCTTGATTTTGGTGAAGAAAATGGACCACTACTCACCAGGAGATGAGGGACCTTTCTTTGAAAGTCCACAGACTGCCTAGGGATTAGTCATTTTGTTGCATTTTGTTTTATTTCTCCCCAGGTAGAGTTCTTCTGGGAGCCTTGCAAATGAAAGTACAGACTGGGGAATATGCACTTAGCTACTTTTTATTTTCCATTTTTAAGTTCTGCTAATGATGGACAGTTGAATACATTGTAACTCACCATAAAGAAGCACCCATCTAGCTTCAGGGTTAATTACAAAACCTCAGGGACACCGAACAGTCTGACCCACAGGTTAAATTGGGTCCACAGCAGACTCCATTTCCCAGCAGCCCCTGCCCATGTTGCTGCAACTGGTTTCCATGGAGACCTCAGCAGTGGTGGGAGTACGGTGACAGTGTGGGGCCAGGGTTTCCATGGAGACCAGTCCCAGCACCATTGGCAACACGTGAAGCTGCTCCCAGGCTGGGTTTGTGGTGGTGACAGCATGGTCCAAAGCTGGGGCAGAGCAGCAATCCACCACCTGCACACACTGGGTAGGAGCATGCAGGCATTGGGTCTCTGTTCTGTCCTGGCTCTGGACCATATTGTCACCACTGCAAGATCCTAGCCATAGGCACAGAGCATCTCCTGGCCTAGCTGCATGCCCTGCCAGTGCTGCTGGGGCTGGTCTCCACGGAAATCCTGGCCCTGCACTGTCATGGTGCTGCTGCTGCTGCTGGGGTCTCCATGGAAACCAGCTGTAGCAACATAGCTTCTGCCTCACTCCCTCCCTCACCATGGGGGCCTCAATCCACTTCCCCCCCCCACCACTTGACTTATGTGCAGGCAGCTGGGGGAGCTGCTCTGCACTGCTG
>NW_017728992.1:18113236-18122627 GCF_001723915.1 Gavialis gangeticus | reverse complement strand
CTTATGTGCAGGCAGCTGGGGGAGCTGCTCTGCACTGCTGCCTAGGGCTGTATCCTGGGCCCATGCATGTGGTGCCCCATGTGTCTTGTTCCCCGCAGCCCCTTGTAGACTGGAACTCTGTCAGCCTGCAAGGAGAAACCTGCCACTTCCCACATTTTTCTGTGGTGAATGGAAAACCTGAATCCCTACATGATACTGGGAATTCAGGACAAATGCTGTCCTGAAGTCATGTAGCCCAGGATCAGGACTTGATGTTCCCATTTCAGGACTGTCCCACCCAACTGGGGATGGGTGATCACCCTACCTTCTTCCCAAGAGGGGGCCAGGGCCCTTGGGCCCGTACATACTTGGTGCCTATGGTAGCCTGTAGAGCAGGGGCAGGCAATTATTTTGGGCAGAGTGCCGCTTACCCAGTTTTGGCAAGCTTTCGAGGGCTGCATGGGTAACCCTGCCCCTTGACAGGTGCCCCACCCCCTGGTCACCATCTTAGGACCAATACTCCAATGTCTTGGGATGAATGTCCCAGGGCCAGCACTGGTGGGGCCCAGAGCAGGAGGCAGGCTGGCAGAGATCTGTGGAGCCATGCTGGGCTGCACTAGCAGGGAGAGCGGGGAGCTGGCCTGGCTCCATAGAGCCCCTGCCTGCTGGGACCCTGTACCCCTGCTGCCCTGCTCTGGGCCTTGCTGGTGCTGGCCCTGTGCTCCCATGCCTGCTCACTCCAAGTGCCCCCCTGGCCCCACGGTATAGGCGCTCCTTGCTGCATTTGCTCACAGCCCACATGGGGCTGTCCTGAGCAGGCACAGGGAGCCCCATGTGGGCTGTGAGTGGCTGCAGCATGAGGCACTGGCCACAGGGCGAGGCTGCTTTTCCCCCGCACTCAGCACCAGCTTGTAACCCAGCCCTGAGCCAGCTCTGAGCTTGCCCATCAGGGCTGCGCAGGGTGGCAGCAGCTGTGTCCCCCCAGCTTGCCATGCTGGACAGCATTTGCTGCTGCTGCTGCTGCCCACCTGGAGCTCGCATGCTGGGCAGCCCAGAGACAGCAGTGGAAGCCTCACCGCATCCTACCCTGGTGTGAGGTCCGGGTGGGCAGGAGCAGCAAACACTGCCCAGCGCAGCAAGCGAGTGGGCCACAACTACTGCTGCTATGGTGCAGCCCCAACCGGCAAGCCTGGAGCCAGGGCTGGGCTAGGTTGCAAGCTGGTGCTGAGTGGGGGGGAAAAGCAGCACCTCACCTGCCCTGTGGCTGGTGCCTTGCACTGCAGCTGCTCACAGCCCACACAGGGCTGCCTGTGCCTGTTTGGGACAGCGCCACACAGGCTGTGAGTGGCTGCAGCAGGGAGCACTGGCCATGGGGTGGGGGAGGGTCAGCTTTTCCCTGTGCTCTGTACCAGCTCCTTCCCTGCCTTTCCTCCTCCTCCTCCCCCCCTAACCCCTTACCTGAGCTTCCCGTGCCAGTGTAGCCACGTGGTCCCAAGCCAGAAGCCCCTGGTGGGGCTCCCGGCTGGGGGTCAGGGCTGGGCAGGCCTTGCCGTTGCAGGAGCCTGCTGGGCTTGTCCTGGGTCCTACTGTCCTTGGTTCCTGTCATTTTTGACAGGGAGCAAGGACAGATGCATTTTAATTTTCAAAATTGTTTTAGGGGCCCTGCAGGCCGGATAGAATGACCTTATTTTACCCACCCCTGCTGTAGAGGCCTGGGGAGCTTTGGTTTGCCCTCACATGGGAGACTGATTCCCATTGAAGTCAATGGGACTCTGTGTTTATGACTTGTGAAGGATCAAACCTTTAAATGGTACTACATATAAATGCAGAAGCTGTATACTTCAGAACTCTCTGGAATAAAATGGGTAATTCCCTCACCCTGGATTTAAATTTAAAGCTAACTGCTTTTCTTTTCTATGTGTGAAGCTAACTTCTTGTTCTTCTGTAGTGCTTTGAACTATTGCTTCCATTATTCACTTGGTTCCGTTTTGCTACATAACTACCATCTATTATTTATGAGATATTTCTGTATTGGGTAGAGCCCTTTATCAGGCATCAGTGTCTCAGTATAGCAAGACAGTAACAAAAAGATTGTTGTTAGCCTGAAGAGTTTAAAACTAGCTACAATAGACAGACAGAGGGATTGCAAGATTAGTGCCCTCCTGTCTTCAGACTAAGCACCAGGTTTCAGGAATCTTTCTGTTGCTGCCTCTCTTCAGCACGGTAATTGCATCCTATAAGGAACATATTAGCTGACCCACTTAATCTTGTGATGCAACCATCAGTACAATGGAGAAGAGAGTATTTTCTCACGTGGGCGATTGTGTGGAGGGAAGCAGTAGCTCCAGGCCTGATAGATAATCAAAGCTCCTTCGTTATTTCTACTAACAAAAAATGATACTAGTATTATCTCCATGAAGAATTATGGTTGAAAGTAAGCCTTAGAACTCCGAAACTGATGGGCTGAAGACAAAATAAGCAGTAAGGTATTAGAAGAAAAAACAATTTGCATTACCTTTTTTTAAATATATGAACACATTTTACACATCTCAGTTAGAACTACTAGAAAAGCTCGCTATTCATTGGGTACTGTATGCTCAATAATACTGGACAGTATTAGTGTAGAATTTGTTAGGGCAGAGAAACACTGTGGCCGCTGCTCACTTATTTCCTTCCATTCTCCCTTTTTGCTCAGGTAACCCTCGTTGTCCCCTCTGGAAAATGCTGCCATCCAGAAAAGACATATAACATACATGCATGGATTGCAATCATTATTTTAACTCAATTAATTGTCATCACAGTGGTGTTCTGAACATTTCTTTCAGCTAGTAGTATATACTGGTGGCAAGGATAAGAGTCAACAAAGGAAGTGGAGGAAAGGAGGGAGATGGGGTAAGTATCCTTTCCCCTTCCTTCCTTGCACACACTTTACATTGCGACTGCTTCACTTCAGAAAAGCTGTTCATTAAGGCCAGGTACAGGCATTACACTTACTGGTGTATAAGCGTCCAGAAATTGGTCTGTACATAGAAATGATCAGAAACCCATCTAAGTTCAGCACATGCAGACAGGTTTAAAAATGATGGAACCCAGTCTAAGATTTTTCCTTCCCGCTAAAAAGCCAATGTATGTTCTGTTCACTACCGATCTAAGCTATGCTGCTTATAGAAAAATACATAACTTGAATTGATTCTGCCTTGCGCTTTTTGAATGTCTACCTAGCAAAATGAAAAGTTTTTGAACCACTGCATTCGTTGAAACAATGTTCTAGTTACTAAGCCTTAAATAACTGACCCTAACTCCTTTCTTTACCCCACCAACTCCAAAAGGCTTTTTCTTGAACATAAATCTTCATAAGGAATTCTGAAGATCAGCCCATTGCTTGTTATGAGCAAACATAAAGCATAATATTATTAATGGGAACACTCAAGGGTTGGGAACTGTTGATTGAACTATTTTGGGTTGTGTCTGTCTTTGCAACAGTCTAGTATCATGTGACAGTTTTTATTCTAGGTTATATTGAGTGATAAATGTATGTCCCAGAATCTATTGGGTGGGGTTTTTTTTCCTGAAAGAGAAAAGGGTGCTGTGTGTTTATACCTGCATGTAATTAAAAAGTCTTGCCAAATTGTGAGTTTCCTCCTTCCAGTTATGTAGTACCAGAAATCCCAGTTAGGATAGTGATATCCAGGTTTTCCCTTTTATGTATTTTGTGTAAAGGGTTGTTTAAAAAATAAAAGCATTTTAAATAAGCAGAAAGAATGACAAAGGAAATTACTTGAGTATTGACAGACTTTTCTTTGGTTATGTTCAGAATTTAAACCTAGAAATACCTGAAACCATATTTTAGTGGAATTTCAAATTAAGATGTCCACAGTAAACATTAATTTTGTCCCCAGCCATTTTTCACTGTCTTGATTTAAACAAGTTTTTGGAAGTCTTTTGCTATGGTGATACATAACCTAGCCCTTTTTAGTTTTTGGAGGGGTAAGAGCATTTAAAGTTATTTCAAAAGCATTATATCTAGGAATAACTAATTCCTAAATACGTTCTAATTATTTTGCCACCATCTGAAATGTGAATTTGTGAGGGTTTTGATATAAAAACTGCTTGGGTAACTTGTTTCAAATTTGCTAATTTTATATATGGTTTGACTGAAGTAAAAGCAGGTTGAGGCTCAAAGTATTTTTAAATTTTGACTTGAAAAGGAGCTCAGAATAAAAATTGTAATGGAATGGGGCCTTCCAATTTTTGTGTAGTCCTGATTCCATAATGCCTGCCTACTGGAAATTACAGGTTTTACTTTATCCCAACTGCATTCAAGTCGGTGAAGGGGAGAGGCCATACTCACCTGCACTGTTACAGTTGTTACTTACCCTTACAAACTTTATTAATAGTTTTATACAATGAAGAATATCATAGTATTACCCTTGCTCCCTTGCTGTTTGCTGCTAAATAGCAAAAAACCTATTTGTCTTGGTTAATATTCACAAGTTTTAAGAGGTCACTGTTTCATACTAGACTGTTGTTTGTGTCCATTGGTCAGTGGCCCTAAAACAACTGGATGTAATTGTTATTCCTGAGCAAACTCTTCCATTCTGGAGTGATGAAAATAGAAATAGGAACCTGAATGGAATTGAAATATTCATTAAATTAAAACATTATTGATTCATGATTTAATTGCCTAAAACACAAATTCAGTGGAACATTGACAAGCAATGCATATATTCCTTAAAATTCCCAGAGTTCACACTGTCCCCTAATAATTTCACAGTGATATCTCCACAGATGACTGTTGTCACTGTTTCTGTCAGTCTTTTCAAGCAATTTACTGAGAGCGATAACAACACAGAGGGTTGTCACTGTCACTTTCTCCTAGCAATTTGCAGAGTGATAGCAGCCTTGAGGGCTGTTGACGTTGGGACTACCTCCTATAGTCATTTCCACAGTGATGGCATCAGCAGAGCTGCTAGATGTATAAAGTGGTAATGGACATAAGCCAAAAGAGAGTCTCCACAGTCCAGGCTGAGAGCTGGTATCAAGCCTCAAATCAAAGGAAATAATTAACAACCTAAAAATAGCATTTACCTTGAAGTGAAATAAAGAATCTTTCTCCCTTTCTTTCCCCCCCTGACAGTCTATAAAGAAAAGACTATCCAAGACTTCCAAGGAAAACATAGTTTTTCACATAATCAAAATCACAGATAACTAGAGTTATTTACTTCAGTATATGTTTTCACAATAGCATATAATCTCATCCAGCATTGTTAATCTAAGATTGAATTCTTTTATTCAGGCCTGTTAATTCCCACAACAAAGCAGGCTAAGTCTTTTGGATTGAACAGTAGGTTTAAACACTAACTTGTAACTGCAGTTTACCTTGTCATCATTGGCAGTCTCTTGATACAAAGATGACAAGTCTTTCAGTAGATTGGGAAGTCATCAGTGAGTAGTCCATAGATGACTGAGGAGGCTAATCCATGATGCATATATTGGATTGCAGAAGTGACAAATAGTCCTGGGAAGATGGAGTAGATTCTCATGATGTTGCATCACAGCTCTTTCCTTTGGTCTCTCATCTATCTGCCTCCCTAGTGAGGAGACTTAGCTTAAAACAATCAATGCCTTGTTGTACATCACAAATTTAACTATTCAACACTGCAGGGCCGGCAGAACCGCAGGTTCCTCTAACTTTCCACAGACATGAATGCTGAAGTCAGGAGCAAGTTTAGGTTCAGATGCAAATCAGCCTCAAGATATGTGGCTGCACTGCAGTTTTGCTGTGAATGGGGTACTCCAGTTTGAATTAATCCAGCCCCTAAAAACGGTGAAACTATGAATTTATTTTCATTGTATTGAGGTTGTGGACAAGAGCATAGTAGGATGGTAAATAAACGTGTGATTCATGGAGCCTGGCAAATATAGTCTGCAGGCCAGAGCCAGCCTGCCAAGCACTTTCATCTGGACTGCAGTGCTCGTGTTGTGGACACTATGGCATCTTCCTTTTTAGACCAGTGGTTCTCAAACTTTTTAGACTCAGGGCACCCCTCCATAACTTTTCTGAATTTAGAGGTACCCTCAGTAGATGTAGGCAGAGGGAGCCTTCCTTTTTTCCATGCAAGGGAGCCATGTCCTGAAGACTTTGCTTCAATGCTTGAAGCTCAGGGGATGCCCTTGCTCATCAGGAAGCACAGGGGCAGGGCTCCAGCTGAATTCTAAATTTATTATATGCTGTATGGTCATGGCATTGCCAGTCTGGGCTCTCAGATGGGCTAGTAACAGTAGCTTCATAGAGGCCTCTCCCATCAGCTTGAGCTGTAGTAGATTATTCTGCCTCCCACAGTCACTTCCCAGTCTGGCCCCACACACCATCTCCCAGGAACAAAAGTGTAGTTTGCAAGTCCACCTTGTGCCAGTGGTGGTAGGATGGCTCTTTGGAAAGGATCTCATGGAATTCCAGGGTGCTGCAGCATTCTGGCTGAGATTCACTGTTTTAGACGATGGAAGAAAAATTCTGCCAGGTCTTGAAACTTGTCTGTATACCTCAGTCTGACTCCTTCAGCTTCAGTTGTCTCATATTGGCACTTTTGTAATTTGAAGATGCCAACTTTTCAGTATCTTGTGAATTAAAAGCTATTAACCTTTTTGGGATTGTAGCAGAAAGCCCCCTTTGTACATTTCCCTTTTGGACATTGACAGACGCCCTGTCTTGCCTGCAACCTTCTCCCCTCCCCGCCCATTTTATGCATTTCTTTTCCTTCTCAGTATTGGCAGAGATCTAGCACACTCATTGCATAGGTGTGGCAAGGCTCAGAACAAGCCAGAAAGCTGAAGTGGCTTTCTGTAGGAGAAACCTAGAAACTACATCTACATATCAATTAAGCTCAGTGTCACTAAAGAAAACTAAAGGACTAAAATATCCACTGCAAAGACTGTAAATATATCCTGTGCTAACCTAACTCACTTACTGTCCCCAGTAGCCTTTGATCCTCACTATCTCATTTTGCATTTTTATATATTTCTCACAGTACATTTTTATATTTCATCTGTCTCATCTTTACCATGGCATTTTGTATTTTATATCTTATACTTTTAAACCCTTAAGGAATGTACTCTTTGTAGAATGAAGTTACACCTTGGACCATTGTTAAAAACTGTATTGAAATTGTAATTGTAAAGTGATAAAATCTGCTATATGGGTGGTCCCTTGAATGAATGCTAATATGAATGACAAACCAAGTACCTCTGGCTGTTAATTGACAATAGCCTAGCCAGAGGAACTTCTAATCAAGCCAAAGAACTGTTTCCTGGAACTGAGCACCTATCTTATTGACTATTCCTGTAACCCATGACAATACAGCCATTGAGTCAATAAGTCAAGGGTGAACTCCCAAAACTTCAGGTACCAGCAAGCAGAGACCCCTGTGACTAACAGCTGTCATGTACTACTCAAAACCCACTTGGGACAGTGACCTCCAGATTGGGTAGCCAGGATCACACAAGTCTGCCAGAAAGGGCTAAAAGGCAGTGAAACATGACCGTCAGTGGTGCCCTCTTATCCAGCACCCAACCTGCCGAGACAGAAGGACAAGCAGGTGACCCTCTTCTGAAGAAGACATCACCCTGAAGGAAGCTGACCATCAACAGTAGACTCCAGGGCCTCAGATAAGTAGATATACTGACACCAGTGCTCTCACAATCACTACAGCAGCTACTATACACTATACTACATGGGTCTGAATGAGTGAGTGCATGGGCGTGTCTGTGCCAAAGTGACCAGTACCATAACTCAGAGTTTTCATTTATGATTTTATTGGTAACTTCACATCCTGTCCAATAAACTAGAATTTATTATGATCCTGTAAGTTGGTCCTTTGTAGCCAACAGGATTTATGATGCTTTTTGGAGTTGGTATATTTTGGGGAGAGCTTAAAGACTAATTGAATTCTTCATAGGTTAAAGTAATGGAGCACATCTGTGTTTTTAAATTTTATATGGAGAAAAAGTATATATAAATATTTGAGGTTTTTTCCCATTTTTAGAAAGTCTAAGGAGGCAGAAATTAAAATGTGAAAGCAGAAGTTGAGGTGTATCTTATAGGTCTGTGTTCAGGGAATGAGCAGCTACTAATAGGAGGGAAAGCATGATGGGAAGAATAACTACTTTTGCAACTGCATCTCTGCCTGACCCAGCGAAGTTAATTCTGGGGTACAACATGAGGACTATGGTCTGATTGTTGGGGAGGATTGGTAAGTGCCTGGTTGAGGATTTGACTGCTCCTACTCCTAAACCTGTGACAAATCCAAAGGTGGTAGTGCTGTTAGAGTTAGCAATACTTCATGCCCTTCTCAAACCCTCATCCCCAACACACAAATTTCTGACTGTTGCACCTACATAGTGGTTGGTACTCTAGTGGTACCTACTAGGGCTGTGCAAAATTTGGCTGAGTATTTTATTTCGAAGCTGTTTTGATGTGTTTCAAGCTCGAAACAGTGAAATTGAAACAAAAGAAAAAGCTTCAAAATAGCTTCAAAATGAAATGAGGGCACTTGAAATGTTTTGAGTTTTGAAGCAGCTCAGTGGCAGGAGGCAGGGGAGAGCCAGGGCTGCTGTCCGAGTGGCTCCACAGCCCCATGGAGCTCAGCCTAGCGGCAGGAGGTGGAGCACAGCCCTGGCTCTCCCCACCTCCTGCCACCAAGCTGAGCTCCGAGGGGTTGGTGGAGCGAATCAGAGTGCAGCCCTGGCTCTACCTGCCTCCGGCCACTGGGCTGCACTCTGTGGGGCTGCGGAGCCCCATGGAGCTCAGCCTGGTGGTGGGAGGAAGAGTGCAGCTCTCACTCTGCCTGCCTCCTGCTGCATGGCTGAGCTTCATGGATCCTGGTGCTGGGCATGGGCTGTGCTCAGTGCTGGTCCCAGGCAGCAGCAGCAGCCTCCTTGCCCTCTGGGACAGATCCAGGGGCCTGCACCCCTGGGAGGAGTCCAGCACAGCCCTCCCTGGGGTGTGGGCACCCAGATCTGTGTGCTGGATGATGGGAGGCTGCCGTCAAGTTTTGCTTTCAAGACTTTGAGGTACAGTTTCTGAGAAACCTCTGCACCTATCTCTTTGAACCTTGGTAGGGTTCATGCCCTCAGAAGGGGCTACCATCCTTGCAATTTTAATCCAAATTGGGCAAGAAGTGACAAAGATTAAGGCATTTTCATGATTCCCCATTATAGCCCATGTGTGAAACGTTGAAACAGTGAAACAGTTTTGACTAAACCAAATGGGACAGTACTTTGAAACTAAGCGAAACAATGAAACAAAACACTGTCCCTTCAAAATGGTGAAATGGATGTCGAAACGAAATGATGGTGTTTTGCACAGCCCTGAACCCTTAATTCAAATTGAAATTTGATTTGAATTGTGTGATGA
>NW_017728992.1:18102013-18108236 GCF_001723915.1 Gavialis gangeticus | reverse complement strand
TGTCGAAATGAAATGATGGTGTTTTGCACAGCCCTAGTACCTACTCAATCTTAGATATTGCCACTGTGGGGAGCTGCACTAGAAATGTATGCTGAGTCTCATATAGACAGAGCTGGAGGGGAGAAGGACCATGGATTTCTAGGTCCATGGCTGTCTAGAGGAATCCATTCAGCAACAGTCCTGTAAAGACCTTGAGAGTATGATATCACTTTTACCATGAGTTCTGATTTCTTTTGACAGTATGGAGGCATAGTCATGGGAACCTTTAAAAAAAAAGAAATGGTTATTTCAAAATGGAAGTTTCAACACTGAAAATGTTGAATAACTCCAGTTCTGAGATGCCTAGGGCCTGCCCTGCCTTTTAATATGTGTTCTTCCCCTTACATCCTTATCTCCTATTAGACCAGTGAAATTCTGCTGAAGAACCTATGAAATTGGTGTTAGGATGTTTAAAGAAGGCCAGTGACTCTTACATATGCTTCTTGGTGTCTGCCCAATTCCTCAAGCTGGGCAAGCTTTAGACATGGACAAACTTGAGGTCAGAGGACATGAATGGCCATGATAGAACCTGGGATATACTTAATTTGGGTCAATGGATCTGTTCATTAATATGTACAATGAAAGGAAAGATGTGCTCATACAGAGAAGGTTGAATGTCATTAAAAGAAAAAAGTGGTATGTGGCCTGTAGGGCAAAAGAGTTTTTAAAACATTACAAATAGAGTGTTTCAAGAAGATGATTATTCTCAAATTGCTTACCAGACAAAGTGATTAAAAAAAAGAAAGCTATAGCTGTGTGGTGTAGGAAACAATCTTGCCCTGGGAAGTGGGCTGAACTAAGTGACCACATAGAGTGCTTGATCTCTCCTCGCTGTGGCTCTGTAAATTAAAACTCCAAGGGGTGCTTCAGTTAGCTACCATAGTGCAGTGTTTGTTTGTTTGTTTTTCTAATAGAAACGCTAAAACCAGGATGAAGATAGTTCATGGATGTTATTTTTAGGTATGTCTGTAATTTTATTTTTATTAGAGCAATGTTGTCAGAATTTTTTTTACATGGTGTGAACTGTGATTATTTTCCTTTTTTTTTTTTGCATTGTACAGATACTGTATTCAATATATGGAACATCTGTGTATATAAATATTAATTATCCTCAATTACATCAGCGTAATGCCCATTTTAATATGCCTCTGATTTCCAAGGCTATAACAGCATAATACACTTGACCAGATGCCTGGGAGCTCTCTAAGCTCTACTTGAGAAGGAATAATATTAATTTTCTTGCCACGCATGCAAAAGGAGGCTCAGGAAAGGTACAAGCACAACTGCCCTGGTTTGGCATTAAGATAAGAGGCCAGAAGAACTCAATGGTGATAGAGTATGAAGTCAATTTGAGAATGAGGGGGGTGGCAGAGGCTAAATAGAGGATAATAGAACTAAGTCGCCACACTTGGAGGGGAAGTCGAAAGAAAAGCTCCTGGTACATGTTACACTCAAGATGTGGTTAACCAGATGTTAGGTAGATGGTTCTTATCATGCAGCAGCCAGGAAGATTGAGGCTCCCAGTTAGAGCTGACCCTAGGAGTGTGTGGTGCCCAGGACATATCAGACTGTGTGGGACCAAGGGGGGTGGGGGTGGCAAGCGGCCGGAGCACGAAGCTAGCAGGGCTCGTACAACACTGTCAGTGGGGCCCTCAAAAGCACGGGGCCTAGGGCAGTCGCCCTGATTTGCCACTCCCACCCCAAGGGATGACTGGGCTCCCAGCTTCCAGAGCATGCGGGATCCCTTGACTTCCATGCACTCCCGAAGTTGAATGCGCCAATCGGCTGATTGCCATTTCCACCCTTGGGGGCTCATCAGAGTCAAGGGCTCCATTGTGCTCCCAAGGCTGGGAACCATTATCACCTGCTGCTTCCATCTTCAACAGCGCATCAAAGCTCTTGATTCCAATGCTCCCCCTTTGCTGGGGGCTGCAGCAGATTGGGCTTCAGCCTTTGGGGTGCAGCTTGAATCAAGGGTACCACTGTGCTTGTGTGGCTGGGAGCCCTGTCAGCTGATCTGGGTTCCCAGTGGTGGGGGCATATTATGCACTCCCATGAATAGCAGCCTGAATCAGCTGATAGCTCCCAGCTGCAGGGATGCATGGTGTACCCCTGCAACCAGGAACATCAGCTAATTGGGACTCCCAGCTATGGGAGCTGCCTACTGCCTGGTGCAAGAGGAACCTGGAATCATGATATCCCATCCATATCTCAATATGGCATGATGGGATCTGATGTTTGATCCCATAATCATGACTTCTGCTATGCACACGTGGAATGGCAGGAAGCATGATTGTGGGGATTGCACATTGGATTGCCATTGCGTCTTTAATGGCACATCTGCCAGGGGTTGCAAGGGTATAAGCAACTTGCTAATGGGAGAAGGGGGAATGTGGGTGGATCTGTTTGAAGTAAAAAAAAAACAAAACAAGTAGCACTCTGCAATGAGAGAAGTAGCCAGTCAGGCAGACCAGCCTTATTGAGAGGCAATTAGTTGTCTGCTAGGTTCTGTGTTCACATGGCAGAGGAGAGATCGCTTCCAATTAGTTGTGGTTAGAAAACCCAACCCTCTCATCCCCACCTCTGTTTCTTACAAAATGAGCAAACTAATCTGGAGACACACAAAGAAATAAAAAATGAATGTTGCCATTTTTATAGAGTGACTTTTAAATCTTTAATCACACTTTAAACCTTTAAAACATCATTGATTTTCATTAGAAGACTTTGTAAACTATTTTACAGGTACACTTAAAAAAAAAAATCCATTTTGTTAAGGAATTATACTGATTTCCAATCCTGGAATCTTTCCAGTTTTAAATTAATCTGGACTACTAAAATGAAAATAGGTTCTGCATGCAATAAAAGCCCACTGATATGATCTGTTGTTTAAACAGCTCCTTTTCTTGCCATGCAGCATGTGTACCAGAGAAAAATCATACAAAACTGTTTTTCATACTGAGATTTCATAAAGGCAAATGCTTGAAGATTTCACGTATTGCTTTAGAGAAAACACTTTAGTCATTTTAAAGGAAACAATGGGAAATAATTGGATTTAATCAAATTCAAGAAAAAAATCTGCATTATTCACTCTACATTTAACCAATTCCTGTGCAGGACAAGAATAACTAATTATTGGTAAAAGGTTTTTTAAAAACTTTACAAGATAACTTTGGGCTAGCAAAACTGATTAATAGTTTTGAACACCAGGGAAGTTAGCAAAATTCCTAGTGCAGCAAAATTTTAGGTCTTGCCAAGAACCCATTAAATATGGGTATGCATCTTTTCTTTTCTGCTCAACTGTTGAAATAAAAAACCCCAAAAACCAAAATACTAAGGCTAAGTGCAGCCATTCAAAAAACCTGAGCCACTCAATTCACTCTGTGGAGATTAGCCCAGACACTATAGATTGAACCGAGAAGCAAGTGAATAGACATTCACTTCTGTTTCTGGAAATGTAGCCACATGCATGCAGTGGCTCAGGCTAGAAGCTGGGTGGGGGTGGGTGCTAGAGTGAGCCCTTCCTTCCGTTTGGCAGGCAGTAGCTGGAAGGCTGGACAGAAGCTGAGTTGGGGAAGGGTGTGGCCAGGTCACAGCAGGCCAATTTGGGAAGGGGTTTGCATCTCCACCCTGGCCTGCATGGTACCCAGTTGTGGTGTGCCTGGAGGGGAAAGGGGAAAGCAGCCCCTGCCCGGCATTCCATCCCCCTGCCCCACACCTTGCCCCTTGAGCAGCAGGGAGTGTGGCCAGCCCTGGCAGCAGCCTGAAATGAATGGGGGGAGGGAGGGGAGTTTAATCCCCGCTTCTTCCCCTCTCCCACTGGCACAGACACCAGCCAGGATCTGCCAGGCAGGAGCACAGCAGCCTCTGTTAGGCATTTCTCCCTGCTTGCTGTTTGAGTGGCAGAGGGTGTGGCCAACCCCAGAGGAAGCCTAAAGTGAACTGCCTCCCCTCATTTACTTCAGGCTTCCCCTAGGGCTGGCCATGCGCCTGCCACTTGAGTGGGGCAAAATGCCTGAAAGGCTGCTGTGCCCCTGCCTGGCAGACCTTGGATGGGGTCTGTGCCAGTGGGAAAAGGAAGGGAGGGGGGTGGGATTCAATCTCCCTCCCTCCTGACTGTTTGCTTCAGGCTGCCCCTGGAGCTGGCCATGCAACCCGCTGTTTAATTGGTGAGGTGGGGGTGGGGAATGTCTGACAGGGGCTGCTTCACCCCTGCTGAGCAGACCAGGCTGTTCCCAGCTGGGTTTCCCACCACCACCCCCATGTCAGCCAGCCCTCACTGCTCCATCTACAGCAGGGGGGTGGGGCCAGCCCTGCTCTATGGAGCAGACAGCCCAGCCCAGCCCAGCCCAGCATTGCAAAGCATCCTGGGATGCTGGGGAACTATGATTTAGCTTGAACCAGGAAGGGGTCTGGGACAGAAGTTCCATAAACTAGTTTGACCTAAATCACTTAAGTCTGATACTATATTCAACTAGGTCTATCTTAAACCAATTTTGGCCATTATGAAACTGGTGTACACTGAGCTTCTGTTCTGTTAGAAGTTTAAACCAGTTTCTGATTACTTAAACCGGTTTATGTGCAACTTCTGTCCCTAGACTAAGAAAACAGCATCTTCTTTGAGTGTTTCATTTGTTATGCATATATACAAAAATGAAGGTACTTGGCATACTTTGTGGGGATCTAATTAATGCTGTATTTACATATGCTGCCAGAAGCTGTAAAAGAATTGGCTTACTGACGTGTCAAATAGCACTGTTGACCTGTGAGGTCAATGATTGGGTCATGTCTTATCCAATGGCTCTCCTTCAAGTACTCTGCAAGTACAGACAGACCTTTCTGCATCAGTTATTCTATTCATATTTTTCAAGTTTTATTTATAACCTAAACATTTAGAAATGCAGCTGTGAAATTTCTTTGAGGCAAATTAAGTGAATGAGACAGATTGGGAGAGATGCTGCTATGCTGTAGCCACCCTGTTGCAAACTTAGGCACTTAGTTACATCTTTGGTTAATGTGGAAGTTGACATAAGTGCTGTTCAATAGAATGGATTTACTGTTACTTCTATAATTGTGGCATTTTGGTACTGTTCCTCCTCTGCATACAAAACTATTTCTGTATCATCCCTTTATTTTTATTATATCCCAAACTTATGTGTAAACTTCTTGAAACTGGGTTATATACATGTATTGGCAAGCATGAAACAAATTTTGGTGTGTAGCAGGGGTGTTAAAGTCATAAGTATTGGATGGATTATAATATTGAGTTCTTTTGTGACACCTGTAAATAGTCAGTGCTGTTGTTGTTTCTTCCTTTTGAATGATATTTGAGCAGGCTTTAGAAATTCTGTTGGAAACGTAAATTCACTTTCGGTGTAGATATACACTTGAAGTTGTCAAAGATCAAAGTCTTTGATTTCAGATGCCGATGGCAAGAGATCAGATGGCAAAAGGTCAGAGGCTAACACAACAAACTCTGTAATTGTAGTCTCACACTATTATTTTTTAGTTTGTAACAGTACTGCATATTCACACCCCTGTCTGTGCCTCATTTCAAATCACTTGAGCTTCTCATACGAGAGAGAAACTAACCTTGAACAAATTGCAGCCTAGTCAAAGAGAGATACCGTACCCATAGTGACCAGATAAAAATGAAACTCCAAATTGGCTGAGTTTAACGGAATTGTAAAATTAAATAATATACTATGCTTGCCATCTTGTGACCAAACAGGACCAGTACCACCCAAGCAAAAAATACAACCCCCCTTTTTATGAAACTTGAGCAAACAAAGAGAGCACAAGTGCCAACTCGTTAATTATTCATACCTAGCATGAAGCAATTGGCTATCCTGGCCAAGTATAACTTGGAAAGAACTTCCGCCCAAAAGCAGAGAACTGCGTATACACTCAAGAAGAACAGATCGTGCACAAATATTATCTCTCCGCCTACGTATCTTTCTGGCGTACCCCTGTTTTGCCAGCTGGTGTCGTCTTATCTTTCTTGCTCGTCTTATCTTATCTTTCATATGTCCCTCTCATCGAGCTCTCGGTAATCTGCAGACCGTAGTAATTTGTATAAACTGTTTGAAACCTGTACTCAGCAAGTCTGCAATCTACTGTAATTGCTGGGTGACGGAACATCTGCATGCTGTAACTAAGAAGTCAACTACTTCTGCCTACGCTGCAA
>NW_017728992.1:18097529-18101938 GCF_001723915.1 Gavialis gangeticus | reverse complement strand
CAACTGCTTCTGCCTACGCTGCAATCAATCATCAGTAGCGTAAATAAAATAAACTTTCTGTGTAATCAATACGCTTTAAGTCATCTGACTATCTGACTCCTGCTCGCCGTTAATACCCGCCTGCCTGGTCATAAATCCCCCCTCGCACCAAGCCGGTCGTACCAACCCAGGCTCGCAGGTCAAGGGTGCACCGGCATCTGGGCACGACAGAAGCGACGCTTCTCTGACAAACGAGCTACCGCTTCTAATGATGAATCACTTTGCGAGTCATTTGAAGATTAAAGTTCAGTAGCCATTTTGTCTGGGAGCTAGGCTTATATCAGAACAATATCTTAGGGCAGGTCTACATTAGAGTCCCAAGTTGTGATTATACCTCTTCAAGATGTAACAAAGCTAGTTAAAAATGTCTTTACTTAGATGGAGCTGCAGTATGCAGTTTAGTGTAGTCTAGTGTCTCAGGCAGGTTTTACAGCCTGCACTAACTACAGTGTTGCCAAGGCTACGCTGTTTTTAGTACCCAGGATAGTTAGTTGAAAGCTAGTTCAGATATGTCAACATGAGCTGCAGTTGTGCTTTGCAGTGCCTGGAGGAGTTCACAGGTAGCTCAGATTTAAACACCAACACCAGTCCCTCTTAGGAATTTTCAGCTTCTTTCCTTTATTTTTGTGTAAGCAAAATGCAAGCTTGACAAAACATGTCAGGCAGTGTTTCTCCTGTGCAGTTTTACAACTAGTAAATTCCAAAAGATAGAGCTATACAAAGCTACATTAGGCAGCTCTCACATTGCTACTTGTCCTGAGTCCTGGTCAGTAAGCCCTGTGTATTTCCATTAATAGGAGTAAGCCAGGCTCTATTTCAGTTTTTGAATCTAAATAGATGCCATCCGAGACTGCATCCAGACAAGTGTGGCTGTGTGGTATGTGGCGCTGCAGACGTGTCTATGGCACCACATACTGCATGTTCATATGTTCTCTGCACTGCAATGGAGTAGTGTGGAGGGTTTTTTGACCCCAGGGTCAAAAAAATCCACCGGGGGGGGGGAGCAGAGCAGTGTACATATGGGTAGAGCTGGGCTAGCTGGACCTGCACTGCAGCTGCCAGCCAGGCTCTGCGTGGCAGAATCACCGCTGCTGCAGATCCTGGAGGCCCCCAGGACCCCAGGTAAGGCTGCTGTGGCCAACCTAGTGTGGTTCCAGATTCCCTGTTGCTCCTGGGGTAACTTGCTACACGCCAAAGCATGCGTGGCACAGGCATTCCCCAGGGACAAGTGGCAGCGGCACAAGGTGTGCCACTGCTGTTTGTCCCCCGGGAACCAAAATATCCACACCATTTATGGACGATGCCTGAGAGTGCTTCATTGAACTTAGTCTGAAGATCAGCAGGGTGTTATCTCCAAAATTTCCTCCAAGCATCTGCCATGAACATCTTGTTACAGGGGCACAACTTGGGTAGGGAGTACAAGGCACCAAAAAGTCCCCTGCAGGAGGCACCCAAAAGAGCTGTGGGGCCTTTGCCATGAGGTGAGAAGTAAATCTAAGCTTAATTGGTTCACTGTTTAACTGGAAACAAGTAACGTGTCTGGGCTAGGGTTGGACATTACACACAAACTGGTTTAAGTGATCAGAAACTGGTTTAAACCTGTAACAGAGCAGATGTTCAGTGTACATAAACCAGTTTGAAAATGGCTGAAACTGGTTTGAGATAAACCTTGTTGAATGTAGTATTAGACTTAAATGATTTGGGTACAATTGGTTTATGCAATGTCTGTCCCAGACCCCTTATTGGTTTAAGTTAAATCACACTCCCCCAGCATTCTGGCATGCTCTCTGGGATGGGTGGGGCTCTCTGCTCCACAGCTGACCTAGCCCTTCCCTTCTGCTCCCTGGCTGGAGCTTGGCAGACTGCAGGCATCTGCCTGGCTCCCCACTGCTCCCTGCCTCCTCTCCCCACTCCCTGCTAGGCAGGAATTGCCCCCATCCCCTTTGATGGAGACAGACACCTCTCATCATTAGCTAGCAAACCACATACTGGCTATGGTCTGTGCTGTGGCAGACTGGATGAAAGCAGAATTAACAGGTAGCTGGTAATATCCCTCTGTTTTCTTAATGGGCTGATAAACACTGCACTGGGGGTAATGAACACTGTGTTATCAATTCCCTACTGGGCTGGTAGAATGTGTGTGGGGGGGACCCTTCCCTCATCAGTGTCTTGCCAGGGCCTGCCCAAGGCCCCCCCCTCCCCCACCCAGCTCAGTACTGTAGAAGGGAAGTGCCCCCTGGCTTCTAGCCTAAGCCAGTGCAGGCATGTGCCTGTGTTTCTGGGATGTCTGTACAATTACAAACTGATTCAGCCTAGCCATGTTAGACTAACCTGCAAAGATTGAATCAGTTCAGGCTCAGGCTTTTTGAATGTCTGTCCCTAGCCTTGTAGACATTGCCAGTACCTTGTTCCAGGGTACAAATGCCTAGGGAGTATCTACTCTAGTTTCTACAAGTGTTTTAACTACCTTGAGTTAATTAACAATCAATTCACTTTAGTTAGAAGTCTAGCATGGATTCTATCCTTAAGCTTTTAAGATATCCTTTACATCCCCACCTCAATCCTGTAGTTCCCTGGTGTATACAGAACTGGTATTATCTGCTTTCTGCAGAGTGCAAAAAACCCCAAATCTTGACCTTTCCTGTCTGCTCTTGGGAATTTGTGGGTGTTTGTAGATTTGTGAGAAGTGGCTGTAATACCTCTTTCAAAGATGTCATCTACCAGTCAGTTCTACATAATACAAAAGCACCAAAGGTATATGCTGAAAGGGCTACATCTAAAGTAGCTATATGTGGGCATGGGTGTGTATCTAATAAGTAAAACAACAAATGGCTAGATTTTGGAAAAATCTAAATTTGGTGAGTAAACTAGGAACATGTACTTGAAATATAGTACTGGTGTTTCCATAGTACAAGTAACTTTGTAGCTAGAAAATTAGGAGAAAAGTATCTCTTGTTTAAATGCATTTAAAGCAGTCTTTCTTTACTAACCCAAGTCATTCTCTGTTTTGCATGCCTATTCATCATGCATAAAGCTTCCAGTTAATGGACAAGTCAATCTTATGTGAATAATAATAGTTTTTAGCATCTTGCTTCCCCTTAGTATCATTTTCTAAGGTTCTGTCACGGTGTAGGGCACAGGAGCGGCCGTGATCTCGCTAGCGCCCCCTGCCGTGCCAAGTAGGCAATCCAGCACCCTCTTTTCTCTCCTGCCACGTCTTGCTGGTATATAGTTTTAGATGGGAGGCTGCCTTCGATCCCCTTGGGCACGGTGCTATATTTGTACTGGCCCCTATTCCATATGGGGCGACCTGGTGCACCCCAGCCTTATGGGCTATGCATGCCTCCAACCTCCCCTTTAGCATGCCCCAAGCCTCGCAGATGTACTGGACGTTCACTGGTCAGTTTGCTCTCCGCATCCTGACTGGCGCTCCCAGGCTTGCCATGCAACTGGCGCCTCCTGTAGGCGCCTCCCGGGTTTGTCACGCAACCAGCGCCCTTACTGGCGCTCCTGGGCTTGTCTATAGCCTCACCCGACTGGGCTTCTCCCCAATAGCTTTGCCCCTGCTGGGGCTTCTGATGTAGAGGCAGCACCCCACTGGGCTTGTCTCCCCACGCTCACGCGCTCTCACCCCCACTGGGGTTTCGTCGCCCGCGCTTCCCGCGGTATGCTACCCCCACTGGGGTTTCGTTGCCTGTGCTTCCCACGGTTGGGGCTCAGGTGGCCTGTAGCCGTGCCTGGCCCCCTGACCCTTCTTCTGGGTCCTATGCCTGCTTGGGCTCTACACCCGATATCGCCCCCGCTGGGCTGGGGTCGGTACACCCCTGTAGCTCTACCCAATGTCGCCTCACTGGGCTGGGGTCAGGACACCCCTCTAGCTCTACCCAATGTCACCCCACTGGGCTGGGGTCGGGACACCCCCCACAGTACTCTCTACCATGCTGGGAGCACCCCAACCTTACTGGGGAGCTCCTACTGAGGCTTCCTCCTTCCCCCTCATAGCCTCACCTGGTCCTCCGGTATAATGACACAAAACCAAGAAACGTAAAGCCATAAGCTGACCGGCTACAACACAAATAAGCCTCCCAGCTGGTCTTACCTAAACAAACACAAGTCATAAGCCAACTGGCTACAACATATGCTCCACGCTGCCCTGGCTACTCCTTATCTCCGTCAAGGTCCTCTCCACTCCACCCCATTCTCCAGACTATCAGGCGGTAGGGCAGCCAGGCTGGTTTACTCTGCCTGGCTCGGCTTGGCTCTACAGCAGAGGTGTTACTCCTTTGGCTGTCAGAGGGGAACTGCTCTGGCCTCAGCCCCTTCTGTTTATATGGGCCAGGCCCAGCCCCTGGCAGTCAGCTGACCCAATC
>NW_017728992.1:18092325-18092529 GCF_001723915.1 Gavialis gangeticus | reverse complement strand
AATAACCAACAGGGAACATAAATCCATGAGCCAACCGGCTATAACTCAAAATAAGCCTCCTGGCTAGAACATAATGGCTGTGCCCCAATGGCTCACCTTCCAAGCCTCCCTGTCAGGGTTCTCTCCGCCCCGTACCATGCTGCGGGCAGTTGGGCTGCTCTGCTCTGCTCTGCTCTGCTCTGCTCTGCTCTGCTCTGCTCTGCT
>NW_017728992.1:18081867-18091679 GCF_001723915.1 Gavialis gangeticus | reverse complement strand
AACCCAGCCTTATGGGCTATGCATGCCTCCAACCTCCCCTTTAGCATGCCCCAAGCCTCGCAGATCTACTGGACGTTATCTGGTCAGTTTCCTGTATGTACCCTGTGTGGCGCCCCTGGGCTTGTCACGCAACCGGCGCCCCTCTATTCATTAGCCCTCTCAGGCCTGCTAATTATATCCACCCCTGTCCTGGGGCCACTCAATATACTTGCCCTCCTGGGGCCTCTCTAAGTACATATGCCCGCTCCTGGGGCTTCACGCCCTCTCTTGGGGCTTTTCTCATACAGACTGTGTCCTATCGGACCAGTCTCCTCATGCTTATGCACTCTTAGGCCTCCCGGGCTTCTCAATATACCTATTCCCCTTCCGGGGCTTCTCCCGTATTTTCCCGGTTGGGGCTCAGGTGGCCGTAGCCGTGCCTGGGCCCCTTGACCACCGTCAGGGTATTTCGCCCTACTTGGGCTTCTCTGCCTATTGCCCACACAGGGCTGGGGTTAACACACCCCTAAACACAGCGCCACACCGGTGCACACAGCTGTGCCTACCCGGCACCGCTCACGGTACCCCACAGGGCACCAGGAACCCCCAGACTGCTGGGGAGCTCCCGTGAGGCCTCCTCGCACCCCTACAGCCTCACCCGGTCCTCCGGTAGTATTACACAATAACCAACAGGGAACATAAATCCATGAGCCAACCGGCTATAACTCAAAATAAGCCTCCTGGCTAGAACATAATGGCTGTGCCCCAATGGCTCACCTTCCAAGCCTCCCTGTCAGGGTTCTCTCCACCCCGTACCATGCTGCGGGCAGTTGGGCTGCTCTGCTCTGCTCTGCTCTGCTCTGCTCTGCTCTGCTCTGCTCTGCTGCAGAGCTGCTGTTCCTTAGGCTGCCAGAGGGGAACTGCTTCTAGGCTTTGGCCTGGGCTGTTTATAAAGGCCCGGCCCTGCCCCTTTGCGGTCATGTGACCAGCCTAGTTGCCCTGGCAACTAGCACCTGGGCTGCCTTAAGGAGTTTCTGCTGCCCTCATTCCCTCCTAGGAACAGGGTACCAGCGTGACCCTGTGACAGGTTCCATAAACTGCACCTGAATATAAATTGATTTATCAAAAGTTATTTTGAATATGCAGCATGATAGCAATATTAGACAGGCTTTCACTTTATTCAGTTCTTTTTCTCCCTTCTCCCATGTGAATTCTGAGAATGGTATGTAGGATGCATTGTCAATTAATATTTATTTATTACAACAATTAAATGTCTCTGCTATTGTCAGTTGCATCTACATGAAATATGCACAAAATGGCAGCAATGTTTTGGTCAAGGAGAATTTATTTTTTATTTCTATATTTTTTGCAGTAAATGTAGACCATCTCTAATATGCACACCACCCTCCCCCCTTGCCAAAAACCCAACTGTTTATACAGTTTTGAAATGGAGTGAGTGGTGTAGTAATAATTTAAAGAGTGTGTCTGTCCTTGGAGGATTTTTCTCTGAAGTTCAGCCATGCAGGAAAGGGTTCTGTGCAACTGCAACAGGTTTGGACATTGTATGGAATAAAAACTTTTTATAAGAAATCATTACCCAAAAATGTTACCATCTCTGGAAGCACGGTGATGCTAGCATTTTTTAACCAACAAGTATCGGGAAACTGCTTTTAGAGAAATTTCTGAATGAAATAAATAATATGGCAATGCCTCTTCCTAATGGAAACTGATCTCATAATGGTGCAAATGATGTTTTGCTTAATTGAGTACCTTCCTCTACCACTTCATTCTTTCTCACAGGGAGATAAACTCTATTGGCATTTCTCCTTTTGGTTGCATTTATACAGCCTTATGTCAGCACAGATGCATCTGTTATTGAAATCACACCCTGACCAATGTAGCACTGTTAGCAGGTCTCTTCAGTATAGGATTGGCATCTTATTTTTCAGAAATTAGGTATATGTAATATGGTGGAGGCCAAAAGTTGCTTTGTTTGGGGAAGGAATTCTATGGAACACTGCAGTGTTGTGATATATTTTTATAAGTATAAAGATATAAATTAAAATACAAATTACAATATATTTCAAAGATAATTTTCCATGTCTAGAAACTAATTATTGGAGAATTGTCTTAAATTTCTCCCTCCCCCTTTTGCTGCAGCAGGGGAGCAGGCAGCTTGCTGCTCTATCACTTCCCCTCTTCTCTCCTTCTGCCCCCCCCTTCCCCTCCTGCCCCCCATGTTGCTTGCCTTAATTCATGGATCTGGTTTTGGTCAGGCAACAGAGGTGACAGCAGTTCTAGCCCTACCCCTCCACTGCTCCAGACTTTTGATATGGAGCTAGAGCTGTAGCAGCTGCCTGCCCCAGACAGGTACTGAAATCTAAGACAAGGTTTCTTTGTCCCCACATTGAATGTGGGGAAAGAACATCATCTTGAATTGAACTAAATACAGTACATGGAACAACACAAAGACATACATAATGGTACAGGAAGTCAAAATGGTAAAGTGTCAAGATACCAGCTGGAGAGCAGATGACAAGATGGTTAAATAGGCTAGGCTGAAACTGTATTTGAGTTAGTTTTTAGACTATTTTTATGCAGATCTTACATTTCTATATTAGAGCCACTGACTGAAGTGATCTTTAACTAGAACAAGCTGCTTTTGCTTACACTTGCAATGGAGCTTCTTTAATGGTTGTTACACAAGCTCTGGGACATAGCATACTTCAACCACAACCACATTTTCTGGCGTCAGGTTTAGGTAGTAAAGAGATGGTTCTGTGCCAGTCTGGGACACCTCGTTACACAAAGAGAATAGCGCCTGGCCAAAAAAAGTGACTGAAAAGAACATTTAGGCCAACTTCAGGAAAGAGGTGTTTAGGTCTTTGGAATTCTGAGAATGCAATCAACTGAAGTTTGAAAGGTCTAGAACAGTGGTCTCCAAACTTTTTTGATTGTGCACCCGTATCAGTAAAAAAATTTTGAGCACGCAGCCCCAATATATGTCACAATACGTTGAAAGCAAACAAATGAGTGTGGGCACCACTGTCAACCCCTCCGCTTTGTAGAATTCCCACTTTTCCCTCAGGATACCTTGTTGACAGACAGACCGAGTGAGGGTGCCAGTGTCAATCCGTATATTAAATATTAGTAAAGCTTAATTTCTTTCTTATTTTTTTTTAGATAAAAAATAAATATAAATAGAAGTTCTAATATTTTCTTCCCGCACCCCAGTGGATTGTCTTGCACACCCCACTTTGGAGACCACTGGCCTAGAAAATGAAAGTCTGTCCTCTTTACTGGAAAACCCCAAACAGATGTTTTTTCTCTTCGCTTTCAGAGTTGTTCAAGGGATGCATGGAGGACATTTATGTACTTGAGTAACTTTCAAATTTTTGAACATATGTTAAATCACAAAACTAAAAATAGTTGCATCTAGGACAGTGCCATAATTTACTTAGGGGCATATCTCTACTGGAAAGTGTGTGGTTTTGCAAGGGGGACAGAATTTGGATAGGCTGCTCAGAACAACCAACCAAGAACCTGGTCAGGAGCCCTGGTAGTAAAATTTAGTACTGTGTGTATTCTGAATCATTTCCAACTTGAAGCAGATTTTACCATAAGTTAATGGAGGCCAACGTTTTTGGCAAGTGTAAATCCTGCTCCTTCCCCGAGTATTACTC
This sequence comes from Gavialis gangeticus, assembly GCF_001723915.1. Lineage (NCBI taxonomy): Eukaryota > Metazoa > Chordata > Crocodylia > Gavialidae > Gavialis > Gavialis gangeticus. The sequence continues at coordinate 18,088,017 of NW_017728992.1, read as the reverse complement.
TAATCCTCATCTGTTGCCTAATTTGCTGTTCTTTCTGCTCCTTGACCTATTTGCAGCTGTGCTTCTTGTTCCCTCCATGATCTATCACATGCCAATGGCTGCCTGTGGAATTTGTGATACATGCTGCAGATTGGCTATCTTTTCCTAAGGCTTTACAGACATGAGTGAAGTATTGCTCCTGCCTAACGTAATTTTGACAAAGAATGTTTACATGCAAACCAATGTATCATGGTGGCCCTCGTGGAGAAAGGCAGTTGGATGTCAGTCCTGATATAGTTTATCAAAGCCGATTCTAGTTCAGCTTGAAGGTTTGCTTCAGAACGTGAGACTTGACTTTCACCTCCACATGGATTCCCAACCGCTATAGCTCCAGGGATGATTCTGGGTCTTTAAAACATTCCCTCTTGGGACTTGCTATCCTAAACTTCAAGCACAAGGACATCCCTTCCTTCTGAAAATACTGCCTTGAAGCACTTGTATGTTACCCTGTTCTGGAAGGCTAGGGACGGAAGTTGCACATAAACTGGTTTAAGTAATCAGAAATGGGTTTAAACCTGTAACACAGGGACAGGCAATTATTTTGGGTGGAGGGCTGCTTACTGAGTTTTGGCAAGCCATTGAGGGCTGCGTGACAGGCAGCCAAGGGCAGATAAATATTAATTTTCTAAATTTTTTTAGGGGCCCATGGGCTGGATAGAATGGCCTGGTGGGCTGCATTTTGCCCACCCCTGCTGTAGCAGAAGTACAGTGCATATAAACCAGTTTGAAAATGGTTGAAACTGGTTTAAGATAAAGCTGCTTTAATGTAGTATCAGACTTAACTGACTTGGGTCAAACTGGTTTATGAAACTTCTGTCCCAGGCCACTTCCTGGATCAAGTTAAATTGGAGTCCCCCAGCATCCCAGCATGCTTTCCAGGGGCTGTGCTGTCTGCTTCAGCAGAAAAGGGTTGGCAAACCCTGGTTGGGGTCTGGGCCCAGGGAGGGGAGGGGTTAAAGTTCCCTTCCCCCAAGTACAGAGCTGCCCTGCCCAAAAATTCATGCTGGCTGTGACTAAACTACACATCCCAGAGGCACCTGGAGGCAGGAAAAGCAAACCTGCGGAGTCCTGCTTTTGTGATTCTAGACTGAAAATCCCAGAGACCTCGGGGGCAGAAGCAAACACACAGCCCGTGCTGGCTATACGCCGGAAAGCTGTGCTCTAGTGCCCCCCAGCTTCTGGCCTAAGCAACTGCAGGTATGTGGCTGCATTTCCTGAATCAAAAGTGAATGTCTGTCAAATTGTTTCTCAGTTTAATCTCTGCAGCTTAGACTAACCTGCAAAGACTGAATTGATTCAGCCTCAGGCTTTTTGACTGTCTGTACTTAGCTGAAAGGTATATCTGCAACATAAAGGCCTAAGTTATCTGGTGGCTGCAAGGGAGCTACAAGCAACTTTACATACAAATACAACATGCAGACATCAACCTTCAAGTGCAAATGAGCATCTCTGTCTGTACAGAGGCTTGTTGACTTCATACAGTTATACAAATTCACTTCTTCCATTCTGTTTACACAATCATGGCTGGAGATCTGTATCAGGAAAAGAATAATTGAAGAGAAAAACAGGTGAAGGTTATAGATGAAAAGAACCCATCCCACCTTATTTTCAATTCTGGAATAAAAAATATTCTCATTCTGGGGTGGGTTTACAGGAATAAAAAATATCTTCAAAATGGGGTAGGTAGACAGAACTGCTAGCTAACTAAAATTCACTATTTCTTACCATCTGAATAACTAATGTGTAACTGGTCATCATCTGCCATGGTAAAGACCCTTCAGGATAAGCACCCACAACAGATCATTTCTGTTAAGAGATGAGATACAGATTTTTAAAACTGCCATTACCTTTTGTACTTTTTGTGCTTGCATGCCATATGCATGCATGTATGTATATATAATGAAATTTTCCCCAATATTAAGAGGTAGTTTTAAACAGTTCCTCTAAGTTAGCATATACCTAGCAATGTTGCTCTGACAGTTAGAGACAGTAGTAAAGACGTTGGTCTTCATAGGTGGTTGGTTATAGCTGTGTTGGTCTAAGGACATAGCAAAAAGGTTCTTTGTGTAGATGTGACGTTTTATTAGACCAACAGCATAGGTGTTTTTCATATCACTCTCTGCAGAGTTAAATTTATGGTTTCTGTGTATCATCAAATAGTTGTTTTTCCCTTCTGTTTGAGTCTCCTACTGCAACAACTAGGGCAGAAATTAATAAAAACAATGGTCAGAAGTAATTGGGGACAGGCATGGAATATGAAGCTATTTTTCCTTTACTTCTTCTTTAAACTAGATTTAAGGTTTTCTTCAAATATTGTTCAAATGAGATGATACAGTGCACATTTACTATAATACCGACAATGGTAGCTTCAAATTTATTCATTTAAAAATATGGCCTTTTTCCCCCTGAAAAATGTACTACCCAAAGCTAGGTTAGTAATTTTCATAATGCAGCAAAAGTGTTAGCGCTGAAGAGACCCAGAGAAGAACCAGCATCACCCATTTTCTTTTGAATGGGCTAGCATCTGAAAGCTGAAATAGGAAAAGAAAGCAGATCACATCCCAGGATTTCCTTTATTTCCTTCCATTTCCTCTCTTCTTTTTCTTCCTCCTGCTGGGCTGCCACTACCTCTCTGGAGATAATTGTGAGGAGGTAACAGCGCCCTATCCCAGTAAGTACTGTGAAACCTGTTTCCTAGAGACCAGCTTCTCCTGATGGTTGCTTCAGAAAGAATGATGTCACTTGGTAGTATAAAGGCCTCTCATTACTGCCAGTTCTTTGAGTCTAAGTCATTTGCCGTCCTTTGTCTCTGATTGCCAGCTAACTGCTTCACAATAGACTCAGTTATATAGAAAGGCTAATTTTAGCCAGGAATAATTAACAGGGTCTTGCAGAGAACTTGCTGAGCTTTAACCCTTTGCTCCCTGTGTTAAAATGTCAGTTTAAAAATTTATAAGGAATTATAAATCATCTAATTTAGATAAAGCATAACAGATAAAAGCTGTAGATGGATTCATGCACCTTCTACAAATAATGGGTTCACTACAAAAAAAAAAATTATTAAATATTGTTCAACTTTAAATACAATGACATCTATTTGGAAGTGACTGTAGAAGAGAGCCAGAAATTGAGAAACCCTGCATTATGCTGTATCCTGATGTGTGCATAAAACTATTTTTTTAAAAATGAATTGAAGAGGGCTGTAAAAAGGCAGGAACACAACAGATTGATGGATAGGTTGGAAATGTTTGTTTTGTTGAATATGGAAGCTTGGGTATGAAGATTACCATCAATCTGTAAAGTAAATGAGATAACTTTGGAAAGATATGAGATGACTGTGGCATAATTTAGTCATAAAAAGTAATTTATGAAGGGTTCCTTTTTTTCCCCACAAAGTCATTATATTGGTCTGGGGTTGAATAAATGACTTTCATATTGTGTTGTCAAGGATAGTTGTTGTAACCATTCACTATCCAATTGTGGCTTTTCTGTACTATTTTCTTTTTTGTTTCTTTCTAGTGCCTGGATATTTTTTAAAGACACTGTGAGTGATGATTTCTAACCCCCTATCTCCTCTCTGTAAACTTTGTTGCAACAGTGGTCATTGGGAAAGGTGGGAAGCGATGAGCTGTGGAGGAGGTTGATGAGGTTGGTATCAACCTCACTGCTACTCTTTGCTCCGTGTTCCCTCGGGATATTCTGGTATTGCTAATGCAGGTAAAAAATAACAGTATATAGGTAAAGAGCCTCATTGGTGCTGAGATTCTTGTATGTGGTTGGTGAATTTTTCGTTTGCTACCAGGACATGAAGTAGTATCTATTTAAATAGGGCTTAAGAGTATAGTATCTGTATGAGAGAGAACTTTAAAATACATTACTGTATTATTTGTATGTGCTTGCATGTTCAAGCAAATTGTGCATCACATGTAAAATGTATTGACTATGTTTACTCTGTAGGTTTCTTGGATTGTTTTATTTGCCCACATAAAAAATGACTTGTATAGCCCAAGAGGAAGTTGAATTATTCTTTTCTGCCCTGCTTAATATTTAAAGAGTATATCTCTTGAGGCTAGCCACGTGCAATATGTTGTTGTTCATTTTGCTCTATAGCATTAGCTGTTGGCCACTGCTGGAGACAATGATTGGGTACGACAAATGTTATGAAGTCCTAGCAAGGAGTAAAGAGCAACTCTGCTTTGAATGTTGATTGGTTGTGTGCAAACAGAATCCTGGGTTTCCCTGTTTACGTTGGTCTTTCCAAGGCACCTTTTGCACATATAAAAGGAATAAAGCAAAGCAAAAATCAGCGTGGAAACTGAAAGTGAAACTTACATTTGGCGAGTGTATCCTTACTGCTGTTATGGCAAATGAGAGAACTAGTTTAGATTTAATGTACTCTGTTGCTTCCAAGTATTAAATTGGTAGAAATTGGTGTTGCCATTGGAATTCAGTTAAATTCACCTCATGTGAAAGACTGAAATCCAGATCATTCTAAAGCTGTTCATTGACCAGGAGGAGTGCAGGAGGAAATCTGTATTGTATAGTCCTGGAGCCTTCTGGTACGTAGGAATGGATGGGACCTGCTGTGTCACTGAATCTAATTTGCTGCCGTCACAGGCAATCGTATTATATAATACCTTTCATAAACCACCTATGTTTTTTTAAAAGTTTTTTTTCTTACAGGAACCTGCTATTCAATGAAAATCGCATCCAGGAGAGGTGGAATTTTAAGGTTTTAAGACTGCACTTGTATTCATATTTAAACAAATATATCAACACTGTGAAATGTGCCATACTTTAAAAGAATGAGACCAGGGTTTCTGATTTAGTTGTCAGCAGAAGGCAGGGGAGAAAAATGTATTTCAGCTCAAGTGAAGAAGAAAAGGGCCCAGGTAGTAAGTTTTCCACCCCACCCCCCATAGCTTTTTAGTTTTAGACAGCCCAGCTGAGCAACCAGTGTAATGTTACAGTTTACATCAGTAGTCACTGTCAGAGGCTCCACAACTGGCAGAAGCAGGATACACTTGGCTGGGTTGAGTCACACCCCCTGCCACCCAGGCTGGGCTGGGTGAGTGGGGTCACAGCCTGAGCAGCTTGTCTGGGAGCTGGGTGGGGCAGGGCAGGCAATGAGAGGGAGGGGGCCAAGTAGATCCTACGGTGCCAAAAAGTGATCTTCATCATAAAAAGTTTGGAGACCACTGGTTTACATGATCATTGAAGATCTGGCCAGGGAGAAAGTGAATTAAGGTGCAGGGATTCTACAGTGTACCCTTAAAGGAAAGGCTTTTAGACACTGTGGCAGGAGGTGCATAAGACATGCTAAGTTTCGCATCTTTTTGCAGACTTCCTGGCACTGTACCATTTTTAGTGACATGAGGCACTAAGGCACTGCTTCTTGGAGATTTAATCCCTGGCTTCAGCTTCTTTGTTTCTCATCTTGGTTACTTCTGGAGATGTATCCCTTGTTGGAGCTATTTCTGGCTTGTGACGAGAAAGACTAAATGTGTTGTTGTCAGGAGACTTTACTTGTTCCACTGGAACACTCAGGGCCATTAGGTTGAAGAAGTGCAATGAGGCTTAAATGTGTGCTGCTTGTTTCAACGTGCCAGCATCTCCTGCTTTACTTTGGAAGGTCCTGCTATGTCCTGGCCTGCATACTGAACTAGCCTTCCTACTGTCTTCACAATTAACTGTTGTAAACTGAATTTACCCGTTGTTGATTTCAAATTGCTGCCCGCTAGCACTTTAGCCATCTGTCGGCAGTTCCCATCAGCCTCTTTTCATTCATGTCTGTTGTGCTACCTGGGAAGCAACAGTCTACCCTGTGCTACCAGGGAAGCAACAGTCATTAAATGTTATTATCTGGTGATGGGTCTCTGTTGTATCTCCAAAGTAGTGCCATTCATATATTGACAATTCTTGACAGTCATTTTATGTGAGCCCTGAACTATGCGACCTACACCCAGTTGTTACTTCAGGTCTGCTGGTAGGAAATTAATCTCTTCATAGCAAGTACATAACAATAAAGGCAAATGCGTGGAAGGGGAATTTACTGCTCTTAATCATTAAAAAGAATATTATTATTATTATTGTTGTTGTTATTATTAACAA
>NW_017728992.1:18076646-18076867 GCF_001723915.1 Gavialis gangeticus | reverse complement strand
CCCAGGGATGCCCTCTCCATCTGGATCAGCACCATGTCACACCACCTGTGTACCCAGAGGCCCTGCCAGCGACCCCCCTCTGGATAACATCTACTAGACAAGTATCCCTTTCCAGCCTGGATAGGTAGATATTACCTGCACACCTCCTCCTACAATTTGGACTCTCTCTCTCTCTTTCTCTCTCCTCCTGGATTTCAGTGGACTTCAGCCCCTGCACCAAG
>NW_017728992.1:18063837-18076319 GCF_001723915.1 Gavialis gangeticus | reverse complement strand
CCTCTCCTTGCTTTCATGCTTTCCGTGCTGCCTGCTGCTTTTCCTGTCATTTTCTGCTGCCTGTCTCTCTGTTTTCAGGCTCTCCCCCCGCAGCTTCCTAGCTCCTATTAGCTGTCCTGCAGTTCTCTCCAGCTTCCAGCACGTACTGCCACTCTCTGCAACTTCTCTAGCTGCCCCAGAGCCATCCTCTGGCTCCCCACACCCAGAGCCCCACTTTAACACCCACACTTTCCTTTAGTCCTATTTTTCCCTCTCCCTACCTACCTTTTCAGCTCCCCCGTAGCTGTGCTGGCATTGCTTCCCTGTTCTGCAGGCTTTGGGCGTTATCTTTTAATTAAGATCAATTAACCTTAAGTTACCCCCAAGCCTCAGTTCTTCAGCCCAGGTCCCTGTAGTCTACCAATTCTAATCCCGGTTCTGGCAACTTTCACTCCCTACACTTCTACTTTCTTACCTTAACCTTTCCCCAGGTATCCCAAGTACACCAAGCACATACATACATACACATCACAATACCCAACTTAGGAACTCATCTGTGGGTATGTGTAGGTGGGTGGTATGTGTGTAAATTAGTGAATACACTTATATATACATATATAGATATCATTGTGTGCGTGTGGTATATGAATTAGTAATCCACATATGTGTATTGAATGTGCAGGTGTTGGTAACTGGTAACTGATTCTGTCTAAATTTGGTGTGTGTAGTGTGCATGAACATAAACTAATTATTTTGAACGTGCATGTATCTGAGTCGCTAGTGTGAGAGAGAGAGAGAGAGAGTGTATGTGTGTGTCTGTGTGTATATATATTATACGTGGCATTGTGTGCATGATATATGAATTAGTGATCTGTGTCTAACTTTTGGGGTATATAGTGTATGTGCCTGAGCTGGTAGTGTGTATGCCTAATAGGGGTGTATGCACCTAGTGAGTGTGTGCTTAATTGATTTTTATGTGTGCATGTGCAGTTGTACACCACACCTTCCTGTCTAACAGCACAATATTGAGATCCTGAGCATTGGCCTGACCCCTCAGGGCAACGTGTACATACTGGCTACATCCTAGACAGCTTGTCGTTTTTCCAGAGACTAACATTTGAAGGTAAATATAAAATTAGTAGTATTAAATATTGCCTAGCCTCACATCTTTACTCTAAAAATACAAATCTTAATTAGAAAACTGCTCTCAAATCTTAATTAGAAAATCTCATTTCAGATTAATACATTTGAGTGCAGCAAGAGATGTAGATTGACGGAACAAACAACTAAAATGAGTCTGGCAACATTTCATAATTCAGTGGCTTGGTTGGAATTTAGTAACTAATGGATGGTAGGCAAAACCAGTGTTTTCCTTTTTCTGTTGGCAAGATTGTTAATCTATGGTAGGGTTTTTTACATTTTTTGATGCATAATCAAATGTAGCTGTAACCAAGAATCTTTGAGATGTCCTGTAGTAGTATTCATTTTTATTTTCTATCAAAAGAACCTTTTTGTTTTGTAATGATGTAGTAGTAGTAGTAGGCTTTTATTCAATTAATTAATTACAGTTAATTTAAGAGCTGTGTATACTTGCTTTAGCATCTCTAATTGATATGTTTCCCCCATGAAACTGTGCTTGCATTTGCTATGAGGCATATGAAAAATCATCTCCAGATAAACCACTCTTTCAAGTTGCTTAACAAGCTTTCATGTCACTTCCTTATTTGTGTGACAGAAAAGACCACAGTTCTTCAGGTATTGTGATTTCTAACTTCCTGTCTTCCAAGTTTTATGGGGCTGGGTAAGGATTTTGAATTACATTTCAATCTTGAGTTAAGTTCTGGTTATTCACTGTTGTCTTAGACAGAACTATAAAGAACAACCCCCAACATGTCCTTCATGGCTCTTCAGAAATATTACATTTGAAAACTGGGACTTTAAAAGCAGATTTTTCAGGCATTTCACTTTGCTGTTAATACCATTTCCTGATGCCTACATATTTCTCTCTGTCAGTTTAAGACTTTTTGGCATTCATGTCTGTTGCCCATACTTCTAAGAGATTAATGTTCACCTGAAAATATCTTGGAATCTTGGAAGGATTTGGCCTGAATAATTGTACAACTCATTTAGAAACATAGACTTTTGAGGATATAGTTGAAATTGAATTAAAAAAAATAAATGCTGCCTTTTTTTTATTTTAACCCTTATCAGGAATGGCTTACTGGAAAGTCACAATATAAGAACAGGAAATTCACCTTTCACTTTAACATGTTTTGGTTGTTACCACAGCACAGCAATGGCCAAAGCTGCTCTTTTCTTTAGAGCTTGCTTGTATTGTTACAGCAAAATATGAAAGTCCAGGAAGCAGAATGTAAAAGTCCAGGAGGGATAGTAACAGGGAGGAAGAAATGCTCAAGGAGTAGTCAAATACGTAGAGAGAGAACCAATGGGAGAAAAAGGTTTTTAAGGAAGAGGGTATGAGCAACCCAGCATTGAAAGCCAGAAAGATGGAAATGTGGGCTTTATCTAGGCTTTATTGGGAAGAAATCTTTGGAACTATTTTCAGTGAGAACTGCTTCAAGAGAGTACTGTGGTCAGAAGCTAGATGGGAGGCAATCCAAGTGGGAATTAGATAAGGGAAAATAACACAAAGGTTTCGGTACAGACATTAAAAAAGCCTGAGTCTATGCAGCTTACAGAAAATCACATCAGTTTTGATGGGTATAAACAGAACACACATTTACCGTTTGCTGTGGGGGAAAGGGAGGGGGTGACAAATCTTAGACAGGGTTCACTATTTTCAAACCAGTCTGTGCATACCAAGCGTCTGCTTTGTTATGGGGGTAGACAGGTTTTGTGTGCTGAATTTTTGTTCTGTTATGGGTATAGACTGGTTTCTGATCACTTATGTCAGTAAAAATGTAATGGATGTACCTGGCCACAGTGTTCAGTGTTAATTCAAAGAGCTTGAAGTGAACAGGAAGAGTGCTGAAAGGGCAAATGGAGAGACAGGAAAGTAGTTTATTGAGGATAAGGGTCACTGGAGGTTTCTTTTATGCTACTAGGTGTCAAGCCATTCAGCTTGCCAATATCAACCTTATCTTACCCAGTTTCTGTCTTGTATATTTTCTCTTGTGTTTCCCTATTTATCCCATTGTTTAACATCTCAACTATGTTAGCTTCTCCTGTTGCTGATGCTGACTTTTCTCAGTTCAGCTCACATCTGTTATTTTTACCTTTTAATCAATAAGGCTAAACTCTTTCTTCAGATCCTCACATGGTATTACTGGAAAAGTCAGTATGAACATAGATTCTATGTGACAAGGAGAGGGAGAACATCGGTAAACAGCCTTCATTATCTTGGAGTAATACCTTCTTTCAGTCAGTCAGGACATGATGGGCTAAATTCTTCTCCTGTTTATACCAGGGTATTTTTGAAGTGGCTTCTTCAAATAGTGGCTGTTCATAAGCCCTTCCTGAGAGATGCATGTAGGGCAGCCCTGAAACTTCAAGGTGAATGTGTGATGGGAGGGAGGCTTGCTTTTAACCTATCCCAATGGAGATCCCTGTCCATAGGCTGAATCTTGTTGGCTGCATGCTGGGTAATGGCACTGTTGTGCTTAACATCCTGCAGACAGACATAACAAAGGAACCAATCCCTTCCCCCAAATCACTTACATCTTGTATTCTAATAGGTGGGGCATAGAGGGAATATGACAGACAGGGACACACAAAACAGTACTGAGATAGCAAGTGTCAGCCACAGCACACAAGATGATTAACCACTATGAAATGCATTTATCTGAGACTTGAGGCAAATCACAGAAGTTTAGGGCAGGAAGGGACCTTGTGAGTTCATCAGGTCCAGCCCCCTGTTGTGGGCAGGAAAGACTGCTGGGGCCAAATAACCCTAGCAAGGTGTGCATCCAGTCTCCTCTTGAAGATCTCCAGGATAGGCACTTGTACACCACCTCTGGCAGTCTATTCCAGTCTGGTCACGCGAACCTTGAAGAAGTTTTTCCTTGTATCCATTCTGAAACCTCCTTCCAGGAGTTTATGACCATTGCTCTTGGTTTTACCCTGGGGCATTCTGGTGAATAGTTGTTCACCTAGCCCCTGATGCTCACCCCTGATATATTTGTAAAGCTGCCACCCGAATCCTCCTGAAGTCTTCTCTTTTTCTAGGCTGAACAGCCTCATATCTGTCAGCCTTTCCTCATATGGCTTGCTAAAGATAAGATGAGGAGTGTTCATTTTTGAGTGTTCAGTTTGAGACACTGTGGTGGTGACTTTCAGATGGGCTGGATACCTAGGCAGCGTTTGTTAACTCCAGGGTCATGATCCAAAAGTGGGTTGCAATAATATATGAAGGGTCATGAACAAACCTTTAAAAATGGATTCTCCTTTAAAGGAGAAAAATGTGGGAAATGGTGGCTTTCCTCTTGCAGGCTAGCAGAGCTCCCAGACACACTCCACCACCCCCTGCTACACACATTAGAGGCAGGGGGTAGCAGCTCAGGAGTGAGGGGCACTGGGTGGAGACTGGCTATCAATGTTTACAAATGGGTCCTGGTCCAGAAAAGGTTGAGAACCAAACCTAGAGCTCCTAGTCTGACAATCTTGGGTGAAGGTATCCAAAGCCAGAGGCCACTTTGGAAAATGCCAGTTTACTAAACTCTTGTTTAGCCACTCCTTCCTTCCTCCCTTCTGCCCTCCCTTCTTTCACATAAAGATAGGAAGGAAAACATTTATTTTCTAAATTCATGGTTTTTGTATTGATGAAGTGTTTTTGATTAGGTGGAGTTTATGGAAGGGATAGCCAAAAATTATATGAATATTTTATCAATAGAAAATGATTGAAGTTACAGCTGACATGGCAGAAAGTTTTTGGATGGATGAAATGGGAACAGAAGTTGTATCTTGGATATTACTGCAGGCCACCTCAACATAATGAGATGCAAAGCAAGGATGCTTTCACAGGTAAGGGGGCTCTTAAAAAGTCAGTGTATTTGGATTTCAACTATACCCCGAAGCTCTGGGAAAACAAAGAAAAGAATAACTTCCAGAGAGATGATCCGAGACTTCAGTCTGATATTGACATATACTGATGGGCTAAAAAGAGCTTGAGGCATTTCTAGACTTAATGGAATTGATTGATTTTATGAAGGCTCTAATTTGTATACAATTCTTTAGAGCCATCCATGATTGTGCAGGGGAGAAGCAAATAAAGCTAGTTGTTGTTTACAGAAGCTTTATTTCATCATAAGGTAGTCTGATGACCCACATACAATTTTTCTTAGTGTTTGTGCTTACAGCAATAAATCTAAATGCTCTTTTCTCTTAGTATTGTATTTTTGTCTCTGGGATATTTAGGTTTTTGGAGACTGTGTACAGCAGAACTGCATATTTAACATTTTGCTGAACTTTCTCCTTTCCCAGAAAGTAAGAAACTGATTGTTGACTATTGCCTTCATGAAGAAGCTGTCTTTAATTCAAAGTATTGAACAAAGTATAGTTTTATTGCAACAAACATAGAAACGCTTCCAAATTGAGGATACCAGAAACACACTTACAGAATCTCTACAGAGTGTTCAAATGGTCCTATAATACATTCTCTGGTGGATGATGCTAAATATGTCTGTGCATCACAATGCACTGTTGGGACTCTAAAGGGCACATCTACACGGGATGTTTACTGTGTGGTAATTTAATTAACTGCACAGTAGACATCTCAGTCTCTACGGGTGTGCTTCTGTTAGGCTGAAGTAAACTAATTTACTCCAAAGCAGGATAGTACTTGTAAATACTCTAGAGCAGTGCATGTGTAGACATGGCCCTGGCTGGCTGAGGCACGAGTGTACTTCAGTGTGGGGGCTTCCTGCTGGCTAGCCCTGTACTGAAGCACCCTTGTACCCCAGCCAGCCCCTCTGCATGCAGCACATTGAGCCAGTGGGAGCAGCCTTGGCCTGTCAGGTTGACCCCTCACACAGGGACTCCCTGACAGCTGGGGCTGCTCTGACCTGGCTCAGCATGCTGCAGTCTTGGGTGCACATTCGGATAGCAATAAACTCTGGGGCTTATTGCTCCTGGGCACACATTCAATAAATTCCAGAGTCTGTTGCTTTGCATTAATTGCACATGTCGACATGCCCAAAATAGGATAGATAAAATAGTACAGATATCTCAGCTGGGGTTAATGAGGTCTGCTGAGAAGCAGGGCATATTAGCCTATTGTAACACTAAACTATGATCACATTGTTTCCAGTGTCTGAGTCCAAATCAGTTATCTCCCAAGAAATGACTATCCATCAGGCTACAATTATTCACTGAGAATTAGTTTGGGTGTCTTTATATTGCACTAACCTGTTGTTTGGTCTTATAACTCTTTAGTTCTAAGCTTTGAACTGTATCATTTTTCTTAAGGGGGTGCTAACATTGTAGCAGGAATTTCCTCTTTTACTTTCTTGCATACCTTGGCCTCCTACCTTGACAAAACCTGAAGTAACCACTGAAAATATGAAGTAACTTACAATAATTTGGATTCCATGTAAATATGTAAGAAAGTTACTGTGCTTATTTAGGGTTTTGGGGGACAGGGGAGTGAACTGAGAAAGAGACAAAATTCAGCTTTTATCAAGAGAAATAAAAAATGTTAATATTTTTATTATAAAAATATTGTTTTGTTTTGTTTGTTTGTAAACAAATTATCCAAGACAAAGCATGTCATGCTTAAATCATGCTTTACTTAGATTGTAATATGCATTACTATGAGTTAAAAAGTTTTCTGAGCAGTTGTATGATAGTGCTTACAACAATCCAAGTAAAACATGTGATAAATTTCCAGAACCATTGAAGAGCCCGATGCACTACAGGGGCTGGGACCAACAACAAGCAGTTTGCTGGTGCTAATCCCAGCAGCACACAGGAGCCTACTCCAGTATGGCCAACCCCACCATGTCAAAAATCCAGAGATGCTTAAATAAAGAGATTTGTTCGGTACATCATGAGAGAGTCTTTTCCAACTGCCCCACTGGGGTGTGCAAAATGGGCCATATTCAATTCGGATTCGGCCTGAATCGGGGACAGTGATTCGATTCATTGATTTGGATTACTGTTCCCAATTTGATTCAGCTGAATCTGAAGACTTGATGCTACTTCAGAGAATCAGCGATTGAGACCTAGACACAGCTTTAAATGTTTTTTCTACATACCTCAAGGTACCAGGTGCAACCCATGAATGCTTGGCGATTGGCCACAGGGGGACCCTGGACTGAGAGACTTGGTCTCAGGGGGACCCTAAAAAGGTTGGAGACCACTGTCATAGCTGTTTGTCAGTTCCAGTGGCCTTGTTGCACTGGAGTTCCCCAATTGTATTACCTCTGTGGAGCAGCTGGACATTAGCTCAGCATGAGTTAGGTAATACGATCTGGAGATATTTCTTACTGCCTTGGCATTTAGCACAATTTACTGATTGAATGCACAGATGCTCCTGTTTTATGGGCAGTTAACACATCCTAAGTGTAACCTATGACAACCCCCTTAAAGTTTGTCAATATAGGGAAAATCTTAATAGTTCTGGTGTTGCGTCTCTGTAATCTTACAAATTTATCAATACTCCTTGCGGTGTGGCCACCAAAAATCAGGCATGGTATTTGAGTAGCAGTCACACTAAAGTTAATGTAACACCAGCGTCTCTAATAGTCCCTGTTTATATATCTAAGGATAGCATTAGCTCTTTTGGCCATAGTGTAGCACTGGGAGCTCATGCTCAGCTGTTTGTCCACCACAATCCCAGGTTAATTTTCAGTCCTAGAAGTTTTTCCTCAATTTTTTTGTTCATAGAAAGGAAACACCTTTTATATAGATGTGTCACATACACACATATAATATGATTTCATGTTTGGCTCTGAAATTCTTATCGTTTGTTTGATAACTGAGCATAAGCAATGCAAACCACAATGTCTGTTCTCTTCATTATTTTTGACTTCTCCCAATCTTTCTTGTCATCAGGAATCTCCTATTAGTAATGATTATTTTTTCTCCTGGTCATTGATAAAAATATTAAATAGAACTGGCCCAAGAATGAATTCTTGCAGGGACCCCATTAGAAATAGTGACACCCAGGCTTAGCCAGAGCTTCGGTTCTTTTAGTATGCGCTTTGTTGGTTTTTGTATTCTAGTTTCTTAATTCAGATGTCATACAATACTAAGCCAAATGCCTTACAAAATCAGTTATCCCACCACTGTTACCTTTATCTGTCATGGTAAGTTTCCCTTCTGTGTTCTCTTCCTGGCTTCAAAAAATCTGCTTTCCAGCACACTGATGAATGGGTAATAACTTTGGGTTTTTATATCAACAGAGCATTTGCAGTGGTTCTCTTTCTACTTCGTCTGCTAAGTACCTTCAGTACAGTTCTCCTTCATTTAGTTTATACAGTAAAATTAAAATCTATTATTCATAATGCATTTCAAATGTTCCATTGACTTGTGCATAATAACTCTTAATTTCTTATTGATCTAGTATTATATGCCACCCACATGCTGTGTAGAGAATTCTTTTTATTACATCTGCAGGTAGAGATATTGATCCCAACATGCAGAAGTATCTTTGGTTGCCCAGAAGGGCTCTATATTTGTAGGTCGGCTGTCTCGGTGGCACCATCCATATATGGGTTACATTATGTTCTCCGTATGCTACCTGCATCTTTTGCTATTTAAACATCTTTTTAAATTGGTCTCAAGCTGCATATTTTTCACTTGTTGCTTGATCCCATACATGTTTAAATGTGAATATTCATGTAAATAAGCCCGCTTGAAAGATTTTTTCAGAGGAAGGACCTCTAATAGGAACAAAACTTAATGCTTACATAGCATTTTTTCTGAAGTGGATCTCAGAGCAGTTCACAAAGAAAGACTATCTTCATTTTCTTCATTTATGGAAGTAAAAATTACAGTTCAGTAAATATGATCATAAATGATTACATTAAATGATGGTAGCACTGCTGTATTGTATATTCTAGGTATAAAAATCTGAATTATTTCAGATGTTTCCTCTTGTATTTTTACTTCTGATCTTATATACTTCCAGACTACCTCAACCTTTCACCTGTGCTCTGTATAGTTTCTTACTGTTATTTGTAATGTAAAAATTGTATTCTCTACCATTAAGCAGTGCCACAAAGGCACCAAAAATATTGCTGTTGCTGCTAAATAACATCATTAAACAGTTTGGTAAATTTATATAAATATATGTTCTCAAGAACCTCAGAATAGGTAATATGTAAAACTGAGAAAATAGTGGTATGTATAAATGATGAGCACATAATTTCTTCTCGTGATCTTTTACTAGTAAGGGCCAGGATAAATGAGTAATTTTTTTTCTCCTACCCTGACATGCTCAGACAGAAGGCAGGGTAGATTTGTACCTTTTATAGATTAATTGGTTAATCTATACTAAAGTTAATCACACCCTACTCTGAGCCACAAACAGGTTGATCAGTGTTAACGCTAGCTTGAGTTTTGAACAAGTTGCACTTCAGGTTAGCGAGGGCCTGGCAGAGTGAAAGGTAAGAAACCTCCCTTCCTCCCTCCCATTCCATGCTTCCCCACTGGCCCTAGATATTCCCCAAACCCTGCTTCCTTCTCCTCACGTTTTCCCCAGCCCCTGGAGTATTACTTGCTTGTGGTTGCCTGTCCTGTCTGTCCCGGTGGAGCAGGCAGGGAAGGGTTGATCTGCCTGCCCCACCACCACTGCTTCTGGGCTGGTGGGGCAGGTGGCAGGGAGGCTGTGAGTTTTGATCTGGGGTGCTGTAGAAAGCTGGGAGGGAGGGAGAAGTGGACCTAATCTGGGCCAGGAAGAGTGAGGAGGGAGGTGGGGTTTAACATGAACTGGGTAACACAGATCAGAGATAATCCTGCCCTAGAGTGGTGTAACTTTGAGCTGCATAATGAGTGCTTAAAACTAGTTTCAGGTGTTCATGTGCAAACAGTGGTTAAGAGCTCCAGGAGCCGCCTAAAATTACTGTGTAACAAGGCCTTAAATCAGAGATGCAGAATCTTACTTCATCAGATGCTAAGAAGGGTTTGAGTTCTTGTTCTGTAAAACAGTGCAGGTCGTAGGAACCTGAGCTGTCAAATGAGAATATCTAAGTAGTGATAAATTCAGCTCCATAAAACATCGACACAAGATACAACAGTAGATTGTAAATACTGCAGTGGCTCTTAACAGAGGTTTCCTTAAAACCTCAGCAATTCAACTCTCAAAGATATGTAATGCAACTTACAGCAAGGAGAAACCATGGTAACAGGATCACTTTAGAGTGCAAGCATTGAGTTTAATGTTGTTGTGTACTGACTGAGGAGTTGGTTCTCATGTATAGGCCACAGCTCATTTAGAGGTTTAAAGATCATAAAGCAACTCATTTTAGTGCCATATAAAAATCTGAGCCATTTAAATTCTCATCATAATGTTATTTCTATGGGTAATCAATCTCTAGATTTTACAGTTAACTATTGTATAATTCTGAAAGACAATCTGCTAGTCTAAGCTAGTATCTACATTCATACTTAAGAAAAATAGTCACATTCAGGTAAAAAGATAAGTGGAGACTTTTTTGCTTCAGAGTTGTGCCCTAGCTGAAATTGTGAGACTCTTAAGGCTTCCAGTGCAAATGATTCTTGCCCAAAAAATCAACAAATGGGTCGTAATTTCATTTTTTGCAAAATATTCATAACTTTAGGCAGTTGTATGATGGCCATATCTTGATTTTCTTTAAATATCAGCTTTCTAAACTGAAGAGATTTATAGGACAATTTTAAGACAATTATTATAAGGAAGGAATATACTACATATACTAAATTTAAAAAGACATTCAAAATGATGAATGAAACATTGAGTTCTATATACTCCTTTACTCAGCATTATATTTGTATTTTTTTATTCATTAAACGTATATGCCTCCTTACCCAGAAACCAGTTTTGTCTACTCTTTTAATTTCTGAGAAATTTTATATTTTTAAATCATATGCATCTCTTAGTGACCACAGCAACTGAACTCTGAAGTTCTGGAAGTGTTTTGCTTGTTACTGAATATCCACATCTCTGAAGGAATACAGAGAACCTTTTAACTTCTCATGCCAGTGAATGTGCTATCAGTATTTTTCATTCAAGTGTTCTTTCACTCCAACATAAATAATTGCAAATTGCAAAGTCTACAAGGTCTAGAGATATGTATTTTATATGGCCTCTATCACCATTTTAGTAATGTATTTCAAATACTGGAAAGGAAAATACAACAATAATAATTGTTCTTTGTTATTAGCCTGTAGAGCCAGGGGTGGGCAAAATCCAGCCCACTGGGCATTTTCATCTGGCTGATGATGCCCACCAACTAATTGTACCCCGCCCAGCCCTTTCGCCCACAAGGGTGGGAGCAAAGGACCCACATATACACCCCACAACATACCCTATTGTGCCTTACTCCCACCCTCATGGGTGGAAGGGCCCGGCCCAGCCAGCACACAGCTTCTGGGCGGGGCTGCTGCTGCCACTGCTGCAGACACGAGGGGACCTACTCGGCTTCCCTGGCATCCTGCTTGCTCTGGGCAACAGGTAGGGAAGTAGTAGGGGTAGGGACCAGGGGAAAGCTGCAGCTGGGGGGAAGCATGGAGCGTGGGGCGGGTGGCAGCATGGATCCTGTTCCCAGGGAGGAATTGGGAGTGTGGAGCTTGGGTGAGCAGGATGTGGGTATGAGAGGATGGGTGGTGGGAACCTTTCCATATTTCCCCTATAGTGTGCAGCTCCCACAGGCAGCAGCAGCAGCAGGTAGGGGTGCTCACACCCAGTGCAGACCCTGCCACCCAGCACCGCGCGGCTGTGGCTAGCACTGTACGTTGAGGCAAGGAGTGCAGTCTGGCCAGCCTGCCTTTATGACTTGGGCTCCTTGCTGCGTAGCTTCTGAATTCACATGACACTGAGGGAAGCCCCGTGCTGGAACTGGATGTCTTCCCTGCCGCACAGATCTTGGGACTCCACAGGGAAGCAGGGGCTGGGGCTCCTGGCGAAGTCCTGGGACCCATGTGATATGGGGCATGGAAGGCAGCCGGCTCCAGCGTGGGGCTTTCCCCAAGGTGCGTGAGTGCCGGAGCTGCATGTGAGCGGTGGGGAGCCCCAGTGATAGAGGCAGGCCAGCCAGGCTGCACTTCTCACTGCAGTGTGCAGCGCTGGCCAGAGTCATGCACTGCCAGGTGGCACTGCCTGTGCCAGGCATGAGTGTTCTAAGCGCCCCTGCCTGCTGATGCTGCTACTGCCGTCTGTGGGGGCTGCATGCCATAGGGGTGTATGCGGGGGTCTTCCCACCCCCCAAACTCTCTCATTCCCCCTCACCCTCCCTTACACCCTACAAATGCGACACATTCACACCCTGCCTGACCCCCACCATATACAACCTCCCCAACATAGCCTAATGCCACACACACACACACACACACACACACACACACAC
>NW_017728992.1:18039343-18063612 GCF_001723915.1 Gavialis gangeticus | reverse complement strand
CTCTCTCTCTCTCTCTCTCTCCCAAGACAGACTTCATTTTAGTTGTTACGTAATCATCTCTATATACAGTATTCAAACACATCATGACAAATATTTTTGGTAATAAAGTTAAAATATGTTATAGTAGGTTTGACTTCTAGTGTTTGATTTGGGTTTTTTCTAATTCTAAGATGGCAACCCCCTTTCCCAAAAGGAGTATTTCTGGTGTGGGAGGAGTGGGCACAAAGGGTAGGGGCTTCTGTTGGCAAAGGTCAAGGGTTAGAGCAGGGGTGGGCAAAATACGGCTGGATCCAACCCACCAGGCCATTCTGTCTGGCCCACGGGCCCTTAAAAAATTTAGAAAATTTATATTTCTGTCCCTGGCTCCTGTCAAAGATCAAAGCACTGCTCCAAGCGGCACTGTGAGCATGGCGACAAGCGGCAGGTGACAGCAGCTGAGCCTGCCTCCTACAGCGTGGCCATCACAACCATGCTGGTGGCCCCAAGGTGAGCTGCAGGGGCTGCTCCACCTCGCTGCTGTGGCGACAGGTGGCTACCCCCGCTGCTTCCGCTTCTGCTGCTGCCCCTGCCACAAGCCCAAGCACCGCTTGGTGTATGGCTGCTTGTGCTCAGTGCTGAGGTGCCTGTGGTGGCTAGGAACAGCAGCCATGGTGGCTGCAGGAGTGGTGGGTATGGGGCTGGTGGTGGCAGCAGCTGCATGGGGAGTCAGAGCGTCACCCCACCCCAAGTGGGAACACCACAGCGGCAGCAGCCGCTTCCACAAGTGGTGCTGCAAACATAGCGATAGGGAGGCAGCAGCAGCTGAGCCCACCTCGTCCACCCCTCTACGCTGAGGGGCACCACAAGGGCCACTCCGCCTCATGTGGCAGTAAAGAGCAGGTGACCAAGGCACACTGCAACTGGCCCAAACTGCGAAGCCATCAGCCAGGTCCCCTCTCTCCCTGCTGGCAGCCCAGGTCGGCTCTGTGGACCCATGCTAGCCCACACCTTGTGCTCCTGCCAGCCCACTTTTGGTCCTGCTGGCACTAGCCCTGGGACACTGGTGCAAGCCCTATATCCACTCTCTTCTATTGCCCCTGCTGTCTGCCACCACTTTCCCCAGTTTCCTGCCCGCCCACTGGCCGCTGTGCACTACATGTCTCCCATTCCTACACACACATTCACACATCCCCACAAACTCCACACCCACCCACCCATACCCCCCTGACACCCATGCACACCCCACACAATATACGAATAAGACTGCATTTTGCAGCTAGTATGCAATCACTTCTACATATACAGCACAAATGCAAACAAGACTATTTTTTTAATATTTTAAATTAAAATATACTTTCAGGGGCAAGGGGAGGGACTTCCAGTGGCAAAGGTCAGAGGTTGGGACAGGGCTTCTGGTCCCAAGTTGGCAATCAGGGGGCAAGGCATCTGTCAAGGGGCGGGGCTACCCATGCAGCCTTTGACAGCTTGCCAAAACTCATTAAACAGCTTTCTGTCCATAATAATTGCCCACCCCTGGGTTAGGGGCAGGACTTCTGGTTGCAAAATGTTGACCAGGGTGCAGGACAACTGTTAAAGAGTGGGGCTACCCATGCAGCCCTCGACAGCTCTTCAAAACTTGTTCAGTGGCTCTCTAGCCAAAATAGTTGCCCACCCCTGCTGTACAAGGAAAAATGTTTTGGTTTTGTGCT
Organism: Gavialis gangeticus; assembly: GCF_001723915.1. Classification (NCBI taxonomy): domain Eukaryota; kingdom Metazoa; phylum Chordata; order Crocodylia; family Gavialidae; genus Gavialis; species Gavialis gangeticus. The sequence continues at coordinate 18,061,924 of NW_017728992.1, read as the reverse complement.
TATAGTAGCTGCTCTGTGAGGAACTTTCTTGGAGAAAGCTAGAGATGTAGTTAGCTCTGTTGGTCTGAATTCAGGCAGAAGGCAGGGGAGGGTGGCACCTGAGGCCGTGTCCAGATGAGTGCAGCCGTGTGGTATGTAGCACCACAGACATGTCTGCTGCACCACATACTACACATCCAGCTGTTCTTCATGCTGCAGGGTAGCAGCACGGGGGGCTTGTTTATTTTTTTGACCACGGGAGATCCCAGGGTCAAAAAAACTAGCACAAAGAAAAGCAGAGCAGTGCACATGGGGGCAGCACACACTGCTCAAAACCAAAGGCTGGCTGACTGGGACCACACTCCAGCTACCACCCAGCTTCTGAGTGGCAGGATCGTTGTTGCTGCAGCCCCAGAGGGCTCCCAGGACCCCAGGTAAGGCTGCTGGGGCCCGCCTAGTGCTGGTCCTAGCCTCCCCTACTACACCCAGGCTGATCTGCCGTAAGCCAAAGGGCACATTGTGCAGGCATTACCTGGGGACAATTAGCAGCAGCACATGGTGTGCTGCTGCTTCTTGTCCCCAGGGAAACAAACATCCATGTTCATGTGGATGCAGCCTTAGACACTAATTGGTTCAAAGAGGCATGTCCTATCATAAGTGACAGCATATTTTATCAGATGCTGTGAATGGATTTCCAGAAAGCTGGGGGTCTAAATAGAAGAGAATTTACATGCAAAGAATAGTGGGAGGGGGCACTGCTAAGAAGGTGGGTTGAATAGGTCACTAAGAATAAACAAGGTAATTAATCCACTGAAAGACATAGAGGTTAAAAAGCTTGTGCAGGTCATAGAAAAAGAATCCATAATCTCTGCTGAGGTCCTAATTAACATAGTCCAGTTTGTGGATGATTCTTTATTCTGCAATTTCATGTTTAAGTTGGTTTTTTAAGTTTTGTTGTTTAACAGCTGCTACTCTGAGATCAGTTATGGAACATCCAGACAGGTTAAAGTGTTCTACCAAAGACTTGCATGTATTTTCGGAATTGATGTCAGATCAATGTCCATTCATTCTTCCATGTAGGGATTACCCATGTCTGTCCAGTGTAGACAGCAGAGGGATGCTGTTAGCAGATTAATCAAGTCTTCATCAATACTCTGTAATTGCAGCTTGTTGGAGCATCTGTGCATGTCTACAGGCACCCCATGTGTTATACTTAGTGCCCCCTCCTTCTATCCCTTGTGTTTAAATTCACTTGTTTAGAACTGCTGCTTTCTGCAAGTCCTTTTCTAGAATCTGATGAAATAGGCTGTTGCCTCTGAAAATGAAAGCCACCAATGCCTTGCCTTCTGGAGAAAGATCATTTTGAGGAAAAAAAAAAAAGAGTTCCAAAATTAATCTGAGGTATTTGTACCTCTTAGGGGAGTCAATTGTTAACTGGGATCCTTTTGAAAGAATAAAAATTCTGTTTCATACAATCGCAATTTCCCCTCTTCTACCTCCCGTTGCACTCCCATTGCAGACATGTTGTTGTGGTTGAAGAGGAGAAATGTTCTCTCAGCAGGCTTAAAATATGAAGACTTAGATGTTGGACTTAATTTTTTTTATTCACTTAGACCCATGTTCAGAATTAAGTAGTGGAGTGATGAATTCCTGCACCTCTGTATTACTGGGCAGATGCGCTGCTGTGCCTCGTACTAGTTGGATCTCTTTAAAAATACGTACCTTTGTTCCTAAGCAGGAAACTTTCTCAGAGTTTCACCTCAGTCTTTTTGGGTTCAACTTTAACCAGTCATCTGTGTTGGTTAGTCTCACCATTACTGCTTGTGCTGTATTTCAGAGTGCTCTCATCTCTTTCAGTTATGTTCTCCTTAGAGGGCAGGTCTACCATGGTCCAACCATTGCTGGCAACCTTCTCCTACCCCTCAATTTCCTAAGCAAGTTAACCTAACCTCTATTGCATTTGGCACTTAAGTCTTCTTTCTATAGGACCCTCTGGTAGTGGCTGATTTTAGTGATTCAACTTCAACAATTCAGCTAGCAACAACTTCAAAGCGTTATTTGAACGAATGAATAAATGCACCAAAATTGCATAGAAAACAGTTAATAGGGGACAATAAGGCATATTTCCCCTTGTACATTTGTAAGCTCCTCTTCGACCTACCCAACCCAGCCTTTAACTTGGAGAATCTGCCTGTCTTGTTTAGTATCCTCTTTTTATTCCTATGAGTCTCAGCCAGCGTGGAGTCTGCTGACAACCCTGTTTTCATTTTTTTTCCTTCAGAGCCAACATCTTTAAGGCTTTATTATTCCCCTTTGATTCTGGGACTTTGGCCTGGGGTGACTGCACATTGCCAGACTGTCTGGTGCCATGCAGGAAGTATTTCACCAGTTAATGTTTTTCCCCATTGTTTCTTTAAGAGTCACTGGTATAGATTATAAATAGTACCTTGTCTTTGCCACTGTTTATTTTCTCCATTTATAACTCATCTTGCTCTAGCTTTTGGCACTCAGGCAGATGAACATCAAAACAGGTAAACTGAGAGGCATATGCTACTTGTAAGGTGGGGTGGGGGGGAAATACCTCATTCTCTACAGTTGGTCATTGAGAAAGCTAAAAGAAGCCTGCTTGTATTTGAGATGAAGGTGGTATAGATCTAGGTATTATCTGTTTGACTGTTGTTAGTTTCCCCAGGTGAGAGCTGTGAAGGTTGCGGAATAGATTTGATTTAATAAACTGATATAAAGATATATTTTTTAAAATTGCTCTTTTACTTGCAAACAGTTTTTGTTTAGTAAGTTAAATATATGCAACAATAGTTGCAAGCCAAAAGGAGAAAAGTTAAAGGAAGATCCTGATAGGAAAGAATCTTGAAAGATTATACAGATATCCACAGTTATTTGGTAAATCTGTAGAGGTGTTATCCAGACAGTTCAATTTGTCCTGCTTTTTGGCAGTGAAGGCCAGTTTTCAAAAAATAGCTTTAGGTTTTGCACCCCACCATCTGTGGTTGCAATCAGTTGCAGGTAAAACTGGTGAAATTTGAAAGTGTATGTATTTTTAATGTTATTCCTTATGAGGGCCTTTAACCATTTTGGCACTGGCTTTGGTTGTTTTTTCACAAAACCTGAAGGACGTTTGACCCAATGATTTACCTTGTTCTCTGTGTTGCTTTTCCCACCAACATATTCCAGTAGTTTACGCTATGACAAGGCTGTCCACCTGCTGGCCTGCAGGCTAGTTGCAGCCCACAAGGGGTTAAACTAAGGCTCCCAGGCTGCCACCTGGCTGCCACTCCCCTCATTGCTCTGACTGCAGCAGCAACTCTGGGCTCCAGACTACTCCTCCCTCTGGCTTCCCTTTTCCCCTACTCCCACCCCAGTCCCTATCCTAAGCATGGGGTAGTCAGTGCAGCACAGCCCAAACTTCAGTGTAAGGGAGCCTGCAGCCATGACCACCTAGGTGGCACAGTACAGTGAGAAGCGTGACTTGAGATGTCAGGAGCAGCAGCGGGAGATGTGCACTGCAGCAGGGAGCAATGGGGAACAGCAGCAGGGGAACATGAAGCCAGGGCATATCCAGGAGCACGGCATAATGTGGAGATGCAGGGAGCAGCCACAGCAGGGTGGGAAAGGGAAATGCAGTGCAACAGAGGAGCCCTGCACTCTCTACAGTGGTAGGGGGTACCTGGGAGTGGAGTACAGCAGCAGGGAGTCGTGGGGTGCAGCAGGGGGTTATGCGGTTCCTAGGTTCCTATAGCACCCACTGGTGTGACCCCTACTAGTGGGGCCTGAAGAGCATGCACTTCTGGTGACTTGGAAGTTGGGCAGCCCTGTGCCAGAATGGAATGTATCATACCTGAAGGCTAATGCTTTCTCAAAAAATCCATAAGCAGGGTACTTCTGATGACCAAGATCTGTGACATGGTGAGCAGCTTTAAATCTGGTGGCTAATCAGCCTTGGTCAGGATTTTTTTATATATGCTCTTAGACTCATCATTTTGAGTTGTAAAATAGTAGGACTTTAACAAAAGATTATACTGAAAGGTACTGAAGATACAGTACCAATTTTTTCTTTAGTCTCTAGTTTTCTAGTACACATTCGGTATATAATATTTCTAGCTCTCCTTGTTTTCTCGTTCCCATTGTCTAATCAGATTGTTCAAGTTTTGGGGTCCTTGTTGCAGAAAAAGTAATTATTATAGTATGATTTATGTGGGGTCAAAGTCTACATGGGACACTAACATCACAGTAACTTAATTCTACTGCACATTAGCACAACTGGCAAAAAGCATTGTAATGCACAGTAGAATTACTGTACTGCATATGACTGTCACATAAAAACTGTTAGTCTGTGCTATTGCACAGTAGGACTGATTTACAGTGCATTAAGCTTAGTACCTGTAATTACAGGTACTAAACTTAATGCGCTGTAATTATGGCACATTGAACATATAGACATGCCCAATGTGTAGTTCCACCGAGGATAGAGTTTAGGTCCTGGTCTGTGCTGCTGCCGAGACCACCAATCCAAGGAATAACCTAAGCTATTAACATTTGAAGTGGTTTTAAAGCAAGATAAAGGACTGTGAATTGTGAGGAACTAGAGGGGATACTGGACAGTTCCACTTATGTTACAACTGAATCTGAGATAGTCACTAACTTGCGATAAAGTGTTGGAAGGAATTCAGTACCTAAAGAATAGAAAGACACTGGGATTTGACAATGTTCTGCCTGAACCCATTAAAGAATGTGGACCATAGCCAGCCAGGAGGATCTGCAAGCTAATTCTGTTGATCTGGGAGAGAGAAAAGATGTCCGATGAATGAGGCAGTTATATACTCAGTTTATAAGAAAGCTGACAAAGCAGAGTGTAAAAACCACAGAGGGATAGCTCTGCTGTCAGCTACATATAAAATATTGTCATGCATCTTACTGCAAAGACTTCGTCTACATATGAGAGAGAGTATTATCAATGTGAATTTTGCAGGGGTAGATCCACAGTAGGCTAGATCTTTGCTAGTCTTATGGAAAAATATTGGAAATAGACTTTCATAATCTGTTTATACAGTTTAAACAGGGTTATGACTGTGTACAGATAGAGCCTTTGGAACACAATAGTAGAATTTGGATTCCCTAAGAAGCTCATAAAAATGATTAGGGTGTGTCTGATGGACACAAAAGGGAAAATTAAAGTGGATGAAAACCTCCTACTGCTTCCACAATTGCAACTCTCCTGAGACGAGGTGATGCACTTTAACCACTGTTGTTCAACCTGGTGTTGGAACAAGATGTCAAATGGTGACTGAAATTAAAGGAGTCCTACTTGGGATAACACAGTATTTTTAGGTATGCAGATGACTTGGACATCATATGCAACAACACTAAATGAAGAATGTATAAAAGTTTAAAATGCACAGCCAAGTGAGTAGACTTATAGTGGACATTGAGAATACCAAATGTATGGCAGTCATGTGAAAGAATACAACCAGAAGAGCAAAACAAGAACTTTGTCTGGAGAAACAATAGCTTCTAGTGGGTCCAGGAATTCAAGTTTCTTGGATTATTGTTGACTGAGACAATGAGAAGTGCAGGGAAATTTTTGGAAGGAGCCAGAGTGGGAGTAAAACAGCTGCAGTCCTTAATAGACCTCTCCAGTCAGATGCTGTCCAGAAGAATGAAATTGCATCTATACAACATGATTAGACTTATAGTGCTGTATGGGAGTGAGACTTCATACATGACACTAAAAGACCAATGAAAACTGATTTGTTTCGACAATAATATTTTCAGGAAGGTAGTTGGATCAGTAAAAGACTAGCAAGGGGAAAATGGAGGCAAAGAAGGAACAAAGAATTATGAAATATCACAGGTAAGTGTGGTGTATGCACAGTGGTTAGCATGGATTGGCCATGCAGTGAGAGTGGAGGAATCAAGAGACATCAAAATTACTGATAAGGATCAACGAATAAGGTGACAACTTCAAGGTAGGCCTCTCCAATAGTTGATGGACAACATAAGAGACCTGAAGGTACTTAACGTAAGACAGGATTGGGAGGAGATGGTCATGATAGATGATAATGGAGGCACATCATTAAGGAGGTCAAAAAGCTACAAGTGCTGGTCAGCCATCTGAAGTAAGAAAGAAGTATAAACACTTGAATTAATAATCTCCTTTCTTTTACTTATGTAATTCGCATAGTATACATTTGTATAATATAGCTTAAAGTTTGTAAAAATTCTCTGCAAGGCAATAGGGTCATTGTTGAAGTAGTTGTCATGCATGAAAAAAGTAGCATGGTGTTAGGGAGCTAGAGTGGGAGATACTTAAGTTTTAAAAATACCTCAAATCATATCTGAATTTATGAATGGGAATTGGTAGGAAATTTTCACTAATTGTTCTGTTAATATTTCTCTTCCACCCAGCTGTAACTGTTACTGCTCGCAGTGCCCTGCTCTTCTTGCTGGCACACTATGTTGTCAGTACTGCTGTCAAAACCTCAAGGTGGATTCTGGATGGCCCTGTACACCTGTCATGGAATAAATTAATAGAAGATACTCTTCTATGTCAGACCTGATTAACCCGGCCATTCAACACTTCTATTTCTCTCATGCTGTCTTGACTGGTAGAAGCAAGATGTTCTGAGGGAGATGCCATAAATTGAATTGTTAATTTGATAGTCCTTAAAAATATATGTAATAAAAGCTCATGTTACAACACAAACAGAATAGAATTTTGAATGAGAGCTGAAAACTTCTCAGACATCTATTTTGTCCCTTTCCTTAAGAATGAAAGCAAGGAAATTATTTCTACAGTTAAAAAAAAATCCATTGTAAAATTAAGAAAACATACGTAGACTGGGATGCCATTCTGTGATAAATATTTAACATCAGAAACAAAATTAGGTAGAACAGAATAATATAGTAGTAGCAGTGCTGGAGGAGGTGGTAATAGCAATAAAATAATACTAATATTGAAAGTCTGACTGTGCTCAGTACTTTAAAAAACATAAAAAGTTCTCTCTACTACAAGTTTTAAAACAAAGATTGACACAAATATTAATGATATACAATACAAGGAATTCTATTAAATTCCTGTTTGTTTATTTCAATGTGTGTATTCTAAATAGGGTCTCTAGTGACATTTTTTTAAAGGGAGACTGGCCTGCAGTACATATTTAATGGGCAAACATCTGAATGCCCCCAAGACAACTAACTTAACTGCTTCTTTCTAAAAAACTGCATCTGAGTAGTAAGCTTAGCACCAAGAAGTACCATTTAAAAAACATCTATTCTTCTACAACTTCCCTTTTAATTATTCATGGCTTGATGAGCAACAGCAATAATTGTGCATCACTAAGCTGGTCATGCTCCAAGAGTATCTATTTCAGAAAATTCCCTGTTAGGAGAGTGCAAGCGGTAAGGCAGCTGTTATGGAAGGGACTTCAGAAATACATCTATGCCTGCTGTAACTTAACTGGGCAATGCAAGGAGCCAGCTCTAGTTTAATAGTTAAGAGCCAGTGGTCTAGTTTAATAGTTAAGACACAGAGAAGGCAGGGGCTAGAGGAGTTCAGGAGTCAGACTGATCGAGAGGTAATTCCAGAGGCAGTGTCCAAACCATAGTGTTGAGGTCTGGAAATCAGAAGCTGAATTACTAAATTCATAGAATCATAGAAAATTAGGGTTGAAAGAGGCCTCAGGAGATGATCTAGTCCAACCTGTTGTTCAAAGCAGGACCATCCCAGCCAAGGCTTGTCTAGCTGGGTCTTAAAAACCTCCAAGGATGGAGATTCCACAACCTCTCTGGGTAGCCTGTTCCCGTGCCTTACTACCTTCCTTGTGAGAGAGTTTTTCCTAATATCTAATCTAAACTTGCCTTGCTGCAACTTGAGGCCATTGCTTCTTGTGCTGTCATCTGTCACCACTAAAAATAGTCTAGTTCCATGCTCTTTGGAACAACCCTTCAGGTAGTTGAAGGCTGCTATTAAATTCCCTGTCTTTTCTTCTGCAGACTAAGTAAGTCCAGTTCCATCAGTCTCTCATAAATCATGTGACAGCCCATTCGAGGGATAATCCACAGATCAAAGCCAAAGAACAGAGCCAAGCAGAATCAAAAAACTAGGAAACTGATTATTGGGGAAATCCAAACCCAGAGTCCAAGAACAGAGCTGGAACCAGGAGCAGAGAGGGATACCTTTTAAAAAAATGTGGCGCTCAATGAATAAATAGAATAACTTTTTACAGTAATTTGGGAAAAAGGGTCTTGTTTCTTTCTTGTACCAGTCTAACATTAGCGTGACTCCACTGACTCTTGGTTTGCAGTGATTACAAGTATTTTATGTTTCCTGTATGGAAGTATAGCTTGGTATTTTTTCTTCACTAAAGGAAAGCTTGCAAGCCAAAAATGTAAGGGAAATGCAGTATTCCACCATGTGGTTACTTTCCTAAGAACAGTTTAAATTTAAAAAGATGCTACTGTACTTCACCAGGCCTTTTGCCATTTATATCTAAATGAAAATAACTCTACATATGTTCCTTAACAGTATTGCTGGCTTTGTTTTTGTCTGTTTTAATTTATGCATGCCCAACTTTCAGAGCTAAAATTGAGTTTCTTGTGTCATTGTTTCCATTATTATAATATGGTTACTAGCCCATCCCTGAGACCAGTGAGTCAAATAATATGAAAAGATGATGAAAGGCAAGTAAAAGTAGATTACCATTGCAAAGTTAATTGCAGCCAGTCATGTTGGTTGTTATAAGCTGATAATATCTGGTGTATTGAAAGACTGTCATAGGATTGAAGTCCTTGTGTCCTGGGAAAGAAAGAGTGAATGGTTAGGAATAATTTGGCATCAAGATATATCTCAGGGAAGCTGATTGCCTTGAGCTCTACAAGGGATGTTGTGACTTTGTTTCAGAAAAGACTGAAACTTGAAGAAGAGATAATGTTCTCCTGAAGCACAAGAATATGTGGGATGTCAGTAGTATAATTATATAGTATATAAGTTCATTTTTTCTTGTAGATTTTTTATTTTTCTCTGATATAAACAGAGTCACTTAATTATTTCAATGACTCTTTTCTTTAGATTCCAGAATAAATAAAGTCCTCTTCTCTTGCTCTCAGCCTGATGAGTTTGGCAAGATCTTTGGAGAAACTGAGACATTGTATCATGCAAGGGTGCAGTTTGAGAGCATGTTTTTCCCCACCTATGTCTAATGCTAGAGGTTCCCTTGTAACTGAAGGAGGAACTATAACTCAGTTTATAGCACAGAATAAAATCCTGACAGCATACTCAAAGTAGAAGGACACAGAAGGACTTGTTACTTCAAACTAATCTAAGATAAACAGAAAATCTGTCATAAAATAGAGCACATCACGATACAGAAATACAGAGTAAAGTAAAAAGATTGTGATTTGTTGTCACCGATCATCATTGTGAATTTAATTTGTATATCTTGGCTTGTATAAGTATATAGTAAATCATATCATTTTACTCATGTCTTAAGGCGGTTTTCACATATCATATTTTTGTAACTAATTCCATTCCATTTTTATTCTTACACCTATTTTTATTTTCATTTTTAGGGGACTTCTCAAGTTTACTTTTTTTTTTCTTTTAGATACTTCATATTTCTAAGGCAGCAGCTCAAATAGCTCAGACATGCACTTTGTTGTGGAGCAAACTGTGTCACTTGGGGCAAAATAACCCTGCCTGGCTCCTCACGGATCTTTAGCCGGGGGAGCTAGAGCCCAGGGCCAGCACCTGTGCTGTCCCCAGCAGTATACAAAGCCGCCCTGGCAAGTAGCTCAGGGCTACTAGCTCTCAGGAACTTCTGGGGCCCAGCCAATTGGTACCTGTGGACACTACCCCTTTTGCCAGGTGGACTGCTGAAGCAGCCCTGAGAGTTCCCTGCACCTCTACTCACTGCAGCAGTCTGGCAGTGGGGGCTGCTGCCTGGCTGTGACCTGCTGTGCACCTGCCAGACTCAGATGGTGCCAGCTCTGAGCAGGCAGGGTCCTGCCACTGGCCTCCCTAGCAGGAATTCTGGTGTTCCCTATTGGAAAACTGAATGGCGGGGCCATCGGGGGTCCTCCCCACAATCACTTCCCCCCCTCATCCAGCGCCCCTGACCCCTTACTCACTGGCACCGGAGCCCTGGTGCTGAAACACACGGCCTGGCCGGCCACATGTTTCAGCACCAGGTCAAGGGGCAACCACAGAGATGCTCTGGCGGCCAGAGCATCTCTGCGGAGGACCCAGCCTCTGGTTGCCTCAGGGCTTGGTCAGGGACTGTGCCCTGCCCCGCTTTTTTAGACTTTGCTTTTTTTAGACTTGCAGTGTGGGGAACATTTTTTTTGTTCCCACACATGTCTGTTGCCCTGCCTCAAAGGGGTTTGAGGTGGGGCAAGAGGCATGTGCACGCTCGTGTGTACGTGCCCAGTGGTGGCAGATAACAGAACAAGGAGTAATGGTCTTAAATCCAGCAAGGGAAGTTCAGGCTAGATAGGAGGGAAAACTTTCTACAAGGGGGGTAGTAAAGCATGGGAACAAGTGACCTAGAGGTCGTGGAATCTCCTTCCTTGGAGGTTTTTAAGACCTGGCTAGACAAAGCCTTTGCTGGGACGATCTAGTTGGGGATGGTCCTGCTTTGAGCAGGGGTTTGGACTGGAAGACCTCCTGAGGTCTCTTCCAACCCTATTTTTCTGTGATTCTGTGATCTCCCTTACTGATTTAACTCTTCACTATCTTACTAGTTTACACATGTCTTTGTATTAGTGTTTTTCCAGATTGTATTCTAATTCCAAGGGCAAGATTATTCCTTGGACTGCCAAAGAAAATGAAAGAAGCTATATTTTTTTCTTTGAAGGTTTTTTTTTTAATTTTCTCTCCATTTTACACAGGCGACTAATTAGATTGCAAGTAAAAATGTTCTTTATGTCAGGATTTTATGTATTTTTTCTGAGGAAATTAAATTAAGATAAAAATTGGTTCAGGAGAAAACCAAACTGCTTAACTAGGACAACTCCATTTGTTTACTGAAAAATCAACCATATCAGAAATGTCTTGCTACTTCTAGAGTAGATGATCGGCCTCCATTGCATTGAACATTAGAGCCAAAGTTGTTTATCACTTTGAAGATTTTTATGAGATAATAAAACTGATGTAATAGAAAATCATATTTTATAGTAAATGGCAATTTATGCTCTTTTATTAAAATGCAAAAATAGCATTCATTAAAAAGAGCAATCCTTTTTTTGAATTGAATGTAATGCAAGTTTAATTTTCAGAACATTGCTAGAGGCAATGGTTTGACATTTTCTTGAAATTCATCTGATTAGTTTTCCGAATTATGCTGAGAAATGCCATTTATTGTAGAAAATACCTCTTTAAGCCATGAACCTGAGCAAAAAAATATTTTTTCTCTTCCTTCATAATTTTTTGTATTTTTCAATAATCAGGGCAATAGTTTGCTTTAACTGTATGTAGAATCTCTTTCCATATGATTATCAAATCAATTGTGAGTATGAACAAAATAATACTATTATTATTTAAGCTAAATCTCTTTTACCAGCTTTGTGAAAGTGACCTGAAAAGATTGTAGTTTAAATCTAACTTTAATGATTCCTTGTCACGCTTCTGTCATTCATATAATACAATCATAGAAAATTAGGGTTGGCAGAGACCTCAGGAGGTCATCTAATTCAACCCCTGTCAAAGCAGGACCATCCCAACTAGATCATCACAGCCAAGGCTTTGTCTAGCCAGGTCTTAAAAACCTCCAAAGAAGGAGATTCCACAACTTCTCTGGGTAATCTGCTACGGTACTTTATTACCCTCCCCATGAGAATTTTTTTTCTCATACCTAACCTAAACTTCTCTTGCTGCAACTTGAGACCATTGCTTCTTGTTCTGTTATCACCAAGAGCAGTCTAGATCCATTCTCTTTGGAGCCACCGTTCAGGTAGTTGAATGCTGCTATTAAATCCTACCCTTAGTCTTCTCTTCTCTAAAATAAGCCCACTTCCCTCAACCTCTCTCCTGTAATCATGTGCCTCAGCTCCCTAACTATTTTGTTGCCATTTGCTGTATTCTCTCCAATTTGTCGACATCCTTTCTGTAGTGGAGGTCCCCAAAACTGGACACAGTACTCCAGATGTTACCTCAACAGTGCTGAATAGAGGAATAATCACTTTAGCTGGCAACACTCCTACTAATATAGCCCGGTATGCCATTGGGCTTTCTGGCAACAAAGACACATGGTTGACTCATATTTAACTCATTGTCCACTATAACCCTCTGGTCCTTTTCTGCAGAGCTGTTGCTTAGCCAGTCAGTCCCCAGCCTGTACTGGTACATGGGATTGTTCCATCCTAAGTGTAGGACTTAGCACTTTTCCTTATTGTGAAGAAACCTCATGAGATTTCTTTTGGTAAAATCCTCCAATTTGTCAACATTCCTCTAAATTCTACCCCTTTCCCTCCAGTGTATCTAGTACTCCCTCCATCTTGGTGTCATCTGTAAACTTGCTGAGAGTGCATTTTAACCCATCTTCCAGACTGTTGATGAAAATATTGAACAAAACTGGCCCCAGAACCAACCCCTGGGGCACTTTACTTGATACCAGCTGCCAACTAGACATTGAGCCATTGATTACTACCCTCTGAGCCTGATGATCCAGCCAGTTTTCCATTCACCTTACAGTCTTTTCATCCAACCCATACTTGCTTAGCTTGCTTGCTGTGACATGTAGCTCAAACTTGCTTGTATAACATGTTTTCTCATTTATATTAAATTAACCCTGGAGTTATATATCATAGTTAAAAATCCAGCCACACTATATGTTCAAAGCTTGGGTTTTGAGTTAATAAATAAAGTTACATAACACCATAGTCAAAGGACTGACTTGTCCATGCTGCCATTTGGTCTGTTTCTGCAGGAATTTTAAGTAGATTCTCTGGAAAGTAAAATAGTAATTAAAATCTTTAAATGAAAATCATCACCGGTACACCCCCAAGAGCTCCCAAGCTAATTTTTATCATCTTATCCATTGTATTTTAATTTAATACAAGCTTCTAATCACTGACAAAAGTCCATTCAGACGGTGTGGACACATGAATGCTTGGAGCCCTTTCAAAAGTAGAACTCAGCTAAGACTGATTCAAATGCAGCAAATGTGCTCCAAAATTTTTTGGAGGACTTCAGAAAACAAATATATACCTTACCAAGGGTATTATACCTGTAAAATTATAGCATACGTAGCTGATGGAAGTTATAGCCAACCTATGAATGATGGAGAAAACTTCCCTGGGGCCACATCCACTGCATAAATTAGTGGGTAGGGTAGCCATTTCCCTCTCAAGCAGCTGGTATTGACACTGTTCAAGAAAGGATGTTGGACTGAATAAACTAGTGGCATCCAACCTTCTGACCTAGTAGGCAGGATGAGTGGTGTGGAGTTGGTCCACTGGCAGGATCTCATGTGGAGTCAGCATGTGGGGTCAGTTCATGGGTGTGATCCACTGGCCACACCCTGCATGCCTGGATGTGGTTACATGCCAGCCTGCCCATTTCAGCCAGATCAGCTGCTCTATTTCTATGCAATATTCTATCCAGACTTTACTTTTTTCATTGCTATACAAATTAATTTGTAGTTACTCGGTGTTTCACTAGACAGCTCTAATGCAGCATCTTTTGTAGTCATACTGTCAAGATAAATGACTTGCTGATAGTACAGTCTGCATATCCATTGCTTCATCTCTTTATATTCATTGTTATTTTTTAATATAGTCATTGAAAACTAAGCATTATTTTCAAAGGGACCTCAATTTGCTGTCAATTTTCCTGTGTATGATCATTCACTTCCCTAGGGTTTCTGAACTATTGCTTGCACCTGCACTTTTGAGTACACAGCAAATGTAAATTGCATAAAAATATTTTGCAGTTAACAGTGCTGCCTACAGCAGAGTACATGATCTCTATTACGATTTGCACCCATTTAAAATCTTGAGAATTGTTTTGGATCTGTGCTGGGGAAATAGATTCTACTTATGCTAATACTATCCTTTGCATTCACAAGTGAACATATGGAAAACTACATTCTTCAGTGGTTGAATGCACAGATAAGGCATGTTCCCATGAGTGCTCATATGTGGTTTGCAGCACTGCAATTAGCAGTGCACTGGTTTGTTTTGACACCAGGATATTTTGGTGTCAAAACAAACAAACTGCAGCAGAAAAAGTGGGGTGGTGCATATGGATGTAGTTTGTGCTGACCCAATTCAGAGCCTGGCTGGCTAGTAGCTCTGGGTGAAATTTTGCCAGCTGTTTTGTTTTGATGATATTTCAACTCGTTTCGAGCTCGAAACAGTGAATTCAAAGTGAAACGAGGACAGCTGAAACATTCTGAAAGTTTTGAAACATTTCGAGTTTCAAAGCTGAAGCTGGACTTGCTTCCAGGGAAACAGAAAGTAAGGAGACAGAGGGGGGAACAGCGGGGAAGGACTGCTCTGATATTGACTGTGTAGCTGGCCAGTAACTATGATCCTTCCTTGAGGTCCCTTCTAATCCCAGTGCTCTGGGGGAGGGGTGGAAAAACATGGCAAAAGGCAGAATTGTTTCAACTGTCCTGCTTTCCGCCTTGGTCAGTTACTGAGCTGTCTTCCAGAAGCTCAGCAGCATAAGACCACAAAAGCTACCATGTATTTCCTACTTGCTAGCCTAGCAAGTGGCATTTGGCCATACTTTTTTGATTTCTTTCTATACCCTTTTATTTTATTATATTCATTGATTGATTCCTTTCAATTTATTCCTCCCTCAAAATCCTCTTTTTGTTTAATCTATTTTGATTCTTTTCAAATCTCTGCTTTCTCTCAGGGTGCATTCCATTCATTGTGCAGGGAAGCACAACATAATTATATTGTATATTATAATATAGAATTTATATGGGAAAACACATATATACATTTATATATTTTTATTTTATTTATTACATAAATACATGCATACATGAATACATACAAACATGCATACATTATGTAAATATACATACATACAATTATCTTAATATCTACATATATTACATAAATCAGATTACATTACAGAAGAAGAAAGATTTTCCAGCACACCAAGGCAAAGACAAGACACTATGAAACACATCATGAAGCGTATGAAGCGTACTGGAAAGGCAGCTGGCATGCATTCAGGGAGGGGTGGAAGAGGGGGTAGAGGGAGAGCTGTAAGTTTTTCCTTCCCCCCTCTCCCCCCAAACTGAGATACAGCCTCTTTCCTACAACAAACAAGCATGAGGCTTCCATTAGTATAGGCAGCAAGGAGAGGGGAGCAGTGCCAGCCATAAACCCCCCTACTACCACCTTGACAACAAGCAGCAGCACCAGCATGACAGCCTACACTTGCCATGCTGAGCCTTCCAGTGCCAGAGGAAGAGATGGATCTGGATCTGACTGCCCTAGCAAGGGAAATTCTGGGGAAGAAGGGGAACCATCTGAGTTTGTGCTCCACACCCCTCAAGATTCACCTTAGAGCCAGGTCTCCTTCCCTAGAAGGTACTTCGGAGAAATCTGAGGTAGAGGTTGCGGAAACAAGCAGCTCCACTGAGTCTGCTGCTCCTGTTGCTGTGCCTCTGCCTGCTGAGGAGGCGGAAATTGCAGCATCCCAATGGACCTGCACCCCAGAAGCGAGCAAGTAGTGTGGTCTGGGATCATTTTGAGCTGGCAGGTGATCCCATATACGCTACCTGCCTGCGCTGCCAAGGCAAAACCATCTGGGGCAAGAGAACAAAACAAATGAGCACCATGGGGATGTTGATGCATCTCCACAGGCACCACGCCCATGCCCTTGCTCCTCAGCCGGGCACCAGCAGGAGCATGCCTGAAGAGAGGACCCCCTCTCACTCCAAAGCCCCCGCCCCCACCAAAGTAGAGGCAGGCCAGCCTTGGAATAGTAGGGGAAAGGCAGACAGAAAGGGGGGGCACATTGCAAGGGCAAGTGAGATCACCCAGAGCATTGGGGTGCTTGCTATGGATGGCCAGCACTTCTCCTTAGTTGAGTGGCCAACATTTTTGGAGTTACAAAATCCCCTCCTTTCAGGTTGCTTGTATTTACTTAGTACAGGTTTCCCTCCCTTTATGCTGTACATGAGTTCCTGGAAAATGGTGTTTAACTTGAATTCGCATAAAGGAAACTCGCTTTACAATGTAACAAATAGGGATATGTTCCAAGGCCTTGACTGTACTGACCCCCAGACATGTTTCTACCACTTTTATGAGACAATTTTGTTACTCACCAGCAACAGACAGTACACATGAGCACTATCACAATGGGGATGGCAACTACAGAAACACGTGTCACAGACAACAAGGAAGGAGAACAGTTCCGCACAGGAGACTATATTTTGGTGTGCGTCGCTCTCACAATGCACCGCACAAAGCAGCTGATTGCTGGCTTCCAGCACGCCAATTGCATAAGAGTGAATTTACTTTGCATATAACACATTTTTGGTATAAAAGGGTCATCATATAAAGCAAGGGCAACCTGTACTGCCCATCTCAGTCATTCAAAAATCATAGGCTCCTATAGACACGCAGAAAGCCTGCTCTGACGTGCTGGAAATCCAGTGCGTCAGAGCAGACTTGATTAATAGAGTCTGCTGGAGCATGGAAATTAACACTCTGGCAGCCTTCCACGTCATATGTATCAGTGTCCCCACACTGAAAAAATGGCAGCAGGGTGCTTTGAACTAAAACACATTTGATGAGCTTTAGTTCAAAGCATCCTGTCACCATTTTTCAGCATGGGGATGCTGATACATGTGGCATGCAGGCGTTTTTAATTAGTGGGGCTTGCTAATTGAAGTGCCCAGTGCCGTGTCCCAAAGCAAGTGTAAAAATGCCTGATGAGTTTGGCTTTCAAAGTTGAGATTAAAATAGTGTGTTTTTAAACTTTAATTTTGTTTTGACCGTTGAGGATTAACGTTTTAAGCTTTTCTTCACTATTGACATAGTTAAAGGGTTTTTTTGTTTTTGTTTTTTTCAATCAAATCTCAGATTCTCCTAAATGCAGGGCTCCAGGAATCTGCACTTTTCATTGAAAAAAACATCCCATGTGATGAGGATCATAAGGCCTGGCCACACTTCACTGGTCCTGGGAAGCTGTGCTTGAATCTCTTCCGTTACAAAATGCTTTCAATGTTACTACAGAAACATGCTTCTGAGGAGGACTGTATCTGATGACTTTATTGCTCCCACAAGAGTTAGAGCTGCCCTTCAGCACTGTGACATCTTTAAAATGATGGCACTGTAAAACCACAAGTGGAAAGAAATACAGAGTTTCAAGTTGAAAACTCAGTGGACACTTTATCCTAAAGTTAGTGTTAAGTATCCTTCATGCTGTGTACAATCACTATTAAACAAGCCCAGTGCGGTTTGTTAAAGAAATGGTAGACCACAGCTTCTGCTTTAATTCTTTTAAAGATTATTTTTCCATATGATTTTTAATGGTGCTGAGAGGTACCAAATTGACAGTGTGCCCTAAAAATTGACAGTTCTCAATCTCTTTTACAAATCAAATACAGGAAGTATGATATTCTTTATACCACCCTACTTCATGCCTCCACTCTGACCTGGGTTGAGGGTGGGAGTGGGAGAGGCTGAGGAAATGGCCATCCAAGGCTTAGACTTGTTGCTAAGTCTACTATACTGATACATTATGCTGAGCCCCTGGGATCCAAACAGAATTTCTAGTCTAAATAAGCTATTAATCAGACCTCCCATGGTAACAAACTTAGTAGCTCTCCACATTGGCTGGATGTAAACCAGCAGTCATTGCAAAGCTGCTAGTTCAAATCCAGCTCAGGTTGATCATCCTTTTCTAGAAAAGGTATTTGGGCTACAGTCTTGCTGCTTCCTTCTCCCCACCCTCAATATTTACTGCAGAATTAGATTGGGAGGAGGGCTGAAGTTTCAGGGGAATGTCCCCTTTATTATTTTCTTTATCCTGGCTGCATTTGCATCTTCTCTGCCTCACTAAATGTTCCAGTCCATACAGATACGACTTGGCTTTTCTCAGAAGGGGCAGTGTAGTTTTTTTTTTTCACTTGATCATTCACGGCATGGTTAATGTATTCAGTTTTGAAGACTTATGGAACAAACTCTCTAATAAAGCTTTGCAGTGCCCATGCATTGCACCCTGAAAACTTGTGAAACTTGCCTTGATTTGGCACGATTCAAAGTGTTGTTTTGGAAAACATTTGATTGAATTAAACATTCACAGGCCAAAGTTAGGCTCTACTTAATATTTTCCTTACTGTTTCCCCAAGGACCCTTGGCATTCTTTGCTATAGCACTTCCTTTGCAGTTGTTTCATTTCCTTTCACTTACCTCGTTCTTTAGTTTAATTCTACACAGCCAGGCAAGATATTATTACACAGGTGAACTGAGAAGCCCATAAATAATTAATACCAATGTTCCCTGCATCCTGCAGTTACAGCTTTGCCCTTTAACTTTTTCTCTAAAAGCTCTCTTATTTCACAGTATAGTTTCTGATTATTGTAAGGGTACCACTGGGAGTTTTATAGCTGATGCATCTTAATAGTGATAGCAGACAAATAATTTATGTAGGTTGTTTCATCTTTTCTCTATGCACTTGAGTGAGAGAAAATTGTTGTCAAACTTGGTGTTTAAAGTTCATTCAGGCTTTAGTAATGATTTTGCTAATATTCTTTTAGTTGCGTGGTAAATAAATCATCTATTGCTTCAGCAGTGTTTAAAACTAGTGTTTGGCTTTAAAAATGAATACAGAGGGGTTTTTTTAAATGTATATATCTGAATTGCCTGATTGTATTACCCTTATTCATGCAAGTAGTGCCACTGAATTAGTTGGTGCTACTTACATGAGTGAGGGCTGTTGCATCTAGCCATGGAGGGAAGCTGCAGTCTTCTGTGTCTCTGTCAAGGGAGGTGCAGTACTGCAAATGGGCAAATGTTAAAAGCATGTGCTGAGTCCCAAAGCAGATATGTTATATAACAAATTGAACAATGAGGTGGCCCAATAAGTGAAAGCATCCATCTTTTTGGCTTTTTAAAAGGATCTAATTTACTGAACTGGCAACACAGTGGCTGGTATTTTTGACACGTAAGAGCATTTATAGCCCTGTTTTAAGATTAATACCAAGCACTTCAGTTCCCCCATTCTTAGCAAATCTGCTTCATTTCATTTCTAAATTATCCTAGTATCTTCTGGTCTTTTGGCTATGAAAATTCCTTTGATGTCAATGGAAGATGCATAGCTAAAACTTTGTTCACTGCTTAGAAAATGTAGGGCATGCTTAAGGGGCTCTTCACTTGAGCAAATAAATCATTGCTTTGATGGTGGTTACATTAAGTGAAGGATGGATGTGAATAGCTTTAGTTTATTGCTCATTTGGAAGCTGGAGGGGGAATGGCCTTTGACCATCTTTCAACCTCTTTCTCCTCCCCACTCTATACTCCTTTTGAAGATCTCCTTAAAATCCACATTAAAATCATGGCTACACTTTTTACTTTGATCTCTTTTGATAGTTACATAGGTTTTTGCAGCTTTCCGGTTTTCTCTTTAGTAATATTCTGCCATTTATAATGCACAAATGAGCAAAACCAATGTCATTGAAAAGCCCGGGAGTAAAACTGAGTTTATTGCACAAAAGGCAATATTTACTTAAGGTATGTTCTCTGTCTGCTTGGTTTTACTGCATTTATGTTCACAGATTATCTTGTGGTTCAGTTTTTTATTAATAGCGATTATAAACCTCGTGTATTTTTTTGCTTTAGGAATGGATCTTCAATAAGATTTAATTATACTCAGTATGCTTAGTAATGTAATGAGAATATGTAATTGAAATTTATAATATATTTTTGGTGTATGATTATTTGAGTATGACATGTTATGACGTAATCAAATAAAGAAAAGTTAGTTTTCTATCCTGCAACAATAGTATATAGCTGTACTTTTACACATTAGCAGCTTGCACATATGCTCAGAGACCAGCATAAGGTACCGAAAATGTTTTCTGTTTTTTGGTAGAGCATTAATAACACAAGCTGTTCCTAATAGAAATAATCAGGGTTTTTTTGCATCTATTCATCCTTGGAGATATATTTACTGTGTCTTCACATTTAATTAAGAATATTATGAGTGCCATCCATCACCATGGATACTTTATAGTAACTAATCCTTTATGGCTGCTCTCTTGATGGGTTTGGGCATTTTTTTTGAAGGAAAAATTCAAATGATAGGGTTTGCAGTATTTTTTGCAGCATTTGTTCAAAGACTATATTATGAAAGTGAAGATAATGCACTTTTCATTACTATGTTTTTTAATAACTAAACGAGACGTTTGTATAAATATTGAATCTTAGAATTGATAGGGTCTTGTAACCTTATTGCAATCACAGTTGTGACTTCAAAATGAAAGTACTAGTTTAATTTCTAATGTAATACATACAGGCCATGATAGATTATTCTGTAGTAAATAGCTGCATGGTTACATCTATATGCATGGTGTTTCAGGAATGGCTTTGGGAACTTTGTTCTCTAATTTCTCCCTTGAGAAGTTGAGAAAACTACATGAATGGTTAGGAACTCAAAATATTTCATCTAATATTGTACTGTACATCTAGGGGAGTTTCTCTGCAGTCTGTAGATAGGCAAAATCATATACATATATACATACAGGATTTTGCTGATTTTATGTAAATAATCTATTATACATACATACATCTATTATACGTAGATGTAATTAATGCATACATATATTAATATATAACCTCACACATATGCATGTAATTTATATAATACTGTATTATGAAATAAAATGTGTGTGTGTGTGTGAATAGGATTTTGCTGACTTTATGTAAATTCTGCTGTATAAAACAGTATTCATATATAACATTTTATTTCATGATACAGTATTATACAAATTAAATGCATATGATGTTTGGGGTTACATATTAATATAATAGAAGTATTAATATGTAGTATGCATATGTATGTGTAATGTGGAATTTTGCCTTTGTGTTTATAGTGGGGCAGGCAAAATCCCATATATAAACATACAATATTTTATATATAAAATATGGTAAATATTTATTTACGACACATGCACATACGATACAGTTCAGTGCTCCCCATTTCAGGAGGGATGTGGACAACATTGAGAGGGTCCAGAGGAGGGCCACCCGCATGATCTGGGGACAACAGGGCAGACGCTACAATGAGACTGCAGGTCCTGAACCTGTTCAGCCCTCACAAGAGAAGGCTGAGGGGGGACCTGGTGACAGTCTATAAACTCACTAGGGGGGACAAGAAGGGTTTGGGAGAGACCTTGTTTCCCCTAGCGCCCCCTGGCATAACAAGGAATAACGGCCACAAGTTGTTGGAGAGTAGGTTTAGATTAGACATCCATAAGAACTACTTCACAGTTAAGGCGACTAGGATCTGGAACCAACTTCCAAGGGAAGTGGTGCTGGCTTCTACCCTGGGGGTCTTTAAGAAGAGGCTTGATGCCTACCTGTCTGGAGTCATTTGAGCCCAGTTTTTGTCCTGCCCAGGCAGGGGGTCGGACTTGAAGATCTACAAGGTCCCTTCTGACCCTACTTTTATTATTCTATACATTGTGTGTGTATGTTTTTTTTTTCTGTCTTACTCCTCTGGGATTAACATCAGGGAGAGAAATTCATGATGGTACCAGGAAAAGTATATGGAATGGGTATGGAAGTATATGGAATGGATAATGGAAGCCTCCAAATTGATTCGGAAAGATTCGGAGGTTTGGCCATAGACTGTACAGGCAGGCACTAGGCAGTGCTGGCAGCAGCAGCTGGATGAGCCCAGGCTTCAGCCAGTAGCCCCAGGAGAAGCCGCAGCTCATTCGGCTGCTCCTTGGCTGACCGCCCTGCCCCCGCTGGGGTAAGGCAGGCAGTACTGGCAGCCCCAGGAGAAGCTGCAGAGGCTGGAGGGAATGATCGGGTAGCTGTGGGGAATGATTGAGAGCTGGGGGATCAAACTGGGGAATTGAACTAAGAACTGGGGAGAATGATCAGGGCTGGGGGAACAAACAAGGGCTTCCTTCCAGTTTCCAGTTTGATCCCCACCTCCCTGATCATTTCCTCCAGTCCTCGCAGCTTTTCCCGGGGCTGCCAGCTCAAGCCATGGCTTGTCCAGCTTTCCCCCCGCTGAGAGGGACAGATATGGTAGGAGAAAAGTGCCAGCACCATGGAAGAAGTAGGAAAATGTGGAGTACAGGCAGTTCTCAGACTTACGACACAAGTGGTTCCTGAAAACCACGTCTTAAGTGGAAACATTGCAACTCAGAACCTGTGGCGGGTGCAGAGATCCCACCTCAGGAAAACAGCTGGGTATTCGTATCCCACTGCTATTTCCACCATGTGAGGCGGGCCAGTAGGGAGCGCTCCTGCATTGAGCCGCCCACCTCCCTGTGCCCAACCACCTTCCAGGCTCCGAATGCCTCCCTAGGGGCGCCTTATGTCCAGCCAACCCCTCTCCCAGAGCACACTCGCTAGTCTGGGGGTAACGTGCCGCCACCACCC
>NW_017728992.1:18030473-18039068 GCF_001723915.1 Gavialis gangeticus | reverse complement strand
TCCCCAGGTACCAGTCACGTAGGCAGAGGAAGCAGGTTTCCCCCCTCCCTCAGGAATGCAGCCAGCTCAGGTTACCTAAAGAGACAGGCTGAGGGTGTGGTCTCCTCTCCTGGGCCCACCCTAATCAACTGGTCACAGCACATTTGGTCACAGTGTCACAGGGCAGAGATTTAAAACACATGGTTACAGGGCAGAGATTTTTGGGGAGAAACCAAGGTGGCTTTCTGCCACAGAACCAATTTTCTCATAAGAAACAAGGTTATAAATGGGGGATTGGTTCCTGAACTAAGGCCCAATACCTTATTTTCACCCAAAACACTCCAGAATTTTGTACTCGATCAATTATAGATAATATAGCTACATTAATGTATTTATATTGTAAATAGCAATAATATTGATTTCTTTCAGGTGACTGCTGGACTTTTTGAAAGGCTCTTGGTTGGACTTTTTGAAGCGTTCTTGGCTAGAGTCTTCTCAGGAGTCTTGGCTGCAGGTTTTTAGGAGTCTTGTCTGCTTTCTTAAAGAAAATGTCCAAGGAAGTTTGGACAGGTGTTCTCCAGGGAGATGAGCGATGCAGCAAACTTGTTCACTAGGGTGGCGTTGAATCAGATCAAGCATTGTAAAGTCAAAACTGACACCATAAAGTTGAAACAGGGTGTCAATTTATAAACATTGTAAGTGCAAAACATTGTGACTTGAAACATTGCAAGTCAAGGATTGTCTGTATAGGATTTGATTGCCTTTGAGAGAGGTGGTTGGCTATAGAGGAAAAATTAAAATCTTGAAAAGCCTCTCTTAGGTATTGGAAGGTATAATTTTATTTTGAATGATGGGACAGCTTGAACAGAGGTCACTATAAAACTGCTGCAAAATTTTTTTTTTCCAGTTTAGCGCAAAGAAATGTACAGCAGAAAATGATAACCAGGGAAAGTGTTGTCCATTCTTTTGGCTGCCACCTGGTTGTCTACATAGGATTTTGGCCCATTAACACAGTCAGTAGTCTACTGCTGACTGCTTTTTCAGCTACCTTTGAAAGGATGATGTTACATTCAGGGCAGGAAATTAAAAGCTACCTTAGAGAGACAGGGGTAGGAAGCAGAATACCAGGTGATGAAGTGACCAGTACACTATTACATAGTGATAGTGAATCATTTATGATTCCTGAGGTATCTTGTGTTGGTGAAAAATATTTTACCTATTGGGATAGTGAAAAGTTTTAGTTTGGGAGTCTTTTAACTATTGTGAGTAATCTGTTTCTTTCATTTGGACTTCATCAGAGTTCTATATGTTGAGAAGTTACGCCACTTTCCAATTATTTTCGCATTTTTTCCTTCTCTCTTTCATTTCCATTGGAGTTTTGAGTTTTAAGTTATTTTGTATGGTTATGTAATAGCATGACATGCACTTCTAATTTGCTGAGATAAATTCAGCGGTAAATTCATCTTATGACCTTGGAGAAAAAGACTTTTTTTTTCCCATCTTGGAGAAATATAACATGTAACATGTATTCTACTTATATTTTTTTCTTCAGGCAAAGGATAATGAAGGAATCCTCTTCCCAATGTTTTTCTTCCCCACCCCCCACTAATAATTGAGTCTTCACCTGTGTTAATGCTGCAGTCTCAGAATATGATTATTTACACCTCTCTACTAATTTTTGTCCATTTCCTATTAGTTTTTTAAACACTCCTTAATAAACATTATTAAAAGCCATACTTTGTAGGTGTAAAAGACATTAAAATATCATAGTAGTAATACAATATACTACGTTTCACTACTAATTTATTTTCATTAAAGATTAGATCAGTGAAATGGAGTGTTGTAACAACCTAATGGTTTCCTGATGCTAGATAAATGCCACTGGGAAATGAGGCATTTTTTAAAACAAAGGTTGAGGATTGGTTGAGATGTTTGTCAAATTGAGGACATTAGTACTGTAAGTTGGATGTAGTTGGTCTTAAGTGGTTTATTTTGTTTATATAAATAACGGTGGAAGGTGCTATGTCTTGTAGCATAGATATCAGTGCCTTAGAGCAGGAGCTATGTAGAGGGCCCAGATTCTTTCTTTGCATTTTGAGGATTTGACCAATGAAGACTTGCATGTAGAGGTCTGCAGCTTCAATAAAACAGTGCCCTCTTTGAAAGCAGAATTGGAAGCAGTGCAGAATGGCATAAAAGGGTCACTGGGTCAGAGATCTGGTGGGGCGCACAGGTTCTATTTTTCTTTAGATAAAAATATTTCACAATTCACTATGCCATCATGTATTTTGAAAGACCATATGCTTTTTATTTGGTTAGTTTACCAGAACTGACATTTCCCTTATTAAAAATAATGGAATTAAATTGAGTAAATGTCAATCTGATTAGATTTATTCAGGAAAATACTTGTTTTCCTATTGTGCCTTGAGTGTTTCCTCTATGTCTTGAGGCCAGTAACAACTAGGAAAGTTTTGTATCTCTGTTGCTTCCTGCTAGAACTCTTAATTGTGTCTTAACTCATTAGAGGGAAAAACACACTACAGTGTGCTGTAATGCTTAGACAGCAAGGCAAAAATAAACAATGTCTGAAGTGTTTTATAGGTTGTCTAGTTGGTAGCATGACAGGGCCCTATTGTTATCTGGAAATAACTGCAATTACCAAAATGGGAAGCATTCCTTTTCTATAAGATTTGCTATGTGATATTAATCTAATGTTAACTGATATGTTCAGAACCATTATTGACCTGCATTTTCTTTTTTCTTGAGACTTGTCTCCTTTAAACAAAATTAACATAAATTAACTTTAATGTATAGTCTTAATTATTCATAAAGATTTTCAAGAGGAGAAGCATCTATGGCTAAACTAGCACATTCTTATAATTTTTGCCTTTGTTTTTGGTCTCTGAAATAGCATTGTCTGTAAGTGTATAAAAACATTGTCATGTCCTGCCAGAAGCAATATGGTACTTTAAACAAAAATAGTCTATAGGAAACTACCACACTTGTAACAGTTTCACTTTATGATGATTTGAGCTTACAAAAAATTGGAGTTGGAAAATACTTCTCAAATGGTTCCATTTAACTTTTTAAAGATGATTCTGATGATTGGGAAGTGGCAGAGTGTGATCCATACTGTTGCACTTAAAAAGCAAGTTTTTAAATCTAGTGCTCTGAGAACTGACACAATACTCGGTTGGTGAATAGCAGAAAGCCTTGTTTTAATAACTACTAACAAGCTACAAAACTAAATAACAGAAAAAGACTCTTGCCCAATATTAAATGAGCTATTAGTCTTTGTATTTATCTTTAGCTGCAAAGAGATCTTTACTGAATGCAGGCAGGAAGCTGTTCTTGTACAGCCTCGAAGTGTGGGTCATTCATTTGTTGGCTGGGTGGCAGAACGGCTTCTTGGTTTTCCCTGGACTGCACGCACCTTGATGGCAGTTCTGTCTTGCTTAATACTGTTTAATTGCATAGCTTCAAATTGGCCAATTTAAAGTTAGAACAAAAAGGGAGGAAAAGGGTGACCATCATATTAAAACTGTTAAATTGCCTGTCTCCTGTTTTTGGATTTGTCAAGGTGTGAAAACTTGTGTTTTTCTGTAGTCCCTGCAATTATAGATCAGTTTACAGGTGGTGGGTCTGCGTGGTCCAACAGGATGCTTAGAGGTGTCACCAGACCTGCTTTGGGGTATTTGTATAACAGTGGGGCAAATTTGCAGTAGCTTGTACCAGTGATGTTTTTTTTACCAAACTCCAAACATGTATTGAATGGTTGTGACATTTGTAACACTTTAGATATTGGATGCCTGTTTTGAAAAATGTGAGGAAGGGTGCATTTGTCACATACAGGGCATCCTTCCTCTACCTTTAACAAGTTTATCTTGAGATGCATATTTAGTTTTTTGTTTTCTTTAGCTGCTAGGTCAATACAGGTGTAGTTACCTTGCCTTCACTGGCTCAGCCTTTCCTTTGGCTCTCTTAGCTTGGAAATACACATGTGACGAGCATGTTAGGTCTCTGTTAACAATTTTAACAATCACTTTTATTATTTTATGGCATGGGTCTAGTATTGGGTACTGCAAGTACTCTACTCTTTCAACGCCTAATGGGTCCATTAGCGGAGTATGATTTTCTTGTGGCAGTCTTGTTATCACAATCCAGTTCTGCCCCAGCCATTGTCCTGCATTTTTGTGCAAGAGACACTGTCCAAGCTTTCACAGTTTTCATATGCAGCAATATCAGGATATCTAGTAGAGGTGCATTGATACATTGGTCTGCTATCAGATCAGCACCGATATAAAGGAAATTGACTATATTGGAAATCAGCTTTTTTGGCCTGATGTGGCTGATAATCTGACCGATAAATGCCCTGTGCACGCGCATAGCTGCAGTGAAGCATGTAGGTGATGAGAAGCACAACAGGCATTGTATTGACCCCCACATCTGTGTGCAGGCTGGGAGCATGCCAGGCTCTTTCCAGTGAGGGCAGGGTAGGCAATGACACTGGGAGGGGGGCTTGGGGTGGCTGCAACCCCACTGTAGCTCTCTCCCAGTGCCGCCGCCAGCCCCGAGCAGAGCCTGGCGCTGCCCCCAGCCCCAGCCTTCAGTGGCAACCACATGCGAATCTGGGGTGTCACACCCCCTGTGCCCTCCAGGGTTGTGTGCAATGGCGGAAGCTGCCCCCCACCCCCACCCCTCCACGCTCCCTGGGCAAGCTGTGGCTCTGTCCTGTGCCCCTGCCCCAGCCCCACTCCATCCCTCACTACAGGGCCCTCGATCTGCGCCCCTATCCCATGCCCCTTCCCTTCCCCTACCCTTTCCATCACAACAGACTTACCAGCTGGACACTGCTCTTCAAGCTGCCAGGCTGTGTATCAGAAATTGGATCGGTATTGGCTGATATGCCTCCTTAAAAATCAGCTATCGGTATCAGCCCCCAAAATCTCTATTGGTGCACCCTGAGTATCTAGGTATATACTGTGCAAAGGGATAAACTTACTGTTGTTAACTTATTGCAAGTAACAGAAGAAATACAGCTTGTAGGCTTGCTGTCCTGAACTTGAATGACTAATGGGCATTCTGGAATTTTCACTTTGAAAAGTATCTGGCTATTCAGCCCAGCTCCAACACTCCTTAGCCTGCTGTCAGGAGGAATCCTGGGTGGAGAGATGAGTCTTGTAACTTGTTCCAATTACAGCCACATTGCCTATTTTGAATTTATTTGTGGCAAGAGTAATTCCAGAGGTGTGTGAATGCTGCCAAGAATCCCCTCCCCCTGGTTCTCAGAAACAGCAGAGTTCAAAGATTCACTGTTGTACCATTAGGGCCTTTCTAGATGTTCAGGTAAAGGTGTGATGGGATCTAATGTACAATCCACACAATTGTGCCTCCTCCCGTGTCACATCTGCATAACAGCAGGTGTGAATATGAGGTCCAGCATCAGATTCAATCATGCATGCTAAAAGGGAGGGACAGGATACAGCTGGACCTGGACAGGTTACAGGGGTGGGCAAATGACAGTAGGATGGGATTCAATACTGACAAGTGCAGGGTACTGCACTTGGGCAGTAGGAATCAGCAGCATACCTATAGGCTGGGGAACTCCCTTCTCAAAAGGACAGTGACAGAAAGAAATCTTGGAGTCAATATTGATTCTAAAATGAACATGGGCCGCCAATATGAGGACATGGTCAGTAAGGACAACCACACCTTGTCATGCATCCACAAATGCATCACAAGCAGGGCCAAGGAGGTGATCCTCCCCCTCTATGCGACACTGGTCAGGCCACAGTTGGAGTACTGCATCCAATTCTGGGTGCCGCACTTTAGGAGAGATGTGGCCAGCATCGAGAGGGTCCAGAGGAGGGCCACTCGCGTGATCCAGGGACAGCAGGGCAGACTCTATGAAGAGAGGCTACGGGACCTGACCCTGTTCAGCCTTCACAAAAGAAGGGTAAGAGGGGACTTGGTGGCCATCTACAAACTTACCGGGGGACCAGTGGGCAATGGGAGAGACCCTGTTCACCCGTGCACCTCCCGGAGTAACAAGGAATAATGGCCATAAGTTGTTTCAGAGTAGGTTCAGGCTGGACATTAGAAGACACTATTTCTTTAAGAGGAGGCTTGATAAGTACCTAACTGGGGTAATATCAGCCCAGTATTTTCTCCTGCCCAGGGTAGGGGGTTGGACTTGATGATCTACTTAGGTCCCTTCTGACCCTATATCTATGAATCTATGCCTTATTGCTGGTGTAGGGGGACTCCCAGATCATGATGTCTTGCTTTCCCAGCACCAGCTCCCACTGCTATGAGCTCTGCACTGCTTCTGCTGTGAGCCTCTTCAGTTGACAAAGCTTGCAGCATTCTCTTTGAGCCCCGTAGCTATTGAGGCCCAGAGAGGAGGTGGGAGGGGGCGATAGTGTTTCCCTGTGCTGCCCCCATTGCAAACCCTGCAGCTGACGAGACTTGCAGCAGTGGCAGCATACTCCAGGCTCCCTCACATATGAGCCCAGCAGCTGATGAGTCTCTCAGTGGTGGCAGTGTTCCCCATTCTATCTGGCCCATGGGACCTGTAAAAAATTTAGAAAATTAATATTTATCTACCCCTGGCTACCTGTCATGCAGCCCTCGATGGCTTGACAAAACTCAGTAAGCAACCCTCCACCTGAAATAGCTTCCTGCCCCTGCTCTAACTCATGATCTCCTGATAGATCAAATCTTGGGATTTTTTTTCTGGCATGTGTAGAGAGTACCAAGTTGCTAAGTCTGTTGAGGGGAAGGGGCAGGGGGAGAGGGAAGGTGTGGAGGGGGCAGATCGAGGGCCCCACAATGAAGGAGGGAGTGGGGTGCATTGGCTGGGGTGAATGGGGCCTGGGGGCCAGACTGAGTCGTGCAATGGAGGCATGGGCAGCTGTCTGTGTCTGTGTCTGTCTACCCCTCACTCTCAAGCCACAGCCCCTTCTCCCCCATCAGCCCTGCTGCTGCCCCTCACTCCTGATCCACAGTCCCCTGCATCCTGCCAGGGTGTGTGAGGACCCCCTTCTCCCCCAGGCTCCAATTCCCACACACCAACAGCCCCCTACACCTTCACAAATAACCCTCCCCCACATGCACACACTTCAACAATAGCATCTCATGATTTACATTCAATTCTCTTGATTTTTAAGAGCGTGTTTCATGCTTTTTGACATGGTGGGGTTGGCAATGCTACCGTGGTGAGTACTACAGCTGATGAGGCTCATGGTGGTGGCAGCGTTCTCCCTGCTGCCTCCTCCATGTGAGCCTCATCAGCTGTGGGGCTCACAGCAGGGACAGCACAGGGAACCCGTGACCCCCATGAGCTTCCTCTTCTGTGGGGCTGGCAGCAGGTGGTGCAGCCCTGTGGTCAGTTGAGGGGCCTCCCAGCCACAAGGGAGCATCTTGGCCACATGTTCAATTGATGGCAAGATAATAACAGTAACAGTGACATAGTTATTGCTTGTTTTATCATGCCATTAATTAAATGAATGTGGGGCTGGGCCATAACTTAAGGCGTGATTAACTAGTTAATCACGCCTTAAGTGTAACATATAGATGGGGCCTTAGAGAAGGAGAGGCAAGAGGTCATTTAAGGGTTGTAATCAGATGCGGCCTTCAAAGGACTAAAACTCCAGCTGCAAGTAGGCAGCAGTTCATTGGCTGCTTGCGGGGAAGGGTAGGGGTTAGGTACAATGGATGATTACCATGTTTACTCAAATATAAGATACCCCTAAATACAAGACAACCCCCATTACTTAGATTCTATTAATGGAAAATAGATACATTTGTTATCATTTTCCAGGTGTATAATCTACGTATGTATTGGACGGTTGTCTTGAATTTGTTCCCCTCCTACTGCTACAGCAGGGAAAATGGATGTGGGGGGTTAGGTGCCCCCCTTTCCCTCTGCACCCCCTTTATTGTCGGACCCTGCTCTTCCTGAGCACATGGAAGTCAGGAGCAAATCTGAAAACAATGACTTTGAAATATATCTGTGATAACTCGTATATAGGTGAATTACTATGGATACCCATAGACTTAGTTCATCCAGAATTGATGCATTTTACCATTTTTTAAAACTGCTGCAAGTTTTAGCACAGGTACTCCATAACCATTTTTTAAGCAGCACTTTTGTACCTACTTATATCAGCTATGCATGATATTAGTCCAAAACCAGAAGGCTCACTATTCACTATGTAGTTCTTTGGACTGAACCCTAGCAGGGTCAACTATCTTTAAAGCTATGGCGATCCTGTAGCTCAGCACTGCTCAGTATTATGGCTGTGCGAAACAGCACTGTTTTACCTGAACTTCTGTGTAACCATTTCGATGGGACAGTGTTTTGTTTTGAGTTTCATTTTGTTTCGAAAGGACTGTTCCATTTCATTTTGTCAAAACCGTTTCACTGTTTCAATGCTTTTTCAACATTTCACCCATAGGCTATAATGGGGAAGCACGAAACTGCCTATACCTTTATCATGTTTTGGCAAATTTGGATGAAAACAGCAGGGATGGTAGCCCCTTCTGAGGGCATGAATCCTGCCAAATTTCAAGGTGATAGGTGCAGGGGTGAAATCTCCAAAGAGGAGTATACCT
>NW_017728992.1:18020350-18025473 GCF_001723915.1 Gavialis gangeticus | reverse complement strand
ATAGGTGCAGGGGTTTCTGGGAAAATTCACCTCAAGCTGCTGACAAGCAAAACTCGTGATGTGTGACTGTGTGTGTGTGTGTGTTAAGGTGCACCCTATTAGCACTGGAGCCTCTACACAACATGATAGTGTGCCCCAATGAGGTCTCCTCCTCCCCTAGAGCCTCAGTCAGGTCCACCACTTTAAATAGCAACAGGTAAAATAATAACTTAGTGAGGGGCAAGCAGCACAGTAGCACCAGCAGCATCTCAGGCAGCAAAAGTGTGACAGAGCCTTTCTTTCCTCTCCTGCTTGAGCTGCTTCTCCAGTGTGCCCTCGCTGTGTCCTTCCCCCTTCCTCTCTTTACTTTCTGTTTCCCTGCAAGCTAGCTTCAGCTTCAAAACTCGGAACATTTTGAAACTTTTGAAAAGTTTAGACTGCCCTCATTTCGTTTCAAGGCTGTTTCAAAGCCCTTCATTTCATTTCAATTTCACTGTTTCCAGCTTGAAATGGAACAATCGGTGAAATTTTGCACAGCCCTACTCAGTATGTGTGTGTACTTCAGACAACCTCAACAAAGTATCCATGTGCTAATTAGCCCTTCCTCTCATGATCGCAACCAGGTGTTTTTGTCATGAGTCCTGGGATCCTCTAAAAACGTATATGCATATGAGCCATAGGGCACCCTAGTCTGGCTCCTCCTCATATAGGCCGAGCCCTACTAATTATATGCAACAGGCTGAAATAGGGCGTAACCGAGGGATTCTGGGTGAACTATTTGGGGGTCTCTGGTAATGTTTGTTAGACATTTAAGGGTAGTGATGAAATGGAAATCATTGGAAATGGGAAAGAAAGGTGCAGCTCAGCAATGGAATTGACATGGAAGTTAATTTGTATTCAGTGTAGGGGTTCATCATGACTTGAAACTTTTGAGTCTGTGCTGAGGGAGATGGAGTGCAATGGGCTATAGCATATATCTTATTCAGATGGGTTGCACTAACCTATCATTGTGGTAGGTTCTCATCAGCATATTTGCCCAGTATAGCCCATGTGTTTTATAGTCATGCTCGGTGTTGGGTGCATTTAAGCAGCTGTAGATTTGGTTTCCATTACTGAGCACATGTTGCTTTTGCCAGCAGTTAAATGGTAGATACGGTCTTAAAGTTTCCTTGTATGCAAGCATAAGATGGGGAGCTTTTTTCCCCATACTAATTGGTGTGTGGGGAAAGCCTCTCGTATTGTAGTAAATAAGGTCATAAATGAGGATGGAGTCATAAAGAGTTTAAAATCTCTAGGAGCAGAGTGCAGTGGGCACTAAGGGAAGGCTGTATATTGAGGGAGAGTCATAGAGTCTGGTTTGTGAAGAAAAGTGTGTAAAAAGACTGCAGGTTTTGGTTTGTCTGTTCTTTGCATGCTTGCTTGTTTTATTGTTAGGTTTTTGGGTGTTTTTTTTTTCCTGTGTGATGTTTGCCCCATGAAAATAAACTGACTGGAAAACCCAGAACAAAGAGCTGACTGGCCTTGAAAACTAGGTGAGTGACCCTCTTACAGGGGTCTTTTTAAGTCTTGTCCAGCACCTTGACTTTTCCCAACCGCATGTATTTGCATCTGTGCAAGGTATACAGACCATGCACTTAATAGGCTCTGTTCTGATACTTTCACTCAGAAATTTGGGCACAGCTTTCATGTGTGCTTTTAACATTCGTCTTGGTACAGAGCATTGCAGAAAACAATCCTAGAGATAATCCCAGAATGAATAGTTAAGGTGAGTGCTGCACCTGTGAGAAAATGTTTGTATTACTCAGTTGCAGGTGAGGAGAATAACATTTCTGCACATGAATGTAGTCTAAGAGTCCAGAAACACTCTCAACCCTCAAGTTTGTGATTGACTTGTTTGAATTTGGATCACGAAAGAAAATACAGATTACGAGTCTCATTCCACTCTTTTTGAAGTACATACTCTACCATTGCTTAGAAGTGTCAATTTTAAACTGGACTTTCCTTTCTGAGATTTTCTTTTCCTGCTGATGGTTTTTAGTTCCAGACAGGAGTATGCTTTTAGGCATTCCTGAATCGCATTTGGAGTGAAAGCAAAGTAGCTCTGTACACTTCTATATCTACAGATGGGTCTCACAGGAAAGTGTGCAATGTACCATTTTTATCAAATGAAAGGTCAGAGGACAGCATTCTGTATAGGAGGCATTTTGGAGGTTTGTTTTTGCACACAAGGCAAAAATTCCCAGGTGGTGAAGACACAGTACTCAGCCGTCTTTCAAAAGCAGTAAATTAATGTTTTTACTTCATAAGCTTTACATGAAGCTTCAAGGCATATTCTCTGTTGCAATTCAGGTGTGAGATATTTTAGCCCTACCCCAAATTCCCCTTAAGATGCTTCTAATAATGTTGTAGAGGAACACATGATGTGATACTGTGTTTTGATTACACTTGCCTTAAATATCTTCCCTAATAACGCAACCGATTTTACATTCAGAAGAGATACTACCAAGCTTCCTTTCTGTAGAACCCCTATTTCTCCATTTGTGTTAGAAATTTTATCTGGTGGGACAACTGTTTTTATCTGGTGGCCCCTAAACTATTTTTAAGCACTAGATACCATTTGGATGAGACACTGGGTGCATCTACATGTTCGTTAATGTCCTGTGGTTACTGCTCATTCAGTTAGTACTTGTTATCTGCTGGTACCTGTAAGTACATTATTACCTGTAATAACAGATACTAACTGAACACAAAGTAACCAGCACTACTACTCAGTAGCGCCGATCCATGTTTTTTTGTTAATTTTTGACACTTTTCTCTGTGGGTCTAATTTTTTGTTTCATTATAATGTAGCAAACTAAAAATCCATATGGACTTTAGGTTTTCGGCTTTACTCAAGGTTGATGTTTTTTATGCAAGATTAAGTAGGTGTTTATTTTTTTTCCAGGGGTGGGACAGAGTATACAAAAAAAAAATGATGTTTTGTTGTGGCCAATTTTTTTTTCTTCTGTTGGAAGACGGCAGGGGAAATTTCTGTGCCTAGGAAAAGAGTAAAGGAGACAGTGTGTTCTATATGAAACAGAGAGTAAATGGAGTAAGTGATATTTAGAACAAAGAGAACAGATAAACTATAAATACTTTCTTCCCAGTCTGGACTCATAGAAATGTGCTGTATTCACGAAGGGGAATCTTCCTATCAGAATCCTCCTCATCGCAGCCTAATCAAGGAGGTCACCTGCCCCAGATGCCATTTTTGGAGAGGAGGAAGTGAGCATAAAAAATTATTCAGAACAAAATGATGAGTTAATACTCTTTTATTTTCTTTTTTAATATTTGTTCATAATTTAGACGTACCTTTAGTTTATCAAATTCATTGTAAAACAGTCTCTCAGATGAAGGTAATGCAAAAGGTTGTTTTTTTTCAAGTCTGCCTACTGATGTACTTTTGTTGTGCATTATAACAAGTATATATTCATTCTTCACACACATGCTCACTCTTGATTAACATATTATGAAGATTACCTAAATACATGTCCAGTTATTCATATCAAATAAATCATTTGATAAATCGGAAGGAATGTCCTGACCAAAGAGAATCCACATGCTTTTTAAGTGTCATCACAATATCCATACATATTTGCCAAATTCAGTCCTTCCTCCTTCCCCAAAAAAACTCTCCTGCCTGGCAGCATCCTAAAATTTTAAACCCACAAATCCACTTCTAAGTCACATTTATGTGGCCAGCACCATCTGTTACTGAATACTGTTGGGAGGGCTATATCCACTATACAAGCATTGTACACTTGAAGATGACAAGTATATTCAAGATACCAGACTTTCTGAAGTCAGATTTAAAGTGATAGATTGATTGGAGCTTGACTTAGAGGAACTAGAGCATTGAGAAAAATTATGGTAGAAAGTATTAGAGAATTAGGATTGAGGGCAGAGGTAAAGGAAAATGGGGTTAATTGGGGAGGCCTAAAGGATGCAGGAAACATGGGACAGTTTGGACAACATCTAAGGGACAATAACAGTAAGACAGCAATCAATAATTATGAGTCCAAACACCTTGTACATCCTACTGTAGGGGATACAGAGGTGAAACTGGGGAAGTTTGTGCCCAGGGAGGCAGCAACACATGGAGCAGCAGCTATAGCCAAGCTGGTGGTGGCATCCTACAAAACCTGAAAACAGTAAGCATTCTGGAGCAGCACGTACTTGAACCTTATCCATTAACCTTTTATCTAGACCAGGTATTTAATTTATAAAGCACTCTGTCATAAAGATGAAAGAACATCTTTTTTTTCTCCAAAAGAAATTCTCAGTTGCCTACATGGTCTTTGAAAAGGCTAAGAAACTTAGCTGCTCTTTGTGCTGTGGCTCTACTGAGTGCCTTTCTTCTGTTCTGCACCCTGAGGAGATGTTTGCTGATAGACTTTTCTGGCATCACTTTTGCCAGCACCTGAGAATCACTGGTAGGTGAACTGCCTTCGCAGTCATTAGTTTTTTCCTGCATCTGAACTTACCTGTCCATCCTTGTCTGAATCTCCCCTTGAGGAAAACTGTTCTTTGATGTTTCTCAGGAATTAGCAGGGCAGTTGTCTTTGTGCTCCTAAGATAAATGGCAGTGTTATGGCATTTCCTGTATAAATATCTCTTCTTTTCCACATTTTGACTCTTTAGTTTATGCTGGCTTTCCTGCCTGGAGTTTGAAGAGATCTTTGATACTTCTGTTTATGTGGTGGTGCTGCTTTTTCATTTATTCTGTCATCTTTTCTGCTATTGCCTTCAAAAGTTTATTTGCTGTGGGCAGTAGAGTATGTATGTAGCAGGACATAAGATGATGCAGGGGGCTGCTGCATGCATCTTCTGGTGCTGTATTATTCCAGTCCAGTATTGCCTTTCATGGTTCTCTGTTTTTTCTATGTGCTTTTAATAGTTTCTTGGTAATCTGAATGTTCATTTCTGCTTGGCCATTGAACTCAAAGTGATTCAGAGAGATTCAGATATAGATCTGGCAAGTCCAAGGGGAAGGTGGGTCCCTGGGGGTGGGGGTGTGTTGCCTGGTTAGGCATGGGGTCAGGGACTAGAAATAGCCTAGTAAGGGTTGGGAGGATTTGGGGGGGGGGGGGGGATTTTTTTGGAGT
>NW_017728992.1:18016233-18020247 GCF_001723915.1 Gavialis gangeticus | reverse complement strand
GGGGGGGGGCGTACTTTTATGCAGCTGTCTTTAAGGAAAAGAATTACTTAAACTTCACTTTTAAAATATTTATTTTTCTTTTACTGTTTGTGTTTCAGTATACATATTCATGTTCAGGTGGTGGTTGTTCTCTCTGTGGTACAGTGGACTACTTGGTTTGTAGTGTTCCTTGAATCTTCTACAGAAACAAAAAGGGTCCTAGTACTGAGGTCATATGAAGAGCACTGTTGATTTCAGTGGGGTTTCTCAGATAGGTAGGCACCTTAATGTAAATTAGGCTTACATGATTATGCTCAGATTTGTAAAGCATTAAAGTCTTTTTTAAGGCATTAAGCTATCCAGATGACCACAAGTGTTGGGTGCATTTGTTTGCTGAGTTCTGATCATGCTTGAAAACACATTTGTCAGTGTTTAACTAGAGTGGACCTGCTGTTGGGTTTGCAGACTATACCAAAGAGATGGACAGTTTGAAACAGAGCCAGAGGTTAGAAGTGAGATGGTGGTAGAGCACACTTCTTTTTCTACTCCCTTCCCAAAATAAAGCTCCAAACTCTTATTCTTTGGTAATCCCTTGCAGTCAAGGATAATAGTCTTCCATGATTGTCTTACGTGTGCGTGAAGATGGCTGATGTGGCCTGTCTGAGACTGTCAGACTGTACTACAGCTTGGACAAGCATTACCATGTCGGGTGGGTGGCGCTTCTTGATTCCACGTGGGGTGGGTGGATTCTTGATTTGGTCTGTGATGCACTGTTTCTACCACTCCTGCTTTGCCATCTCTTGTTATTGTTGTGAGGTTTCAGAGTACTGAGATCAGTGCAGTGATCAGTGTTCTCTCTCTATTTGGGGTGCTCCTGGGTGATAGTCTCCCACAAATTGACATTGACATTGCATTTTCTGTTAGCCTTGACAACATCCCTGAAGTGCTTTCTCTACCCTCCTCTTGAGCATACACCTTGACTGAGCTGGAAGAATAAAACTTGCTTCGGAAATCTGGAGTCAGGCATCCAGATAATATGGCCAGCCCAACAGAGTTGATGATGGATGATTATTGCCTCAATACTTGTAGTGTTTGCTTGCAGGAGGACACTAATGC
This sequence comes from Gavialis gangeticus, assembly GCF_001723915.1. Taxonomy (NCBI): domain Eukaryota; kingdom Metazoa; phylum Chordata; order Crocodylia; family Gavialidae; genus Gavialis; species Gavialis gangeticus. The sequence continues at coordinate 18,019,152 of NW_017728992.1, read as the reverse complement.
TGGTGCATTTCTCTTCCACTGGATTCAGTGGATCTTCCTCAGGCAGTATTGATAGTACTTCTCCAATGACTTTAGATGTCTCCTGTAGGTTGTCCGTGTCAGCCCGATAAAGCAAGATGGAATCAAAACTGCTTGATAAACTTGAGCTTGGTTTTGGATCTGATGTCCCAATCCTCAAATACCTGTCTTTTCCGGCATCCAAAGGCTGCACTTTCACATTTGTGGCAATGTTGGATTTCTTCATCTATGTCTGCCTTCTGTGAGAGACATCTGAGGTATGGAAAATACTCTAGAGTCTTACCATGGATTTGGATTACTGGAGCTGGGGACTGCTCATTAGGAACTTGTTGGTGGAGGATGTTAGTCTTCTGAATGTTAGCAGTCAGTCCCATTTTCTTGTATGCTTTGGTAAAGATGTCAAGAATTGCCTGAAGTTCTGGTTCTGAGTAACCGCACCCTACAGCGTCGTCAGAATAATGGAGCTCAATGATTGAGGTTGGGATGGTCTTGGTTTTGGTTCAGAGTTGACTGAGGTTAAATAGCTTGCCATCCATCCAGCAATTTAGCTCCCTTTTGACTGGAAGCTTGTTGGTGGAAGCTTCTTGCATTACAGCAAGGAATATTGAGAAGAGTGTTGGAATGATGGTGCAGGTTTGCTTAACTCCTGTTCTAACCTCAAAGGCATCTGTGATAGATCCATTACTGAGAAACACCACTTGTGTACATTCAAGGAGCAGGCAGAGAATGATGACAAATTTTGCTGAACATCTGTACTTCAGAAGGATCCTCCACAGCACTTCTTGGCTGATAGTCAAAAGCTTTTGTGATGTCAAAGAATGCGATGTAGAGAGGCTTATGTTGTTCCCAGAATTTCTCCTGCAGCTGGCAAGCTGTAAGATCATGTCAGTTGTGCCTCTTGATGTCCTAAACCACACTGAGATTCTGGGAGGAGCTCTTCAGCAAGTGGAAGGAGACAGTTCAAGAGAGTTCTTGCAATGATCTTTCTAATGGTGGACAACAAGGCAATCCCTCTGTAGTTTCCAGTCAGAGTTGTCTCCTTTCTTGAAGATTGTCACAGTCATGGCATCCCTGAGGTTGTCTGGGGTTTCCTCATCATTCCAGATCCTTAAGATGAGGACATGAAGCTATGTTGTGAGCTCTTCTCCTTCCTGCTTGAAGATTTCTGCAGGAGTTCCATCTGCTCCAGATGCCTTGTCATTCTTCATCTACTTGATGGCTTTCCCCACCTGATCAAGGGTTGGAGGGATTCCAAGATCAGCTCTGACTGGGTATTGTGGGATGGAGTTGAGAACGCTCTCATCAACAACAAGGTTTCGACTGAGAAGATCTCTAAAATGCTCTTTCTGGTTGTAACTCATCAAACCAGTCTTGTTGTTTCCTGCTAAAGAATCCAAGTGTCTGTTCACAGGCACTGATGATGGTGGCCTCGAGAGCACCCCACATTCCATTCTTGTTCATTGGAATTCACCAGTTTTTATGTTGAGGCACTGGTGGAAGATGTCTTGCTTGCTTGGGTCCTTGATCTTTCATTAGCAGCATCTGCTGCAGCTGTCATTTGGGAGCCACTTTGAGTGCCATGCCTGAGCAGATTATTTAGTGATCAGTCCAACAATCATTAGTTCCTTGCATAGCTTGGATGATGCAGACAGCTTTGTGATTCTGGGCACAAACAATGACATAATTAATCAGGTGCCAATGCTTAGATCAGGGGTGTTGCTGTGATGTCTTGTACCTGTTTTTTCTGGTGAAACAGGATGTAGGTGATGGTGAGTCTATGTTCCGTGCATTTGGTCAAGAGGAGGATGCCATTGGAGTTGACCTTTCCTATTCCTTGATGATTGTTCCGTTCCAGAGACTAGAGTCCCTTCTGATTCTGGCATTGAAATCAGTGAGAAGAATAAGTCTCTCTCCCTTCAGAATGTCAGAAAGGACTTCATCAAGATTGACACAGATTTCCTCCTTGGTTTCATTGGCAGCATTTAGAATTGGTGCATATATGCTGCCGACAGGGGCATCTTGGCTCCCTCCCTGTTTAAGATGGAGAGTAATGAGGCACTCATGACAGAGAGTCATGAAGCAGAACTGATCCCAGGAGTATCAATGATGTGGCTCCCCCCAGCTCAGACTAGCACACAGCTCCTGTTGAGAGAAGAGCAGTGGGGTTGTGGTGCTTCCCCCGTCCTCATCCCCATCCCCACTCAAACCGGTTCTCTCTGCTCCAGCTGAGAGCAGAGCTGGTCCCAGCAGTGGTGGTAGGCACCATGGCTGCCAGGTGATATGACGCTGTGGTGCTCATTCTTGCAGATGTGCCTGGGGGGACAAGGTGCTGTGCCCAGCCCTTCTTTGTCCCTGTGTCCCCACTTGCCCTGACTCAGGAGGTCCCACTGCTTCTTTGGATGCTGGAGGATTTCAGTTTGGGTGGAAAAGCTGTGGAGAGTGGCCACAAACAGGAGCAAAATTAGGCAGGTTAGAAATAATTCTGCTCTGGAATGGCATAACATTAAGTTGAATAACAAGTGCTTTAAGCCATTTAAAAAGTGTTAACCAGTCTAGGGATAAAGTGCTCTAGAACTTGCCTAAAATTACCATGTAACTTGACCCTTACGTATAATGTTCTTATCGCAGACAGGCTACACTGGAAGTGGAAAGTACTTTGGGCAGAATGTCTGAGAGTCCCAGACCTGAGTGAGTGGCATTCTTTGCTACAGGTTTGCCTACAGTGGGTGTTCATATACAACATGGCATTTAATCCTCATTAATTTACCGTGCCATAAAAGTTTTAACCCAGGTTAATTTGGTGTCACGTTTGTGTTTGCACAACACATGCTTTCAAGTGACTTGTCCCACCCAGACGCAGCACAGGAAAGGGGCTGGTCACAGTCCTGCTTGCCCCTCTTC
>NW_017728992.1:18009629-18016070 GCF_001723915.1 Gavialis gangeticus | reverse complement strand
CCCCCCCCCCCCCCCCCCAGCATCTCCTGCCTGCTCAGGCCCCTGTGCTGCCCTCAAAGACAACCCCTGCCCCTCCTGCCCTGTAGCAGCCCCTGGCTCTGCCCCCTGTGTGAGCAGAGGGAGGGAGGGATGAGCAGAAGCCAAAATAAATAAATAACAGCAGCAAATAACAGTGGCACCCAGTGTCCAAAGGCCTGAACTACAGAAATAGCACAGTGCCACCTGGTAGGAGAAGACAGTAACTACAAGTCTTTAAGTCAATTACTGTTTGAATGACACAAATCCATATACAGGACGACGTAAGCAGTGAGCACAGCAAAATAAAACATATCCGAGTAGTGGTAGTTTAACATGCGAAAAAGACTTTTAAAGTGGCAGGAAATCCTATTTGTGCGCACACAAACATAGTTGCTGCGGTGTAAATAGGGAATCGTGTGTCATCTACAAATGACCAGTGAGACTAATGCCATGTTGATAGAAGACCCTGTCAGTATTTTAACTTGTCATCATGGATCAGATCCTTTAATCTTTTGGACTTCTTGCAAAACACCATTATGAGATGTTCTTGTCAAATTTTGTTCTTCACAGTAACAGATTGGGATATAGGTGGGTCAAATTAGAGTCTTCATATTTTGCAAACTCCATTTTTTTTCCCCTTCAATTGTTGCCTTTACTGCAGCATAGCAGCCTGCGTATTTGTTTGGAGGCACATCCAGCCCTGACAATTGCAGTGTATTTGGTATATGTTCCATGTTTGTCTTAAAGTGTTGGATGTAACATTAGGGGCCATTGTTTCTATTCTAGTAACGGGTCTTTACACAGGAACACACTGGGGGTTAGAGCTGAGAATGCCATTCCAATCCTAGCTGTAGAACACAGGCAAAATGGCACAGGTTTGTATTTTTTTTAAAGGAAGGAAAAGCTGGCTATGTTTATAAATAAGGGTCATTTACTTCCACTCATAAACACTTCTAAAGTTATGCAACTTCGGAGCTTTTAAGGACACATTGCTTACCCTTTAAAGGCACTTAATTGCTAATCCTATATGCTTTTATTGGTACATATGTAGATGGATTCCAGAAGGACCTGGGTTAAGAGGGCTGTGACACTAGCTTTGGGGTTCTAGTTTTGCCAGACTGTAGGATCAGACGCTTTGTGATGCTGACAGCCAAAAAGAAGGATCCATCATTACCAGACCTATGGAATTTATAAGACTGGGTTCTAGGGTTGGACTGCTCACAGTGGATTAAGTTGCACCCACTGGAAAAACAGCTAGGTTGTGCCACTTAGTGTTTGATAACCACCCCCATCTCCCAAACGGTTGCTGATCTAAGATGCTGGAATTATTGAAGTAGTTTTCCCTAAAATAAACTTTGTGGAAGCAGTTGGAAGAAGTAAGGGGTCTGTGTTTCCACCAACATTCCTATTTCTTGTTTTACATCACTGCTTAGTGACTCATTAAACTGATGTGATTTTCCTCCCTTCTTGTAGTAAACAATATATTTTAACCTCATCTAATATATTTTAACTCCCTTTTTCACAGTAATGCTTTTATGAGTAAATGTTAACAGTTTTTGTAAAATGTTCTCTCTCTAGATAGCATTAATTAATGCATACCGTAAGGTTTAACATATTCCATGTCGCATAGTCAGCAATTGTAATTTAACAACATAGAGATTGCAAAGACAGTTGCCCACTTAATTTTGTTTTTGTGTCCTGTGAAGGTGGGCTGGTGAAAGGCCAAAATGGAGGGGTGAGAGAGCTCTAAGCTTGTTCATTTTGCTTTGTCAACACTGTTGCATAAAGACTATACTGCCTGTGTAAGTTTGAAATACAGTTAAAACAGTATTTATTGTATGTCAGACTAAAACTCAAATGCACTATGAATATTATTCCATACCATTGTTTTTCTTTTAAAAAAAAAAAAAAAGGCTAGTTAAGGTATGGCGTGTGTGTATATATAAAAAATCCATCTCTCTCTCCCCATATATATAGCAATCAATTGATCAATGTATAAATAAATATAAAATGGGGCAGGGGAGGGAACGGATATAATTTTTGTAATCTGCTTCTGGAAGCAGATTATCCCTATATAAGGGATAAGGGTATGGATCCCTACCCTTATCCCTGTCCCTTCCAATTCTGAATGTAGCCATGAACCAAAATATGGACTTTTGAAATCTCTGGTTAGGAACTGAAGATTAATGTTCATCTTTGAGTTAGGTTGTTGTAAATCTGGAGCAACATAGTTGAAATGAGTGTAATCAGAATTTTGACTCAATATTAGCCATTAAGTGTGTACTGTTAAGCAAGAAAATTAATGTAAATGAATCTTGTTTTGTAATGTATTTGGCTGGCAATAGATGTATACAAAGTAGTAATTTCAAGATCAGCAGTCCAAACAATTGTCGAAACATGTTCTGTTTTTGTTTACTGATTCCTCCAGCATGCAAGGTCTAGGGTTCCTTTTCCTCTGTCGATAACAGACCTCCCAGCAAGACAAAGATCAGTCTTACATCCCATTGATGTCAGAGTAGATGATTGTCTGCAACTCTGCGTCGTGCCCGTTACTTAAAAACAAACTGACAAAAAATTAACTGAAGGTAAATGTAGACAACATACGTGCCTGCCTTGTTGTTGCAGACCCCTGTTCTCCATGTGACTAATTTAGCATTCCCAGGCATCTGTGTATATGTGATATCCCTGCTCTTCTGGAAGAAATTGGCAGATGGCCCACACTTACCATACTTACAACATCTTTTTTGTGTCTTGTGGGCAAGTATATTTTTTGTGAGGGAGCCGGGGAGAGGGAAACAACATTGTTCTGCTATGAAGAGCATTGTTTTGTTGTTGATCCTGGCATTGTAGAAGGTAGTTTGTGAGTATGCTCTTTGTCTTAGTTTTTCAAACTAGACTATTCTTCTGGCACACCTGGTGAACAAATTTGTACAGAGAATATACTCCACATTTGCTAGTTTATGTTATGATGGAAAGCAGATCCATCTACTAGCCTTGATATTAACACATAGGAAATAATACAAGCATTTTTATTGGAAGTCTAATTGTGTGTATTATAATTTTTCTATCAATATTTCTATAAATCAGCTATCATAATTTTCATAATAACCTATGTTCACTCAAGTAAATTACATAGGTAAAATAATTATGATTTAAACAAATTTAAACTTATTAACCTCCTTGGACTCCAGTATGTACTGTCTGTGAGCTTTGCAGTGCACAAAGAAACATAGATCATACTAAATATTTCAGAAAATGTTAACATAGTGAAAAATAATTACAGTTTAAATTATCCTCATGGGTGATTTACAGTGAATGAATGGACTAAAGAAATGTGTTTTAAAAAGGAGAAAGTCAAGGAGTCTATTATCTTAGGGCCATTCCAGTGTTTTAGTGTTAGTTATATGTATGTGCAAAAAGATATCGTATGCCAGGAAGGCCTCTCTGCTTCCTCTTAGGTGGGGGTTGATCTACCATTTGCTACTCTAGCTGATGACTTTGAAGTACTGAATGTGAAGTTGAGCTTGAGGTTTTGGCTTTATTTTTGCTCCTCAGGTACTTTTGTCTGTATGTGTAGCTACAGTGACAAAGGATGGATTTGTCCATTTGCATCTTGTCTCCATTCATAATATTTCACCTAGTGGTTTCTTGGATGTGCCATCTCGCTTCAGAAACTGATTATTATGTATGTCCATTTGACACTCCCGCCTATGACCCTCTTTCATTTCCTGCCATCCCTAGAATTGCTGTGGCCTCATGAATAAATATGCAGGCTTAATTAGTATTCCAATACTATATTCTAGTAATTCCACTGACTTCAGTAGACTTTGACACAGTAAGTGGCTGTTAAAAATGAGCTAAACAATGGCCAGTGTTCCTTTGTATAAAATATGCTTCATCTCAAATCCTGCATCCTGCTCTCTTGCTTAGCTAAAACTTTTCTGGCTGGTTGATCTCTTGCAATATTTATGTATATCTGTGAAATGAAAATGTTTAACCAAAAACCAGGAAGGAAAGTGTGAACAATTCTAGGTTTTGCTTGTCTGTTTTTCAAGATTATATGTACATGATCCAAAACCTTGAAAACAAATTGAAAGAAAACGAAATACTTTCATGGGGCAAAGTTATGGATTGACCACTTAAGTTTGTGCAGAAAACATGGAAGCAATATGCCTGCTTTTTAAACATGCAGTGAAGGTGCAGTTAGTATGCGTTTAAGCAGGCAGTTCTTTATATAACATTGTTATAGTAATGTTTGTTTTTGTCTTTTATTTATAACTTACCTAGGATTCTTGTCCTCTAGCAAAACTTTGAAAATGACCAATACCTGCAGAATGAAGTGCATATTACAGTTTCTGTGAAATATTCATCATGCCAAACAACAGATACTGATGGGAGAAAAAAAAGCATGTAAATTTATTCTAACCATCTTGTGTAGAAAGTTTTGGAGTTTTACCTGGAAATGGAACATCCTGTACATCAGTGAATCAAATTATATATTCTAGTTATCTGATTATTTGAGAATTTGCATAAAAATAAGGTATTATGCAAAACCAAAAGATGCTCACTGTCATTGTTGGACTGTAGTGATAAGGAGAGTTGCAGTTACTCACTGAGGAAAAATGAAGACATGTTTTTGTTTTATCCTATTTCTAATGAGAATGCTATAGACAGTTGCCTGTGTACTGTTTCTGTCTGGATGATATTTTTAAAACATGTGCAGTGCTAGCAGTTAATGTTTTCAGTATTGAGCATTTTTGCGGATTTTTAAATTGGAACTGAAGATGAGAATACATAATAATTAAACCTATTAAAATAATTAAACAATCTACTGTGTTTTAAACATAACATTCAATAAAGTATTAAGTATTTTTCATGTCTACTTTCTGATAAATAATCAGTATTTTAAAATACTAAAATGTTATTGTCAGATCTTTTAATCTATGCTTGCAAATATTATCAACTGCATGTTGGATTCTGATCTGTTACAAACAGGGTTGTACATCATCACTTCTTCATAAAATCAAGTGGGTTTTGGGCATCATTTTGAAAAGGGCATTGCATTGCTGTGTATCTACTGGGAGAACTGTCAGTATTATCGTGTAATACATTGATCATTGCTATTATATATTAAAAAGAAAATAAATAGAAATCACAATGATGAAATTATTATTACACATGATTGCATAATTATAATGACATTATAATTATATATTGTAATAGGCTGAATATATTATAATTTAAATCACATAATAGAAACTGTTCTGAACCTGTTTTCCCTCGCTCGTACTTTTTCCAAAATGTTCCCTTACTGCGCTTGCACAGTTTCCCATACTCACATAGACTTGACTTCAAGTCAAACTTAGCTTCATCTCTAATACTCATCTGAAGTTCAAGATAAGCCAAGCCTTTGTTTAAAATCTTCATTAACAATCTGGAAGATGGGATGGATTGCACCCTAAGCAAGTTCATGGATGACATTAAGCGAGGAGGTGTAGTAGATACTCTGGAGCATAGAACCAGGATTCAGAGTGACTTGGACAAATTGGAGGATTGGGCCAAAAGAAATCTCATGAGGTTCAACAAGTACAAGAGCAAAGCCCTGCAGTTAGGATGGAAGAATCCTATGCCGCACTAAGGCTTAGGATCAACTAGGTAAGCAGGAGCTCTGCAGAAAAGGGCCTGGGGATTACAGTGTACAATAAGACTGATTTAAGTAAACACTATACCCTTGTTGTCAAGAAGGCTAATGGTATACTGGACTGAATTAGTAGGAACATTGAGGGAAGTAATTATTTCCCTCTGTTCTGCACTGGTGAGGCCACATCTAGAGAACTGTGTTCAGTTTTGAGTCCCCCACTATAGAAAGGATGTGGACAAATTGGAGAGGGCAGAGGACAACAAAAATGGTTAGGGGGCTGGGGCATGTGACTTATGAGAAAAGGCTGAGGAAACTGGGCTTACTTAACTTGGAGAAGAGAAGACTGAGGGGGGATTTTATAGCAGCCTTCAACCACTACCTGAAGAGTGGTTCCAAAGAGGATAGAGCTAGACTGTTTCAGGGGTGACAGATGACAGAACAAGGAGTAATGGTTTCAAGTTGTCATCAGGAAAGTTTAGCTTGAATATTATGAAAAACTTCATCACTAAGAGAATGGTGACACATTACTATGGGTTAGAGAGGTGGTGGAATCGCCATCCTTGGAGGTTTTTAAGGCCCAGCTTGACAAAGCCCTAGCTCGAATGATGTAGTTGGTGATGGTCCTGCTTTGAGCAGGCAGTTGGGCTTGATGACCTCCTGAGGTCCCTTCTAACTCTAATTTTCTATGAGGGATTGTGCTAAAACTTCTCCTTTACCCTCCTTAAGTTATCTGTGGACAGGAATCAACCTTAGAATGATCTATCTACAAATGGACTTGTTCT
>NW_017728992.1:17999348-18009618 GCF_001723915.1 Gavialis gangeticus | reverse complement strand
GAAAGTAGGGGTGCACCAGTAAAGATTTTTTGGGCCGTTACCGATGGACAATTATTGACAGGCCGTATTGGCTGATACTGATCTGATTGCCAGTATGCAGCCTGGCAACTTGGAGATCAGCCTTCAGCTAGTATGTCTGTTGGGGGAAAGGGGCAGGGTGAGGAAAGGGGCATAGGGGGTGCAGATTGAGGCCCCTGTGGTGAGGGAAGGAGTGGGGATGGGGCAGGGGGCTCAACCAGGGGGTGGGGGCAGCTCCTGCCGCTGTGTGCAACCCGGGGGAGGCATGGGGGTATGTGCCTCCCCCTGGATTTGTGTGCTGGCTGAGGGCGGGCTGCCTCCTGGAGGCTTGGGGCATGGGCTGCCTCAGCCACTTCCTGGTGGCTGTGCTCAGGCAGGGTGGAGCTGCCTTCCCTTTCCTGCTCCCAGGATGAGCCACCATGGCCTCTGTCCCATGCCTACTTCACCCCATCTGTGCAGCCCATCCCACTGCTCCAGCCCTTGTCCCAGAGCCACCCTCACCATGGGGGCCTCAATCTGCTCCCCCCCACGCCCTTTCCCCTCAACAAATTTACCAGCTGGATGCTGCTTTCCATGTTGCTCAGCTACATTCCTGGCTGGGTGCATGCTGCATTTTTGGCCACATCAGCCAAAAAATGCTGATTCCTGATAATGTCAATTTTCCTTTTATCAGTGCTGATATGATATGGACCAATTTGCATCAGTGCACCTGTACTGGAAAGAACTTTGATTGTGTGAAACTTTGGGGTTATAGATTAAACATTTTGTAGCCTGATATGTACCATTCACAACTAAATGAGCAATATGATAACTACTGTGGTTTGTATACAGCATTGTTTGGAGTTATGTAGAACAATAGTTTGCCTCATTTTGGTCTATGCAAATGTAGTAATTTCAGTGGTACTGATTCCCGCATTTGTTTTACAGTTGCTAAAAATAGCATATCATCCAGTTTATAAGACTTGACTCCGGTACATTTTATAAATTTATGGCCTTTGGGAACATATCATAGGTTAGTCAGTGTCTGAGCTCTTCTTTTAAAATTTTTGCAACAAACTTGCTAGGATTTATGCTATCTTTTTCACACTAGATGCAGTTTGATTTACTTTTTGTATTTCATTCAATTCAGATAATGAAAATAATCTAGTCAATTTAATTTTTATCTCATTGTTTATTTTAAAAAGTTGCTTAATTTGAATTGTAATAGATAATTGTATTGAATGTTTACATTAATTAAATTGGAGGCTGAAAATACCCCTTCTGATACCAAATAAATATGTAATAAAATAAAATAAAACCCTATATGAAAATGTTAAAGATACCTTTTTTTAAAAAAGGAAGTAGCATCTCAAATAAGTTGATGTAGAATCAGTGTAAGTGTTTATACAAACAGAAGAAGTTAATGCATAAATATCATGAGACAAAATTCTGAGTTTATAACATGAATCGTACTAGTCTTGTTAGGGATATGGTCCAAAGGAGCCCTGGTTTTCTGCCAAATCTAGTTTGAGGGGTGTAGTAGTGCCGAAGGTTGATGATAGATTCCTTCACCTCTGGCAGAGTCAAGGACTGCTTTGAATTCCAGCAGCTGATCATATGCTCAGGCAGATTGTCTGCTGTCTAGGGATAAGTGGAGCATGTCATCTGCTTCCTGTGATGGCTGGATGATTGTTTGAATAGAGACTGGTTGGGTTTCCTTTCATTCCCCTTGAGGGTTTTTTTCTTATTTAGGAAGACTTTAGCAAGTTAAGTGCAAGTAGCTTTTCCTTTTATGTTCCCTGGGAGGCACTTCAGGTTAGCAACAGGTTAAAGAGTCTATCTTGGGACTCAGAAATGGTTTGGATTGAGGGGCACTTTCACAAACCTTAGTTCCACGTGCAGGCTGGTTGCAGCCTGGCCCATGCTGCCAGATGTAGTGTTGCTGTCACTGCTTCCCTGTCTCCCATGCCTACAGTGCCACTGCACCGCCACCATGGCTAAGTACAGACAGCCAAAAAGCCCAGGTTGAATAGATTCAGTATTCACAAGTTAGCCTAAGCTGCATAGATTGAACGAATAAGCAAGTGAACAGACATTCACTTTTGATTCCAGCCACATGCCTGCAGTGGCCCAGGCCAGAAGCTGGGGGCAGCTAGAACATGCTTTCTTGCTCACCTGGAGCAGATGGCTTGGGCTAAGGCTAGCCCACCCACCCTGTGAGGCAGAATTTGTAGAGGTGGTGCAAAGTTTCCTGGGATATTGGGGGACCGTGAGATAACTGATTTAGGTTAAATCAGGTTATTGAACTTCTGACTCGCATCCCCTCCAGACTCAAGTTAAGATTGATACTGCATCCATCCGGGTTTATCTTAAACTGTTTTCAGCCATTTTGTAAGTGTTTAATGTGCACTGAACTTCTTTTGTGTTACAGATTTGAACTGGTTCCAATCACTTATACCAGTTTATGTGTAATTTCCATCCCTAGCCTATGTGGGTGAAACCCCCAGCCACACAAATTCTAGAGAACCCAGGCTTTATGGATGTGTAGAATAATAAAATAAAATAAAATAAAATCCTATCTGTATGAAAATACTAGACAAGGTTGTCCACCCCAGTCTAGCCCATTTAACTGTTGATATGCGAGCAAATACTTAGCCCTGGCTTTTCTTTCTAGGTTCTGAGGAACGTTTTCTTTAGAGATACGGATGGTGAAAATAAGATTGTGGAACTCTTAACACCCTCCCTTTGCTATCTTTTCCCCTAATAAGATAGGCTGCAGAAGCTTTTTGGAAGGTGGAAGTTCTGTGAGATTAAATAGCCCAACTGGGCTATCAAAGGAAAAAAAAATAATGGGAGGTAGAAAGAAAAGCAAAATGAACCACAGAAAGTAAAAATCTTAACCATAGAAAGAAATGGAAATAAAATACTGGCATTATTTTAAAACAGGCAAGGAAAGTGAAATGCTCAGAGTCAAGCTGACAGAACAATTGAAGAAATTATTTTGTAATAAATAATGAGTTATGTCTGGAATTCACGTGAATGCCATAAGGACAAGATAGAGAAATTACTGAGTTGATAATGAGACTAACTTATTTTTAAAACAAAGTAGAAACATTACCCTTGTGTTATTGGAAGGGTGTGTTCACCACCTTTTTACAAATGGTATGGTTGACGTTGAAAAGGATATGGTTTTATTTTAGTTCCAGGAAAAAATATGCAAGACAATCATTATGTCATTTAAAAAAGAGAAGGGAAAAAAAAGTGTTCCTAATCTGTTAGAGTTAATAGAATGGGAAAAAATGATTATGGCGGCTTGACAATATCTTGATAATTCTTCTATAAGTCTCCTAGAGAAATCGGTAACTCTGGGAAGGGAGGACACGCCTCCCATTGATTGACTGATTGATTTAAAAATAGTTAATCAGTGCATAGCCCAAAGTAAATGTTGACTTCTAATTAGCACAGTAGATGATACTTTGCTTCATATTTGTGTATTGCTGATCAGGAATACTATTATTAGTGGTATGGAAGAATGAGTAAATAGTATGGTTTTAGAATATGATAAAGAGTTAATAATTGTGTTTAGTAAATATTGTGAAAAATTCTAATAAGAGCCTCAAAAAAGGAGAGCAAGCGAATTTGATGACAAATGAAATTTTACATCAACAAGTTAAGATAATACCTATTGTAAGTAATGGTTTGAGCTACTCATACACACTGGCTTCTAAAGATGAAACCTCCTGGGAAATTAGATCTTGGTAAAGATAGGCATTCAGTGCACAGTGACCATCAAAGCAAATATGTTGTTAATATGCATTAAGAATGGGATAGATAATATTACAAAGGTGAAATGATATTGCTTTTTCCGCTTTCTTTCTGCTATTGTAAGTTTGCTGAGAAGTAATACTAGTAGACAGGGGAGGGTGATTTCATATGGGGACAGTATAAAATAATTAGTCTTGCTTAATTTGGAAAAAAGGGTAAGCAGACGTATCATGCAGGAAATTAAAATAATAAAAGTAATTAATGAAAAAGAAATGGTACATCTCTTTGCTTTAAACCAAGAAAACAGTAAAAAAAAAAAAAAAGAAAGAAAGAAAGAAAAAGAAAAGAAAAGGGAACAAATGTAAAGCTAGTAAAAAGAAATACTTGAAAGAAGTGTACAACTAATATGTGGACCTCTGACACAGTATGTCAAAGCATTTCCACAATTTATTATGTGTTTTGCCTTGCCTGTAATGCCTGTGTTTTGTAAGCCTGGTTTTTATTGAAGAAAATAAGAGTATTGGGCCTTGTTACTATATCTCTTATAGAAGTATCAGCATTAATAGGGACTGAGGGACTGTTCTTTGTTTTTGTGTTCTCTCTTTATTCTATTTTATACTTTGGTCATAGAACAGTATTTTCTTGGGGAAAAATGTGCAGACCAAGTATTTAAAATTGAAAGAAATTCTGAAGTTTTTACAAGCATGAGGTTCATCTCTGGACAGAGAACAACCCATCAAAGCCCTTCATCCCATCTAAATCCCTTCATAAGGATTTTAAGTGACATGAAAGTGTGCGCGTTGATTGTGAACTTCACCCTAAATGCAAAGCTCATGTGTTTTCAGTTTCTGGCTCACTCAAAATAAAAAAGTTAAACTGATCTTAGACTTGAAACTTCTCAAGGACTAGTTTTTTTTCTTTGTATGCCTGATGAACTTAAGGAGAGGTCTGGTATGGACAGGCCTTGATTCAGGAGTACACAAAAGCAAACGCTTGAATAGGAGGATTTTTTTCTGAATCAAGGTCTTAGTGTCTTAATTATGGCAGAAATTGTGTTTTGTCCTTAAACCTGAATCTGCAGCTACTCTCAGGATGGTTCTGTTAGATATCAACGGCTAGATACAAACATTACACTTACTGTGCATTAAGCACGCAAAAAGCGTTCTACAGCTGTAACTGAACAGACATTCATGACACACAGAGCGCTTTAAAAATGGTGGATCCCACTCCAAGTTAACCTTGGATGGATGTGATATCAGACTAAAGTGCTTTGGGTCAGAGCACTTTATCAAATGTCTGTCCCAGATCCCAAGGTAGGTCACATTCTGCCAGCATCCCAGGTGATTAGCAGGCTCCCCCTGTCCACACCTCACATGGAGTTGCACTGGAGCTCAGCTCACTCATCTGCACTGTGCTGTCAGCCACAGGCAGGAAGTGTGGGGGCTGGGGGAAGGAAGTGTCTACATCTCTGTATTTTTCTATGATTATGCATTGTCCTTTGGCAGGGCAAGGGCACTCCATAGACTGAGGGATCAGGCTCCTCAGCAGATAGCAGCGGCAGGGAAGGCAGAGCAAGCAAATGACAGTTGTGGACTGCTGTGCCTTATGTGCATGGTGCTTAGCAGGGCCATGGCATGGCACTGCTGCTGCTGCCAATGGCTCTGCAGCGAAGAGGATTGGTGGTGTGCATGTTTGTGTGCATCTCCAGCCTGGCCTTGAGCAGGGTCATGGTGCAAGGGGGAAGGATGGGAGCTAGAGCTGTTGCCGTTCCTGCTACTGCTGTCTCTCTGTGGGGAGAGGGGCTTGCAGGGGAGCAGACCAATTTCTTTTTCATCACCTTACAACCAGCTGTTGTTTGTTTGTGTGTGTGTGTGCAACCTGGCCCTGAGTGATCCTTCCCTGTACCCTGCCCCTCCCCTCCCCTGATCCATGTCAGATCCAGGTCAGACAAGAGATGCCAGCCCCCATTGTAGCTCCAGGGAGATATCTGTGGCCAGCCTGCCCCTGCCAGCACTCAGCAGACAGGCTGCTCAGCCTGAAGGGCCCTTCCAGCCCTGCTTCTCAGTCTGTGATTCCTTTCACTGACAGAGCAGCAAGGTGATGGTGGCAGTGGTGGGGGGGTGGGGACAGATGGACAGCTCCCCCATGCCATGTAGCCGATCAGGGATTCCTTGCCTTTTTGGCTGCTCTCAGGAGTCTCTGGCAGCCTAGGGAGACTGTGGAGTATCCTGGGAGGCATCTGAGAACACCTCCAAGCTAATGGCCTTGGCCAGTGCAGGCAGGCTCTGAGCCCCTTCCCTCCCTTCTCATCAAACAGTACATATTTATTCTGTTTCGTCTCAACCTAATCTAGAGCACTTTCAGTAAAGTGTGATACTTAGAGTGCTTCCATCTCAGGGTTTTTGAATGTCTGTAACAGCCAAACTGACTGGTTAATGCACCTGCTTATACTTGATAAATCTCCTTGTTGATTTTTGACTAATTGTTAAGCTTCCTAAGTGCAAGTCCCTTTAGATTGTCAGCAGGAATTCTGTTGCTCAACACCGTGATTCATTTGGTTTATTATTTCAAATTGGGCATAATAAACTCCCTACAATTGTTTTCCTTCAAAGCTGACTGGTAACTGGTCAATTACCCAAATTAATTGAATAGATGCTGATCTTGGGTTTTTGAAGCTGGAAACTTGAGGCTGGATTCCACTGTGTAGAAGAATATTAGACTTCTGCATTTCTTATGAGAATCTAGGTTGCATTCAGTCAAAAATTCAACATGTATGTTCTCAACTATCCTTCTAGTCTTTGGTCATTGACTTAATTTTTTTAAATGAATGTCTTTATTTTTCTTAATTTCTACTTGCACTTGTTTCTGTATGTTTCCTTCACATTTTGTTGCAATAATTCCTGTTTCTTGTTCCACTGAATTCAGTTTTCATGGCAAGTTTGTATTTGCTTTTAGTGGGCTTCTGGAAAATGCTTAACATGGGGCTTTGGCTTCTTTGTCCCTGTCGGTTGGTTTTATGCTGTGAAGGTATTTGGATGTTTTTGAAAATTCTATCAGTTATTTCTTTCGAATTGTTTAGGCATTCTAAAGCATCCTCATTTCTTCTTGGCTCGCACTCACGTAGCATTCATCATGTCTTTCATTTAGTCCTGGCTGGCAATTATTTTGTGTCTAATATGGTAGCGACCAACTTACACTTTCATCTAGCCTCTCCAAAATCTTGATGTTTCTTTACATTCGTATATTTTTGAGTTGCACTCCCACTGTAAATATTTTTGTTAAAAAATCTTCAAGTAGTGCTTGTGAATACGTTTGCAATCATGATACAAAAATGAACCTCAGTCACACACAAGTAGTGAGGCATACATTGAAAATAATTCTTATTCTCAAATTACAGTCCTCGGGTCCCTTCAAAACAGTGGTTTTTAACCTTTTGGCTTAGAGGCACCCCTCTTGGGACTTGAGGCACCTGCCGTTCCGTAATTTTGAAACTGGGTCCACTCAATTCACAAAAAAAATATTTTAGATACTACAGTGCTTGGCTCCCTGGAGGGAGCGGGGCAGTAGGGGTGGGGAATTAGCTGGGCAGGACCAAGCCTGAGCTTGCACTTATCTGCTTATTTCCTCATACCTTCTGGCATCCTTGAAAGGTCACAGGCTTCTGCTTCTCCTCTGGCTTCTGCCTCCTGTCTCTGTTTCTAGGGGTGGGGTGGGGCCATCCGTGAGGCTTAGGGAGCCCACAGATGACAGAGAAGTGTGTATGTGTGGTGGGGGGGGGGGGGGCACCGGCACAGTATGGCAGGTTCGGCAAGGAAATCTGTGGAGTAGTCCTGGAGATTTTGGGGTGGGGGTTTGGCACTTATTTCTTCAGGGAAGTTCTCTACTCTGTTTTTAGTTATAGAGATTGTTTCTAGAAGAGAAATGCTAAACTAGATGGGCTACTGGTCTTCTTCATTATGAGTTCCTAAACCAACTTTTCTCTGAACTATCAGGCTAATAATTACAGGGAATCCAGCACAGATAAACTATCCTTAGAGGTTTGAGATTTGAAGAGTGAGAACAGGGAGATGGGGAAAAAGGTAGTACATGGAATAGTGGTAAGTAAATGCTGTACATGGTAATTCTATATCAATATAGCTGCCTTTCTAGATTTATATGAGGTTACCCAGTATCCTAGTTGAATATTACCTTTGAGCAGTGTGTTGTAATAAAATTTAATTTAACATTGCAGAGAATACTTATGTAGTAAAACAATATCTCCAATCAAATGCATCTTTGCAAGAAGCTCCATTCTAGGATACTATATTCTACCTTATCTGTGCAAGGTGCTGTGGCCTCTATCTTGCATGGATAAAGGATTTTTTTTTTACTTGAGATTTCTTACCTGTGGGATAAGATGTCACATAGGAAGAAATGTCCTTTACAGGTGATTGAATGGCTGAAATGAATGATCAAAAAGGTAGTCTTTCAATTTTAGTTAGCAGTACAAGTCAGGCTGACTGTTATTGTCCATTAACAGAGGTTGTAGTATATATGTGACATGCCCAGATAGCCTCAATACATAATCTAGCTGGCGAGAGATCATACAGCAGCTCTGTTGGTACTGACCATACCAGTACCAAAGCAGGCATAACTAATAGGCCAAGGACTATTTGGACTCAGATTGAATTGGCAGAGTGGGCTGTCTTTTTAAGACCGATTTGGACCACATAGGGAAGGTTGCAGTACAGCTATCTTGTACCTATCTTTCCAAAGGACTGCATGGCTGCTTTCTTAGTACCTCTTGTGTACCTTACATCTGCTCAAGTATTGAAGGGGAAAAGATTTTACCTTTATATAGAACTTGTTACAGCAGTCAAATTTTGTTTAAAAAGTTTATCCATAACATTTGAATATTCGAGCAACACCTAGCATTTTAGGAAAGCTTTTTTCCCCCTTCGCAGCTGTCATTTTAAATCTGTATTCTCAATAACATTCCAGTAATGTTCCTTACTTGTATTATATGCATATCTCAACTCACTTGCTCTGCATACTAAATAGTCACTACAAGATCAGAATATTAAGCACTGTGAATATTACTTAGTATTTCTTTATTCTACTGCCACAGGTTTTCTTTTTTTGTGACTTAGTTCAAAGACTTCCAAGGACAGTCATGATTTTACAATTCCTTTGATGTCTTTAAATTACCTATAATATCTTAAATAATCCACTCTCCTAGCTAGAATAAAACCAAATTGTTGGGTTTTTTAAAATAATACCTAGGAGAATGACATCAGTAAGCACAAACAAATCTTTCCTCAAACTGGAATCTGATTGTATTCATACAGACAACCCCTTGCCCTCTCTATTCTCCATTAAGTACAGGCCATGTTCAGATTTTAGATCCATGCACAAGTCTCAATAGTCCAGGGGTGGGCAATTATTTCAGGTGGAGGGCCGCTTACCCAGTTTTGGCAGGCTTTCGAGGGCCCCATGGGTATCCCTGCCCCTTGACAGGTGCCCCTCCCCCTGGTCACCATCTTGGGACCAGTGTCCCAATGTCTTGGGACTAATGTCTCAGGGCCAGTGCCGGCAGGGCCCAGAGCGGAGTGTGGGCTGGCAGGGGTCTGTGGAGCCGGGCTGGGCTGTACCAGCAGGGAGAGGGGGGAGCTGGCCCAGCTCCATATAGAGCCCTTGCTGGTTGGGACCCTGTACTCCTGTCGCCCTGCTCTAGGCCCCACTGGCGCTGGCCCTGGGACACCAGTGTGGGCCCCAAGCTCCCGCACCCGCTCACTCCCGGTGCCCCCCTCAGCCCCACAGTACAGGTAGAGGGCAGCACGCAGCCCTGACCTCACGCTTGCCAGCAGGGAATGAGTTGGTGCTGAGCGTGGGGAAAAAGCAGCCCCATCCCCGTCCCGTGGCCAGTGCTGCCTGCTGCAGCCACTTCCAGCCTGCATGGGGCTGTCCAGTGCTTGCTCATGATAGCCCCTCATGGGCTGTGAGTGGCTGCAGCCAGGGGCAAAAAAACCCTGCCTGGCTTCTCCCGGATCTGTAGCCAGGTGGAGCTGGAGCCTGGGGCCAGCACCTGTCCTGGCCCCATCAGTACAAAAAGCTGCCCTCTCCTGGCCCCATCAGTGCAAAAAGCTACCCTGGCAAGTAGCTCAAGGATACTTGCTCTCAGGACCTTCTGGGGCCCAGCCAATTGGTACCTGGGGACACTACCCCTTGTGCCAGCTGGACTGCTGAAGCAGCCCAGAGAGTTCCTTGCACCCTTTACCCATTGCAGCAGTTTGGCAGTGGGGGCTGCTGCCTAGCTGTGACCTGCTGTGCACCTGCCAGACCTGGATGGGGACTGCACGGCCAGCTGCCAGTGGGCTGTGGCTGCATAGTTCGTCTTTGTGCGGCACTACTGCCACGTGTGCCCCCTGCCCAGCCATCTAAGCAGCTGTCACCCAGAGGATGTTCCGGGTGTGATGGCCTGCTTTGAATGGTCAAAGCTGGGTCCAAGGTGCCAGCTCTGAGCAGGCTC
>NW_017728992.1:17998700-17999319 GCF_001723915.1 Gavialis gangeticus | reverse complement strand
AGGGGATGGGTCATGGTGGGGAAGGATTGGGGGGACTGGGAGGGATGGGGCCAGGTGGGAAAGGGATTGGGGGGGTTTGGGGGGCAGGCAGGGCCAGTGGGAGTCCCCCCATGGTCCCCTCCACCCTTCTCCAGCCCCACTGATCTCTTGCTTACTGGCACTGGAGTCCTGTTGCTGGCACACTGCCCTGCATGGGAAGGCAATGTACTTCAGCACCAGGGTGAGGGGCAAACACAGAGATACTCTGGCAGCCAGAGCATCTCTGTGAAGGACCCAGCCTCCAGTTGCCCCAGTGCATGGTCTGGGACCGTGCCCTGCCCCACTTTTTTTGCTCGTTTTTTTTTGACCCGGTCTAATTTTACCCCTGTGTTGCAAACTTCCAGCGGGGGGAACCTTTTCCCATTCCTGCACTTGCCTCTTGCAGCATCTCAAAGGGGTTTGAGATGCTGAAAGAGGCATGTGCGGGCTTGTCTGGACACACCCTGGTAGGCTAGACGTTTGGTTTCTCAAGTACATAGTGAGGATATAGTTCATGCTTTATGTTGTCAGCTTTGTAATCTTTTAAACTTTTTTATGATGACATATGAGTGAATGGTGTTCAGAATTGCTGGGTTTCCCT
>NW_017728992.1:17993052-17993700 GCF_001723915.1 Gavialis gangeticus | reverse complement strand
TAAAAGAAAAGACCACTATATCTGTAGAGTGAGAGACAGAGACAGCAATCAGTTGTGCAATGTTTTATTGATATATCTACAGTGTAAAAGCAATTTGGACACCTAGCAGTGTGTATATCATCATAATAAAATGAATTCTAAATGCCTATATGTTTTGCTGCTCCCACCAGGGGTTACAGGGGCCGTCCCTGCAGGGCCCATGTGCCCCACCCCAGCCCCCAATTGCTGCCCCACCTGGCTTCATCCCCCACTGGCTCCTGCAGTCCCCCGATGGCTGCCCCCTCCCGCTCCTCCAGACCCCCCAGTGGCTGCTCCACCTGGCCCCATCCCCCACTTGCACCCTGAGCTGCCCCCTCAACCCCAGGCTCTGGCACTTAAAAAAAAACAAAACCAAAAAAAAGCCTGTACTCACTGTAGAAGCATGGGCTGGGGGGGCTCTGGGCCCTCCTGGCAGAGCCCCCCCTAAGGCAGCACAGGGCATTGGGGGGCAGCAGGGCATGTCCTGGGGCTGCTGGGGCTGTCACCTGGGCCTGCCATGCACCCAGTGACCCAGGTAGGCTGGTAGAACTGCCTGTAATTGCTGGGGGGCTTTTTGGGGGGGAGGGGATTAATTGTGGGAATGCTGGGGTGGGTGGGCAGGGACCAGAG
>NW_017728992.1:17976936-17988052 GCF_001723915.1 Gavialis gangeticus | reverse complement strand
CAGTGCATGGTCTGGGACCGTGCCCTGCCCCACTTTTTTTGCTCGTTTTTTTTTGACCCGGTCTAATTTTACCCCTGTGTTGCAAACTTCCAGCGGGGGGAACCTTTTCCCATTCCTGCACTTGCCTCTTGCAGCATCTCAAAGGGGTTTGAGATGCTGAAAGAGGCATGTGCGGGCTTGTCTGGACACACCCTGGTAGGCTAGACGTTTGGTTTCTCAAGTACATAGTGAGGATATAGTTCATGCTTTATGTTGTCAGCTTTGTAATCTTTTAAACTTTTTTATGATGACATATGAGTGAATGGTGTTCAGAATTGCTGGGTTTCCCTCCCCAGAGAAAGGGTCCCAAGTGTCACGGTGGAACCCGAACGAACAGGCTGGGTCTAGCGGTGGTGGAGTTCTGAGTGACACGGAAGCTGGATGTTCCTTAATAGAATGGATTTATTAACTTACGCTTGGTAGAGCACAGGTACGTAGTCTTCAGTTACAGTTAACAGTATCAACACACAACAGGGGGACCTGTTGTCCCACGGGGTTCGCCGACAGGCCCTTGCTTTCTACTCCTGGTGCCAGAGCCCGGGAATAGTTGCAGCTGCCTGTCGGGTAAGTCCCAGGGATGGTCAACAGTTTATGAAGGAGAAACAAATAACGAAACAAAACTGTAATGCGTCGGTGTCGCCAGTCCACAGAACAGTTTGGGTAGCCAAGGTGATTGCCGAAGTCAGAAGCCAGGTAAGTCATGCCGAGGTTGCAGTCAAAGTCTGTAGGGGTGATCCGAAATTGTGGTCGAAGATTGATGCAAAGGTAGGTCGGAAACCAAAGATCAATACAGTTAGCAATACAGAACGCCAGGCGGGGAGAGAGACCAATAGGCCCAAGGGCCTAACTGGAGGACAGTCCCTGAGAAAGTCAGCCTCTGTCTCCAGTTACGCAGGTCTCTCTCTCTGTGGGAGGGGGCTCGCTAACCTTTTATCAGAATTTGGTAGCCAATCAGAATGTATACTCCACAGAACTTTCTAGTCTGATTATATAACATAATTGGGCATGCGCACTGTTATCCTCTCTCACACTGGGCATGCATCTGACAGGGAAACTAGGTCACCCTTGAGTGACAGGCCCATAAGTCATGCAAAGGCCACGTGCAGGGCCTGTTCTTACAAGATAGCCTCTGCACTGGCAGCACTCACAGAGCAAATTTCCAAGACAAGAATCTGTGGTCATCTGTCTGTTATTGATCAGGGTATATACAACATGCTTTTGAAGCCAACTAGTTAAGATTACTTAATTTCATTACTTTTTCTTTTTCTTTTTTTGTATATTTTAAGTCTAATAACCTTGTGCTTGTTAGTCAAATTTAAATTGTTGGGTGTGATGCAGACTTTAATCTACTTATTTACTTAAGTTGGCATAATTAAAATAATTCAGCTCATTGGACTGTCCAACAAGAACCACATGTTCTTTATCTCACCAAAATGGCTTCTTAAAAAGAAAATTTTGGTGTTATGGCTGTAACTGACTTACCCAGATATTCAGATTAAATTCAGACACTAGTTTAATCTACAACTGCCACACATTTTTATGGTGAATTCACAGGAGAGGAGATGGAAGTGCACGCAAGTGGAGAAATTTTACCCTTAATCAGGTTGGTGGCCTGTGGATCCGTGCAGTTCTGTTTATTCTATTCTGTGCCACAACCTATTTTGTTCTGTACTTATATGTTTACTGCTTCTCTAACTTTGTACCTGCAGCCTGAATGAATGTTTTTTTCAAAAATCACTGATTACATTACCTGTATTAGTGATATTGACTAGAGTTGAACTGAATTATCCATTCAGTGGTTTCTTGATTCAAAATACTTACAGTTTCCACATGTAAATCAATTAGCACCATCATTCTATACTGAGCATGGTGTATGCCCCAATGTGTTCTTTGGCTGCTGAGTGCGATGCACAAGTGACAATCCTGCCCACAGGTAGGGCACACCCACACTCTAGAAATATTCTGAATCTGAACAACAGATTCTTTCCTCCTCTGACTCCGGTCTTCACAAAATTTGATCCAGTCTTCCTTGCAGCACCTCGCTCCATCTGCAACCTGACCCTGCCAACCAGAGCAGCATTCTGCACTCCTTTTCCAACCATCCACAGAGATTCCAAAGGATGCTAAGTCATCTTTGCAAGCATCCTGAAATCTCTGTAGCAGTCTGCCTCTCTTTCTAGAGCTTTTGTGAGCTTCAGAGTATAGCATATTCTTCCGGTTCCCATGATCCAGCATTTGCTTGTTATGACCAGGCCACCTGAGTCTTTTCTTACCGATCAATGTTCCCATGAATGACATACCAGCATGCTTTAACACTTCCACATTTGTCACTCTGTCTTGCCATCTTATTCAAAGAATTTTACGCAGGCATCTGATATGAAAGCTGTTTAGTTTTTTTATATGTTTGGCATATGACATCCATGTTTCTAGAAGAGTGGATAAAACACAAGTTTCAGAAATATAGATTTGCACTTCAGTTGACAATTTATTATTGTCTCAAGCTCTGTCTTGCAAAAGGCCACAGTTCCTGGTTGATTTGCCAATTCTACTAGCAAGCTCAGCATCAAGATTTACATTGTAACAGTAGAGCCAAGGTAGTAAAACTGGTCAGTAACATCCAGATGAGTACCATCTAAGGTGATATCTGGATCTGGTTCTGAAGAGTCTTGGTGCATGATAACAGCCTTCTTCAAGCTTATTGCTAGCCCAAAAATTTTGCATGAGTCAGAGAATTTGGCAATGACATGTTTTAGGACGTTAACACCGTGAGCCACAAGACCTGCATCATCTGCAAACAACAGGTCCCTTATGAGCATCTTAGCTCCGAACCTTGCAATGTTAAACAGTCTTTTATCATGTCTAGTGCTTAGAGAGACACCTTCTCGAACATCACAGAAGGAGTGTGGAAGCAGGAATGAGAAGTAAATGTTAAACAATGTGGGAGCCAGTACGCAGCCCTGCTTCACTTTGTTGTTGATCTTGAATGAGTCAGACTCTCTGTTTTCATACATTACAGTTGCCTTCATGCTGTTGTGTAAAGATTTCACAAGGTTTAGCAGTAGAGGTGGACAACCTTGCTTCTTCAGAACAGTGTAAAATCCTGACTGACTAACCATGTGAAAGGCTTTTGTTCAACCTATAAGCCATGTACAGTGGAATACACTTTCCTCTCTACTTTTCCTGCAGTTACCTTACAGGGAAGATTCATATCTATGGTGGACCTTTCCGAGCAGAAGCCACACTGGCTCTCAGGATAGATTCTTTCAGCTAAGGTTTGAAGTCTAGGTAAAAAAATTTGGGCTAAGATTTCCTGCAATGTTAAGAAGAGATATACCTCTGTAGTTATTACAGTCATTTCTGTCTCCTTTGTTTTTTATAGAGTTGGATGAAACAAGTATCCTTGAAATCTTGCAGAATAGTTTCTTCCTTGCAATATCCTGTGCAATCTTTGCAGCAAGTCTTTGATTGTGCATTTGTAAATTTCAGCAGGTAAACAGTCAGATCCTGAAGCTTTGTTACCGGGAATTTTTTTGATGCATTGTTTCAAGTTCATTTAGCGTAGGTTTGCATCCAGTGAAGTCATAACTTCAAACCCAGGTAATTTGTCTAGCACATTATTGATCTATTATGGAGTCCCTTAAGTATATCATTCTATAGTGCTCAATCCACTGCTCTGGTTGCTTCCCCATATGATTTTACCATCCAGGTCTTTCAGGGACCTGTCTTGTACTTTGTCGACCCAGAGCCCTGCATCAGCCACCTGTTGGGTGTAGTCACAGAGACCTAGCCAAAATTCTTGAGCATGCATTCTGGAAGCTGTTTGAACACCATTACAAGCTTCTCTTAGGTTCCTAAGTGTATTAGTAGTAGGAATTGACTTGTAGGTGATTAGGGCAGTTATTTTTTTTCTCAAGGGGTGACAGCAATACCTCCAAATAGTCTACAAACCAGTTGATATTTTTCTTAGTATTTTTTCAAAACTCTTGATTGCTGCATTGTATGTACTTGTCTTCAGGACTTCCCATGCATCTGATGAAGTTTTATTTGTTCTGCTAACTTTGTGACTTCTTCATTGAAAAGTCATTTCTTGACAGGATCACCGATTTGGCACAAGTCAATATGAGGTTGTCCTTCAGGTTTATTGTGGTGGATGATCTTAGCTTGAAATTTCACTTTGCTGTAGACAAGGGAGTGGTCTGTGTTGCAGTCTGCACTTTGAAAGGGTCGCATATGCAAGTGTTTGCGTCTTGTCAGTACCAAGTCCAGCTGATGCCAATACTTGGACCTTGGTTGTCTCCACAATGTTCTCCTTTTAATGTTACTGGCAAAGGTGTTGGTCACTGCTAAGCCTTGACTGGCAAACAGCTCAAGAGCTCTCTGACCATTGTTGCTCATATGTCTAATATCATGCCTACCCAGAATCCCAGGCTAGATCTCAGCATTTGACCCACGCCTTGCATTGGAGTCTCTGAGTACTAGAATGGGTTCCTTTTGTGGAATCCTGCCAGTCAGTTTCTCCAGCTGTTGATAGAAGCTGTCCTTCTCCTCATCACTAGCCTGCAGAGTTCAAACACAGGCACCAATGAGGTTGATGAATCCTTTCTGTAGTGTAATTTGAAGTGTCATTATGCATATGGATACTTCAATCAGAGCTTCACATGATGACATACGTTCATTTTTTTATGGCAAAACCTACACCATGCTCTCTCCTTACTCCTTCAGTTTTGCCATGCCAGTAAATGGTATAGTCCTTCTCCTTTATGAAGCCTGTATCTGAAAGCTGAGTTTCCAAAAGAGCTGTACTATACATTCTGAAATGTGCAAGCATATTACTCAACGCATCCATTTTCTTCAGATCCAAATCCAGATCAAAGTTGTATCTAGGGGTCAAAGTCAGAATATTTCAGCAAGCAATTTTGTTTATAAAATCGGGTGAGCCAGGATGTAGGCAGTGAGGCGCAGCTTGTTTGACCCACCTTTTCTAGGGCTACTCTTCTGGGAGACAAGCAGGCCATCCCTAAACTGGGTGCTTGGAAATCTTGGTAGCTGCCTCAGAGCCCTTAAGCCTCTCTCGGATCCCTGTGACCATATTGCCAAGACCTTTGTCAAATATGCCTAGGCAGAGTTATGGAGGAGTGGAGACTGCCATATACCTGTCATCTAGGTCTCTGCAAAGCTTTGGGTGCTGATTCAATTCGGCAGAGATTTGGCCTAATTCAGTGGCTGAATCTCCAAATCCAAATCGAATGAGGGGACCCTTTAATCTCTCTGAATCGAATCAGAACCCTCCGAATCGATTCGGAGAGATTCAGAAAGATTAGCTGATTCAGACATAGACACAGCTTTAAATGTTGTTTCTACATACCTCAAGGTACCGGGTGGCTTGTGAATGCTGAGGTGCTGGGGCGCATACAGCATCCCACGGGAGCACGGGGGGGGGCCAGCGTGCTTGGTTGCAGACCCAGAAGTGGACCGGAAATAATTCCAATCCACTTCCAGGTTTGCTGCCAAGCATGCAGGGGGCACCCCTGCGTTCCTGTGGGATGCTCCATCCACCCCAGTATTGCAGCCTTCACGAGCCACCTGGTACCTTGAGGTATGTAGAAAAAACATTTAAAGGTGTGTCATACTATGGCTAAATCGCTGATTCTCCAAATCAGCATAGAATTTTCAGATTTGGATTCGGCCGAGTTGAATTGGGGCGGTGATCCAAATCAATTAATTGAATAACTGGCCCCCGATTCATGCTGAATCTGAATCGAATACAACCCATTTCATACACACCTACTATCATCCCTCTTCTAGGCCACTGAGCTGAAACCCAAAGGCCAGAATAAGTCTAGATGTTCAGTGACATAGAGGTTGTAGCCTCTGCCAGAGAGCAACCTGAATAGAGCCTCTAACTGCCTGTTGCTTCAGCATGAGCACCTTTTCTGTCAGGGTGAAGTTCGTTATCTTTTCTTCAACCAAGAAGTGTCCACAAGGCAGCAGAGGATGCAGTTTAATGTCATGCTCAGGACTAGAAGCAAGTAAAGAACAAATTTAAAAAAATTGAAAATGATTCAGAAGGAATATTTTTGTGACCTGCTTTTTTTAAAAAAAAAAACATACTCATTTGCTAAAACACTAAATATATACTGCATTCATTTTGGGTTACAATTATATATATTTGTATTTTATATCTGATGCCATATGAGCCTTACGTCCCAGAGCAGAGAGAGAGAAAGTGACAGTGTTGGAGGGGGGTTAACGTACTGAGTATGTTACCACAGTTGTTGATATTTCTTTATGTTTACCTGTTCTGGCCTGTTGGCTTGTAGACCTAATCTGTAATGATTTTCTATATAAAAGTGGGAACTCGCTCTTGTTTCTTGTGCCCATTTTTGGGGCTGTGGGGTTGGTATACATGCTCATGTTGTAATCAGTCCCTACTTTGGAACAGCATGCAATCAAAAAGGCACCTGAGCAAATACAATAAAAGAATAGCAGACAGGTATAATATATTAGGCCCATTTTTTTCTGGAATGAGAATGGGCAAAAACCCTTTCTCCAGCATATCTTTTCAGTTTAGCCATCATATTATACAGGTTGAAAGCATAAAAGAAAAAAGGGAATGGAAACAGGGTAGGACCCAAAGAGTTCTGATGACATTTTGGTGGAGAGTTCTGTGTCATCTTGGCAGGAAGTGGCCAGTGGTGTCCCTCAGGGGTCAGTGCTTGGTCCAATGCTATGCAACATCTTCATCAATGAGTTGGATGTGGGGATGAAGAGCTCACTGACCAAGTTATGGGGGAAGCATGGTCACTCTTGAAAATAGGCTGCAGATACATGCAGACCTAGACAGGCTTGCAAGTTGGGGGTAACAGAACCAGATGAAGTTCAATAGTGAGAAATATAAAGTGCTGTATCTGGGAATGAACAATCCTCTGCACACCTACAGGCTTGGCAACGCCAACCTGACAAGCACCATGAATTAAAGGGACCTGGGGGTAATAATAGACCACAATATGAACATGAGCTGGCAGTGTGACATTGTAGCCAGCAGGGCTAACAATACTCTGTATGCATCAATCAATGCATCACCAGCAAAATGAAAGTGATTCTCCTACTCTGCTTGGTATTGGTGAGACCACAGCTGGAGTACTGTGTCCAGTTCTGGGTGCTGCACTTTAACAAGGACATGGTAAAGCTTGAGAGTGCCCAGAGAAGGGCCACCCGTATGATCAGAGACTTGCATGGCAAGCCATATGAGAAAAGGCTGAGGGATCTAGGACTCTTCAGGCTGAAATAAAGAAGGCTGAGAGAGGAGTTGGTAACAGCTTACCACTATATCAGAGGAATACTTCAAAGGCTCAATGAACAACTGTCCACCAGGGCACCCTTGGGGAAAACTAAGAGTAATGGTTACAAACTCCTGGAAGACCTCAGGCTCAACATTAGGAAAAACTTCTTCACAACTAGGGTGTTCAGACTGTGGAATAAGCTCCCTCCAGAGGTGATATAATCATCTTCCCTGCAAATCTTCACCCAACCCTACTTATCTTTCCTGCTTGGTGCAGGGCACTGGACCTGATGATCTTCCGAGGTCCCTTCCAGCCTTACAATCTATGAATCTATGGAACTGGGAGTGGAAAGGAAAAAGCTGTGGCCTTGTAATATGGTGTCCCAGGTATGGCTGTACTGGTGTTTTTGTTTGGTTATATGTGATGAGTTAGAACATGGGAAGACAGAAGGTTAGCCCTATAATTCAGCCAGTGGCCAGAAAGATTTATGCTTTCAAAGAGTCATTGTCTCCTGTCTCTGCTACCTAGGCATTGTTTCTTTTTAGTATTTTCTAACGCAGTCTAGTATCCTAAAAGGCATAATTGTTCTATAGGACTAGAGATGGGCCCATTCACAAATAATTGATCTGGATTTCAGTCGGGATTTGGGAAATAGTTCATCCCTGGGGTTTGGTTTGGTCCATCTCTGTTGGCTGCATGTAAGGTAACGTTTTAAAATTGCTAATCCGTGCCATGAGTAAAATGATTAAAACTGGAAAAAAAACAAAACAAAAAAAACATTTTTATTCATGAAAAGCATATTTCATCTATAAACTGAAAGTACTTTTCAGATGTCCTCATGCTTATTGTACAGTTGAAAAAACTGAAGCCTGTATAGGTAAAGTGACTTACCTGAATCCTATAGCAAGAAAGTGTTACGTTGGGACAGAATCTACATTTTCTGAATCCTGCTAGGAAATGACTAAATTCTATATTGCTACATCTAAATATTACACAGTATTTTTCATACTTGTTGCATAATTTCTCATGCCGTTAACAAGCTTAACAGAGCGATCACAACCAGGGAGCATTTCTGTTGTTTTTAAATAGCAGTGTTAGAATGCGGCATTTGACCACTGGCAATTTAAATGTAGGAGTTGCCTTTCATTACTTTTGCTATTAGTCTGCAGTCATGTCAAGTGATCCCAGTTAGAAACTAGTGCCTCACTGTGCAAGGCCTAAAACACCCATGTAATAAAAACAGTCTGTACCCAAGGAGTTTCCTGTCTAATCATATGATGAAACACAAGCAGTGTGAGGAGGACAAAGTAAGAGTGACACTACTGTTGGCATAATAAGGAGCAGCTTCAGCACCACCCTACCACCTACATGCTGTCACTTCATTTATCCTTCTGGTCTCTAGAAGCTGTTGTAAATAATGTGGTTCTGTGTCAGGACCCTTACTCTTCTATGTGCTGGACTGACTTTGAGCCACTCTGTCAGGGCAAAGCAAATGAGTTTAGACACAGGAATATTTCCCGGTTCAGAGCAACCTTTTATGTGGCTCTTTAAACAGATTCCTTCCAATATATGGACAAAAGTATATACATAAGATGTATATGTGTATAAGTGTATACACTAACAATTCCTGGCACTGGCCCATCTTTTGGAGATGGTTAGTAGCTGGTGCAAAATCTTCCTTCCTCTTGAAGTGCTTTGAAAATGCCTGAACTACAGCTGAAGATCTGAGGACAAGTTTAGAATGAGGAGTTCTAGTCCAGACATGGGTAACTCAGTCCCTCTTTTCCTTCCGTGGTAGGTTGATTAGATGAATACCATGCCTATATATGTGCAGCGAAGCTGCTCTGATGCACTGTAATTACAGTGTGTCAGAGCAGACTTGATTAATCGAGTCTGCTGGAGCGTGCTAATTACTGCACTCCAGCCTCTCGTGTATTAAGTGTTTCTGTGCTGATACCCAAGACATTTGGGCACTTCAGTTACAATGGCTCTTGGAGCCACTGTAATTAAAGCACCCCCTCACACACAAACACACACACACTCCTGGAGCACATACATAAATGCCCTGCGTCAGTGTATTTTTGGGGGAAAAAATTGTCAGGGATAGAGAAAATCAAGGCCACATGAACTGATTCCAGAGCTGTCAGTGAGTGTGCATGAAAAGAACATGATGGACATGATAACTGTCCTGGAATGCAGGCCTGAGTGGGCTCCTGCCCACTTGCTTTCTGTGATTAGGTCTGTGGTGTGCTCCCCTGGCCTGCTTTCCCTTCTCAGTACACAGCAGTTTGGAGTTTTGGGACAGGAGCTCTGGACTTCCGTAGGCTCTTGGCAGCAAGGGACCTGAGTTGAAGCCAGTGCTGATTTCTCCCCCACCTGCCAGACCCTGCTCCAAAAGAGTTGATTGAACATGAGTGACTGTTATTGAAGTCATCCTCAAAGAGGATTGAGTCATTTTATCTATTGGAGACAGGAGGGGATTTTTTAGGATATGGGTTGTTACAACGTCCAGAGGAAATAATGAGTCCATGACTGCATATCATTCATGACTGCCTATAACTAAAGCCACTAGAGGACAAACAATTGAGGTCAGTGAGCTATCCTAGTTCTGCATAGGTTCTATGATTTCCTTTTTTCTTTGCTACCTGATAGTACCACATGTGTCATAGTAACTCCCTTTTGCTTCCAGTAACAGGTATTTCAGCACTTTGGTCTGGTGACAGCTGTAATATACCGTTCATTTTGGCCATCAGGATTTACCAGTATGTGAAGAACTCAATTTATAAAGGAGGCAGTTTTGACCTTCAGTGAGATGAGTGCAGTATTCCAGTCATCTTACTCATAAGGAAAATCAACTCATCCATACGTGGTCTTTATGGTTACTGTGATGATGGCGTATTTAATAGGGCTGTTCAAAACACCATTGTTTCATTTTGACATCTGTTTCACCATTTCAAATGGACAGTGTTTTGTTTCATTTTGTTTAGTTTTGAAGCACTGTCCCATTTCATTTTGTCAAAACTGTTTTGCTCTTTTGACAAGTTTTGATGTTTCGCCCATAGACTCTAATGGGGAATCATGGAAATGCCTAAACCTTTGTCATTTCATGCCTGATTTGGATGAAAATCGCAGGGGTAGTAGTCCCTTCTGAGGCCATGAATCCTGCCAAGTTTCAAAGAGAGTTTCCCAGAAACCTCTGCACCTGCACATCAAACTGTTCAAACCAAAAGTCCTGACACTTGCTGGCAGCGGTAGCTTCCTCTCATCCAGTGCATAGATCTGGGGGCTCACACCCCCAGAAGGAGTCCAGCACAGCTCGGCAGCCCTCTTGGGGGTGCAAGCCTCTCTTCTGTGCCCCAGATGAGAGGAGGCTCATGCTGCTTCTCCCACATGGGACTGGCGCTGGGTGCAGGCTGTGCCCAGCACCAGACAAGACTGCTGCTGCCACAGCCTGAGCCTCCTCTCATCCAGTGTAGATCTGGGGGCTTGCACTCCTGGGAGGAGTCTGGCACAGCCCAGCAGCCCTCCCAGGGGTGTGAGCCCCTGGATTTGCACCCCAGATTACAGGAGGCTCAGGCTGCATCTCCCACCAGGGATCAGTGTCTCCTGCTCATGTCCGTGCTCGGCTCCAGCCCCCCCCACCCTCGTTTATTTTTATGTACCCCCAGTACCTGCAGCAATATTAAACAGGAGCTGTTTCTGCTCCCTGCTCTGCCTTTCAATGGCAAATGAGACTCAAAGGTTTGGAAAAGCCTTTGGTTCTTGGGCAATCGTTTCACTCTGGAGCTTGTGGA
>NW_017728992.1:17967320-17971936 GCF_001723915.1 Gavialis gangeticus | reverse complement strand
CCGCAGTTTACCAGCAACAGAAGCTGCACTATTGGCCTTGTGGCACAGCCCACCTGCACAGTAGGGGGTAGCACGACTTGGCCCCAGCCGCTGGGTATCTGCACAGCCTCTGCCACAGTGCACCGCTGTGACTGAGCTTGGCACTGTTGACTTGCACTGCCCCCCACCATGCAGTGGGGCTGTGCCATAAGGCCAAGAGCATGGCTGCTGTTGCTGGTAAGCTGTGTGGGGAGTGGGGAGGGGTGGAAGCCATGCATGGGGGGAGCTGGACCCAGCTGGGGAGGACACAGGCCAAGCGGGGTTGCTGGAGCGGAGCTGGGAGGCAAATGGGTGGGTACTAGTCCCTGGTGGGAGAGGCAGCCTGAGCCTCCTCTCATCTGGGACGCAGATCCAGGGGCTCATAGCCCCAGGAGGGCTGCTGGGCTGTGCTAGACTCCTCCTGGGGGTGGAAGCCCACAATCTGCATGCCGGATGACAGGAGGCTGCTGCTGCCATGTGGGACCAGCTCTGGGTGCAACCCATGCCAAGCGCTAGGAAGATTGGTGCTGCTGCTGGCCCCAACCAGCAGGGACAGCATATTACCATCCTGCACGCAGATCTGGTGGCCCGTAGCCTGAGGAGTGCTGCAGGGCTGTGCCAGATTCTTCCTGGGGGGGCACACGCCCCCGGATCTGCGTGCTGGATGACAGGAGGCTGCCGCTGCCGGCTGGAACTGGCACTGAAGCCAAGTAAACCCGGCTTTGAAACTCAAAACATTTCAAAACTTTCTAAATGTTTCAAGTGCCCTTGTTTCATTTCGAAGCTGTTTCAAAGGCTTTTGTTTCATTTTGACTTCGCTGTTTCAAGCTTGAAACGCATCAAAACAGCTTCAAAACAAAACCTCCGGCAAAATTTCGCACAGCCCTTGTATTCAAACAGGGCTAGTGCTGTCCTTGCAGGGCAAAAATTCAGAAACAAGAGAGAAGCTGTACAACCAGCAGAGCTTAATTGCAGTAAGGCAGTGGAGGCAAACCTTTTTGGCAACTCTGGCATAAATTAGCCCTTCATCACCCTGGAATGCCATCCTAAGCCCTTTCTCTTACCCAATCTTCTGCTCAGCTTTTAGCTCCTTTCTCCATACTCCCTGTTGCTTTGCTTTCTACTTCCTGTTCCTTGCTCTCTGACTGATCTGGTGCTCTGCTTTCTGCCACTTTGCTGCTCGTCCCCTCCCTGGTCTGCTGCATGGCAGACACAAAGGCTTCCTGTGCCACAGGTTGGCCATTCCTGCAGTAAGGGATGGTAAAAAATGGTATGGATTTCCTACAAAAAAAAAACAACTGGAATTTTGTTCTGGATGTTTTATTTTGTTTTTCTTTGTTTCGGTTTGTTAACGTCTATAAATAGTGTCTTTTCCTAGGAGAGGTATAGAGATGACATTAAGTAGCCTAGGTCATTTCCCAAACCTTTAGATATCCTATGACAGAAAATGTAAAAGATGTCCTCTACTTGTTCACATTCCTTCAGCAAAGACTGCAAATGTATGGGGCCCTCACATTAGGCATTGCTGTATTCTTTCTCCCTTTAATTTAGGAATAAGCCAGGATGCTTTACATTTGTACTGCTGTTAATATGCCATGCAAGCTCCATGTATACACTGTGCCACTTGAACTCATGATAAAGAATGCAAGAAGTCTCTTCCAAAATTCTGATGCGATTGTCAACTGACTTCTTGGAATACTACCTTAATACTTTTCTTTTTCTGTGAGCAAAATTAAATCATCACTTATTTTCAGCTTTCTGTCTTGATGCCTGAAATTGCCCGTTCAATAATCTGAATCTCTCATCCTTGTTCTGTCTTGTATCATCTCCCATTCCACAAGATCCCAAGATATCTGAGTGGTCATTTCACTTGCCTCTGGGTCAACTGTAGCATCTCTTAAATGGTACATAGATCTACAAATCACACTTCAGGATAAAAAATGAAAAAGTAAAGGTATATTAAATTGCAATTACAGGAGTGTTAAGTAGATGTTAATTATCTTAACAGGAAGTGTGTAACTACATGGGTATAGATTCCTTGTCATCAGAAATCTTATGAAGTTTACTTTCCTTCTCTGATGAACAAGCAGACCAACCTGCATTTCTGTTTTAGCATTTGAAAAATGAAACCCTGCAAACTCCCTCTTCCTGAGATTTATGTGCTCCAATGTATTCATGCATCACAGATTTGTGATCCGCTACATTTGCATTAAATGACATTATCAATCTTACACGAGCACTGGGGAATGATGTATGTGGATCCTAAATTGATAAACTCTACAAGAAATACTTCTGCAAGAAGCACTATCACTTTTAGTGTCCCTTACTAACCAAATACAAAAATTGGGCTGCTGAAGTATTCAGATCACAGATTCAGTTAAACTTCAGGTGATGCCAGCTGTCTGTGATGAGTCTCAGTGAATGGGATCTTGTGGATAAGGAATTTGACTAGCAGTCAAGAGGACCTTCATGTGTCATAACCTTTCTTGTTCTGCCACCAAACTGCTCATGCCTTGAGCTCCTTGTGTTTTTGTGGTCTTGGGTGGTGCTACTGTTATAAAATAAGAATTATATGCCTATGCCCTAGAGTCTGTACTACATCCTTCAAGCTTTGTTGTGAAGTCTGTGGTGTGTGTTTGGTTTTTACACGCCAAATGGATTTGTTTTTTTCCTAGGTAATTTAGAGTCCATTTCTCCTGTTATGTGACTGCAACATCAGTGAGCTACTAAAGTGCTTCAGCCCCATAATGCTAAAGAGACAAATGGCAAAGTCTGAATCATCCTCAGCTTTTTAAACATGCTGCTTGTTCATTTCTGCCCAGAAACGGGTGCTAAATGCATTGGTGTTCAGAACATGCTGCAAGAGTGGGCTCTGTGTTGGGATAGGAGGAAACAAGGGAATGGGTGGAAGGAAGAATTTTGTTACACTTGAGAGGATTGTTATGGATAATAGTAATTCAGTATAATTTCTAGTTTTTGTAGAGGTTTCAGGGTAGGTTGTTTTTGTTGCAAGTGCATCAAATGGAGAGCATCATGGATGCCATCCCAAAACTTTTGAGTTTTGCAATATGGCTTTTGCAATAGATATAGTTTTGTTTTAAGCATCAGGCAGTATGCAAGGCTTAATTCATCTTAACTGATATTATGCATTTCTGTTTATCAAAAAATAAGTTAAAAACAAATTTGTGATATATATTAAGCTCTTTCCATGCTAAGTAATTAATGAGGAAATAACTGAAGGCACATAACACACAGCAATTTTGATTTGATGGTCTGAACTTTGTGTTGCACATTTTTTACAAGATTTAGAAGGCTGCCTGTGTAACATTAATTCAGCTTCCAGATGCATAAGGCCCCAGGTCTGGTTGTTCCTACTGCATGTCAGTCAGGAAGCTTCCTCCTCCTCCAGCAGACAGGGAAAAGAAGAATGGGGAGCAGCAATAAAAGTGAGTATTTTGCTCAGTCTCTGAGACAGAGCATGCTTATTCATGGTTGTTCTATTCAGATGGACGTATGCATAATCCAGTCATATCAAGGATAGAAATCTTCAGAGTATTTTAGCAACTAAACTGAACAGGTGTAGACTGAGATTTCTTGAAAGACTCCTAAGCTTTGTGTCAATACTGCAAAGCTTGGATGTGCTACAGCCTCAGTTATTTTAAGAAATTTTTAATTTTCTAATTGCAATTAGGAGGAAGTGCTTTCTCCTTCCCCACATTCTTGCAAATGCCTGCATAGTTTTAAGTCAGTACCCCTCTCCTTACCTCCCCCCCCCCGGCACTTCCCTTCCAAGGCTAAGGACAGACATTACACATAAACTAGTTTAAACCTGTAACAGAGTGATGTTCAGTACACATAAACCAGCTTGAAAATGGCTAAAACCAGTTTGAGATAAACTGGGTTGAATGTGGTATTAGACTTAATTGATTTGGCTCAAACCGGTTTATGCAATGCTTGTCTCAGACCCCTTGCTGGTTTAATGTAAACCAGACTTCCCCAGCGTCCCAGCACACTCTATGGGCTGGGCAGGGCTCTCTGCTCCACAGCAGAGCTGTCCCCTCTCTCTTCTCCCTGGCTAGAGTGCTAGCAGAGACTGCAGGCATCTGACTGGCTTCCCCCTGCTCCCAGCTCCCTGCTAAGCAGGGCTTGCCTGTCCCCTCTTCTTTACACAGACACCTTCAGCATTAGCTAGCAGACCACATGCTGGCTATGGTCCATGCTGTGTCATAGAATCATAGAAGTAGGGTCGGAAGGGACCTTGTAGATCTTCAAGTCCGACCCCCTGCCCGGGCGGGAGAAAAGACTGGACTCAAATGAGTCCAGCCAGGTAGGCATCAAGCCTCTTCTTAAAGAACCCCAGGGTAGGAGCCAGCACCACTTCCCCTGGAAGTCGGTTCCAGCTCCCAGCCGCCCTAACTGCGAAGTAGTTCTTGCAGATGTCTAATCTAAACCTACCCTCCAGTAATTTGTGTCCATTATTCCTTGTTATACCAGGGGGCACTAGGGGAAACAGTGTCTCCCCCAAACACTTCTGGTCCCCACTAGTGAGTTTATAGACAGTCACCAGGTCCCCCCTCAGCCTTCTCTTGTGAAGGCTG
>NW_017728992.1:17966024-17966251 GCF_001723915.1 Gavialis gangeticus | reverse complement strand
CAGGGGTACTGGCAAAGCAAAGGTCCTGCAGGAGTGCCAGCTCATTGTCTGGGATGAGTGTACAATGTCTCACAAAGCTGCCTTAGAAGCTCTTGATTGCACCCTCCAGGATCTTCAACATAATGCCAGAACAGTGGGAGCAGTGACTCTGGTGTTGGCTGGGGATTCTTGACAGACACTGCCAGTCATTCTACATGGAACCAAAGCTGATGAACTGCAGGCCTGCC
>NW_017728992.1:17946017-17961024 GCF_001723915.1 Gavialis gangeticus | reverse complement strand
CAGGCAGACAGGACAAAGATAGAATCAACAGGTAGCTGGTAATGTCCCTTTGTTGGTTTCTTAATGGGGTGGTAAGCACTGAGTTAGGGTGATAAACACTGTGTTATCAATTCCCTGCTGGGCTGGTCAGAAGTGGGGGAGGGAGGGGGGGCCTCCCTCATCCAACAAGATTGCCCTTGCAGTGACATCATCAGGCATTGCTGCTACACTGTTGACAGGAGGAAGAACAGCTCACTCAGCCTTCAAGTTAGCCTTAAATCTGGCAAGTGCAGAGGCACCAATCTGCAACATTGTCAGGGGTACTGGCAAAGCAAAGGTCCTGCAGGAGTGCCAGCTCATTGTCTGGGATGAGTGTACAATGTCTCACAAAGCTGCCTTAGAAGCTCTTGATTGCACCCTCCAGGATCTTCAACATAATGCCAGAACAGTGGGAGCAGTGACTCTGGTGTTGGCTGGGGATTCTTGACAGACACTGCCAGTCATTCTACATGGAACCAAAGCTGATGAACTGCAGGCCTGCCTCAAAGCTTCATACATCTGGAAAAATATTCAGCGACTCAGCCTCATGACCAACATGTGAGTGCATCTAAGAGGTGATGCATCTGCTGGAGAGTTTGCTGCAAGCCTGCTCAAACTGGGAAATGGGGCCATGGTATCTGAGAATCAAGATGGAACTATCTCAGTGAACAACATTGGGAAAAGAGTTGCAACATTTCAAGAACTGAAAGAGGCAGTCTTTCCAAATGTTGCACTTCACTTCATGACCACAAGTGGCTATGCCAAAGAGCCATCCTGGCAGCAAAAAATGATGCGATCCGTACCATAAACAAAAACTTTCTTTCTCAATTGCCTGGCACTGTGCAAAAATACAGATCAGTGGACACTGTCCCAGACACCAATGAGGCAGTCAACTACCCAACAGAATTTCTCAACTCTCTCGAACCACCAGGTGTGCCTTCACACAATCTGGAGCTCAAGATTGGTGCACCCATCATTCTTCTCAGGAATCTGGACCCACCAGCACTCTGCAATGGAACACAATTGTCTGTCAAGAAGCTCATGCCACATGTCATTGAAGCCACCATCAAGACTGGCTATGCAGCGGGACAGGATGTCTTCATTCCATGCATTCCAATCATTCCCTCTGACCTGCCATTTCAATTTAAACGGCTCCAGTTCCTGATCTGCCTCAGTTTTGCCATAAGCATCAACAAGACACAGGGATAATTACTCAAAGTTGTTGGCCTCAACCTGTGAAGCCCATGCTTTTCTCATGGCCCACTCTATGTTGGTTGTTCCAGAGTTGGCAATGGCAAAAACTTTTTCATCTTGGCACCAGATGGCAAAATGTGCAACGTTGTCTATCCTGAAGCTCTGCGTGGATAAAAAAAAGTGTCAAACACCTTCATAAACTGGGATAGAAAAATGTGATGTGAAATCCTCAGTGCTATGCTGAAGTCTTACAAAGTAAATAAATAATTCTACCTCACAATTCAGTTGTTTAATACATTTAAATGTTCAACTTTTATAGGTTTTTGGTATGACCAAAAGCTCACAGTGTCAAGCTGTATCACACAAGTAAAATAGGGTACAAAACTAAACACATACAACTTATTAGTAGAGGGAAATAAGAAAGAATGAATATATTTTATTTATAAAACATTAAAATTTGATTACTGCAGCCGGTGCAAAGGTGGGTACTTTGGCTAGTAAAGCAATAATCCAGATCAGATTTGGCCCAAAATCTTTCCCTCTGAATTGACACGTATTTAGGATCTGACAAAGAAGCATGCGTCAGCTTCATCTGATGATGATGAAGAGGGAAATGTTTGATATTATATCTTAAAGATAATATGTCTGAACACCTATAGATATTTTGTAGTCCTTTTAATGACAGTTAGTATACTATTTTTGGAGGTATCTTGTCTACCAGGGTTTTTCTCTTGATACAGTGTTACTTGGTGGAATGCTTAACATCAGCAGGATCATATTAGACCATTTTATGCCAGTAATTTTATGTTGTCAGTATATTTACATCTGCCTAAATATCAGCATTTTAGAAATGAGAAAGCAACCTTAATGGAGCGCTTGAGGGAAAATCAGGTATGAATTTCAGTGTCCAAAATTGGAACATTACAAACAGTTAATTATTCAGAGACTATAATGAATTTTACCAGATTTGCCAAAACTGTGTAGTAAGGATGCCTCCTTCTAAAGGACACTTTTCTTTTTGGAAGTCTGGGGCTTCCCAAAGAGTGAATTTGAATTCTCAAGGAATAAGCATACTCTTCTTAAAGGGAGAAGATGGTGTTAGACTGAATTTCAGGGAATGCCATCATGTAAACAACCTTTGCTTCTACTGAGAAACTGCTAGAGAATATGGGGTGAAATTCAAAAGCAAATCGCAACTGGAGCCTAGACCTGTGTTTTGAATTCAGCATTTAAAACAAGTGCTTTATCTCAGTGGCCCAAGTTATCAACATCTGAAGACTCCTTGTGCAGCAATGTCTTTTCCCTTTATTTTGGGAATGAGTTTCTCTGGCAGCAGCAGAAGTCTCCTGGAAGACCTCCTTCCTGTCTTTCAGCTGCTTCAGGGTTTAAGTGAGTATTCCCTGTATTATTTGTGACCCCACTTGCCTACAGTTCCTCTTCCCTCCAGGCCACTCTAATCGAAAAATCAGTATCCAGTTCTTATCTGAGTCTTTGACCCTCTGCTATAAATTATAATGTTCTCTGACTGCACAACTGGACATCATGTGTGGTAAAGAAAATCTTGTGATGACTAGTTTGTGTACACGAGATGAATTAGTGTACACAAATTCACATTAAACTTGGAGCTCAGCATTAATTCAGGCAGCCTTTTTGATTTCAGTGTTATGCTCTCCCATACATTTACGAATTGCAAAGGAACAAGGCAGATAGAACAGAGAACGGGTGTGTGTAGCTGCTTGCTGCACCCAGTCTACATTTAGATGGCTTTAAGCTGTGTGAACCAGGAACAGCGTGTACAGGCATTTGCTGCTTCCAGAAGCCGCACAGCAAAACTGCTGTCAATGTTTGGAGTGTATGGGTGGGAGGGGGGCTTTTGGGTCCAAGGTGGATTTAGTGGGATCAGAGGGGGGCTGTTGGGTCTGTGGGGGTAGGGAGAGTTGTCTGTCCAGTGGGAGGGAGTTGGGAAGTGGGGGGTGCTAAAAATAGCCATTAGGGTCATAGGTAGGATGGAAAGAGCACCTGGCTGGGGCTGGGGCTGGGGCTGGGGCAAGCAGCTGGGTTTTCACAGCCCTGGGGCTGCATTCTGAATGTGTGCAGATGTTCACTAGGTTGGGTTAACCTATTTCCAGTCTGTTCTGTCACCTCCTTGGGTGTACTAACTTAGATCAAACCTGCCATTTTGGAGTAATTTAAACTCCACTGAACATGTGCATAGATGGGTATTTAGATCAATCTAACCCTAGTTAAGTCTATCTAAATTTAATGGCTGTACGTACCCAGTGAGTCTTCAGCATGTGCTAGGGATAATGCCAGAGGAAGGTGGAATATCCTAAAATGAGACTTTAACACGACTTTAACAAGATTGACCTTTGGGAGATTGCGAACATTCTGGTTGTTTTTTTACTTTTTCCCCAGAAGGTTTTTCCCATCACTTATTGATACCCAACCTAAACTATCAACACTGAATTTATAAAGGCTACAACATTCTTGGAGTATATTGCTGGCAAGACTTAAGCTTGACTATGAAATGTAATATTTAAAATGTGCTCACCTGCAGTAGTTAAAGCTAATTCTCTAAATTGGTTTCCTCTCAGCCTGATAGGATGATGGAGCATTGAAACCTTTCATTTACACCATTTAAGCATATACACTACATACGCTGCCTCTATTCCTGGTTCCTTCCAAAAGCAAGTTGTTACCTAGGTAGTAAGTTTTGGAATAAAGTACTGGGAAGAATAATTACAGGGCTTTGCTTCTCCTACCTCCAAAAGTAAAGTGATGCATATTCTTCAAATATTCAGTGTTCCCATGTAAGTTATTTATGACACAGTTGTCCAACTGGCTGCCCACGGACCACATATGGAATTAAATTAAAGCCTCCCACTTGCCTCTTCCTCATTGGTCTGGCTGCAGCAGCCTCCAAGGGCTCTGGGGTCACTCTCACTCTGAGTCCTCCTGTCTTCCCTAACCCCAGGGCATGGCATGATGCAGTGCTAGGAAAGCCTGTGGCCCAGAAGGTTTGGGCATCATGGAGGAGCATGGGAGCCCATGGCCAGGGAGATGAGTGGGGGAAGGGGTGTGGGTGCAAGAAGCAGTCGGGGAGTCTTCAGTGCAGTAGGGGGTGGACCAGACAGTGTGTGGCCTCATGGACTCATGTGTCCTGCAGCTCCCAGCTGCTTAAGTGTTGGACAGTTCTGATTTTATAATAGAGGTTTTGCAATGATTTCTATTAGGGGTGTGCAAAGTGGGCTATATTCAATTTGGATTCAGATTTGGCCCCATTCAGGGGGACAGTGATTTGATTAATTGATTTGGATCACTGCCCTGATTCAATTTGGCCGAATTCGAATCAGAAGATTTGATTTTGATTCGGAGAATCAGTGATTCAGCCATAGATACAGCTTTAAATGTTTTTTGTACATACCTCGAGGTACCAGGTGCGGCTCATGAACGCTGAAATGTTGGGGTGGATGGAATGTTCCACAGGAGTGCAGGGGAGGGGGATCCCCTGCATGCTCGGTGGCAGAACTGGAAGTGGATTGGAAGTACTTCTGGTCCACTTCCAGATCCACTGCTGAGCATGCAGGGGGACCCTTCCCCTCTGCGCCCTCCTGGCTTGGTGATTGGCTTCGGGGGGACCCTGGGTGCTGCCCCAGACCCAGGAGGCACCAGTTGCCAAGCCAAGGGGCAGGGGGGTCCCCTGTGCACTCCGGTCCACTTCTGGGTCTGTTGCTGAGTGTGCTGAGGACCCCCCCACGCTCCCATGAGACGCTTCATCTGCCCCACCATGTCAGTGTTTGTGAGCTGCCTGGTACCTTGAGGTATGTAGAAAAAACATAAAAAGCTGTGTCTATATCCGAATCATTAAATTTCTCCAATTCAATTCAGAGAAATTAAAGGGTCTCCTGATTCAATTCAGAGATTTGGCCACCAAATCGAATCAGTGGCCAAAGCTTCACACGGCCCTAATTTCTATTATCTCTCCCTTTTATAGCCAGATTAATTTTAGAAACCTATCTGCACACTTCAGTAGAAGTTCTATACCAGGAAAGACTATAGAAGTCCTTGAAAGTCCTATGTGCAAAAGAGTTTGCATCTTACCAGTAGCATTTCCTCTTTCTCACCAAACTGTCACGTAAGACACTGTGACCATTATGTGGTTGTATTTGTTGTTGGGTTGTTATATGCTGGAAGTGGGTTTTTTGGATCAGTTTTGTTCTGGTAGGGAAAAGGTTAATGGCTAGATTGTAGAGGGGCTGCATGTGGCCGGCTCTTTGGTGCCAGAAGGGACCCTGCCCAACTCTGGCTCTTTCTTGAAGCTGGTGGGAGCAGGAGATATAAGTAGGGGAGCCAGAGAGTGCATGTGCCTGTGAATGCTTACTAGCTTGCATCCTGCTGGAACCCATGGAAACCTCCTTGTGTGAAACCCCAGAGAGTGGAGATGGAGAGAATCTGCCACATGGGCACAGTAATTGAAAAGTTTGGATTGGTGGGGAAAAGGCAGGCTGCTAAGGGCAGCAGAGAAGCTGTGACCCCTGGGGACACTGCAGAGACAGTGAGCTCTGTCGCTAGAACCCCAGGGACTAAGAAGAAAGCAGTAGCCAGGGATGAGAGTGAAAGTGCTAGGAGCTGGTTTGTTTTAACATAGAGAGGCTGGATATCTACAAGTCAGCAGGGCCTGATGAACTACATCCAAGAGTGCTGAAAGAACTGGCTGTTGTCACTGCACAACTGATGGCAAAGCTATTCAAGAACTCATGGTGCTGAGGTGAGGTCCCAGAGGACTGGAAGAGGGCTAATGTGGTGCCTATCTTCAAGAAAGGAAGGAAAGGGGCCCAGGGATATATAAGCTGATCAGTCTGACTTCAATCCCTGGAAAATCCTGGAAAAAATTATCAAAGAATCCATCATTGATAGGCTAACAGAAGGCAATATTTTTAAAGACAGCCAACATGGCTTTCTTGTGGTCAGGTCATGCCTGACCAACCTCATCTTCTATGATCAGGTAACTCACCACCTGGATAAGGGAGATGTGACCAACATCATGTACTTGGATTTCAAAAAGGCCTTTGATTTGGTTGGCCATGATGTCCTCATGGTAAAATTGGCAAGTTAAGGCCTCAACAACTTAATGGTCTGGTAGCTAGGAAACTGGCTCCGAGATCAGACCCAGAGAGTGTTAATAGACGGAACCAAGTCAACATGGCAAAAGGTGACCACTGTTGTCCCTCCAGGCTCAGTACTTGGATCAGTGCTTTTCAACATTTTCATCAACAATTTGGAAATGGGTGTGGAAAGTATACTGGCAAAGTTCATGAATGACATGAAGTTATAGGCGAGTTTGGTCACGCTGGAGGAAAGGCCGAGGGTACAGGGTGACTTGGACAGGCTTGTAAAGTAAGCAGATCTAAACCTGATGATATTTTACACTGATACATGTAAGGTGCTCCATGTAGAGAGAAATAATCCAGAACACACTTACAGGCTCGGTAGTGCTATATTATACAGTGCCACAACCAGAAGAGACCTGGGGGTCATGATCAACTATAAAATGAACATGAGCCACCAGGGTGATGGTATAGCCAGCAAAGCGAACA
This sequence comes from Gavialis gangeticus, assembly GCF_001723915.1. Lineage (NCBI taxonomy): Eukaryota > Metazoa > Chordata > Crocodylia > Gavialidae > Gavialis > Gavialis gangeticus. The sequence continues at coordinate 17,954,215 of NW_017728992.1, read as the reverse complement.
ACACTCTGGCATGCATCAACTGATGCATCACAAATAAGACTAAGGATGTCATCCTCCCTCTCTACTCAGCATTGGTGAGGCCACAGCTGGACTGCTGAGCCCAATTCTGGGCACCACAGTTCAAGAGGGATGTGGAGAAGCTGGAAAAAGTCTGAAGGAGGGCCACATGAATGATTAGAGGCCTGGAGAACAGATTATATGAGGAGAGGCTGAGGGACATGGGACTGTTCATCCTGGAGAAGAGAAGACTCAGAGGGGACTTGGTGGCAGGCTTTAAGTATATAAGGGGAGAACATCAGGAGCTAGGAGAACACCTGTTCACCAAGGCACCCCAGAGTCATAAACTGATAGAGGACCGCTTCAGATTGGATATTAGGACAAACTTCTTTATGGCTCTTGTGTCCAGATTCTGGAATAGACTCCCCCCAGAGATGGTACATCCCACTTCCCTGGGGTCTTCAGATGACTGGACACGCATCTCTCTGGGGGCATCTGACCTAAGTAGTCTTTCCTGCCTTGAGCTGGTGGGCTGGACCTGATGATTTCTGAAGTTCCTTCCAGTCCTTTACTTCTATGAATTTATGAAACCATGTATTTTATGTTGTCTTCCCCAGTTATGTTGTATTGGTTTTTTTCTAATTATTCAATTTTTTAAAATCCCTAGCTGTCTCTTAATTGTGTATCTCACCTTACCATGAATTTTGTACTATCACAGCCTTGGTTGACTCAGGGTGTCCCATTTCAGACAATTCCTAAAGTGACTTCATTGTTAGTTCACTGCTAGACATTGTGCAATCCACTTCTCATCTGTTTTTATTCCCACCTTGTCTTCCTTTAACTCCAAAAATATTAAAAAAGCTACCTTTTTGAGGGTCCTCCCCACCTTTACATCTCCTTTTGTCCATGCCAGTTTCTCTTCCTTCAGATCCTTCCTTCCACACAGTTCTTTTGTAAAGCCTATAAGCTCTACTCTGATTCCTGCAAAAAGTGTCAATAAAACAGATAACTGCAGAAATCTATAAGCAATAAACAGTGAAACTACACACAGAGCTAAATGCCATTATCCAGCTACCTGCTTTTTAGTAAGTGTTCATTCCTTTTTTCTGTGCATTTCCTGTTCAAATAAATTTATCGTTACTTTAGAAAAAGTCCTTGTTATCTTAGTACTTTATATAATGCAACTTGCTTTTAGTGTTATCACTATATAATGATATACTAAGTTGAATGAAACTTGGGCTAGGGAAAGAAGTTAAACATAAACCAGTTTAAGTGATCAGAAACTGGTTTAAACCTGTAACAGAACAGAAGTTCAGTGGATATAAACTAGTTTCAAAATGGCTGAAAATGGTTTAAAATAAATCTGGTTGAAGTAGTATCAGACTTAACTGATTTTTGTCAAACCAGTTTATGAAACTCCTGTCCCAGATCCTTTCCTGGTTCAAGTTAAATCAGAGTCCCCCAGCATCCCAGCATGCTTCTAAGCCCTGGGCTGGGCTGTCTGCTTCAGAGAGCAGGGATGGCCATGTCCCTCTATTCCCTAGCTGTAGCAGTGATAGCTGGCTCACTGCCCTCCCTTCCCATGCAAAACCCAGCTGGGGTCTGGGGCCAGGGAGGGAGGTTAAACTCTCCTTCCACTGAGTATGGAGCAGCCCTGCCCAGCTGGCTTGCTTAGTGCTGGTGGCTGTGGACTACAAATCCAAGAGGTACCTGGAAGCAGGAAGAGGAACAGTCCTGCAGAGTTCTAATGCTATGATTCTGGACTGCAAATCCCAGAGACCTCAGGAGCAGCCAGAAGAGGATGCAAACACACAGCCTATGCTGGCTATGTGCCAGACAGCTGTGCTCTAGCACCCCCTGGCTTTTGGCTTGAGCCACTGCAGGCAAGTGGCTGCATTTCCTGAATCACAAGTGAATGTCTGTTCATTTGCCTTAGACTAACCTGGCAAGACTGAATCAGTTCAGCCTCAGGCTTTTTGACTGTCTGTACTTAGCCTTGGAGTTCAGTATTTTCTTTTGCATTTAACACCATGGCCAGATTCCTACTTTGAATCTGAAAGTTACTTAAGTTCTAAAAACTAGAAATGATAAACCTTGTTTTGTCTATGTAGCTGTTAGGAGGATAAATTATTATTATTTGTGACACGCACTCATACACTGTTGTTTCAAGGGAAATAGGCTGCTTTGATTCAGTAATGTTTTGATAATTTGGAAAGGAAGGAGAGAGGCTTGAAAGTTTCTACAGGTCTTCAACTAGAGGTTCATTAATGCTAAGAAATGTCTAACATGAATGACATTTTTGCTTCACTGCACTGCTCCATTTAATCATTCCAAATATTATATATGACCATACAGGAAAGTTCTTAGAGAAAATGTGTAAAGGAATTGCAGCATTTTGGCTACCAGCGTCATACCTGAATCTTCATGTACCAATCAGGATGTGTCATAGACTGCTTCAGTCAATGCTCCTTTCCTCTGGAATCCTACCTCTTTCTGACAGCAAGAATATAGCTTATGTGTATGTGTGAGAGAGACAGAGAATACTACAATTTGGTTTATTTTTTGGTCTTGCTGTAAATAGTTATCTTTTCTATATACGAGTGGATGATTCATCATGAAACACTTCAGACTCTTTAGTGGGAGTCCATCCTTTCTGTGGAATTTTAATTTGAGGAGTTGGATGAGACACTAGACCAAATTTTGTGCTGACTTTTAATGAAGACATTGGATTCTGAGGTGCAAATTAAGGAATTTTAGTTTTCAAAGCCTTGTCAATATCGCCTAACTTGAAAATGCTGAAGTGTGGGATGCTGTACAAACTGCACCATACCCAGAACACATGCATGAATGTACAAACTTTCTTTAACATTTTGGCCCTGAATGTGAAAATACATTTTAGTTTTAGTCACTCCATTCTAAAATAACTTATTTTATTCAGAATTTTATAATAAACTGTTGTCTATAAAAGTTGTTATCATGTTCTCATATACTAAACTTATCCCATTCCAGTTAAGAAAATTTCACAAATCACCATATATGCTAGCCTGATTATATGTGTGGACAAATAGGGGATGCTTTACCTTTGGTACATGGTAAGCGAAATATAGGAACAGCTTTGTCTTCTTATTTTAGAAGTGCTTCTTAATGAGATTTGTGGAGCAGTGATGATAACACAGCATCAAATCATAGTACTGCTGTTGAAGTAGAGTGTTCACCCTGAACTCAAGCTAGTTTTTTTTTTCATTTAAATTTTGAGAGAACAGCCAATGTCTTGCACCTGATTGAGGCTTTTAAAAAATGATTTTAGTTCTTTTGTACTATTCTGGAACTTGGGCTCAATTTCCTGGTGAGCCCTAGACTCTAGTCACATGAGTCTATTTTTTTGCCTCAGTCCCCTTCTGCAACTAGGGCTCTTACCTACCTCACAGGAGTGTTGCAGTGATCTATAGAGGTTCTGAAGCAGAAAGATATACTATGGTGGTGGGGAGGCCATGACTTTGTATAATTGCCTCAGAGGATTTTGTGGAAAAAAACCTTAGTCTTGAGGTACTTAAAATTACAAGTCACTTCTATTCAGAAAATTGATGTGTAAGGAGCAAAGAGAAATGAAAGAATTCTCATATTTTGTTAGCATCTTGCTGTTTTGTTTGATACCTAGTTGAGAGTGGATGTTGAGAGAGAAGGATTTTGTATGCATTTTATTCTGCATGTGTTTTCAGAATGTTAGCAACCGTACAAAACTATCAACCTTTTAAAGACATGTTAAAGTCTGCTGTCTTATACTTCAGTGCTATGAAGCCATCTGGGTTGGGTGCCAAAACTGAGGTTAACAGAATTTCATGGCTTCTCACGTAGATGGGTTTCCTTTGAAAGACCAGTTGATATTGTATGCTTGTGTAGCTGAGATTTTTTTTTCCCCTGGACCTATTGTAAACTTCTTAGTTCAGAAGGAAAATTATTTCTTTATCTTGCACTATTCAGGAAAGCATAACCTTATACACAATCATTCATACACCTTCCTACCCCCCGCCCATCAACAATAAATATTGCTTAGATTATGGTCCTGATTTTTATTTTGCCTTTTATCAGAGTTCTCTTAGTTCTTATTTTGCATCTTCATGCATAAGAATAGATACCAGAACAGTTTCTTCTTTTCCCTTCTTACTTATGAGGATTATGGTCTTTTGCATGTTACTACTTTTATTCAACAATCTTTAGTCTGCCAGTCATATTTTAAGATTTTCTCAGATCCAAAACAGGGAGACAGTAATAAAGTTGTATTTTTGTGTCTTTCTTTTATTAAAAGAACCTATTTTCCCCCTTGGGCAGATAAGTGCTGTCTAGTACATTTAAAATACATGCACACGTGCACACACTGCTCCTCCCCCGCCCTCACAAGAAAACCCTCCCTCTGTTCTAAGTATAAACCAATTCCTTTGTTGAGATACTTCCCTCTCCCCCACCCTTTTGTAACATCTACTTTCACTTATAAGTGACAAAAAAACTTAAAATATACATTACTCAAGATTGCTGACCAAGAGCTGCTGGTGAAAGAGAGAAACTAACAGAGAAATTTAGGGTGGACTTGGCCCTGCCAGGATCTGGGAAGTAGTTGGAGGAGAGACTGAGATCCCCTAAGGAGCAGGAGAGGAGACTGGCAACTGTTGGTAACTAGGAATTTGGGTTACAGAGTATGTGTAAAGGACCGATCAGGCAAATTATTGCAGAAGAGGAAAACTCGGACTGACTGGGTAAGGGGAACAGAGCCAATGGGGTAATGGAAAGTCGACCTTAATTCGATAACCTTGTGCCCATTCTGTGTATATATACAATTTTGTAATTATGTGATTCAATTTAAATATGTGGTTTCTTTGTTAACAGATTACTGTTGTCTGTAATATGCCTGTCATCTTTATTGAAAAGGTACAAATCATGTCTCTGCTAGGAAGTCTTCAATAGAGTTGGTTTAGATCTACCCAAAACTTGAGGCCCATCTTCACATGCTGCAGGAGTGCACCAAGATAGGACCCAAATAATAACGCCCTCCCGCCCCCAGGACTGTTACAGGTTCAAAACAAGGAACACATGGCACAAGGGAATGATGGTCTCATGTCATGGAGGTGACTACAGAATGGGCTCGCCTGCATCTAGTTCCAGCTGCTGGAAGCTATGGGCATGTCCAGACGAGCATGGTCATGCAGTATGCGTCACTGCCGACACATTTGCAGCGGCACATACTGCACGGTCCGTCTTTCTCCACGCTGCAAGGGCACGCTGCCCAAGCATGTGCTGCACTGGGGGTTTTTTCCCACGATATTTTTTTTGTTTGTTTGTTTTTTGTTTTGGACCCCTGGATAAAACTGCAGGGGTAAAAAATGGTGCAATGCACCCCTGGCCAGTGTGCACTGCTGAAAAGAGAAGCCAAGCCACTTGGAGCTGTGTTGCGGCTGCTGGCCAGGCTCTGTGCAGCAGAATCACCATGGCTGCAGCCATGGGAGGCCCCCAAGACCCCAGGTAAGGCTGCTGGGGCCAGCCCAATACTGGCCCCAGGCTCCCCTACCCCACCCAGGGCAACCTGCTGTGCACGCGTGGCACAGGCATTCTCCAGGAACAAGGAGTGGCTATGCAAGGTGTGCCACCACTACTTGTCCATGGGGAACCAAACATCCATGCATGTCAGAGTCTGGACACGCCCCATATGTCTGTGTGACTGCCCGTTGAAGCGTATGCATGTGGAGCATTTCTGCATCAGTTTTGAAATATCTATGCTCCTGCTTTATCAGAGATCCTTTGTAAGGGCAGAAAGATATACTATGGTGGTGGGGAGGCCATGGCTTTGTATAATTGCCTCAGAGGATTTTGTGGAAAAAATCCTTAGTCTTGAGGTACTTAAAATTACAAGTCACTTCTATTCAGAAAATTGATGTGTAAGGAGCAAAGAGAAATGAAAGAATTCTCATATTTTGTTAGCATCTTGCTGTTTTGTTTGATACCTAGTTGAGAGTGGATGTTGAGAGAAAAGGATTTTGTATGCATTTTATTCTGCATGTGTTTTCAGAATGTTAGCACTGTTGCTGAAATTATTAACAGAAAATTGTTGCTCAGAAAAAGCAGCAAACAATATTTGCTTAATGGGTTCTATACAATTAATCTTTTTTCTCAGCTTTGTGTTAAACCTATAAATAGAACTTATATCAATTATTGGAATTTTCTTGCTGAGTTTTGCAAAATAACTTTGGCAAGAATTCATTTTTTAAAGCTACTTAGCTTTTGAGATCCTTCTGCAGCCGCCAGTGATTAAATGCATTCATAAGGAATTCTGGAACTTGATTTATTTTCAAATGGTGCAGGTAAGAAATCACTGAGGTTAAATTCTCATAAATTATGTAATCAGTTTCAAATATGAATAGAGCAAATGTCAGGGAAGTGTGAAGTTGTCTGTTTTGACTATGTTCTTTAATATATGATCATAGTGGGGTAGGTAATTCCAAGCTTCTAATTCATGGTGCATTCTTGTGTTGTTTAATCCTTTTGTTCTTGTTCACCACACAGGCTGATTGATGTGAGTTTTGAGTGTGTAGTAAGAGCAAGAAGGGTAGACTGGTGGATTCTCTCAACTTGTCTTTTAAACACAGTTCAGTGAATAATCCTACCAAAATCAGTGAAATGGATTTTATTTTAAAACCCCCAGGCAAGTAATAATTCCCCACTCCCTGCCCTTCTATGCTCAGCAGCACCACCCCTCTCTTCCCTTCCTTCCTCCTCTTCCCACTGTTTCTGTTCTCTGGCTGCCCAAGGGGGGGGGGCGGGGTGCAGAATGGAGACCTCCAGAGCCGCCCCTGCCTGCTGTGGCCAGACTTCCTCATAGAGCTGGGCTCAGCCAGGGACTGCAGTAGCAGTATGAGGGTCCCTGCTCCCTGCTTGGTCCATCCAGTTGTTCCCTGCCAGCCTGGGGCCAGACATAGAAGAAGGGAAACTGACTGCTGCCACTGCTGTCTCTAGTGAGCCTGGCTCCATGTGCAGTCTGGCTGGATTGAGACAGAAGCAACTCTGGAGCCCCCTCTCTCCTGCCTCTGGGGACAGTGGCAGCAGCAGGTTGAGAAGGGAAGGGGGGAGAGAAGATTCCAACTGCCACCAACACCCTGAAGCACAAGTCGCTGCTCCTGCACCCCACTTGCCAAAATCCTGGATCAACCCATGGATACCTTCTTAGTGAGTAGCTCTTATACATAGGGGTCAAACTTGCAGGATTTAAGCACTAATGAGTTGGTTTTTTAATTTGATTCTTAATTTTTTCCTAGTCCTTTGTTTTTTTAGTGGAGTGTTCAGCATTTGTTTAGTTAAGAAGCTTTGTATGTCTCTTGGTAAAAATAAGATCTCTTAATTGGTCTGATTTTTCATTGTTTCACTTGGAGTTTAAAAACATGATTTCTTGGATGACAGACATCTGTATCCTTTTGGGACACAGTGTCCAGACAGAGTTTGCTTCCATAACTCTCAGAAAATCATGGTAGTGACAAACAAGAACGAATTTTCTATTTTCAGCCTTTAGACTTCACATTTTTCAAGCTTTTCTCTGTAATCATGAAGGACTTACCATAAGTGAAAATGGAAATTCTCCTGTTTTTGACTGTGGGACATCCTCTGAATAAGAGTGTCCCTTCTTGGCCCTGGGGCTGCATTGGCCCTGGAGCTTCCTGAACTCTCCCTCACCAGGACAAATTCTGAGGAGTGAAGAAAGAATTAGCCTTGAGATTTGTTTCAAGAGTTGACAGATAATACACATGTGAATTCTGAATTCGCGCTAAAATGCCGACAGCAGGGTTTTGACAGCAGAACAGACCTTGACATTTTTGCAGACTTTTAAGATAGTATGGTGGGAAATTACTTGTCTTGCTCTGCCCAGTAATTTTCACAGGACAGAGCAGAACCTCATCAGGGTAGGTGCCCTCTTGGCTATCTACTCCTAGCTACCTGCTGTCCCCCTTTGCCTCCTCAGAGTTTCCCACAGGTGGGCAGGGTAGGGATAATCTGCTATGAATATGAAGTCATGTCGCCCTCCCTCCCTCGCCCTCCACCCCAACTGCTCCCCCACCCCTCCCCTGATAAACATGTTTATGCCTATGTCAGGACGCCATTTCTCTAGCCAATGTCTCCCTGATAACAATTTCTTACCAGTGCAGAGTTCTTTGAGCTTACAG
>NW_017728992.1:17913777-17941017 GCF_001723915.1 Gavialis gangeticus | reverse complement strand
AATTCGCGCTAAAATGCCGACAGCAGGGTTTTGACAGCAGAACAGACCTTGACATTTTTGCAGACTTTTAAGATAGTATGGTGGGAAATGACTTGTCTTGCTCTGCCCAGTAATTTTCACAGGACAGAGCAGAACCTCATCAGGGTAGGTGCCCTCTTGGCTATCTACTCCTAGCTACCTGCTGTCCCCCTTTGCCTCCTCAGAGTTTCCCACAGGTGGGCAGGGTAGGGATAATCTGCTATGAATATGAAGTCATGTCGCCCTCCCTCCCTCGCCCTCCACCCCAACTGCTCCCCCACCCCTCCCCTGATAAACATGTTTATGCCTATGTCAGGACGCCATTTCTCTAGCCAATGTCTCCCTGATAACAATTTCTTACCAGTGCAGAGTTCTTTGAGCTTACAGTTGATGATCCCACAAGATATCCCCTGCTGTTTCTGTAAGCTCACTGCCAGCACATCCCTAGAGACATAGCAGAAAATTGCTTTTTTATGACAGTTCTTTACTGAGGCTGGCAAGTCAATGGAATGTGCATGAGGCTCTAGAAACCTTCCTGTGCCTGCATAACAGCTTCATAGCTCAATCAGACCTCCTAGCAGTGGAAGCAGTGATGAATTGCACCCTGAACTAAGATTGCCTTCCCATGAACAATGATTCCTCACCCTGTGCTGTGCTTGAATGCTCAGAGTCTGCTGTCAGCGCAAGCTCCAGCTGAGGGGACCCGGGAATCCTGAAGGACTGCAACACTGACTGATGCTAGGTCGCGTCCAAATTCCTGTGGTAATGGAGGAGGCTACTGTCCTGGGACCGAAAAGATGACCGCATTCTCTGGTTCTGGACCTATCTTTGCTTGGCACTGAGGAGTTTACAGGACTGCCACCAGCCATGCCATATCAGGGATACAGAGTGGCATGATGCTCTATTTTAGCACGTGCCTCTCCTCTTCCCAGGGCTTCATGATCTCAGCCACTCCTCTGCTTGTGCTCAGTTGAGCCTAAATAAAAAGTTTGATTTCACATTTGTGTAGTGTTGCTCTGAAAAGCTGTCATGGGGATTGGCCTTCTGTCTGGTCAGGACCTTTGCCAAAGCTTCCCCTAAGTACTGGCACACAGAAATCAACCAACAGTAACTGACAGCCATGGACTGGGGTGTAGGTTACCACTTAAAACCTACTGATGCACCCCAGTGCACGTGGGATGTCCACAGAAGGAGTGGGGGAGGGATGGGCTGGGAGTTGTCATTGCTAGCAGGGGCTGTCTGGCAGTGAGGTGGGGAGACAGCAGGCTAAGAACTGTGATCTGGGGGTGGTGCAGTTGGATCAACTTTCTAGTCAGCACTTCTCGCATGTTAATTAACACTTACTTAGGCCACTGAGTGCCTTAACTGGTCCATCAGGCTAAAACAGTGCAATTCACTCACGTACAGTTGTGATGGCCTAATCATGAGTATGCCACCAATTTTCAGCTCCTCTGCATTGTGCACAACACATGCATTTTAAATCAAGTCACTATTACTTCATATGAGCATGTATCACTTATTAAAACAAGACACAGACATAAGAAAGTAATTACCTCATAACCCAGATACAGGATTTCAGGCAGGGAGAAGGGGAGAGAAATATTTCTAGATCCATTAATTGCATTTTGCACTTTTCTTAAGCGATTGGGTTCCCATTGAAGGATACTATTGGCATTTCACAGTTCTAGTTTTGCAAATTAGTTCAGTAAAAGCTGCATTTGATTGCTGTGCAGTAAGGCTGTGTGATTTTTACCTTCATAATTAATGTTCCAGCTGAAAAATGGTTTATTGTGGAAGGAAAATTCACAGAGGACTTCATATTCCTTCTTGTAGTATGATTGCTTAATTAAAGTTACCTATTTGGATTTTCCATTTCATTCATAATTTGTTGCAGTTGCCAGTGTGATGCATGATAGGTCATTTATCACATGTGGATAAGGAAATATTTTCTGCTGTCACATTCATAAAAACATAATGTTTTTTAGATTTAGTGAGCAAGACTAGTATAACTATTTTAAAGCTGAATCTCATTGAAACACAAGAGAGATGTGCAGTGCCTGGTCTATCCATAGACTGGAGACAGCTAGTGGTCCTCATCTGGCACCCAGGGTGGGTGTGACAGGGCCTCATCTCGCCCTGTGGAGGGAGGCAGGGGGGAGCCTAGCCTAAGTCTAGCCAAATGGGGAAAGGGGGTTTGGCTTGGCCTAGGCCCATGGCTCAGCCTCACTGGGGAAGTCCCAACTCCAACCCCAACACGAGCTTGGAAATTCTGCAGTGGGGGAGGGTGGAGGTATTAATTGCTACCACTCCCCTGCTGCCAAATATCCTGACCTGTAGGGAGCCCTGCAGGCCAGATGCAGTGGCTCCACAGGCTGGTTTTGGCCCATGGGTGGGAAGCTGAGCACCATTGATTTAGGGTGAAAGGGGAGGTAACGCACAGTTAAATTCCTATGTTATAGTAGCCTGTGCTCCTTTTCATGTCCAAACAGTCCACTAAATGAGGCATGGATTCTGCAGAAGAGTGGAGCCATGCAATTAAAGACTATGCATAAAGAGGCTGAATTTAAGCTGCACAAGCTTCAGACATCTGTGTTACCCACTTCTGTGTGCTTGACTTTAATATTATTACCTAACATGAGGATGTAGAAGTTACTTCTATTCATAATATAACAAACATCAGCAGGGTTTGACTGCAGCTCAGGCTTCTACCATGTGAGCTACAGAACTAACCACACCAGGAGAGGGCACCCTGCAGCACACATGCCATAAGAGGAAGACTGGGGAGGGAGCTCAGTGGCAGATAGGGCAAGGACCAGAAAGCAGAGCAGCAGATTGGGCAGGGAGCACAGGGCAGGAAGTAGAAAGCGGAGCAGCTAATTGGGCAGGGGAAGGAGATCAACATGGCACTCAGGGAGGGTGCAGGGCTAATTTGTGGCATATTTGTCATAATGGTTGGCCCCCACTGTACTACACTATCTACCAGCAAGAGAAGGCTGTTAACCCAGAGGAGAAGGAATGTTGTATGCTGTGCATCTCTGATGCTGTTGGCTTGATCCAGGGACTGATTAGGGAACTCTGACCTTATTCTCTCTCTCTTCTGGAGTACAGTGTGTGACAGTGCTGCTGTTACTTTGGCAGTATGCTGTTGCCAGGATCTTCCTTGAGTAATGAATACAAGACAAGGAAGCAGAAGCACAACTGGGCAGTTCTGTGCCATGGGTACAGCAATGATCTGTATTTTTGTGCCTCCTTTTTGAAGTTACCATCTAGCACTGGTATCCCAGTTGCCCCCACCCTCCACCATCCCAGTTACACTGCTGAAGGGAAGGTAGCTACTTATAGCAGTTTATAATTCAGATAAAGTTGAATGAAATTTAATCAGAACAAAGAAATAGCACTTCTTTAGCCTAGGGCTATTGGCAAGGGCTTATTGGAAAGAAAGAAATGAACAAAACACCAAAGAAAAAAATGAAAGAGAAGTCCAAAAAGGAGGGGGATGAAATGTATATTCAAAGCTTACCAACAGAAGCTAAGTTTCAGTTTAATAACGCATTTTAGTCTATGATGCATCAAACTTTAGCAAGGGTGGAAGAAATAAGGGCAATTCTGCTCCTCTCCTAGAGTCCAGAAATCTTTGTTCCTGCTCTAGTTGCAGATACTCTTATCTTAGACTGTAAGCCTTTACAAACACTTACTTGTATCTCCTTTCATGCTTTTTACAGCTTCAGGCTGGTGCTGAATAAATTACAAACCATAATCTTAAAGCATAGGCAATAGTCACAGTTGAATGGTAAATCATTCTGTGGCTTGGAAGTTCTCTGCTGAGTCTGTCTATGCTTATTTAGCAATTCTTCCCTCTGCTGCCCACTTTTTTGGCACCATTAGAATTTCTTCCCAACTCTACCTACCTGTTGTTGCAGTCTCTCTCCTTTTATATCATCTGTGTGCTCACTACTCCTAACCAGGACTTAGAGACAGCGAAAAAAAACTTTCCCATAGAGAATCTATCATAGGTTTGTACTAAATGTTGTGCATTGTGGGGTACATTGTTGAGTAACTTAAGGCAACTACCAGGAGTGAGGTACCCAAGTATGAGCTGGAATTGTAAATATGTGCATTGCCACTGCTTACAGGATCCAAATATTGTTGTACATGAACTGATTTAAGTGTAAAATCCAGGAAGGCTTGAACATCTTTTAAAACCAGACTGCTCTTTTATAGGCTGGTTGCTTCACTCCTTTTTTCTTTCTCCTTTCCTCCGAAACAGAGTTTACCTTCAGACTCGGAAGTCAGAAATTGAGTTGTGCCCCCAAATCATGAGATGTTAGCAAAATTTGAAATCTAAACATTCCATTTAGACAAGTTTGGCTCCTGTGCTGCTTTAATGTTTTCTTTTTAAATCCTCTAGTTAGACTTTGACACCTCTCAGGCTAAGACAAGATGTTGCATTTGTCCCTGGATAAGTTGTGCCCTTGTTTGTAGCAGAACAAAAATATCCTGGGATTTGCATGTACACATCTCCCCCTTCTAACCAAGATTTAGTGAATAGCTGAATGCAGTGCCACTTTTCTGCCATTGATTCAATGATGCAGTACTGAGATAATTACACAGACTTATTTTGCAGTTACACTAAGATAAACTTAGTATCTCTTATCCAGGAAACATCTTTAGGATTTATCCTGGGACATGATTGTCCATTTTGTCTTAGCATTGTCCATTTTATCCCTGGATAATTGTGAGGACTGTTTTGTATCATCAGTGTTTCACCTGTTTAATTTGGAGATTTTTTTTGCAAGGTTAAGTAAATTAGGCCATATCCTGTAAATTTAAACACAGTTTCCAGGAGTAGACAAGTCCAATGTATGTGTAGAGTAGACTATGAACAGTAATCAACAGAAACTGTTACTACAATGAAGAGAGATATATGCAGACCTGAAAAATTACGTGCCAGACAAAAGCAAGGTACCCTTGGCCTACAGACTTTTGTTAGCAAAAATAGTGCATTTCTATTCAAATTGTGTGCCTGGTTACAATCATGGAGACTACGTTCATGACATGTATTCTAACATCAGTCATCTACTTTTATTCCACCAGTATTATACATTTATATTTACTGATGCTTATTTTCCATGCAAATATATTAATAGGCAGCATTGAGAAATACAAGCATCTGGCTTCGTTCCATGTGAATAATCTTATAGAATGAATTACCAGTAAAAACTGTTTTGATATTGACAGTGTTTTTTACATAGCAATGATTATCCAGTCATGTTATTGCCTGTAATACAATGACTTTTTCAGCTGAAGCTAAAGATGCTTAGAGCAGAAATATTATTTTTATTTTAAAATGAAAAGCAGTAGAGAACTGAATCAAAATACTCTGTCAGCATCTTTTCAATGGTCAATTTCACTTTTAGAATCTCAGCAGTACGAAGTTGACATTACATGTTTCTTATCAAAACAACCCATCTTCTCTCTCACTCCCAGCAAAAGCAGTGCCCCTTCATTCTTCCTCCCCCCCCATATTCCAGTTTTTGATTATTACAAAAGGTTTTGATTTTGGTCTTTATGAAAGGTTTAATGCAATATAGTATATCATTTGTGTCAGATTTGAATTGGGTCTTACTCATTATAGGGACATCATAGAATAGCAGGGACCACAACCTTCTAAATTTGCACTCCAAACTCACCTAATTGGCCTTGGAGAGAAGTGAGTTTTCACTATGCATAAAGAGTTAAAACCTTTATCTACCTCCTGACCATGAACAATTTTAGTGTGTCTGCTCCATTTTTCTTATTTGAACAGGATTGTACCTATTTTGTACCTACACCTTAAAGTCTGGAGGATAAGGTACATAATTGAATTGAATTTTATCTGTTGAAGATTTTGTTTTTATTTTATCCATTCATCAAGCAATCCATTTCTAATTGTATAGACCTGTTTCTTTGTTTAATTTTATTCAATGCAATTCAGTTCATGCTCAATTTTAAAGAATCAAAAGAACAATGATTTGAATACATCTCCTCTACCTAGACTAAGTACAGTCAGTCAGAATGCCCAAGGCTGAATTGATTCAGTTTTTCCAGGTTAGTCTAAGCTGCAGAGTTTGAACCAATAAGCAAATGAGCAGACATTCACTTTTGATTCAGGAAATGCAGCCACATGCCTGCAGTGGCTCAAGCCAAAAGCCAGGGGGTGCTAGAGCACACTTGCCAGCCATTCCAGGGCTTTTCCCCCCTCCCTGTGAATGGGGCATGACCAGGCTGCAGCCCATGCTTTGCTGGGGCGGGGGGAAGGTTAGTAGCATTGAATTCAGAAAAGTTTGAACAAGAATAGTTCTTTCTCTGAAAAAACCTATTAACTGAAAATTATAAATGCAGTTTGGGAGGTGTGTTCACTTAATCTTCTGGCTGCCCCTGAGATCTCTGGGATTTGCAATCCAGCCTCAGAGCAGCAGAACTCCACAGGATTGCTCATCACTTCCTCTTCCTGTTTCCAGGTGCCTCTGGGATTTGTAGTCCACAGTCACAGCCAGCAATAAGTAAGCCAATCAGGCAGGGCAGCTCCATACTTGGGGAAGGTGAGTTTAACTCCCCTCCCTGGCTCCAGACCCCAGCTGGGGTTTGCTTGTGGGGGGCAGTGAGCCAGCCCTCACTGCCTCAGCTAGAAATCAGAGGGGCAGGGCCAGCCCTGCTCTCTGAAGCACACAGCAAAGCTCAATCCAGGGCTGTAAAGCATGCTGGGATGCTGGGGGACTCTGATTTAATATGAACCAAGAAGGAGTCTGAGACAAAAGTTTCATACTGTTTGACCTAAATTAGTTAAGTCTGATACTACATTCAGTTAGGTTAAACCAGTGTCAACCAAGTTAAATCTTAAAGCAGTTTCAGCCATTTTGAAACTGATTTATGTGCACTAAACTTCTGTTCTGTTACACATTTAAACAAGTTTCTGAGCACTTAAACTGATTTATGTGTAACTTCTGTCCCTAGCCCTTGTGATGTACAAGTATTACAGAGTTTTCTCAGATAGCTTAGGTAACGATGACTGAATGGAACATACAGGAAAACCCTGCTCTTTCCAAATCAAAAATGTGTTTTCTTTATATTTTTCTAACCTTTTCCCTTTTAATATCAAAGTTAGCTGGAGTTTTGTCTGAGAAGAAATTGAACAACATGCATGTTCGGGAGTTGTTGTTTTTTGTTGTTGTTGGAGTTTTTTTGTTTTATATATATGTGTGTGTGTGTGTGTGTATGTGTATGTCAATTCCAGCATATAATTGTGAAACCCATTTTGTAAGAGATATTGCATGCTTATGTGTTGTTTATATATCCAGCTTCCTATATGTTCCTGGACAGTGTGGATTTTCTTTTTTGATTACTTGCCTATGATTTCAGATTGGAGAATGGGCATGATCTGATTTTCAGGGTTTTTATAATTTTTAGGTAAATAAAAAAGAAATTATTTTCAGGTGATCTAACATAATGACATTCCTCTGTATCCTTCCTGCTGATCTTAGTCGAGAGCTGTTCTCTGAGTTCCTTGACATGACACGGTCTTTTACACATTTAATATTTAATCTGAGATTTGTTTTACGTTCAGTTTTGTTCTGCCTTGCATGTAAATAAAACACTAGTTCCATTGCCAGTCACAGTATTAGAGATCATTAAAATGCTATGACAAGAGGACAGGGATGATCCTGCCTCAGGCAGGGGTTTGAACTACATGACCTCTGGGAGTTCCTCCAGCCCTGCTTCTCTATGACTCTATAAGAATTCTCCCAGTAACATAATTGTTGGATATCCTGTTAAAATATAGTCTTGACTTGATCTAACAAACTAGCACTAAGTAAACATCTGCTTAACTTTTTTGTTTTGGGAAGATCAGTTTTGACCGCATCCCTGTATATCCTTGTTTCTAACACTTCTGCAAGCCTGTAGATGGCACTTTGCTTTATTTTATGTAATTATTCATGTAATTATTTTAATTAAGAAACCTCATGCGCTGCATTGCCAGAGGACAATAACAATATTTTGAAGAGTTATGTAACTCTTCAAATTTCAAGAGTTATATAACATGAAAGGCAGTTTGTCTTGGTAGTTAGGTGTTTAGTTAAACCTTCAATTTATCAATGGTTGTGGATTTAATAGCATTAAAGTGTAAATGGAAATGGAATTTATTGCCACTTTTTTTTGGCTAAATGATTGTAACTGTAAAGCTGTACTGTATCAGAGAGAGCTCCTTGATGTGATTTGACATGTCCAAATAGTTTTTATTTGACCAATATAGTCTGAAAATTTCAGTTGGTACATGCACATTATTTTTAGTATCACAAGTATTTCTTAATGATCCCTCATTGTTTCAAAAGCAAAGAGGGTTGTAGTGGACCTATTTGCATATCAAAGTTCAGAATATATTAAAAAATATCCTAGAAATGTGCAGTGGTTGCTATATATTAGGTACTATTCACTGTAGCTTTCAAATCTATTTTTAATGTGGACAGTTTAATACCCCACTGCCTCCATTACATACAAGTTTTCGACATAAATTGGTGACTGATGTGCACACTAAACTGTTCATAATAATAATACTCATGCTCAGACCTTCTTAGAAATGGTCTTGAGCAGAGACATCACAGTCTGAAAAGTTAAATATTAAGAAAGTTGCAGATAAACCTAAAATTCAGTTTAGAATTTAAACACTTGGACAGTCTTAAATATAACTGTTGTTAGTTTCATGGCGGTTCATGGAGATTTCATACCATTCACAGGAGATCATTGTAGAAATTGCAGCTGCTTTGATTAAGGCTTCTGGGGGCTATTAGGGATTTGTGGGCCTAAACTCCATCAATAATGCCTCAGGTTGTACTCTGGGTAGAAACAAATGTTGCCTTTTGTGTTGCCATAAAAAGTGGCATAACGGGACAGGAAATAGACATACATGGCTGCAACAGAAGGTAGTTTTATTTTGTGCCGCTGTTGTAGCAGACATCTATTTGCTTTATGGCAGGGGAGCACAAGCAACCCAGAGGAGCTTGGGGAGCATATGCCTTGCTTTCTCCACTTGCAGAGATGCACTCCCAGGGCTCCCAACTGGCAACATATGTTTTGCCCAGTGGAGGATCAGCTGTGCCAGGACAATACGCCATCACAGCTGGTCTGCTGTATTTGGTGATATTAGTTTCTAGCCTCAGAGGCCAGGTACAGACATTACACTTTTACTGGTATAAGTGATCAAAAGCTGGTCTATACCCATAACAGAACAGAAGTTCAGCATTTGTAGACTAGTTTAAAAATGGCAGAACTCAGTCTAAGATTTGCCCCTTCCCGCCCTGCACTAAAGGGCAAATGTGTGTTCTGTTCACTACTGATATAAACTATGCCATTTACAGAAAACCACATAACTTAGATTGATTCCGCCTTTGGCTTTTTGAATGTCTGTACATAGCCAGAAACACCTTTAATGTTTTGTATTTCAGCACTGTGCAGTACTGCTTACTGCTATTAGTGAATGTCTGCAGCGAAGAGGGAACACCCAGAAAATGTAATAGGCCCATAAGGTATATAGCAGGCCTCTGTGCATTTAATTCATAATTCCTGTGCTCAGACAGGGTAGGGGGTTCCTCGGCCCATGCCATCTATTCGGTGCAGTCATAGTCCATTTTTGCTGCACCTGCTTCTTATCATTCAGACTCAGTAGCGAGTCGGAAAGTGTATATAACAGGGTGAAGTTGGGAGGTGGTTATTCAATTCATTTTTATAGATGGAGAAGGAATAGCACAGATAGGAGGTCGATCACCAGCAGCGCTGGAAACAAAGCCGCAAAGCTCTTGGCTCCTACTCTGTTCCTTAATAAACTGATTTTTACTTCCTCCCTAGGACTGTTATTGAAACATTAGTACACACATTGTTCCTTAGTCTTTGGGCAGATAGCCTAAAACCCAAGGGAGGAGTAAGCTTACCAAATAGCTTTGTATGTGAAGTGTCTCCATGGCTGGAGAGAGAAGAATCTGGCATACTAAGCACAGGAACACAGATGAAGAAGGTGATCTCTGATTTCAGATAATTGAATGTACTGCTTAAGGACAGAATTTAATCACTTTAAATCTACTCTGCACATGTTCAGCCTTAACCCTTGTATTATTAGACAGAGATTTTTAAAAAGTCACACTCCAGAAATCTGCTGTTGATTAATTTATATAACTGTAGGCCTCAATCCAGCATTTGTGGCTAGGTAGCACACTAGTCCAACAAGGTAGCCATTAGTCCCATTGGAGTCTTGTGCAAAAGCTTTGTAGAACCTGGATCTTGATCTGTAAACCTGGTTTAGATACTTTCTCTAATCATGCAAAATAGTAAGTAGTTCTTTCAGTACAGTTATTAAAAGTTTTAAATTATAACATCTTATTTCAACTCTTCCTCAAATTATTAACACAAAATTAAAAGGCAATATTTTTACCTATTTGCATTCTTATTGTGCCTTCTGAATTTAGAACACTACAATTAGAAATTCTGCCTTTACCACTGAACCTGAATACTGCATTTTTGTTGAAAAATATCTCTTAATTTTCATAGATATACATGGAGAATATGAAATGTGCTGGCTTAGGTCTGTTGGCATTTCCAGCACCTCCTTCAAATGTTCTTTGCAACACTATTGGGGTGTACTGACCCCCATTCAGTCGTCTGTATAGGAAGTCATATGCAGACATATTGTGCAGCAGACTCTAGTCTTGTTTTCCTGTTCTGGAGCGGTCTGTACTGTAATACTCTAGCCTTGTATCTGAGAAGGAAGCATTATTGTTCTCTGTCCTGTCAGTGAGGTGCACAAATATGGTGCATATTCTCATGGATGAGAAAGCCACAAGTTTAAGTGGGTTAACCCACTTGCTTTCTGCAGTTGTTTAATCAATTTTAAGCAGGTATTTTCAGTATCTGCTTAAACAAATAGGAACAAACTGTTCCTGCTCCTAGCAACTTGCAGTCCAAATAAGGAGAAAGGGATAGTGATGGTAGAGACAAATGCTATTTTTAAAAAGTAAAAATAAGCTATTTCTTTAAATGTGTATTTAAATAAAGTGTCTTACTGTGAAACAAAAAACATTGTTACCAAAACTTTGCCTGGTGAAGGAGGATGACCCCACTTTCACTGATGAAAGAGAGGAAAAGGAAGCCAAAGAGAATGCAATGATTCTTACAAAGAAATGTATTGCTGTATACTGTATTATCTGCATTCAACAAAGAATTCCATTTTCCCACAAAATGATTAACTTTCCATCTAGTGCAGTGCCTCTTAGGGAGGTGGGTACCAGTTGGTGCTCAACTCTCCCCAAATTCAGAAGCTTTTCTTCAAATGATTCCTGCTCCCCTCTAGAACAGTTATCTTGGCACATGATCATATCCCCACCTTGTTGGATGCTGTATCTTCTACTCCTTCCTTTAGGGTGAACTGGCCCTACTCCTCCTCTACTTTTAGCAGCCTATGAGAGATTTAGTTGGAGTTAACAGTATGCTTTTACTTGGTTACAGTGACTCAAGCAGGGCTGAGTTGAGGAACAAGGAAGAGAGACAAAAAGAGAAAGAGACAATGCTGAAGAGGAAGGGATAGAGGTAGAAGAAAGCAGGGAAACGGGCAGGAAACTGTGTGCTCCAGACATAGCAGTTCCATGTAGACTATAATAATTCAGGTAGGACAGGAGGTCTACAGCTGAGCCCTTCAGCCCTATATTTTTCACAGGTCGAGTTGCAGCATTAGAAAGAAATGACCTTGATTTCCATTAAAAATGTGACTAGTAATTTAGTCTAAAAATTAGGTGTAATTACGGTTAGAACCATGACCTATGCCCCTGTGTATATTATGTGTGGTGCTAGAGAGACAATACTTTTTAATGAACTTCGGCTAATCACAGCTGATTGCCTGTTGCTAAAGCTACTTTGCAAAATGCATAACCTGCTGGATTATAAAAATAGTATTTTTCTCTCAGAATGAGAAATAAAAACATTTAAACATTTATTTAGAAGAAGATAATGGAAGTTTTGTACAATATGTGCATGCCAGGCAGAACTGGAGATAAAGCATCTGAATTTGCAGGTGATAACTTGAAATTCTACTTGTTGTCTTTGAGAATAAAAGAATAAGAATGTTAACAGGGCCACTACTTTTGGCAACTTCCATGAGGAATACCAACCCCCAGCCTCAGGTCTGCGGGAAGCCCCGTGGGCATTGGCTCTATATGCTAGATTGGGTCAAACAGGCAGCACAGGGCCTGGTATACCATGGGGTCCTGAGGCCGGATCAAGGCATGCAGGGCCAGGTGGGAGTGACACAGGACCTCCTGGGCCTGTTTCTGACATGCAGAGGCAGTGCAGGACCTGATTCCAGCAGGTGAGGTTGGCATGGTGGTGGTACAGAGCCTTGTCCAGCCTGCACAGACTGGCCCCACACCAGTCATTTGGCCTGTGGAGCCAAAACTTTGAGCACCACTGATATAAACCATCGTGCTTCAGGCCATAAGCAATCCTGCTGAGGGTTAGGAAGCAACTTCTCATGTAAGGAGATGCTTTAAAATTTATTTAAGGTGGACTACTTAATACCCCTTCTGGAACATGTGTACCTTCTCACCTTGGCAGTGTTACTGTGCTTTGGGAAACTTTGGAAAGGAGACCATGACAGGGATGAATGAGGATTTGTCATTGTGGCACTGAACATTCATAACATCATAGAAAATTAGGGTTGGAAGGGACCTCAGGAGGTCATCTAGTCCCGCCCCCTGCTCGAAGCAGGATCATCTCCAACTGCATCATTCAGTGAGAAGCTTAAAAAATGTGGGCAGTCCCCATTATTTCTTGAACCTTCCTTTTCATGACTTGATGTCATAGGACTTTGTGTTTGGTTTGGCTGTTTTTAATCTTAAAATTCCTCCATAGCTGCTGTGTTTAATATTGTAGTCTGTTCATTTGGAAAGTATTGGGTAGATCTGCTGCCATGCATTAGTTTTTATTTTGATCTTGAGTCCTTGGATGATTTGGCCATTGTTAACTAGACATCCAAGGATCTATATAACAAGAATATACAGAATAATAAAAGAATAATAGAAGTTCAGTTGGATTGCATTCTAGTGCAGTAAAGCAAGAAAAATTGAGGCAGTAGCAAGAGCAATTTCTCAAGAGCCCTACTGACTTCTATGGTGAGTCACTGCATTTACCAAGTCATTTGAGAACAACTCATTTCACATCCTGTTTGTGTCATGGCTTGACCTCCAAAAAGGCAGCATCTTTCTTCCATCTTCCTTCAAGCTTTATTGGACAAGAAAGATAAACATTTATCTTTAACACTTGGGTTTTTTTGCTTCTTCAGCTCAGACATAGCAAAGTAACTTCTGTTTTAGAAAAAAATTGCTGGTAAACCATCACAAAACACTCTGCTAGATTTGATGAAATGGTGCAAAAAGCTGGAGTTAAAATAGATGTATAGTAAATGTGGACACAATTCAGAAAATCATCTCAAGCTTTGTATTTCTCTAATGTATCTATTGTTAGTTTTTTTCCTGAATAGAATTTCATGATTCATTACTTGTGTGATATTGTCATTTTGTATTGGATGCAGCCCCCAGAATGCTATACAAAAATCACAGCTGTACATAATTTAAATTATCTCCAAATGCAATGTGGCGAATGTTCTGAAGTAGAGCTTAGTGATAATAATTTTAGATTTTATTTTTAAAAGGGACTTAAAATCATCTTTGTAGTTTAAAAAGAAAGCTAAATAAATGAATTTCACATTATCTAAGTGAAGCAAATTTGTTCAGCTGGATACAAAAATATTTTTGGGAGGATTGGGGTGGTTATTTGTATATGAAGTTGATTCTGACTTATGCAATTTGTTATATTTAAATAATATTTTTGTCTTTTTTTTAGTTATAGAAGCTATGCCTGTTCCAGACCAGCCCTCGTCTTCTGATAAGACAAGTTCTCTTAGTCCTGTGCTGAATGCATCGAATGGGGATGGTTCGGAAACGGAAACAACTTCTGCCATTCTAGCATCCGTCAAGGAACAGGTATGCAAGTGTGACAAATGCCCCAAAAAACTAAGATAATGTGGCTTTTGGTTATATGCAAATATACCGGCTTTTGATTGCATGCAATATCCATCATGTGAATGAGGACTTGTTGCTGACTAGATGTCACAAAAAAGCAGAAATATTTCTTTTGTTTGTTTATTTTAGTTTCTCAGCTACATTTTAGTTATCTCATGATGTTGTGGGATTAGTGATATTTTGGTGAGACATCTATTTAATTCTTTGTATATTGCATAATGCTTGATCTCAAACAAGACTCCTACAGGGGCTAGTTGCTTAGTTTCAATTTACTGTATGTGGACATACAGTAGCCACAAGATCTAAAATGTCTCAAGATGTCTTCCAGAGTATAAGAACTATGAATGTTCAGATCACTCACAAGAAAATGGTTCATTCTAAACTTTTGCATCATTATTGGATATAATTCTGGCTTTCAAAATATTCTGTTTATTTTAATTTGCACCCAGTGTCACAGGAAAGTGGTTTAGACAAAAACCAGAAGCAGAGTGGCCTTTGTTTGGGTAATACAATATATCTTCCTTGGCAAGAAAAGAAAAAGCCAGATTTCCCCTTGCTTAGTATAGATAACACACAGGTTCCAGATGCCTTTAGATAAGCATTCATCTTCTAGAACTGTAAAGGAATGTACATCTGAAAATGTTGTGGTCTTCCCATGCCTAACAAAAATGATATATTTTGAATAGTTCTTGTGATGGTGCTGTACTTTCCTGTGAATTATGCAGTATCCATATGCTGAAAATGTGATTTGTAACAGCAATTCATTTATATAATATATGTACTTTAAAATTAGGACATTACTTTCAGTACCAGTGATATCTTGCTTCTGACTCTTCTGTATATCTCACATAATGGTCATAGTCACAGTTCTTGAAGACAGGGACTCTTCAAGCTCAGGGACTGCCAGGTTTTTGTAAGACGAGCAGGACCTCAAAAGGAACAGGTTAAAAAAATGGTACTGTTGATATGCCTTTTACCTTTCATGTTTGGTCAGCTCTGCCAGTCAACTGTGGAAGGATAAGCATGCGGTGCTTCTTCAAGAGATGGTCCTGCTTCCTGGTTGTCACAGGGAACTTGCTGAGGCCCAGAACCTTTCTGCACCCTTAACTGATTCTTGCATAAAAATCAAAACCTAACCTCAGGCCAGTGATTTCTAATACCAAATTCTGCAGGTTATAACGTAACCATGCCTCAGTTTGTTGTTTTCATTAAAACAGTATTCTTGCCTTTTTAATCTAATTACTAGCATGTCATTTTTACTATCTAAAGGTTGGGAATGATTGGAGTATTATCAGTAATCTGTATATAGTGGTCAAGCACTAAACTTGTCTCAATTTCATAAAACAATCAAGAAAATATACATTGTAATACCTAGTTTCAGTGCTTTCGATCTTAGAGGAATCTGGATACATGGCTTCATAGAAAAAGGTGCCTGTGACCAGGATGTCAGGGTCTAAGATCCAGAGAAGATCCAGGGTCTAAGATCCTAGGCTGACTCATCAGCCTAGGACAGTGGTTATCAACCCATGGCCCATAGGCCACTGCTGCAGCCCATGTGAAAATGCTGTTAAAGCATTTTTAAATGGATGCACAGGATGTAAGTCGTACATGCACGTCCCACATAGCACACTGAGAGCTGCAAGTGTGGCCTCAGAACCACTGGCTTAGGACATGAATGAGGTAGAGAGAAACAGGAATAAAACAGAGACAGCCTTTGTTTCCTCTGGAAAAAAACAAGTCCAAGTCCAAACAAGCCCAAGAAGGTTAAACTAAGATTTGTTTTGAGCTTTTGTTTAACAACAACAGTTTTAGGATGTGTTTCCAGTTTGGTTCTTGACTGTGTTTGCAAACTGAGCAAGACAGATTGACACTATGTAACATTATGTGGGTAACCATGTGACAATATTTTCAGTTATTTTTAATTTAAATAGGTTTTTTGTGTTCTGTTTCCATTTTCTCATAAATCCATAACACAAAGGCTTGCTTTTTTTAAGGTGATTCAGTATTTTTAGCTCTTCTCTGTTGCATGTTAATCAGGATTTTTCCAGCGGTGTATTGCCTTGAACAAACATAGTAGATTCAAGCAAATCTTATGTTCTTATGTGTTGAGCTGCATCAGTGTCGTACTGAAAATGAGCACATACAAAAGGGTATAGATTGCAACATTCTTGTTCCCTATTCTCGCCATTCTCAAAATTAGCAGGCCACTTACCTGGACGAAGGGTAGAGTATGGAGACAGGGTTTGTATGTCTGAGGATGTTCACTGCCCTGTTTGCTCCATATCTCACACAAGTTCATAGATTCATAGAAGGGACCTCAGTAGGTCATTGAGTTCGACCCCCTGTTCTGGGCAGGAAAGAGCGTTGGGGTCAGACAACCCCAGCTAGGTGTTTGTCCAGTCTCTTCTTGAAGACTCCCAGGGTAGGGGAGAGCACCATCTTCCTTGGAAACCCATTCCAGATTCTGGCAACCCTTACTGTGAAGAAGTTCTTTCTAATGTCCAATGTAAATCTGCTCTCCATCAATTTGTGGTCACTGTTCCTAGTTACTCCAGGGGGTGCCCTAGTAAATAGAGCATCTCCTATTCCCTGCTACCGTCACCTGATGAATGTATAGGCAGCCACAAGATCATCTCTCAGCCTTTTCTTGTGAAGGCTGAAGAAATCTAGGTCTGTCAGTCTCTCCTCATAGGGCCTTGCCTGCAGGCCCCTGACCATACAAGTGGCCCTTCTCTAAAATGTCTCAAGATTCTCCACATCCCTCTTAAAGTGCGATGCCCAAAACTGAACATAGGACTCCAGTGACGACCTGACCAGTGCCACACAGAGGGGAAGCATCACCTCCCTGGACCTGTTTGTCATGTTCTGCTAATGCAGGATAAAGTGTGGTTGGCCTTGTTGATCACTTCATCACGTTGACAACTATGTTCATCTTGAAATCAACTGTGACTCCAAGATCCCTTTCTGTTGCTGTGCTGCTGAAAAGGTCCTCCCCTGGCCTGTAAGTGTGTTGGTGGTTCTTTTTGTGCAGGTGCAGGTGCAGAAAAAGGTCCCAGTCATCTGGGACCTGACCAGAGCACCATGAGTGCTCCAACAGCTGTGCCAGCCGCTCTGCTATGATACTGGCCAATTCCTGCAGCACCCTTGGATGAAGTTTATCCAAGCCTGCTGATTTGAACACATTCAGCCCCAAGTGCCTTCACTAAGCCTGCGCTAACAGTTGGTAGGCTGTTGTCCCTCCTGTGTCTAGTTACTGTAGCACCCTGATAAAGATACTGTTCATGGCAAGCATGTTATATGAACACATTAGTGTTAATTTTTCTGCATGAAGTTCTGCCGATTGCAGCACTAGAAGGGCAAAGGGCCTGAATTTGCCATAGTGTTAACTGCGTAAATGGAGAACCGTGTAAATATAAATGATAAAAAATAAATACTGTGTAGTAAATATCATTCTCCCCTCAGCTTTTTTCCCCTAGTGCTACAGTATATTCTTTCATACAAGTTAAGGTGCTGCTTTGTTGCTTGAGAGAATAATTAACCTTTTCTAGACAACCTCAGGTTAATTCAGATTTTTTTTCACATCCCTGCCAGTTAACAGGCCTTCAGTTTAATTGCTTCAGAGCTTGGATGCTCATGTGGCTTTTATCTTGTGCTGCATATTGATTTGACATCGTCATTTCTTAATTTCAGGTCACATTTTAATTTCTTGAAAAGGAAATAATAGATTGGATATCTGTGGGTTTTAGACTAATTTATAGTGGAAACTACATTTTAATAGAAACAAAAATTTCATGGACCACCTTGAATATATGTTTTTTAAATTATTGGTAGTCTCGGCTATTCAAAAATCATGAAATACTAAAAAGAAAAAGCTTGGACTATTTTTTACTTGCCTTCTGGATTAATGTTTTCAAGCTTTTATAAATCAAACATGAATACGGAAAGCTTTTTTGATGTGAAAGTTGTGATTATCAAGCAAACGTAAGACTATGGCTAAGTAGAGCTGTTCAAAAAGCCTGAGATGAAATCAACAAGCTATGAGGTTTCTGTAAGTGGCATAGGTTACATTGGGAGCAAAAAGAACTCAGGATCACCCTTTGGTTGTGGGTTTGTATGTAAGTTGCCTGCGTTGGCCAAGACCAGCAGGTTGGGGGCACTCCTACTTGTCTCCTTATTTATGGTGTCAATGCCACACATCTCAGTGTTCTCCTTAGGGGTGTCCTTAAAGCATTTCCTCTGGCCCCCACATGTCCTTTGTCCTTGGCTGAGTTGGGAATATAGCAGTTGGTTTGGTAAATGTACATCAGGCATATGCACACAGTGCCCTGTCCACTGCAGCTGATGTTGAATGATTAAGACTTCTGTACTGGTGGTGTTTGCATTAGTCAGGACACTGGCATTTGTGTGACAATCCTCCCACTTTATGCTAAGGATCATCCAGAGGTAGCGCTGGTGATGTTATTCTAGACTTTTCAGGTGGTTCCTGTAGATCACTCAAGCTTCACAACCATAGGGAAGAGTTTGGATTACCACAGCCTTATATAGTAGGAGCTTTGTTTGAGTCCTGATGTCATGTTCATTGAATGCATGATGATACAATCTTCTGAAGACAGAGCTAGAATATCAGATTGTATATTGGATCTCCTTGTCAAGGTTGGTCATGTTTGAGAAATGGCTGCCAAAGTATGCAACGTGTTCAACATTTTCCAGCTCCTGTCCATCAGTTAGGATCTTTGCCAGGGGAGTTGATTGGCCTGAAGCAGGCTGGTGAAGCACCTTTGTTTTTCCAATGTTAAGGGTCAGTCCCAGGTACTGGTATGCTTGAGAGAGGCAGTTATGGGCCATTTGTAGGTCCTCCTCCATGTGTGTAATGACAGCACAGTCATCAGCCTACTGAAGTTCCACAATCGAGGCTGAAGTTACTTTGGTTTTGGAATGGATGCAGGAGAGACTGAAAAGTTTCCCATTCATCCTGTACTTGATGCCACATGGCAGATGGTCATGGATGAGCATCTTGATGACTTCAGGAAAGATGGAAAAGAGGTCTGGTGTGATCACACAACCTTGTTTGATGCCAGTTGGAATGGCAAAAGTCTCCATAGCAGAACCACTGCATAGGATGAAGTCATCTGACCATGAAGGTGTCTTAGGATGGTGATAAATTTCCCTAGGCAGCCAGACTTCAATAAAATCTTTCAGAGAACTTTATGGTTAACAGTTGAAGGCTTTGGCCAGAATGATAAATGCTATATACAGTTCCTGCTGTTGTTCAGGGCATTTTTCCTGGATCTGCTAGGCAGCAAAAATCATGTCCATGGTGCCTCTTGATAGTCTGAAGCCACACTGAGACTTGGGAAGGATTTCCTCAGTAAGAGGGAGCATTCGGTTCAGCAGAATTTGAGCAAGAATCTTCTCATAGATGAAGAGGAGGGCGATACTTCGATAGTATTATCGTCATTTTAAAAATGGTGACTACTGGCATTCCTTAGGTCAGCAGGAATTTCCTCAGTGTTCCAGATTCTGAGAACCAGTGCATGGAGTTTGTTGGTCATAGTTTCACCACCAACTTTGAAGAACTCAGTTGGTATGCAGTCAAGGACAGATGCTTTGTTGTTCTTCATCTGTCTTATTGCCTAGTGGACTTCTTCAGAGGTTGGTAGACTGATAAGTAATTCCCTTGCTGGATGCTGCAGGATGTGGATTTAATGGTTTCATCGTGGTTTTCAGTTCAGGAGCTTTGGGTAGTGTCCCTTCCAGTGGTTTTTGATGGACTCATCTTTGAGGAGCATGTTGCCATCTTCAGATCTAAGTGGGGAAAGTCTGAAAGAGTTTGGTCCATAAACAGCCATGATTTCACTGAAGAAGTTCCGCATTTCATGACTGTCAACAAATTGTTAGATTTCTTTTGCCTTCTCTCCCACCATTTGTTTTTGATTTCTTGAATCCTACTCCAGGCTTCAGCTTTAAGCTGTTGAAAAGTTCCCGGCTTCTGAGTAGACGTAGGATGGTTTTGCCAGTCACAGAAAGCTTTTCTCTTCCAATCAAGGAAGGGGGTTGATCTCAACATTGTTTTAGTCAAACCAGTCCTGATGGTGTTGAGTGATAAAGCCATTTGATTCCATGCAAGCCTCATGGATGGTCTCCTTTGGAGCTTGCCAATCCACCTCTACACAAGTGTTATCATTTTCAATCCTAAGATTGGTGAGTTTCTTGCTGAGGATATGTTTGGAGGGCTTCATGGTGTCTAGGGGTCTTAAGATGTTTGATGTTGTGCTGTCCTCAGATTGATTTGGGTTGCTTTTGATGTTTCAGAGCAACCCTAATGGACACAAGTGATCTCACTAAGTGATGATCTGTCCAGTAATCATTGATTCCTTTCATAACACATATAATATGAACATCTTTTAGATCATGCACTCTTACAATGATGTAATCAAGGAAACGCCATTGTTTTGAGCAGGGGTGTTGCCTTGTTGTTTTGTACCTGTCCCATTGTTGTCTGAAGATACTGTTAGTAATGGCAAGGTCATGCTTTTCACATTTACTAAGAAGATGCTGTTGGAATTGGTCTTGTCCATTCCTTCTTTCCTGATGGCACCCTTCCACATGTTTAAGTCCTGGCCAACTCTCACATTGAAATCTCCAAGAATCTTGTCCTCTTTTGGGATGGTAGGATTTCATCAAGGTCAGCATAAAAATTCTTTTCTGTTCTTTCTCAGCACCAAGTGTTGAGGTGTGTGCACCAATGACAGTAGCAAATGAATTGTTGGTTAGTTGGAGGTGGAGAGTCATGAGGTGCTTATTAATGCCAAGAGTCTGGCAGGTCTGGCAAATGTTATTAATAGACTTTACCAATAAAAACTTCACCAAGACACCCCCCAAACTAATACTAAATCAGCCCCATCCTCTGTAGGTCATTTTTCTTTCCTTTCCTGACTTAAGTAAGCAAACTGAGACAGCAGGGCTCCATGGTTTCAGAGTTACTTGTCTCTACTTGTGAATAATAGAGAAATGAAGTGAGATGCAATGGGTTTGAAGTCAGAAATAGGGAACTGTAGGATTGCTGATAGCAGACTTGATGTGTTTGAGGCCTGCAATGTAGGGGCAAGTTGCAAACACACTGCAGAAAGGTGTGAGCTGAAAAGTGAGTGAAGGCAGGCTTGACCTTGTATCCTTAAATTCAACTGAGTATTCAGAATCATGCTGTATTGTCATCAGCATCTGATGAAGTGAACTCCACCTCCTGAAAACTTATGCTATATATATCTCTAAATTTAGCTACTCTATAGGATAAAAATCTACCATGTCTTCTGCTAGTCAGTAATGGTCAGACTGAAAGGTTTAAAGTATCAGTACTCAGCAATCAGTCAGGGGATTTTAAAGGTGTGACTGACTGTATATATATTTAACCATTTTATCCTGGCTTTTGTTTTTGCAGTTAAGTTCCATAAAGAGTTGTTAGGAAAATGAATAATACCAAATCACATTGAATGAAAGTTGTAATTGTCTTGTGTTGATTATATGAGGGTGTTTCAGAAATTAATGGCAGTTTTGAAATAAAATCATTTGGTGTACATTGATCATTAACTGGGTCACACCACTTCTTTACATAGTTATAAATGATGGGTGCGTTCAGCCACATCAGTGTTCCCAGCTGCTATCTATTTTCTTATTAGTTGCACACAAAATGGCATTATTTTTTGAATTGCCATTACTTTCTGAAACACCCTTTTATTTCGCTTTCAACTTACAAAAACGATTAATAGGAGTCCATGTTTCCAGCGGTGGGTATCAAGTCTTTTGAGCTAACTTTATACACCTACGATTTGAAGGTAGGTTATATGTAAAATAATAATAAATGCTATAAGAAAAGGTAAAATTAAAAATTAAACAAATCTGTAATGAAACTACTTTGGATGTATACCTGACCTTGCTGATGCATAATGAGAATGTACGTCATGAAAATCTGGTAGTGTCAAGGCAAGGGGCCTGGGAGTTGGAAGACCCAGGTTCTATTCCTGTTACTTCTTCTGATCTTCTGTGTAACTTTGGGCATACTACTCTGTGCATCTTTTCTCTCAGATTTAAAATGTGTAAAATATTAACTGTCCTTCATTTAGTCATTTGAAAATTTAGTACCAAAGTAGTATACCCATCAGTCCCGATCCTTACTAATATTAAGGCTAAAAGTGAGTATTTTTATTTTCTCTATAGTTTTAACTCTTTAACACTGGAGTTTATAGCTGGAGAATTTTATCCAATTATCTCTGTTTTGAGGTCAGTACAGTATTTGCCCAAATCCAAGATGGCTTAAGGGGATTTAAGATGACCCCCTTGAATAGTTAGATTCTATACATGGAAAATGTATAAATGTGTTATAATTTTATAATTCTATTAATTTTACAATTTTATTTAATTTTACTTTAATTTATATTTAAGTTTTGTGTGTTTAGAATTGTCCTCTCTACCATTGCAGGAGGGCAGGTGATGGTGGGGTCAAGCGATCTGCTCCTTGGCCACTGTTGCCTGTCTTCCTCACCACTGCCCTGCCTGGTGCCTACCTGTCCTCTTGGCACTTTCTCCCCCTGGCTGACCCCCTCCCCCTCACTACTTGCAATCTCCCTACCCTCTACCACTTGCCCTCTGGTCCCACTCCAGCCTCGGACATGAAGAAGGATTCTCCAGTCCCCTTCTGGTCTTGGAGCAGTAGTTGCAGTGGTGGCAGCTCTGGCCTTGGAGCTAGTGTTGAGGTTGAGGCTGGGACCAGAGATTCCATGATGACCGCTGCTGCTGTGTGACTGGGCAGAGACCAGAGGCTGCAGAGAACATGTGCTCCATGTGCTGAGCTGGAGCAGGGGCAGGTGGTGGGAGGGAGGGCAGGGGGCAGTGGCTGTGGCTCTGACCCCGAGCCTGGGTTGGGACTGTAGTTGGAGCTGCAGCAGCCTCCTGCCTGCTGCTTAAACTCAAATCCAAGGCAAAGGGCTCCCATCCTAAATGGGGGGCGGGGAACCTTGTCTTCAATTTGAGTAAAGAAAGCATTTTCTGTTTGACCAAACCATAACTTCTAGAAAGACTTCCCCTCTTGTTCTGAACATACTGCATAGTATCCGTCACTGGAATCTGATAGACTTAGCCTAACAACCAAGTATTGCTCTTATCCTAATGTTTTCTTGCAAAAATCTTTGGTTTCTGGAGCCACGCTTCTAAATAGATTAAATTATGATAAATCCATAACTTCCTCTCATGCATCACTTCTTTATTTCCTTCAAGTGTTTAAGTAGCTTCCCTACAAATCCAGACTAATTATATTCAATCAATAAATATTTTTCTAAACACTCCTTAATCATCTCCCTCTTTAGTATAGCATTATCTTCTCTTCCGCCATTATAGAACTCCCCTGCTTCCAATAATTTTCTAAAATATGCCAGATAGAAGGAGGAGGGTAATCTCTTCTTTTTTCATGTGGTGTATTGATTTTTTTATATTAATACAATATAAGAGGAAACACACACGGCCACACATTATGTTTCTCTCACCACCAACATTTATGTAATATGTGCAACTGATATCTCAACTTTCACTTACTGGGTTACATAAGATGTTATGCAGATATGCAGACTGAAAAAGTGAATTTGTGTTTTCACAATATATTTGCGAATTGACAAGGTTTCTTTGGTGAAATTGTATGTTTCTCCATTGGGAAGGTGGGAGCAGTGAGAAATGGTTTTGATTCTTGAAATGGTTTTGATTCTTAATTAACAAAGTTATCAAATACTGTTATGCTATATGTCTTATGCTTTAATAAATGTAGCATCGTGGACTAGGTTGTGGATGCTTTCACCAGTTTCTGCTCTGAGAAATGTTCATTTGCCACACTGGAGAGTGAGACCAGTAGTCTGGTAGTCTGTTGATAGAGACCTTGGATACCACCTCTGATATCAGAAGCCTCTGATCCATTTCGTAGAGATTCAATGATTTGGCCATAGACACAGTTTTATATGTTTTTTCTACGTACCTTGAGGTACCAGGTGTGGCTCATGAATGCTGAGATGATGGGGCGGATGGAGTGTCCCATGGGAGCATGGTGGGGGGGTCCCCCCACACACTTGGCAGTGGACCCAAAAGTGGACCAGAAATACTTCTGGTCCACTTATGGATCCACTGCAGAGAGCACTGGGGACTGCCCCCTAGCTCAGCAACTGGTGCCTCCTGGGTCTGGGGGGGGCACCCGGGGTTCCACCCCAGCCGATTGCCAAGCCAGGGGGAGCGAG
The DNA here is from genome assembly GCF_001723915.1 of Gavialis gangeticus. Lineage (NCBI taxonomy): Eukaryota > Metazoa > Chordata > Crocodylia > Gavialidae > Gavialis > Gavialis gangeticus. Next base: position 17,916,632 of record NW_017728992.1, on the reverse strand, counting down.
GTGTCTGCCAGCATTCACGAGCCACACCTGATACCTTGAGGTATGTAGAAAAAACATAAAGCTGTGTCTATGGCCGAACTGCTGATTCTCTGAATCAGAATCAATTCTTCAGATTCAGCTGAATTGAATTGGGACAGTGATCCAAATCAGCTAATTGAATCACTGTTCCCTGAATTGGGCCGAATCTGAATCAAATACTGCCCACTTTCCACACTCCTAATGGGTATGCAACATGATTACTTCAGAAGAATTTTCCTTGAATTTTTACTCTGTAGTAAATTTACTCTATAGTAAGAAGCAAACACACAATCAGCTTTCCCAAACTGTTTGCCCTAAAATAGGTGGTATTAAAACCCCTGGCCAGTTGGTAGTGGAGGAGCCAGTTTGCACTGAGGAAATGGCTACCTTGCAGTGAAACAGGCAATTTTAGTGGATGTACCACCAGCACATGAGTGTGACTTTCTCTGGTATAAAGTTACTTCCGGGTTCCTCAGAAATAGCTGCATCAGGGTAAATTCTATGGATTGTGTGTCTTACCATTGGCTGCTTATAGATGTTTTTTTTAAAAACCCCAAACCAGCACTTTACTTTAAACTTGGTGCACTCCCATGCTGAGCCCAGCACATGCCCAGCATCTGTAGAGGTCAGGTGCTTTAGTGGGGCTTTTTTGGCACTTTTATCTTATAGCTAATTGAATCAGCTTTAGATAAAAGTGCCAAAAAGCCTTGCTGAAGCACCTGATCTATACAGATGCTGCAAAGCTGGGTTGAACTAACCTTCTCCTGCTTCTGGTAAAGCACATTTTTGGGGGTTTTTTTTAACATCTATAAGCAGCCACACTGACCTTTTTGAATTATTTTAGAGTACTCCTATTCAGAGCATGTATTTCCCTAAGTCATGGAATTTCATTGCCACATTCTGTAGTGTTGAAGCTAATTTTAATAAATACTTCTAGTACCATATATTTAATCATTCTTTTGGAAGAGTTACTCTTGTGACTTTGTGCACATTGCTGCTGATTTGGCCTTTGGATACTTCTGGGTGAAAAAAGTCTATAGTTAGGAGGCTGATCCTGTGATACGTTGACTGAAGCAGAAGAACTTCTTGCAGCCCTGTCACAGACATTCAGAAAGTTACACCAGAACCTGGGAAAAGGTATATTAAGTGAGAGAGGAGAAATGATGCTCCAAACTCCATTGCCACTCACATTTTTGCATCTTAACTCACCTAGTTTTCTCTTTTTAATGCTGGAAGAATCCATTAGCTGTGACACCTTACCAGTCTTCATTAACTCTGATTTATTTGCTCCTGTTCTTGATTTAAGTTCTGCTCCCTTAATATTTCTTTCCTTTGCTGAGAAATGTTTTAAAGTCTCCGAGACCAATTGGTGTTAGAAACGCTATGCATTTTGCGCTGGAAGAAAAGTTAATGGTGTAGGAGATAAATTACTTCCACTACAAACACAAAAGCAAATGAGTACTTTTACATCTTCTGCAATCTCTCTTTATTTTGGGAATACAAAAGAATCTCCATAAAAAGCCTACAGGCTCCCAGAATGACCCCTTCTTTTACATATGCAGCACTTAAAAATTTCATTTTATTTTCCTGTCTTTGTATGAAGTTTTAATCTCATTCTGGTTTTCTTATGACCTAATCTTTTTCATCCCCTATCATGTCATTGTGGAAACTCTTCTATCTTTATGGCGTGGGAATTCTCTCCTGTGTATCTCCTTTTCTTTTTTCTTTTGGTTATTTTTTTTTGTGCCTGTTTGTTTATCAAACATTGTTTTTATTTTTTTTGTCTCCTACATAGCAGGTAACCATATCTCCCTCTTTCCTCAGTTTGATACCTATAGTGTTTTCCTGATGATTTTGTAATGTTATATTCACTCCCTTTTGATAAGGGATAAAGGTTTCTTAATACTTTAACTTCTACTACAGTATCTTGCAATTCACATAACGCTCCTGTGTCATCATGCTGCTTTACCTACCATGGCAGAATAGCAAATTAACCATGCAGTGGATTTACTATTAATTGAGGGATACTCATAAACTTCAGCCTTAATTTTGAAAGATCACTACAAGATAGTGATAGTGTAGATCTGAATTTTCTTAGTCCTGATGTAATGAGACTGTCAAGAGTACTTTGTGTGCATTTGTGTGTGCATTGTGGATTAAGAATTGGACTGAGCTCTCTAATTTTGTTGACATAAACCACAGAGCAGCTTTTGGTAGTAGTGACTTTATCTTGAGTGACCTGGGTTGGATTTGAGGTATCTGTATAGACCTTCCATCCCTGGATTTGTTCTCATACCTGGTACAAAAAGGCTATCTCCATTACTTGGATGAAATTACTCCTGATTTGCAAATATGTAATTTAGATTTGAATTTGGTCTTCCTCACGCTATTATCTGTCTCCTGAATCATGAATCCCTTCAGTCTAGATCTACACTGTTGTATAGTTGTTGTTTTTTTTTTCAGCAAAAATTTTCAGTGTTGAAAAAAAAACCAGGACAGTAAATATAGATCAATATTTTTGTCCATGCATCAATACATATGACTTTGTATTTTGTAGTGTTCAGACAGTTTATTTATACATTGTACATTTATACATGTATTAAGTAATTACAAATGAATTTAATCTAGAGTCAGCAAGCATGCTGTTCTCTTCACCCATCATTTTTATTTCAGCAGGAAGGCACTGACTGGTAACTCACTCTTAAATTTTTAATTTATCATTATTAATTGAAATGAAACTATGCCTGGACTGCTAGAACTGATGCTGCTCTCACAATATCTCTTTCCTTAAGCGGGGTAGTTTAGCAGATTTGGGGATTTGCATAGCTCAAATAGTT
>NW_017728992.1:17908293-17908777 GCF_001723915.1 Gavialis gangeticus | reverse complement strand
GGCTCGGTTCTGCCACCACTAGCCAGACACCCTCTCCCTGTCTCTGGCTGTCTTGAAGCCCGTAGGTCGGGTGGGCAAAATACTGCCCATGGGCTGGATGTAGCCTATGAGGTCCTTCTATCTGGCCCACAGGGCCCCTAAAAAATTTAGAAAATGAATATTACTCTGCCCTTGAAACCAAGGGCAGTAGGACCCAGGGGAAGCCTGGCAGGCACCCACAACAGCAGGGCCTGCCTCGTCCCACCCCCCAGCTGGAAGCCCAAGCAGGGGCTTCTGGCCTGAGACCACACGGGTGCCCTGTGCTGGAACCTCAGATAAGGGGAAAGAGCAGGGGAGGACCCCAGGCAGGGAAGGAGTCTGGGGAAAAGTGGCCTGGGGAAAAGCTGAGTGTAGAGCAGGGAGAAAGTGGCTCCTTGCCCGCCCCATGACCAGTGCCCCGCACAGCAGCCACTTGCAGCCCGCCTAAGGCTGCCTGTGCCTGCTC
>NW_017728992.1:17906695-17907219 GCF_001723915.1 Gavialis gangeticus | reverse complement strand
CATTTATACATGTATTAAGTAATTACAAATGAATTTAATCTAGAGTCAGCAAGCATGCTGTTCTCTTCACCCATCATTTTTATTTCAGCAGGAAGGCACTGACTGGTAACTCACTCTTAAATTTTTAATTTATCATTATTAATTGAAATGAAACTATGCCTGGACTGCTAGAACTGATGCTGCTCTCACAATATCTCTTTCCTTAAGCGGGGTAGTTTAGCAGATTTGGGGATTTGCATAGCTCAAATAGTTTCCTGGGTGCATTTGCCCCACAAGAAACCTCGTACTTCATTCAGTGCTCCCCAACATATGTAACATAGTCCATAGAGGGGGACACAACACTAAAATCAAAGAACCACACTACTTCATTCTTTCATTTATTGTAACCGCATACAGTCTTGGGATCTCTCCAGCCCCTGAGAAGGTGCTGCCAGCTTCATGCTGGTCCCTCAGCACTGCAGTACAGTCCTCCACTCCCTCAAATGAGTTCCCTCTTGTAGACTCTTGGTGCTGCTGCCTCCAGC
>NW_017728992.1:17837195-17901695 GCF_001723915.1 Gavialis gangeticus | reverse complement strand
TTACTCTGCCCTTGAAACCAAGGGCAGTAGGACCCAGGGGAAGCCTGGCAGGCACCCACAACAGCAGGGCCTGCCTCGTCCCACCCCCCAGCTGGAAGCCCAAGCAGGGGCTTCTGGCCTGAGACCACACGGGTGCCCTGTGCTGGAACCTCAGATAAGGGGAAAGAGCAGGGGAGGACCCCAGGCAGGGAAGGAGTCTGGGGAAAAGTGGCCTGGGGAAAAGCTGAGTGTAGAGCAGGGAGAAAGTGGCTCCTTGCCCGCCCCATGACCAGTGCCCCGCACAGCAGCCACTTGCAGCCCGCCTAAGGCTGCCTGTGCCTGCTCAGGACAGCCCCATGTGGGCTGTGAGTGGCTGCAGCAGGGAACACCGGCCACGGGGCAGGGGAGGAGCCGCTTTTCCCCCCTGCCACACTCAGCTTTTTCCTGTGCTCCTTCTCTGCTCCTTCCCGGTGCAGAGGAAAGTGGGCCTTCCCCTGCTGCGTGGCTGGTGCTCTCTGCTGCAGCTGCTTGCAGCCCATGTGGGGCTGTCCTGAGCAGACACAGGCAGTCCCAGGTGGGCTGCGAGTGGCTGCAGCACAGGGCACCTGGCACAGGGTGGGCAAGGGGCTGCTCCCCCCCCCCCCACGCTCAGCACCAGCTTGTAAGCCAGCCCCGCTGCCAGCCTGGGCCCTTCACCGGCTCTGGGCTTGCCTGTTAGGGCTGTGTATGGCAGCAGCAACTGCTTGCAGCGCTGAGCAGCGTTTGCCGCTGCCACCTGTGGGTTGCCCAGCATGTGACCAGTAGCCAACACTGTCCAGTGTGGCAAGCAGGGGGCTGCAGCTGCTGCCGCCACATGCAGCCCTGACCTGTGAGCCCGGAGCCGGCATGGAGCCCAGGCTGGCAGCGAGGCTGGGTTACAAGCTGATGCTGAGCGCAAGGAAAAGCAGCCCCTCATTCACCCCATGGCCGGCGTCCCGCGCTGTAGCCTGTGTCTGCTCAGGACAGCCCTGCGTGGGCTGCGAGTGCCTGCAGCAGGGAGTGCCAGCCATGGGGCGGGCAAGGGGCTGCTTTTCCCTGCACTCAGCACCAGCTTCTTCCCTGCTGGCGAGCAGGGGGTTGGGGCTGTGCGTTGCCTCCTGCCTGTACTGCCATACTGGGGGGCACCGGGAGTGAGCAGGTGCAGGAGCCAGCAGGAGCATGGGGCCCACACTGGTGTCCCAGGACCAGTGCCAGTGGGGCCCAGATCAGGGTGGCAGGAACGCGGGGTTCCAGTCAGCAGGGGCTCTATGGAGCCGGGTCAGCTCCCCTTCTCCCTGCTGCTGCAGCCCAGCCTGGCTCCACAGACCCCTGCCAGCCTGTACCCTGTTTTGGGCCCCACCAGTGCTGGCCCCAGGACATTGGTCCCAAGATGGTGACCAGGGGACGGGGCACCTGTCAAGGGGCAGGGCTACCCATGCGGCCCTCGACAGCTTGCCAAAATTTGGTAAGCGGCCCTGCACCCGAAATAATTGCCCGCCCCTGCCCTAGGTCTTTTGCCATACCGTGGGAGAGTCCGGACACCCTCTCCTTCTTTTTGTCTCTCCCCGTGGGAGTCTCTCTCTAGCTTCCTTTGGCTCGTCTCCCTAGGAGCCTTTTAGTTTCCTGGGGCCAGCTAATTATCTGGATCAGCTAGCCCAGTTTTCATAGGTAGCCAGTAATTACTCCCCACTGCTTCCAGCTGGGTGGTAGTCCTGCCAACCTGCAGAGGGCTACAGCTTGGGGTCTACAGCTCCTTGCAAGCCTTTGTCTACCAGTCTGCTACAGGTAGCTATGTTTCTTTTTTTATCAACTTTTATTTATACAATTCCATCCAGCTTTGTTCACTTTAGTGCCAATTTAGATTATTATTTGAGGCTTCTGTTGACAGAGCACTTGAAGATAATTATATCTGATACTATAAAAATAGCTGATTCTTCATAACGGGCCAACAGATTTACCTAGAGATCTTTTTGAGTTAGTTTGAGTAAACTCAGGCTTTATTGTAATTTTCTACATCGACTGATGTTAAAATTACTATTTTTACTTAATTTGCATTTTGGAAAGTTTGACTTCTCTAAGGTAGAGAATTTGCTCTAAGGTTGAGAGCATCAGGCTCAAAGGAGTAAAATGTGAAATCATTAGAAATAATACATTTTATTTCAACTTTTATTATTTGTATTTCACAAAACACTATTTGTGTGTGGACCACCTAGGATTACACGTGCTATCTATCTGTTTATTTTATGTTTTTTTCAAATTAGGTTAATGTAAATTTATGTGGTTACAATAAATGAAAGAATGAAGTAGTGTGGTTCTTTGATTTAGCATTTCTTCCCCCTCCCCCACAGACCTGCTGTCTTGGTTTAGGTCTTATTCATGGCATAATTTGAAAGCAGCTTGGCTGAGGCTTGACCCTTTCTGCATAAATAACAAAAAGTACTGAATAGTTTTCATGATTCTATGTAAATAGCTATCTCTTTTTGGGTGTTAGATAGGACTTCCTGGACTGCATGTGTTGCGTAAATTGCTGATTTTATCCCCTGGAGGCTAGTCCAATTCACCTCTAGAAGACAGTCACACTTTCAGGCTGGGTCCAACCCTATTTTATTGCTTGCAAGCAGGCCGACAGAGGAGCTTGTTGCTCAGATCAGTGCCGACCCTAAACAAAGAGCGCAAGTGGCTTTTATTGAGCTAGCATTTTTTTCAGTTGACATGTTACGTTTTGATTGGTCATTTCAAAACAAAACCTGAGCAACCTATAGGACATGCGTAGTGGGCTATCCTGTACCATGTGGGTGGAAAATTACAGAATGCAGGGGTAAATATTGAAACAAGGAACAAAGAAACATAGAGAAAAGTATCTGTTTTCGCTACACATGGGATTGCAAAGCACTTTAGGAATAGTATTAGCATCCGATTACAGTTTGTGCTCGCTAATTTCAAGCCAGTGGTGATGCCAGTGGTGTACATCTAGGCGGAAAAAAATCACTTCCAGATTTCACTGTCAGACTAATATAATTTCAATGATAGCATATGCTGCAGGGATACATTTTTAAATGCTGGAGAGCTAAGCTAAAGTAATGACTCATATCAATGCATTTAACTTTTTGAACCATTTTCTCAGTAACAACTGAATCCTTAAAGACTGATAAGTCCCATTAAACATCTGTAGTTTACTTTTAAAATGAAACATCTTACTCTATAAGTGTATGAACCTATGAATTAATACACTTTTATAAAGGGAGTCTGTGTATAGGCACAATATTATTTCCATCCCTTATTGGCTTTGAGCAGTTAAACAATATTCAGAGCTTTGCCAAGGTAGAGAAATTGTTGCAAGTGCAAGCTATTTTTCTGCAGTTTCCTTAATTTATGCAGTTTTCTTAATTTACAAGGAATATGCAGGGATTTTTTTTCCCTGAACACAGCAACAAGGTGGTTTCCTTGTTTACAACTCTAAATCTCCCTTTCTAGGGAGACTGTGCACAAAAAAAAAAATCTGTCTTCTCTTTCCTCCCAGCATGACTCACCACTGTTGTTCTTACTTCTCTGGTGACTGCGTTTGCAGTAAGTCTCCAACAGGAAACCTCTACAGTTAAGCTTCTGATCTAGCCATACTTGAGGTGGACCTCCGTGATTTCATATTTTTGGGGTGGACATCCATGATTTCATCCATAGCTTCACATGGGGCTATGAATTGCTCTTTTTGGTTGGCCTGAATGAAAGCTGATTAGACCTTTAACAGGTCTTTCATGATAGCTATTCATACCTTCCAGCATAAGTATATGAGAGATGGTGACTCTTATTAAAGCATATTCATTCATTCATTCATATCTGGAAGGTGACTCATTTTGTAACAAATGTAGCGCATATAGATAGCTCTTTATTTTGTCAAATGACAAAATGACAAAAATTGTGTTTGAATGCAAATCTTCAGTCTAGTTATTACTACTTTGTCCCAATTTTTCCTCTTCTCCCTTTGCTTGGCCACCATAATGTATCTAATTTCTGCCAGCAAAGCAGGAAAGTAAAAACAGGCAATGGTGCAAGCTTCCTCGGAATAAAGAGAATACAGAATAGATAAGTAAAAACAGGGAAATGGTGAAGCTTTCGGATAAATTTGGAACATGATATAGAAAGCCAACAGCAGTTACTGAAAGTAAATATAGGACATCAAAGTTTAATTTGAAGATTTTTGATAGATACAAATGTAAGCAGTTATGCTAGAATTTTATATTACTCAGGGAAGAGTTGTCAGATTAAAGTGATAGATTAAGGGCGTGTTCATGTTGCTGAGTGTGGTGGTTTAGTCATGCTACAGTTTTTGAATTTTGGAATTATTGACTTGGACAGCAGGACATTTATGGTACAAATTTCAAAACATTTGTGTTCAATAACGGAAAGCTGATTGCTGCTGCCCAGTTGGGTAAGCTAAATGCTTTAGCAACTCCAGCCTTCTCTACAGGATACAAATAAACATTTTTGGATGATTATGAGTTTCCTCAGATATTTTGTCTGCTACATTCTTTGGTAAACTGAGATTTCATTCCTCAAGGCTTTATTTTAGTAGAAGCAAGTCTTTAATAATTATTTCATAGATCGTAGCATGATATTTGACTTTGATTTGTGATACAGAATACGATCCAGAAATTTCAATTAATTCTGTGGGACTGGATGAAGCAAAACATGTTTGCTTTCACCATCGTGACAAAAAAAAACATTTAAACCAACAATAAGAATTCAGAAAGTGTTGTACTTTTATACTTTTTCATTTAGACTTTTGCTAAAATAGACAGTGTAATGTGTGTGGAGAAAAGTCTTCTGGTGTCTTTACTTAGTTCTTAGCTTTCTAGTATTGAATAGTGTAGGCTATACCACTTATCTTGGGTATCAAAACTGAAAACAGTATGCTAATACTTGTAACATGTATTTAATATTATTTTAATCTTGTTCATTTGCATTATTAGCATTGTGTTGAAGTTTGAAATAGTGTAAGACCAAGTTCTTGGGAGACGAGCCCAGTCTAGGGGAGAAAAGAGGAATTTGTTCATTGGGACAAAGAAATTGGAAATTTTTACTTAGTCTTGCATTATAAACTTGCATTGGTTTTCTCTAGGTGCTAACATACTCACTGAAATTCTTTGAAGATGAAGGAAAAGCTTTATCGTTCTGAACAGCTGTTCAGCAAATCAGTAGTTTCAAGTTTCGCTGTGTCTTAATATTTATGTGAATATTAGAAGCATGAAGAGTACTCATGAACTGACTATTTTCTTGTAATCTTTGCTGTGTAGCAGGAGGATAGTCCTGTTGGTGCTCCTGGCTTGTGATTTGCCAAACGTGAGCATATTTCCTGCCAAGACATACTCCTGCCTCAGGTTAATTTCTAGAGCATCCAGTCCAGTATTTCTTGACTCAATTTTTCAGTTCCCTTCAGCACTCATTAAGACATACTGGACAATTGCCCAGCCTTCCCCCAGCTCCAGAAATGCAACCTACTGTTTCAGTCCTTAACAGTGTGAATGTGTTAGTTAAGATCATGGTCTCCAGGTTAAGGGCCATATGAAATATGGTGTTCATCTTCAGTGCCTTCTTGTTACAGGGTATATGTCATACAGCAAATTGTGTATCACAGTTTTGACAAGATGTACACAATTTGTTGATTTGTGGAAGAAAAAGGTGTTTCCTTTCATAATGGGCAGACATAATTTTTTTCATTTCCTGGTGCTTTAATTACATGTCATAGGGATTTACTTTACCAAAACTGCCACAATCTGAATTTCCTATTAAGTAAGTGAGGTTACCTGGATTGTATGACTGGCTTTTGAGTAATGACTTGACAAGTGTTGCTGTCCAGTGGGTGATTATTTTATTTACTTTTGATTAGTGAAAATGAAAATGTTTTAGGGAGGCTGATTCAAAAGAGGAAGACTTTTTCTGATGGGATGTCACATTTTTGGGGTTCTGCATGGAGATGCAGAGCTATTTTGCCATCTCTTGGCACACAGAGGGTTCTCACGTAAAGAAGAGATGAAGTGAAAACTGTATAAAGCAAGAAAAAGGATAAGAATAAGAGACTAGCTTCACAGGGAGGAGGGACTCTGCTGAAACACTGCTATTAGGATGGAGCTGAGACTATTTGTTATATAAGAAACATAAGAAATACATAATCTTGGGATGACTTTTGAACTCCAGCCCAGCTGAAATAAATTCTAAGACAGGAGTATGTGTGAGAGACTAAGGATCAACTAAGCCTTTAGGTATCTGACCTCCTTTATTCCAATTCTTATTGAATAAATATACCAATACTTGTTTGATCTCTTCTACTCCAGGGTAAATAGCAGGAAAAACTTGGTACTTAAAGAAAAATATATGGCTCCCTATGCATATTTCAATTTTGGTGGATATCATACAATATAGTGGATCCAGGCTTGGTGGATAATAGACACAGATATTGCAGTCTTCTTTGTGCTCCGTATGGGTGAATGGGGTTCAGAAAGAGTATGTTCTGTTTCCCATTATAAACAATGCTTAGTCTTTTTTTAATGCCATCTTCAATTTTTTTTTAATTTGAATGCACTTATGCAGAGTCTGAAAGAAATAAAATATTTAGATGTATGTTACTTACAAAACCTGCAATATACTCTCCAATAACATGTTAGAGCAATTCTCAATAATTTAAAGAACTATAAAAGAAAATGGATGTCCTTGATATGAACATCTTTGAGGAAGGTTAGGAACCAGTAAATGTTCATTCTTTCATAGTCAATGTGTGCTGAGTGTGTCGCCTATAAACACTCCTACTTCTTTTATGAAACCTTTAAAAAGCTTTTGGATAATTTAGGGTTTTATTATTATTTTGGATAATAAAGTAGTGAACTGACTAAAAAAAATGCATCTCCTAAATAGACTTGGCAGTGCTCAGCCCTCAGATATACTTTATTTGAAAATTTTCCTTCTCCATTACTCATTGAAAAGTTTTACTGATGTATCTGTTCTGAGTGGGGTTTTTTGGTTCCTTAAACTATGGTTCTGTTCTGAAAGTGGTCATGTACATTCCATATGTGTCGTCGTTACCTTACTGATTTTGACATCAAATACTCACAGATCACAATTTAAATTGCATCTTTTCATTTCCATCCCTCTGTGTCTAGAAGCTGTGTAACATGAATTGAACCTTATCTAGACTTGTAAAAAACATATTTTGGTGAGTTGCATAAGTTTTAACTGATTAGACTTTTGTGGTGCAAAAGAAGCAGTATAATCTAACTCAGTTCTAGAGTATTGCCTAGATTAGTATAAAAGCTGTATTGGTAGTATTTGTTAGTTAGCAGACACTAATGTGTTTTTGAAAGTCTAACAAGGCTGAAAGTCACACAAGGTTGTGTATACCATATTCGTGACATGTCCCTGAAAGATACTCTTGAGTGTTCCTAATCTATCTGCTCCCACTTACATTTCAAATCTAGAAATGCAGAAGTTAAGCCACTCTAGGGTGTTCCTCTGCAGTTAATTGGAAGACCTTTGTCTCTGGCACACAATAGTGTGACTGCTGGGTATGACCCTAGTGTGGCCTCAATGGGGCTTTTCCAGCATTTGAACAGGAGCATGTGCACACACAAGTGTCCTGGCTGGAAGTGCTGGGGACACAACATAGTTCGGCACTAATGTGCCAAACAGGCAATGTATAAGCCTGGGGAAGTCCTAGGCTTGGGAACAGATATTATACATAGACTGGTTTAAGTGATCAGAAACTGGTTTAAACCTGTAACAGAACAGACATTCAGTGCACATAAACCAGTCTGAAAATGGCTTGAACTGGTTGAAGACAAAGCTGATTGAATGTGGTATCAAACTTAACTGATTTGTGTTAAACCGGTTTATGCAATGTCTGTCCTGGTAAACTTGAGCCAGAGTCTCCCAGCATCCCAGATGCTTTGCAGTCCTGCTCAGGGCTGAGCTCCAGCAAAGACTGCAGATATAGCAGGGTCTGACTGGCTTCCCCTTGCTCCATGCCCCCCTCACCACTTCCTACTCAAGCAGAGATTCCCCTTTCTCCTCTCCTGCAGCAGGGACTGTAGCCAGCATATGGTATGCTAGCTAATGCTGAGAGATGTCTGTGTAAGGCAGACAGGAAAATGAAGACAGGACAGTGTCTGCTTAGGGCTATTTGGAGCTAATCAGCAGGCCAGCTGGTAATGTCTCTCCATTCCTTATTTGGAAAAAGTTGTTTAAGAGCTTAAACTAACAAGAGAGAGGCTTTTGTTTTCTTGATGAGCTGATAAATGCTCCGTTATCAACTCCCTGTGTAACTCCCTGCTGCGTAAAATTTTAAAATATGTCAGTAACCACATTTTAGCTAACATTATTGCACCCTGAACATCCTCGTCTGGACAAAGCTTTAATGATGCTTGCTCTGCAATTCTAAACAGAATAGAAATAATTAAAACTTATGTTTTTGATGTCAAATGCAAGTCAATTTGTTTTATAAAAAGGTGGTATCTCTACACAGACCATATTTCTGTTGAATTTGTACATGCCTTGTGTAAGAGGCTTATGTCCTGTGACAAGTGTTTCTAGATGTTATCATGTTATATTTGTTTTGCAAATAAACAACTGTAATAGTCACTTGTCAGAATATAGTTGCACTTTTTCTCATTTAATGGAGGTAGCAACACTGAATTTATTCTGATACTATAACATTGTCTTTTGCCTATACTTGCTACCCCTCTGCCTTTACAACCATTGTCATTTTGCTATTTTTCTGTTTTTCAAATGCTATAAAGTTCTAAACAAACAGTGCCCTGTGCATCTTTTTGAGCTATGAAGGATACCAAAGATTACGAAGTACAATGGTCACACAAAGGTCAGACCCTTCTAAAAGGGAGAATAGCTGGCTGTCTAAAGCAAAGTATCCTTTCTCTGGGTCAGTTAAACATGAAGCTGTTATGGTCCTGTGTTTCTGACCCATCTGTACTACAACTGCCTTTTTGGGAAATGCGCTTTGTTTCTTCTCGTCTCTTCTTCTCTTTACTCCTGCCATTTTATGTATTTTAAGTATTTGCACAAAGTTCAGAACTTTATTTTGTTTCACTGAAAGTATAAACAAAATAAGGTGCCCTGTGCTGCAAATACTTAAATGTCAGTAGCCTCACTCACATAAATAATCCCATTTAAGCTAATGGAATCAAATTGTTCACATCCCTGAAGTTGTCAAACTGAGCCAGAAGTCAGGAATTTAAACCTGAGGGGAAAAAAGAATACAGTCCTTTCTTTAACAAAAGACAAGAAAAAAAAGCAAATTGGTGCATGTTTCAAATATTCAATATAATTTATATTCTGTATATAATCTGTATAGTCTGCATTTGATCTAATTTAGGCATTTGATGATTTTGCTTTTGATTTACTGATCCCAACTTCACTCTGGTCTCTGCTCTTGCTTCCTAGCCATGAGCTCTTGAAATCCATGTCCAGCTATGGATGTTTGGCTCACTTCTAACTCCTGCAGTGTTCTTGTGTCTTTGCTTCAAACTGTAGCCTCTGATGAAGGCCAGAATAGTAAAGCTGCCCACTTACATCCCAGTCCATGGGGATGGCACGTAAAAGGCAATAGAGTCACAAGAGAGTTAACACCAGACTAAATGCATGTGTATTTGTGCTTACTCTCCTTCTGGCATGTGAATCTTGAACTGCTATCTTCACAGTGATCCAGCTTCCACAGGCTGGATGGAAGGTGCTCCCTCACTTAAAATTGCCATTAATCTGGTGGTTAGGGCACTCTTGGGATGTGGAAGATATGGGAGGAGGGAACCAAGACCAGGTCTTGATGAAGTGGTATAACTGTTGTGGCATTTTATCAACACATAACCTTTCAAATGAAAGTGGCCAGTGCAGTCTCCTGTGCTGAACACAGTAGTGTTAGGATGTCTTTAACATGATCTGAGCATACCCTACCAGATACCCTCAGGGGAAATGAGGAACTTCTCCACCTCATTTCTGGGTCTGATAGAGCTGAGTTGTCACCTGGGAGACTAGTTGCTGAGACCTAGAGCAATTCTAGGCCCAGGAAGTTGTCAAATTAAAAGCAGAGGGCACTAGTGAGTATAGATTGGATTGCAGTCCAAACTAAGGGATTTCAATCCTCCCTTGCATTTGACCCTAAGTTCTGAATGTTGTTACATTCCACCGTCTCATCCTTCTTTTTTTATCTTGTTGAGGGCAACTCTCAGAGATTTCTTCTGGTGGAAAGGAACATCTGTTTGTGCCCTTTATTGCTGCACTCAGCCAGATAGAACATGAACGTGGATGTTCAAGTGTTAGAATCTAAATTATCCTGTCTTCCTTGATACTGGTGGACGGTGTATGAGCAGGAAGCAATTCAGCCTGACTTTCAACTACCAGGAGATTTTCCCAGAGCTGACAAGTGATTCTTTTATTCCATATAACCTGTACAGATTTCATCTGAAAATCATAGACACCATTTTTAGAGATTCTGTGCAGCCCCTACCCATTGAAGTCAATGGGAGCTGTGGAATCACCTCCTACCACCCAGTATCATTTGCATGTAGGCTTATGTATGCACCAAAACTTTCACATGGCTACTATTGTCTTAGTACAAATTCTAGATTCATTGTACAACAGAGGGTTCATTTGAAAACAACAGGTCTATGGGGATTTTGGTGCAGGAGGGATAAAGTCTTGCGTTCATTTTATGTGGGAGCTGATACTTGGAACTGAATCCATAGCATATTGATCCATTAGAGCTTCCTCTATCCCAGTGATTCTCAGCCAGGGTGCTGCAGTGCCATGAGATCCTTATAAGGGTGCCGTGAAGTGCCACACTGTGAGATGCACAAATATGAATCACAAGATAAGCCCAGAGATTTCAAATAGGAATCCATAGTTTTAAAAACATGCTGATCATATTGTGGTCTTTCTCAGTTCTTTACAACAGTTTTCTTTAGTCAAAAAAATTGAAAACTAAGAACTTTGAGGGGTGTCTTTAGTCTGCAAGGTTAAGAACCACTGCTCTAATCAAAGACTTAACTCCGTGTTAGGTATGTTGGCATATATATATATAATATGCTTTTATTTTTTCTGCAACAGGTATCAAAGAATAGTAGGAACCACTCCTGTTATACATTAGGAAGAGGACCAACTGGTCATGAGGATACAGTGTAGGCAAAGTGCTGCAAACAGCTAACAGGGACAATTGAAAGGAACTGAATATTGGGAAACTATCAGCTCTGTGTACAATTAATTTTTACTTTTATAGGCAATGATACAACAAATCAAATAATAATACAGGTTTCTCTTGCTTTATTGCGGGTTCTATATGTGTGAATTCGCTCTTATGCTATGACTTTTTATACCAAAAATGGTTATATGTGAGGTAAATTCACTCTTATGTGATCAGTGTGGTGGAAGCCCACAGTCAGCTGCTTTGTGTGGTGCATAGTGGGAGTGACGTGAACCAAAATATAGTCTCCTGTGTGGATCTGTGCTCTTCGCTCGTTGTCTGTGACAAGTATTTCTGTAGTTGTCACCCCATTATGACAGTGCCCTGTGCCTGTGCGTACTGTCTGCTGTTGGTGAGTACCAACATTGTCTTATAAAAGTGGTAGAAATGGGTCTGGGGGTCAGCACAGTCAACGTTTTAGAACATTCCTATTTGTTACATTTTAAAATGGGTCCTCTTTATGTGAATTTGAGTTATGCTCTGTTTTATAGGAATGCATGTACAGCATAAAGCGAGGGAAACCTGTAAAGTATAGGTATACAGTTGCAGGGAGGGACAAGCCATAGAACTACATGTAACAAAGCTGTGGATTTCTTTATCAGACCCCCTCTTCTGTCAAAAAAAAAAATGTTTTGAACATTCTGAAATATTAAAACAATTAATTTTTAAAATTGAATTAATTCTAGTGAAAGTCTTGTGTCCACAGCCCTTAAGGCTAATATAGATATATACTAAAAGAGTATGTACTCTGAGTTGTTAAGCAGGAAATCTCTCTGCTTAATTTTGATTTTGTGAAACTTTAAAAACCTAAGTGGCTGATCCACTGATGCATTTGGGTAATGAAAGGACTCCTTTAAGAAGAGGAAAATTACTAAAATGATTAATACCTGAGCTCTCTTTTTCCATCAACAGTTTTTCTTCCCACTCACAAACATATTAAAATAAATGCATTTGCTATCTGAAGGATTAAAATAAAAACAACAGTGGATGCTTAAAAGATTTACCTTTCCATATTCAGCAGTAATTGGATCATGAGAACTGTACTTTGGCCCCCTGGAAATTGCTGGAAATTATTTGATAGAGGGGTTGACAGCTGCCTCTGAAAACTATTTTATTTGGCTACATTTCTTCAAATTTCAAGCAGCGTGAGATGACAGTTCTACATTACTCTCACATCTGTATTGATAGATTCTCCAAAAAGGCAATTGGGGACCGATCTCAAATATGATCTGTGACCTCAGGGATGCTAGAATTGTGCCCCCACCCACACAGAGTTTGCACCCAGGCAGCACAATCAGCCTCTGTCCTAGGACATTGCTCTTGCAGCAGGAGCTGGGTACACAGACACCATGCTGCTTCTGTAGGAACAACAGCTCAAGTGGGTAGACTGGGCTATGGCAGCTGCAGCTGGGAACTGTTTTTGAGTCCCTGGCATAGGTAAGACTCCTATACCTCCTCACCCACCCAGTGCCCAGCAGTTCCTCTCTGTACCCTTTCCCAAGACCTGCTTGTTAAACATTTACTTCAAATAATATAAGTGTCAGTTAAGATAATAGCCAGTGTAAACTCAGCCAGAAAGTCACCTTTTTGCGGTTAGCATGCAAACTACTCTGAACTGTCTGTTCTGAAAAATCTGTTCCTTAGCTACCATTTGAGCGATGGCCATGTGTTTGATTAGAGCATATATGGACAGTTTATTTGTACCTATTCACATCCAGATGTACAGGTATAGAACTTCACATGTGAAATGGTAGGTCTCCAGACAGTGTCACAAGTCTGGTACCATGTTGGCAGGACTCTTCTCTCTCTTGCTTTAACTTGTGCCATGTTACAGGTTGGGTAGTGTTCGTTGTTGTAGGTGAGAATTTGAAGTGTTGATTTAAGTGGTATTTTCAGTGAACCTTGCAAATGTAAGGGCCTTGACTTGATGGCTCAGGAAACCCCTTTCCCTATGAAGTGTATTTGCCACCATGTTACAGGGGTGTAGGTTGTAGCTGTGTTGGTCTAAGGACATAGGCAGACAAGGTTCTTTGGGTGAATCTGATATCTTTTATTAGACCAACTTAAATAGTTGGAAAAAAAATTTAGCAAGTTTTCGGGTTTAAAAACCCTTTGTCAGGCTGAGGAAGCCTCTGCAGATGGTGTGTGCTCTTCCTGGATGGAATGAATAGCAAAGAAGCCATAGGCTGGTATCCATGCAAGACAGGCAGTCAGTGAAGATGTAAATTGAGGAGTCAGTGGGTGAGAGACAGGCTGGGGGGGTGGAGAAAAGGGGGATGAATGTAGCAGTTGAATAGTGGAGAGGTACCTGGGGAGTCAGATGTCAAGCAGGTTATAATGTATCATAAATCCAATGTCTATATTTAGTCCATTATTTTTTGTATCCAGGAGGTTAATGAAGTGAAGTTCAAAGGCTCGTCTCTGAGAAGTGTTTTGTAAGTTCCCTTTGAGGATTAGAACCGAGAGAGTGGAGAGAGATTTGCCACCATGTTGCATTTAACAGCCTCTATCCCCTTCAACAAACAGAGTAACAGAGCATGCTTAAGGTCTTAAGGATCCTATACAGGGTTGTCAACCCTGAAAAAAAAATGACTGAATTTGCATTACTCTTTACTAACAGCCAAACTTCTTTTATTGTCACATGTTTACTGACATATATATTTACATAATGTAAACGTAACTATTCTGCCAACCCCTGCCTTGCTGCCAGGACCCAGTTAGAAGGACTGGGTTCAAATTTAGGGGTGTAAAAACCATAGTAAAAAGATAACAACTTTTGGTTGTCAGTAGAAAGCTTGCAGTAAAAAAACCCCAAAACCTTGCATTGGCAGCCCTATTTAACAGCATCAGTGGTTTTTCATTGTGCTGCCCTTCACCTCCCTCACCTCCAGGGACCTATTACTCACCCCTGCACCCTAATGCCCCCAGCAGCATCCTGCACTATGCTGCTCCCCCAGCCTCCACCACTAGTCTTACCTGTGCCAGCCACACTTCCCCATCTCATCAGAGACCCCCAAAGCAGCCTACCTGTGACCCAGCACTATTGCAGGCATTCTGGGACACAGCAGGAGCAGCAGCACCTAGATGCAAGAACACTCCCTGCAGGGCGCTACACTTCCACTGAGACACCAGGTAGTGCTGCTGTGCTGTCAGAGCTTTAATTAAGCTGTGGCTACCAAGTGTTTTTACTGATGGCTGGCTAAAGTTGTTTCACAGACTTCACTGACAACTGTCTTATTGACAGTACATTTATTGACAATTGGTAGCCCTGCTCCCATTCTCAGTTTAGTCAATGGGACCTATTTTGTATATCAAGAAAATAGAATTGACATAATGAATTAAACCGACGGGCTGAAGTATGGTACGAGTCGTAAGTACATTGTCCCCCCTGCTTCCCCCATGTACATCTTGAATATAGTTCAAAGTGTAGCAGGATGTTCCCTGAGGATCTGTAGAGAGCAGCACACTAGAGCACACTACATTCATGCTCTAGGGCTACTGCTGCTGTTTTAACTATAGTTACACTAGTTTATGCAAATAGCAGTAGCTCTGCTGGCAGAAGCCTATGAACCACTAAAGTGGCATAGGTATGCTGGCAAAACTTTCTAAGGTAGACAAGGCCTCAGTAAGAACTGCAAGTAAATATCAAGAATATATGCCATAATATGCAGTCTACATTGCTTCTTTCACCATAGAAAGATATGTCATACTGTAATTGCTGGAAAGATTTGATTCAAGAATATTTAAGGTCCAGTTGTTAGCAGTCCTAATTCATTTAAATTTTTAAAAAACCCCACAGAGGCACCACTACCTGACCCCTAGGGTGTGCTGGGTTTGATGAGTGAAGAGTGATGCATCATATATAAGGTAAGTCATGTGTGCTTCCTAACAACAGGTTTTTTTTGGATAATGCCAGCTTATTTTTGCAGATATAAGTTGATCTCTCAGCCAAACCCTGCTGGGATTCTACGTTAGTCTATATAGTAAATCTAAGAGGAACTGGAATCTTTTGTTTGAATTCATCTGCTTCTGTTTCTTATTTTGTAGCCGAAGGCATAATTTTGTCTTTATGATATCATAATCATCAGTTCCACAAACAAAGGATTATGACTTCTGGTGGAGAAAAAGGCAGCACCTTCTGTTTTGTTTTGTCTATTTAAGTTAGAAATGTTTTGGGAAGAGATTGTATTCTAATGTGTGCATGAACAGTAGAAAGTACAAGGGGCCCCAGGTTTGAATGCGGCCTCCAGGTGCTGTTCATAATACACATAATAAATTATCAAACTATGGACTTTGATGATGGACAATATTCTAATTACAAATACAGTTTTAGGCATTTAGCTTTGTAGAGCTGTTTGATCTCTATGTGGGAGAGCTAGCATAAAGTATTTATAACATTTAATCATTGGTACCTATGCCTTTTCATGTCCAAATTCATTATATTCAATAGGTGTGCCTTATTAATCCTTTTTTAAAAGTTGGGTGGATGTTTTCTGTCTCCAGGCAGTTGTGCTTTCTGTCAGTATTTTCTCCACTGATAGCTTTTGAGAACCAGAGAAAAATATGGCAGCAGCAATATCTGTCATCCAGATCTTTTCATTATCTTGTTAAGAATGATTTTTTTTATTTATTTACACCATGTTTGCTTTGTACCAGCTTCAGTGAAGCAAACTAATATGGAAATAAGGCATGATCCACTTCAATAAGCATCATTTAAATATATTATCAGTGCTCTTTAGCAGGATACAGTAGAGCTCAGGAAGTCAAACGATATTTTCCTGATCTGATTTTTTTTTCAGTTTTTCTATTCTTGTCTGATGTGCTCACACACACTATAAGTAAGCCTGTCAGCATTTTCTTTTAAAATGCATTCCTTAGAGCTGTCACATTTGAATAAAATGAAGACTTTCAGTTACTGGCACTGATCCTTTTTCATCAGATGAGGAAAATGCTCCATTTTAGAGGGGAGGGTGGGGAATATTCCCTGCCTTTGTCTTAGACTCAAAGATAAGTCTTCCCTTCTAGAAAAAGTAGACAGACAAAACCTGTAGTTTAGTCATATATCCCTTTCTTGTCTCAGAAGGGGATACTATTGTTGAGCCATATAGCACTTCTTAATTCTGATCTTCAAATGTCAATTCACTTCCATGTGGGTTCAAAATAGAAGCAGATGTGACAGTTCTTTCATTAACCCTTAATGCTCTCCTTCCCTTCACAAGCAGGGAAACTGTTTTGAAGATAACTGAAATTTTGTATGGCATAATTACAAAGCCACTTGCCATTGTCTCTGAAAATTCTCAGGGGTGAGGTGATATCCTAGAAGACTGGAAAATGTTATATGCAATGTCTGTCTTCGGGAAAAAAAGGAAAACCGAAGGAATTGTACAGACTTGTCAGTTTAATATCTAATACCTAGAAAGATATACTAGGAGGAGTATAAGATAATTGCTTGGGCATGCAGGGATGAAGTCAGGAAGGCTAAAGCGCAATTGTAGTTAGAACTAGCAAGAGATATGAAGGGTAACAAGAAGGATTTCTACAAGTGTGTTAGCAACAAGAGGAAGGTCAGGGAAAGTGTGGGTCCCTTATTGGATGGGGTAGGCAACCTAGTGACAGATGATGAAGAAAAGGCTGAAGTACTCAATGCTTTTTTATCTCAGTCTTCACAGGTAATGTCAGCTCCCAGACTACTGCACCTGGCAGCACTTTTTGGGGAGGAGGTGAGCAGCAGCCCTCAGTGGTGAAAGAGCAGATTAAGGACTACTTGGAAAAGCTGGATGTGTACAAGTTGATGGGGCTGGATGCAATGTATCCGAGGGTCCTGAGGGAGTTGGCTCATGTGATTGCAGAGCCACTGGCCATTATCTTTGAAAACTCGTGGCGATTGAGGGAGGTCCTGGATAACTGGAAAAGGGCAAATCTAGTGCCCATCTTTAAGAATGGAAAGGAGATCCTGGAAACTACAGACTAGTCGGTCTCACCTCAGTCCCTGGAAAAAGTATGGAGCAGGTCCTCAAAGAAGCCATTTCTAAGCACATGGAGGAGAAGAAGGTGATTAGAAACAGTCAGCATGGATTCACCAAGGGCAAGTCATGCCTGACCAACCTGATTCCTTGTATGATGAGATAACTGGCTCTATGGATGTGGAGAAAGCAGTGGACGTAATATAACTTGACTTTAGCAAGGCATTTGATACAGTCTCTCACAGCATTCTTACAAACAAGCTGAGGAAGTATGGGTTGGATGAATGTACTGTAAGATAAATAGAAAGCTGTCTGGATTGTTGGGCTCAATAGGTAGTAATCAGTGGTTCAATGTCTAGTTGGCATCCAGTATCAAGTGGCGTGCCCTTACGGTTGGTCCTGGGGCTGGTTTTGTTCAATATCTTCATTAATGATCTGAAAGATGGGATGAAGTCCATCCTCAGCAAATTCATGAATTACATGAATCTGGGATGTAGTAGATATAGTGGAGGCTAGGGCTCTCTGACCTAGACAAATTGGAGGATTGGGCCAAAAGTAATCTCATGAGGTTCAACAAGGACAAGTGCAAAGTCCTGCACTTAAGACAGAAGAATCTCGTGCACTGCCACAGCCTGTGGACTGAATGGCTAAGCAGCAGCTCTGCAGAAAAGGACCTCAGGGTTAAAATGGGAAGTAAGATCAATATGAGTGAGTAGTGTGCCCTTGTTGCCAAGAAGGCTAACAGCATACTGGGCTGTGTTAAGAGGAGCCTTGCCAGCAGATCAAGGGAAATAATTAGTCTGCTCTATTCTGCACTGATGAGGCCACAGCTGAAGTAGTGTGTCCAGTTTTGGACTTCCCACCATAGAAAGGATGTCAACAAGCTGGAGAGAGCCGAGCAGAGGGCAGCAAAAATGGTTTGGGGACTGGGGCACATGACTTCTGAGGAGAGGCTGAGGGACCTGGGCTTATTTACTTTGGAGAAGAGAAGACTAAGGTGGGATTTGATAGGAGCCTTCAACTATGTGAAAGATGGTTCCAAAGAGGATGGAGCTTAACAGTTCTCAGTGGTGACAGATCACAGAACAAGGAGCAGTGGTCTCAGGTTGCATAAAGGGAGGTTTAGGTTGGATATTTGGAAAAAAAACTTTCTCACTAGGAGGGTGGTGAAACACTGGAACAGGTTACCTAGAGAGGTGATGAAATCTACATCTTTGGAGGCTTTTAAGGGCTGGCTTAACAAAGCCCTGGCTAGAATGATCTAGTTGGGAAATGTCCTGCTTTGAGCAGTGGGTTGGACTAGATGACCTTGTGAGGTCCCTTCCAACCCTAATTTTCTATGATTCTATGGTTCTGTGATATTGGGGCATATCATCAAACAATCATTTTGTAAGTACATAGGACAGGTACAGACATTCAAAAAACAGAACTGATCTAGAATTGATCTAAGTAACACAGTTTTCTGTAAGCAATGTAGTTTAGATTGGTAGTCAACAGAAATCCACTTCCTTTTAGCAGGGAAGAGGGGTCAAATCTTGGACTGGAGACATTTTTAAATCAGGCTATTGTGTGTCAAACTTCTGTTTTGTTATCGATCTAGACCAGCTTCCAATCACTTATACTTGTAAAAGTGTCATGTCTGTACCTGGCCCTACAGGCTAACTAGATAAGTAAAAGCCAGATGGATTTGTGAAAAGCAAGTCATGCTTTGTTTAATCAGCTTAATTTCCATCTTTGACAATTTCATGAGCTTTGTGGATGGAGGGAGACCAATGGATATGATATATTGTATTATTCTGATTATCTTTTTTCCCTCCAAAATAATCATAAAAATAACATTCCAGTAATATATGGGGCATGTTATACAGTCTAGACTTTTACTTGCAGCATATTGGTGTATGTAATAAGAATACTGAGTTGAAATTTTTTTAGTGAGGTTAACCATTTGGGTCCCTTGGTTATTTGATTGTCCTATGGGATTTTTAAGGGAGGTTGTGCGCTATGGTCTTTATTTGTAGTTATGTTCAGGGAAAAAAACTTTTTTTCTGACATTTGACCTAAGAATTTGGGGTTGACATAATCAGAACAATATGCTACCTTGTCTTTAGTAAAACTTTTGTTACTGTCTCTGAGGACATTTTCATAAGTAAGCTGAAAGACAGGGGGCAGGGCAGGGGGTCGGACTTGACAGTGATCTAGAAGAGAATAATAATGAAATAGGTTCAAAACTGGTTGGAAAATCATACTCAAACAAGTCATCAGTGGCTCAATGTCAAACTGAGAGGAAACATTCCATGGGTGAGTCCCTAGGGGTCTTTTTGAGGTCTAATACCACTCAATATCTTCATTAGTGACTTGTAGGATGGAATTGAGTGTGCATTTATTGCATTTTCAGATAGCAACAAGCCAGGTGGGAAAGCAGACACTTGAGAGGAAAGGATTAAGATGCAAAATTACCTTGATAAATTGGAAAACTTGTATTACATCAACATATTGAAATTCTTTAAAGATAAGTGAAAAAATATTATGTTTAAGAAGGAACAATAAAATGCATGTGTACAAAATGGGGAATGACTAGCTAAACTAAAATACTGAAGTTTATGGTCCATCATGAGCTGAATGAGCCATCAGTGGAATATTGTTAGAAAAGCTAATATACGGGTATGTATACCAAAAGTGTCTCATGCAAGTCACAGGAAGGACTTGGGCAAACTGGAAAGAGTCCAGGAAAGGGAGGGAGGCAGAGGGATCATCTTGTGTCCGCAGGAAATAGGGTGAGAATAACAGGTGGATACTAGGAAGAACTTTCTAACTGTGAGAGAGATTAAGCAATGGGACAGGTGACCTCAAGAGTTTATGGAACCTCTGTCAGTGGAATCTTCTAAGTGCAGGTAAGGCAAACGTTTGTTTGCGAAGGATTAGGCAGGGAAGATTCTGCCTTGAGCCAGGGATTGGGCTCAGTGATTGCTATACTTTTTATTATATTATGAGTAAATAAGCTGTTTTGCATTCAGAACACCACATTACTGACTTGAGCCACACATGAAAGAGAGAATTAGAGTACAAAAGTCTATTTGCTGGTTTCAAAATATGTAGAAGGTGTGGAAAATTGAAAAGTATTGTTAACTGCTAGACAACTGTACTTTCACACTAAGGGCTTTGTTGCATGATTAGTTTGGTCAGCTCATGGAGCTCTTAACCTCTGGATTGTCCACACAGTAACACCTTAGAGTGGTATTAAGCACTCATTATTCAGCTAAAAGTTATGCTGCTCCAGGGCAGGATTATCTCTGATCCATGTTACCCAGCTTGTGTTATACTAAGGTGCAGTCACGCTAGGTTACACCTTAGTGTAAACACTCCCCTCACTTCCTTGCTGGCCCAGATCAGGCCCACTGCTATGCCCCCACCTGGCCACTGGTACCACTAGTGCTGCTCTCAAGGCCTGGCTTAACTTGGAGAAGACCAGCAGCCTGGTAATAGCAGTGGTTGAGCAGACAGGTTAGCCCTTCTCTGCCTGCTCCCTTGGGACTGACAGCATGGCCAGCCACAAATAAGTAATGCCCCCAGGGGTGGGGAAGGCAAGAGGGGCACTCTGAGGGGCAGTGGGGGAGCCCTTGGGGTGGGGGAAACTAAGGGAGCAAGCCTGGAATGGGAGGGGGGAGATTCTTACCCTTTGGTCCTCCAGGCCCTTGCTGGCCTGAAGTGGGGCTGCTCCAAACTCAAGCTAGCACTAACACCAATCAACTTGTGTGGTTCACAGTATAAGGTATAACAGGGCCCTAAATAGGGGCCTTGTTACACCTTACACTGTGACCCACTCTCATGTTGATTTGTGTTGGTGCTAACTTAGAGTTTAGAGCAGTCACACCCTTAGTCTAGAAACTTTCTCTGACTGCCCAACACCTGAACAACTGAGACTTGCCAGTAGAGCCCTGATGAGTAGGGGAAGGACTAGGAGCTGGAGCTGGAGCTGTGAATTGCCACTAGAGAGCTGGTGAGCCAGGACAGACTTCTATCCCTGGTCTATGGATGGTACTGTGAAAGATCCTGGGATACTGGAAGATTTCAGCTTGGGCTGCATATCTGTGGGGAGTAGCCACACCTTCATGGAACAGGAGCCAAGTAGTGTGGATCAGAGATAATCCTGCCTTGGAGTTGGTGTAACTTAGAGCTGCATAATGAGTGCTTAAAACCACTTTGAGGTGTAATGTGTGGACAATCCAGGGGTTAAGAGGTCCAGGAACCTCCCCAAATTACTATGTAACAAGGCCCTTAGACCCCTCAAGCTTCAATGTGCATCTGACCCAAAAAGTGTACCTAGCAATGCTGTACAAGATGAAAATAGTTGTATTATATTTATATTTGTAGCTGTCATTTATACTTGAAGACAGTTTAATTTGCTGAAATTGTCTACCCTGGTGAGAAACTGAATTGCTGCTGTTATACTGCATAAAGGTACAGTGCCATATTAAGGAAAGGAAAAACTTAAATTCATATTTCTTTGGGCTTAACTGAAAGGAAGGAAGTAATAATGACCTTTAAATGGCACCAGTAACAACATTTAGAGTTTTTATAAAAGGCAGATGTGGTTGGACCTTTTGCAGAGGCCCAGATTGTGACACATTCACATGAGGGTGGGTGGATAAGCCAAGAGCCTTTTGTGTGTTTTGTCTAAGGATATTTCACAGTGGCAGTGCCTGCATCCAAGTGATTGTTCCAGGGCTGCTGTCTCTAGTGGTCCACCATTATCACAGAGGTGTCAGAGGAAAAGCGGTATTGTCATTACTAGGTATCCAGGTTGTACCCATATTGGTTTAGAGGAAAAAGCAATCAGGACTCATGGTCAGAGATGATATTTTTTATTAGACCAATAAGATTTTTGCAAAAAAAAATTCTTTAAAGAATTTTTTTGCAAAAATCTTCTTAGTGTAATAAAAGATATCATCTCTGTCCACAAGCCCTGATTGTCATTATCAAGCATTTTTAAATCTTGAATCAGGGCCCATGAGATCATCTTAAAAATCTTATTAATTTTAAAATACTGAATGTTGTATTCTTTTTATGTGCCCTTCTGGTTTTAAAGCCTTTAGTATTCATACTTTCAATCTCTTTCTTCATAAACATGAGGCTTAAAAATCATTTTTTATTTCAAAGAAATGGAGGTTTCCTGTTGAATTAATTTAACACCAGGAGGTAAAGCTTTAAAGAGGCAGATGTGAAAACAATATAATCTGATTTAGGATAAACTATTGTCCCGGCACTTAAAAAGAAAAAAAAAATAAAGCCCCACACTCACTGGTTCTGGCAGTGGCAATCAGGGCCTCTAGGGGCTTGTGGCAGAGCCCCCCCTCACAGTGCAAGGCAGCGGGGATTGCCCCTCCCACCTGGTACTGGGCAGCAGCTACCCCATGGCATGGATGTAGTGTGGCTCCGCAGGGTGCCACGCGCTGTCTGGGAGCTGAGGCAGCTCCATACGTCAGCCAGAGCCTAGCACTGGTCAGCCCTAACAACCCCAGCGCCAAGGCAGTGCGCAGCCTGGGAGGCTGGGGCTGTGCGGGGCAGCCATTGCGGTGGGGTTGGGCAGAGGGGGTGATCAAGGAGTGGAGGCTGTGCAGGGGAGCTCTGCCAGGAGACACCACAGCCCCTGCTGCAGCTGGTGAATTAGGGGCTTTTTTTTTTTAAGTATTGGGGAGCTGGGTGGGGCCAGGGATGGGGCTGAGCAGGGCAGCCATGGGGGCTTCTCTCGCAGAGGTCCATGGCTGGTATGAATCTCCAGATCTCTCTGAATCTTTTCCAATTCAATTTGGAGACTTTGGATTTGATTCTGTCCTTTTAATGGGTCTCCCAATTCTATTCGTATTTGGAGATTCAGCTGCTGAATTGGGCCGATCGCCTCTGAATCGAATTGCCTACTGAAACTTTGCACAGACCTACTACCGACCACTTTTGCATTAGCCCAAGGGACATGAGAATATGTTGCACCCCCCTGAAAGGTTGTAACACTTGGCTTTTCTCCCCCAGCACATTGGAAAGTTCTGAGATTTCTGCCTGGCAAAACTAGAGTTTTTTCTGAAGCTACTTGTGAAATTGTGCCCCTGTGGTACAACGGATCCCTAAATTAAGAGTTGCCTTCTGTAGCTTTTACCAATAAATGTGTTTTGATACTTGTCAGTTTATTATTGAAGTTAGACCTTGTAGAATAACTACCTGTATATGATTTATTTTAGCTTAAGTTACTTACAGATAATACTTGTCTAATTAAAGAGAAGTTGTACTTGCTGGGTTATGAGGCAAAGGTAAGATTGTGAGCCACTCATATAAACTGATTTAAGATTATCCACAAAAAGGGGTTGTGCAGATTTAACTAAATGGATTTAGAAACTGGTTTAGTTGAATCTGGCTGATTTATTAAGACACACTATTCTGGAAAATTGCCATTGATTTCAGTAAAGCTATGAGAAGTAAACTGTGTGGCACAATTAATGTGTGCTTATTACCAGAAATAACATTCACTTTTTACTGAGTTTAACACTGCTGCAGGATAGCACTAAGACGATTGAGTTAATGATGAGGAATAAATCAGTGTGTAGGTCCATTTGCATCTATTGTCACCTTTTATTCTACTAAGAATGGCGCATTTATATGGGGAACCCTTATTTTCTAATTCCACATCAAACACAGTGTTGTGAAAATTACCATGATTGCTTGCTGAAGAAATGTTCCTAGAGACTTCAGAAAGTGGGGAAACCCAGCAGCATTATTCAGGCTAATTTCTTTGCTGTACCATACCTCACCCTCCCTGCCAAATTTATTATTATTATTATTTTGTAATTTTTATGAATGGCTGATCTATTTTCATGTGGGAGTTTTTCAAAGAGGAACTTCCTTGTATCCTTTTATTCCCCCTCTGAAACATGATAACTTTGTCACTGGCAATATTGCATTAAGAAGGAAATATATTAAAGCATGTATTTCAGAAGGGTTTTCCCAGTCTTATAACTGCAATAATCAAGTAAAAGTGTACTAATTTTTGCATAGAATATTTCCAGATAGGATTACAAAGTTAAGAAGGCACAGAGTGTAGGGTAGCGAAAGAGAGAGTTGGATGGAGAACCTTATATTTGAAAACAGATCAAGGATAGTAGGTAAAGACACAATGGCCACATCCAAATGAGTGTGGACATTTGATTCCCTGAGGACAAGTAGTGGCAGAGCACCTTTGGCCACTGCTACTTGTCCCTGGGGAACACCTGTGCTCACCTGTGTGCTTTGGTGCATGGCAAGTTACCCCAGGTGGGGTAGAGGAGCACTAGGCTGGCTCCAGCCACCTTACCTGGGGTCCTGGAGAACCTCCCAGGGCTGAAGCAGTGGCAACCCTGCCGGGCAACCTGGCTTTACTTTAAGCAGTGTGTGCTACCTGTGCATGTGGGGTTTTTTTGTTGACCCCTGGATATCCAGGGGTCAAAAGAACCCACTGGAAAAAAAGGTGGAGCAGCACACATGGGGCAGTGCGCCCTTGCAGGATGGAGAACATCTAAATCTGCACTATGTGGTGCTGCAGACATGTTTGCGGCGCCACATACCACATGTCCGCACTCATCTGGATGCAGCCAATAGGTGTAGTTAAAGGGAAAGGACATATCATAAATTGTGAAGTTGTCCTAAGGGAAAAGACTAATGTTTATTTTTGGTAGATGTTAAATCTGATCAGCTGGTATCTTTTGAATATATGCAAATTTTATACTATTATTTCTCATATGAAGGCCCTAAATTGCATCAACTTGAAGCCTGACAAATTGATGGAAAAGAGAGTATTATAGAGCAGGAGCTCCTAGATTGATTATCAGCATGTGCAGTCTGTCTGTTCAAGTATTTGTGGCCTCCAGGTTAGGACTGGTACGGATGGTGAGGTGTCTAGTAATCCTGTGCTTCAGGACTTTTAGTTGTAAGTTCTAGAGGCTGGGAAGAGCTTTTTCCTCCTCATGAATGTTTTACTTGCTTATAGTTTCATTATTTTATTTTGCCACTTTACACTGAAGTGCTGGTCACTGGGCCAGTTATAGGTAAGAGTTATGGCTATGTAATGCTCCTCCAATTTCTTTTAAACCAATCAGGGACCTGCTTTGTGGGGGGTCTCATTCTTCTGCCTATGGTCGACCCAATTGCTGGATTTAGAGTCAAGGAGGATGTTTTCTTCCAAGTCAGAAATCTGGGTATGTATGTATGAGGGACTGCCTTTCTTTGGGGCCTTGGTCCTCTCCCTTGGATAATCAGTGTATGTATTTACCATTAATTTCTGTAACACTGCAGTGGCAGGGCACTGACAGTAGCCTTACCTCCTTGGATTTCTGCCCATGGTAAGCTTTGGGGTATTGGGGTATGTTTGTTTTTTGTTAGTTGCCTTGTAGCTTTAATGTATATGAGGGGTTGGAGTGGATGATTTTTAGGACTCTATGGAAAGTTGTTTGCCTTTGAACACAGGGGACTGGACTCATTGGCCTAATTGTAGACTTCAGTGAAACTGGAACCTTAATGAAATGTTCAGGCCATTTTTAATAGAAACTTTATATTAGGTTACTCTAAATATGAGTAGAATAAATAAGTTAGCTGAATAAGTTGACTAGTAGCTTCCAGGATTTTCAGCACTATTGAAATTCAGGTGACCCTTTGGTCTGGGGTGACTGAGTATAAATGAAGCAGCTTTGTTAGGCTCCTGCTTTCCAGAAGTTTTATAAAGATATTCAACACCTTGTTTTAAGATCTAAACCAAACCAAACCCTTCCCAATATGTCAATACAATTTTCTTTCCCATAACAGGGCAAAAATCCTGAAAAGGTTCCTCAGAACTATGAATGCTACATCCTATGAGGTTCTACAAAGTTTCATGTTACAGCTTAAATGATACCTAGGTTTTCCCTTTCAACTTACATCTGTAAATGTGTCTTTTTTCATTGGACTCATTCACTCAGTTTTCAGTTACAAACACAAGGAAAATCTTTTAAGTCCTTGTAAAAAATAAATTAAAACATCATTCAATCGCAAACATTCACTCTCTGCACGAGAAAATTCAATGTAGTGCAATTTACAATTAAATTTATCTCTGACAGCAAGTTAAATATTAGTTTAAGCAACAGCCTTGTTAGAATACTGACACAGTAGTATGGGTTTAATTTGGAACCTACTCCTCTGAATGTTACTGTGTTTGTACACGAAATGAATGGTGTGATGCACTAATGGATTTTTTTACCTGTATAAACAATAATATCATTACACATTTGCTTTTCCTTGGTCCTCTTAAAGATTAAAAATGACTCATCCATATAGGTTAGTAATTGATAATAATACTTCATAGTAATACCATTTGTTTTCAACTACTCAATTTCTCTTTTGGGGATACTGTCAAAGATAGAGCTAGCTCTTTGTGCAAGACCAGGAGTTGCTGGGCTAGAAAACCTAAAATATCCCAAAAGAATCATAACAAAAAATGAATTCTATTGAGCATCAAAAAATTAGGGATTAATCCTGTTAAAGTTGCTAATGCTAAAATGGGATGATTATGTTTAAAATTAGGTTGTATTGGACTGAATTCAGATTTTCTGTTCTCTAATCTCTTTGCTTTGTGCCACTCCACTGAGCCCCAACAGCTGGAAAGCAGGTGCAACTACCTACCTAGGGAGTCTCCTGATGTGAGAGAATCTCCAGGTGGCATGGATTGAGAATAATGGGACCTGTGCTAGTGCTGACATAGTAGAGGTTGGGGAGTAAAAAAAAACTGTGAACAGAGATCACCAGCAATTATTTTCCAGCAGTCCTTGACTACAAAATGACTCCTTAGGGGGGGCATTGCACCCAAGTACAACTTCGAGTAATCCTTATGTGACTCTAAGTTTTGGTAGCAATTGAGTTGGTCCTGATCGGTCTCCTAAATTGAAACCTCTAAAGATCCTCTTCATTTATTATCATGGTGCCAGCCTAACACACGATCCATCACGCTGTTGTGGCTTGAAGGAGCAAAATGTGTGCTTTCATTTAAAATAATTTATTTTAGATGAATGAGCAGAGAAGGAAGAAATGTAAAACCTCCATAAGAGGGTGGAAGGTGACAGTGATTTGTGAATACAAGAGATGAAAAATGTAGCCTTTCTGTCATTTAACAAACATAAGTTGCAGTAGTAATTAAGGACATGACCATTCAGGGCCAGGTACTTCTGAGATGCTGAGCACCCTCAGTTCCCTTTAGAAGTGTGGAGCATTTGCACACCCCAGTACTGCATTCTTTGTACTTTAAAAACCCCCATGAAAGACGATGAAAGCCATGAGAAGCCAATGAAAACCAATTAAGATCGTGAAAAAGGAGCAAAAATAGAAATACTATTTCTCTGAAAACCACCACTACCAGCCCAGGTCTATACGGTGACATAGTAGAAGTACAATACAATCCTTTCTATTTTGGTTTTTAAATTATATTATAAATATAAGTTGGTGTGTTATTCTTATCTGATTTCCAATTCAGTTTGCAACTCTAGATTTCCAGCTCTAGTTATCCCTGCAGGTAACTGATCCCAAGTAGCTGCTAAATATTTACCAAACACTCATTTGTAATAAATTCTCTTGGATTATACCTGTGTACACCCCTTTAGAATAAATATGTGAAGGTCAGAATAGAGGAATAAGACAGTGTTTCCAGTAAAAGAAGGCTTCTTTTCTGAATGTTGCAGTGGTCATTACTAATTTGCAACTAAAAACAGTGATTTTTGTGGTTATTCGGTTATATGATTTATTGTGGTTCAGCTGATATTGGAGACATACCTCATGTTGTTTTAACATCCACCATCTTCCTTCCGTTGAATACAAAAAATGTAATTGAAGAACAATTAAAAAACCTTCAGTTGCATCATTGACTTGTTTTCACACTCCTTGTGTTGCCAAACATTGGGCAAGATATTAACAGAAAAAAATTTTTTAACCATCTTTTTAACAGGTATTAAAAGATTGAATGGCTGTGCTAATTAGTGAATATTATAGAAGCATTGAAATGCAACTCCCAAATGTAGTCAATATATTTTAATTGTTCATACCATTCTCAACAAAATTCTTTCGAGGCTGAAACTTTCCATGCTGTATCTCTTTCCTAGGTTATTGATTTTTAACTTTCAGTAATATCTTTTATTCCATTTGGGGGTTTAAAAAAACACAGACATTTAATTGCAATCAGATTTTATTTTAATTATGAAGCTCTAGAACAGTTGTAAAAGGTCTGTTCAAACTTGGATTGTTTTGTACACTATATTAAGATCTCAAAGGAGATTTTACAATGTAAAGAAAAATTGGTTCATTACTTATGAGGTTTTTCCTCTACAGTGCTTATCAGAATGGCTGATAATGTTATTCCCATTATATTAATTTCATGTTAAGAAAAATTACCAAAATAGCATTTGGTAATTGACATTTGGCCAAGTAAAGCATCAATACAAATAAATAATAACTGACAGTAACTATACATTTTAATGTAATTCAGTCACAGTTGTATTATTGTAGGTAGGATAAGCTACACATAATTCCCAACAATGTGTAATCCATTTATGAGTTGAGCATTATTATATTCTCACTATCATAAACAGATTAGCAGATATGAATGGTTAGTAAAATCAAATTCAAAACATTAGTTATGGGCCACAGCAGTATCAAGTTAAACTACTTGTTGTTTTATAAACATTCCTTTACACTTAATGAAATTTATTTGATATCATAATTCATAGTCTTTCATGTGTTGCTGGCTGTATTTTTTTAATAAAAAGTTATGAGAAATTCTGTTTCCTTAAGTGATGTATAAAGGAAACCACATCATGGACTAAATCTAGAAACTTCAATGAAGACTGAGACTGGACTCAGTTTTCTTCCTTTAGCACATTTTAGGACATTATTACAGACTGTTAGAATTAAAGATCTACTCATAAGTTGGACCTTAAGCTTTTTCCGGAGTCTGAGTAGAAGGCAGGCAACCAAATGTCGTATTCATTGGGAGGGAGATTTTTTTTCATTAAGTATATGTTTGGGAAAAGTATAGAATTCAAAGATAGGATGCCCTCAACTTTTTGCTATCATATCTATTTTCCACTTTCATTTAATATTATTTTTAAGTAATAGTTTTAAACAAATCAGCCTCAAATTGCTCTTGATGTTTCTTGATATCAGCTTCTTTTCCATTCATATCTATCAGATTCCCCTCTGAATCTTAAATCTCGGTAGCCTTTTATCAGTTTCTAAGTTGTATCTGAGGTTGTGGAAACCTCAGAAATAATCGTTTCTGAGTAAGCTTACTCTTCATAACAGTCAGAGTAATGCATTCTTTTAATGGCTAGTGTTTAGCTTCCCATTTCTTGGGTAAACTTTCTACCCTTTTTGATCTCATCTTGCAAAATGCATACAAAATAACGAAGTCAAGGAAAGCTGAATTAGTTTAG
Source organism: Gavialis gangeticus (assembly GCF_001723915.1). Taxonomy (NCBI): domain Eukaryota; kingdom Metazoa; phylum Chordata; order Crocodylia; family Gavialidae; genus Gavialis; species Gavialis gangeticus. The sequence continues at coordinate 17,872,032 of NW_017728992.1, read as the reverse complement.
TTAAAACCAAAAAAAAAATGATGCAGTTTAAGTTGCCTGGTAGTATCTGATGCCCTTCTAGCACATCACATTCAGCAAAATTTTAAGTTCTGAAAACCAGGAAATGAAGATGTTAAGGCACATGTCCACACAACCTTAACTTTGACATGCAAGGACTGGCAATAGCCATTGGGAATTATCTGCCAGCACCAGAGCTGCATTTACCGTGTTAGATGAAGCTGGCTTGAATGGTGGACAGATGAGTTGGAGCCCTGGGCTGAGCCATGATTGTGATGAAAGATGATGTTGCAGGGCCATATATCTTGAGGCTGTGTAATATCAAAGGACAGAGGTGCATGTGTCCCTTGAGAGATCCAATCTGCCTCACTTCAATGTTGAGTCCCATAGATTGTATCTGTAGTATGGCATAACAGTCTCCTTGCCAGGGGGATTGTCAGCAAACTGGTAGGAAATGAGTGGAATCTGTGGATTTAATGATGTGTAGGTGCAAGCAAAGTGCTAGATCCTAGGACTGAAGAGGGCTGTAAAACTTAGCAGGTGCAGTATTCCTTTTGTTGAACGCACTTAGTGTTTGACTTCACAGCATCAAGGCGGCAACTTCCTATTCAGTACAGCTCAAAAGATAGCATGGTGGTATACAGTTTATGGGCATACAGGTGCATCCAGCAAGGAGGATAGAGTTAGGTTTACATGGGCATATTTGTTTGGTCCTTGTTACTTTTTTGTCAGAAGTTTTTGATTTTTTGCATGGTTTTACCTTCGTGGAAGGAAACAAAATATCACTGAGCAGCCCAAGTTGTGGGGGATTTTTTGGTTTGAATGTCTTTTGTTTTTTCTTCTTTTTTCATCTAACAAAGCAAAATATTGCTGTAGAGTCAGAGATGACACAGTGCATTTTGCTCTAGTGCTGCAGTGGGGAATGCTACTGTGAGTGTGTAAAGACTCTGGGCACTCTGGTACTTCTTGCTAGGTACAGATGTTATAAATATTGCACTTTAAGCAGGCAGAAAGTGCTCTAAAACCATAATTGAACAGATGTTCACAGCTCTTAGAGCACTTTAAAAATGGTGGATCTTTTCCCAAGTTAAGCCTGGATGGAGATGTACTAACCTAAAGTGCTTTATCAAGTGTGTTAGAGTGCTTTATCAAATGTCTGTGCCAGATCCCACTGAATGTTAGCTTAGAGCATGATTGCCACTACCCCAGGTGGTGTAAGGCTGCGCTCTAGCCTTGCTCAAGCATTGGGCAGGCCCCACTACCTCAGCTGTCAGTGACCCCACTAAAAGCCTCTGATCCCAGCCCAGAGTGCAGCCTGTCAGGGGAGGGAGTGGAGGGGGGTGGGTTTCTCTTCCCACAGCTGCCTGTGCTGGGCCATGCCCCAAGACAACTTCCTTGAGTATGCTGCTGACTTGTACCCTGAAGCACACATGTCCACTATGCTTAGTATTCTGCAGTTATGCCAGTGAGCTACAAAGTTGTCCCCCTCCTGATGCCAGTGCCAACTTCTCCAGCCAGTTCCCTACTTCAGTTGCTCTCAACCTTTTTGGATTCAAGGCCTCCTCACTCCTGATGTGCAGCTCCCTGACCCTGCCAGTGCTCCTCACCCTCAGCCCTCCAGCCCTGTTGGTACCCCTCACTCCCAACCTGCAGCCCCCTGACCGTGCAAATGCCCTTCACTCCTGACCCACTGACCCTTGCCTCCAGTCCCCCAGTGGTAGGCAAAGGGGGTGTGAGTTGGAGGGGGCCATGGCCTGGTTGCTGCCACTCCCTACAGGGTGCCTATGCCAGTCCGGCCAGGCTGCAGCCCCATGCTCACTGTGGGTACAGAAATCTGGGGGGTCACCCCTCCCGCTTCGCCTTTGCCGCCCCACCCCCCATAGAGTTATCTGTGGAGAGCTTCAGGAGCAGCAGGCAGGAGTAGAGCATGGTGCTCGCAACACTCCCAGGAGGATGCAGATCCCCAGTTGAGAACCACAGCCCTACTTCCCACAGCTGTGGTATGTATCTCCACTTTGCATCTGGTCCTCCGTACCCCAGATCTCCACTCACATGTGGGAAGTAGGCAGGAAGCACACAAAAACTCAGATGGTAGGGGGCTCATATAGTAGGGGACCTCCCTGTTCCAAGTATTTCACTGGTACCGATCCACAGAGCTTAGCTCTTCTGAGTACAGTATTTCCTTTTGTTTCTTTCATGTTATATTGTATACTGTGCCCAAGCTGGGGCAAATGGCAAGTATCTGAAGTTTTTTGAGGTCTGACAAGAGCCATAGCCTGACCCCTGAAGTTCTGGGGAGGGGAGTAGTTGGTAGAATCTATCAAATTAAAAAAAAAAAAAAAAACCAACTTTGTGGGGAGGGTGAAAGGTGAGGCTATTGGACTGTGTGTCTGTTTTGGGAATCCTAAACTGCAATCAGGCTAAACTTAGATCACAAACCCAGTACCTCACTCAGATGAGGCATGCCAGGTTTTAAAGAGATGTGACTAGGCATATGGGTTTCAGAGTTTTCTTTTAAATAGAAAAGGGTTTCTGGAGACAGTGAAGCAGTTCACTGTGATCACATAATCATAGAGTTGTAAGGAATATCAAGGGGCCTTTCATCCAATTGCTGGTATACATGCAGGAAGCAACTAAGCCATTCCTGTCAAATGCTTAGTTAGCCTCCTCTTGAAAACCTCCAGTAAATGAGGTTCTACAGCATCCCTGAGCAGCTTATTTCATTGTCCAATTGTTCTTAACAGTAAGGATTTTTTTTTTAAATATTATCTGAGCTGCTTTGCAACAGTTCAAGTCCATTATTTTTTGGCCTGTGTCCTGCAGCAAAGAACTATTTATTTTTCTTCTTTATGGTAATCTTTTGGATATTTGAATATTTAAAAACTGCGGTCGTGTCCTGTCCTTTAATCTCCTTTTTGCCGAGCTAACCATCACTAATTCTCTCAAGCGTTCCACATATGACATGTATTCCAAGCCCCTTTTTACCTTTATCATTTGTCATAGCTGATGTTTTTAGCTGAACTGAGAACACCACTTACAACAGAAAACAGTAGATCTGGAAGGTGTGAACTCCTTTCTTTATCTCGGTGGGTGTTCTCATTTCTCGTTTCCCACCATTAGTGCTTGAGAGACTATGATATGTTTCAGGCAGGCCTGCCCTCCACTTCTGAGACTGTTCTCAGCACTTTGTGCATACTTTCTGCTTGTCTCTGTGCTCCACATCTCACACAGGTGCAGAGTTTCTTCCGATGACATCTCTCAAGGACAGTGTTTTAGATTCCTACAGAAGAAATGGCCTTTTTCCTCCCTCCTCCCATCACCCAAGGTCCCAGCAGGTACACAAAGGATACCTTTGACAGAGGTAAATTACAGCAAGAATCCTTCCTTTCTTTCTGCATCTCTGCCAATTAAAACAGACATTGGTTGTGTGGATTTAAATCGAGTTCAATAATTATTTCATATCCCCTTGAGATAATGAGTTTGTGTGGAAACTAATAAGCAACAAAATCATCCAGTAACTCCATCTGCACATGGGCTGTGTAATCTATTTGTCTTGTGAGTTTTTGGGCTTGTTGTCCATTTTGAGAGCTTAACTCAATACAGATTTCAGTTTTACTCCCTGTCATGGGGTGGGCCCTATGAGTGGCCGTGATCTTGCTAGCGCCCCCCCTGCCGTGCCAAATTAGGAGATCCAGCACCCTCTGACTCTCGCCTGCCACGTCTTTGCTGATATATAATTTACTATGGGAGGCTGCCTTTGATCTCCTAGTATCTATGGGTGACCTGGTGCCCCCCAGCCTTATGGGCTATGCGTGCCTCCTACCTCCCCTTCAGCACGGCCCAAGCCTCGCAGCTGTTCCAGACGTTGCCTAGTCACTCGTGCCTTGCTTGGCACCTTGGGCTTGTCACGCAACCCACGCCCTTTCTCAGGCGCCCCTGGACTTGTCATGCGACTGACCCCCCTTGCTCTAGTGCCCCTGTGTTCACTAGCCCTCGCCCCTCTCTGGGGCCTGCTCGTGGGTTCGCCCTTCTTCAGGCTGTATTGTCCGCGTCAGCCCGCCTCGGGCCTCCACCCGCGTGCTCGCCCTACTCCAGGCCTTTACCCACATGCCCTGTGTTCGCTAGCCCTCACCCCTCTCTGGGGCCTGCTCGTGGGCTTGCCCTTCTTTGGGCTCTATTGCCCACGTCGGCCCGCCTCGGGCCTCCACCCACGCGCTCGCCCTACTCTGGGCTTCTAATTGTGCTTCTCGTGCTTGCCCTCGCTGGGGCCTATATCCGTGCTTCTTGTGCCCTCGTCCTGCTCTGGGGCTTGTCCTGCACTAAACCGCACTCGGGGCTCAGGTGGCATGCAGCCGGGCACTGCTCTGCACCCAAACAGGGCACCCAGGAACCCCCAGACTACTGGGGAGCTCCCGTGAGGCCTCCTCACACCCCTACAGCCTCACCCGGTCCTCCAGTGTTTACATCAAACCCAAAGAAAACTCAAAGCCCTGAGCCCACCGGCTGCAACACAAAATCAGCTTACCGGCTATAACATAGATAAGCCTCCTGGCTGGTCCTACATAACCCAAACACAAGCCATGAGCCAACTGGCTGTACCCTCCATTAAGCACCTCCCTGACTACTGTCCGTCTCCCAGTCAGGTCTCTCTCCACCGCGTACCATAATGCCAATGCTTGGGCTGCTCTGCCCTACAGCTGCCAGAGGGGGACTGACTCTGGCCTCAGCCTTCTCTGTTTATAAAGGCCAAGCCCTGCCCCCTGGCGGTCAGCTGACCCACTCGGTTGCCTAAGCAACCTTCAGCTGTGCTGCCCTACTGATTGGCAGCCCAGCCTTATTGCCCATGCTAGCAGCAGGCACCCTAGTGTCCTGCTACACACCTTCCCCACCCCAGGGTTGAGCCTCATAATGGGTGTCATGAACTAGATAAGGTAGACAGCAAGTGAAATCACTCAGGATACAATCATAGGGATGCATGGACTACATGAAAAAGACCCATAAAATCTGTCAAGCATTAAAGAAGTGCTGCTTAGGTATGGTGTGTTGGGAAACCTATGGCCACATGACCCAACATTTGTTACACTAACTCTACCCTACATCTTCCCCAGGCATACTAGGCTTCGTGGCAATCTAAATAAACATGTGGATTTTAGATCACTTAGAGTTAAATTTTAACGATTTTCTTTATCTTAATTGTAGCAAAAAAAGAAATTTTTCAAGTGTCTATTGTAAACAGGAAACAAACCTTTTAAATTATTTTTTTTCTGTTAATACATGTCTAAAAATGTTCAGTAGCATAAGAATAAGGGTCAGGCAGTCTCTGAACTCAAAAGCTTCCATGTACTGCAAACAGCATCCCTGATGCCACTTGGAGATTCATGTCCATAGGAAGCCACCACGATCAGTAAGAGCTTTGGAGTAACCAATGACAAATGCAAATGGATATATTCCCACACCTGTGGGTTGTGCAGTGAGAAGGAAATAGTAAGAAGGTTGGGTGTATGATAGCTCTGTGAAGACAAGAAGCTGCGGCTTTGTCATCCATTTTTTATTTGACATTTTGACAGCAGACATTTTTGGCAGCTTGGTGAAGAGAAGAGGTTTTGAAATATTAAATGACAGTGGAAGCAAGAGGAGGTCATGGTTTCCAAACAGAATTGATAGTGGTACATAAGATTTCTCTTTAAAGCCACAGCAAGTGAATAAGGGTGTGTAGGAAAGTGACACAGTGATTGGAGGGAAATATACAAGTATATTTGCTCATGTCATCTTTTAGCTATAACAAAAACTGTGTAGCCAAAACTAGAAATTATGCATCAAACTAGTAAAAACCTAGTATCAGGTTGATGAAGACATTTCTGGGAAAGCAACAAGTTCAAGATTACTGAAGGCTCCAAAATCCTTTGAAGGGGAAGTAGCGAAGCTGGTTGTCCTGGAAATGAACGTACTGTGTTGGTCCTCAGTAACATACTCATTTTCAATCTATCACTTCCGAGCTTACAAGGACAAGCCAAGTAGCATTATTGCTCTTGCTGTGAAGAAGCAGCCAAATATATCCTGTAGTGCAAAAATTTCTGAGTAAGCAGTTATCTTTGCAATAGTAAACAAGGAATTGCAGGAAGGAGTCAGGATTTTCTCTCATCATCAGGAAAATGTTACTGAATCAATATAGGGAGTTGTGCCTGCTTTTGTGTCTAGCAGCTGTCTTATGGAAATGACATCTGGTGCAATGGTTGGTTATAAACTGTTTTTAAATCAGTGACACTATGTTTCACAATATCTCTCATTTTCCTCCATCAATCAAGCTTGCCAGCTGCATTTTCCCATTTTGCTTTTGTGAAGCTCAGTACAAAATAAGGTTGGCAAATTGTCTTGTACTTCCCTGTGTCTTACTGGCAGCAGCAGTTGCCTGTAGCATGGGTGCTGCAGGGCAAGCTTGGGAGGTGCTTACAGTTAATAGTGCAGGCTCAAATGTGGGTGTGCATAGCCTGGGAAGAAAGGAGAGCAGAGCTAGGTCAGGGTACTATAGATAACACTGATTTTTCCAACTGTTAAGGAACACCATAGATACCTCACATGAAACAGAGATCTGACAGAGTCCTTAACAGATGCTTCCATCACTTACTTGGTTTGAGTCCATTTAACTTGGTAATAATAAAGGGGGGTGGGGGGTGAGAATTCTTTTCAGAGACTTTTCATGATTTTTTTTCTTCTGAATTCTAACTTAGTGGGAAATCAGGCAAATTATTTGCAAAATTTATTCTAAAGTTTATGCTGTGGATGGTAAGCAGATTAATACAATCAAATCAATTTCAAATGCGTTAATTTTCTTATTTTCTGGTGCTTATTCTTTTTTGCAATATGTTAGTTTCTGTTCTAATAGATATCACCAGGTTCACCTACAGATGTGGACAGCTGTGTCATCAATACATAGATGATTCTGCAAATTCACCAAAGGTCAATCTGGTCCAATACTTAGGAGGCTACCACACAAACATGATGGTGAAACAATAAAGGTCAGAACTGGGATATAGAGTGGGTTGCTTGGTCATTTAATTGCAAAAGTTTATGGCCTAGTAGGGGAGATCTTTGGTAGTCTAAGAAAAAAACATATAATGTAAGGTAAGGTACTAGAGTGAATAGCAGATCATGTCATACAAGTCTATACTTGCAAATATAGCTGTGAGAAGCAGAGCTTGGTAGTCACAAGATGGGTCCTGATTTTCTGGCTGTTGTCATGAAACAGATGTTGAAGAAGGGATGGTTTTGGTGATTTCAAACCTGTGTTTGTTATATCTGTAATAATAATAGGCAACTGTCAATCCTTCTGAATCGTGGAGCATGCATGAGAGGTCACCAGGATCTTGAACTCATACACTTAGGCAGGAGTATGGAGGAGTGGAGGCTGCCCAGACCCTTTCACCTGTCCTTTAGACCATTGAGACAGTATCCAAAGGCCTGACAAAATCCAGACATTCAGTGCCTCACTTGTACATATGCATGTCCAGGAATTGAATCTGGATCTTCTGTGTGGCAGACAAGGATTCTACCACTGAACCATAACAGCAAGTAACTACAGCTGGAATAACTATCTTAAATAAAGGAAAGAAAATTTTCTTTGATATGTATAGCCACCAGAACATATATTTGTTCAATAGTTTATAGGAATTCAGCTAAGAAATCTTATTAATAGGAGATACAAATTCCTGCCCACATGTTAAAACTGTAACAATACTGTTCCCCCTCCCCCCCAATAAAAGAAACAGAAAAGCTGAAAGAGTGAGTGAGTTATATTTAACTGGCAATTTTGTATGGGTATAATGGTAGCTGTTAGAGATTAACAGGTGAGCATTTTACACACAAGATTTTGATTTTTTTTCATGATTCAGAATTAATCAGTCCATGTGGTCTCTTTTATAATTCCCTCAGTCCTTGTCATCATTTAATCCTATACCCCTTCCTACTCTAACTCCTACAAAGTAGCAAAGGTCCTCTTATAAGACAGAGCATTGTTCCACTACAGGGTAATTCTTGAGATAATTTGCACATGCAATTACCAATGTGCATCTGCAACATGAGTAAATGTGCATGTAAATAACTAATTAGAAGTATCTGCAGTTGCACAATTTGTGTGTACAATTGTAGTAATTGCTGTGACAGCTGAGAGTTGTGTTTGTGTGGTGAAGGTGCTTGCTGAACGCTCTGTGAGGATTAGACCAGGTGTTTCTTGTTGTTTGTTCATGCATTGTGAGCTGTATGTTGCCACTAAGAGTTTAGTTAAAGTAAAAGATTAGTGAGGCCTTGAAAGTAGTGAGGCCTTGTATGTAGTGATGCAGTTAAAATTAACCTTATCAGAAAAATGCAAAAGCTTGTACTCCTGTTGGTCAGTCATAAGGAAAGTTTGTAGTGTAAGAGTGTGAATGGCTGTGAGTCAACAGCGTAGCTCAGAAGTTATAAATTGGCTAGCACATCCGGAAACCAGCAGAGGGAAGACACAGCATTGTGAGAGAAGCTACTAATTTAAAGATTAGCTGCTGACCTGGATTCGGTGGGCCAGTGGATCTTGAGGAGCCCGAGGACTGAATACCAGGGTTCTTTCCGGTACTTCTCGGACAGTGTAGATCGGGGACACCTGATTTCACTGAGCTTTATAGAAGAGGAACTTGTTGTACAACAGGCATCAGAGGGGACTCCCAATAAGTTGCCGACATGAATTGTTATTGTCTGTTATTGTTGTCTTGTTATACTATGCGTAGTTGTGTGTTTGTTAAGTCAATAAACCTTTCTTACCTTTTTACTCCCAACCACTCTCTCAATCCCGGACCCTCCCACTGGCAACTGGGACAATTGCACGTAGAAATTAGCTACTTATTTAACTGTGTTCTGAGCCAATGAAAGCCTGGCTAAAAGATTATGGGCTCTAAAGAGATTATGGTACATTATGGAAAGGACTGGGATAGACCAGCCAAGGCCTCCTTTGAAGCATTATTCTTTTATAGGATACCATGTCCCAAATCTCACTGAAACAGTGAGAGGCATTAAAGAAAATTAGACCCCCCAAAAGTCATAATATATTTTACTTTTCCCCAAAAACACCAAATGAATAAATTTTGGATATGCCTTCCAATTTCTGAACTCTTTTGGGTCATTGTTTTTCATTTCTCCATCTGAGTGCAACACAGTTACTAGCTAAAATGTCAGGATTGAGTGCATATGGAATATATACAGATACAAGTATGAAAGTTTTATGTGCAGATCAGAAAGGGCCATTTCTTCAATAATTTCCCATCTCTGCATCAACAGTCTCTGTAATTTGGCCCTGTTTGTTTATAAATAAAATATAACAGCATTGCATAGAGTTAGTGGTACTAGTATGGTAACTAATGATAAAAGCCCTTAGATCCTGGTGTAGAATAAACAGTCAAAATTACTAATGATTGTTAAATTGAATAGTCTTCTTTATTTGTTTTGTTTTTATCTCTCATCATTGACCCCTTTCTCAACTTTGCAGACAAAATGTTAGATATTGCATGGAGGTGTTGCTGGAGTTGGTATGGTGTTTTACAACATACAGTGTTCTCTCCCCCTCCCTTACCTTGAGAGTGAATAATTAGGGGGAGGAGGGAGATGTTGTTTTCTTTTTGTTTTTTTGTTCTTAAGTGAAATCAATAGCTGGGAATAAAATGCAGATTGCAGTACTTTGGACATTCATTTTTATAGCCCCTAAAGCCTGAAATCCATATCTTGAAAATGTTAATAATTTGTGATGAAGACTTCACAAACATATAGAAAGTTTTATACAATTCCATACAATGTTCAAGCCATCTCACAACCTTTTTACAGAGTTGCAGCCTATATATCCAGTATCTCGCTCAACATATATAGTCACAGTAATTATGGTATTCAGAATATACAAAAATCTGAATGTTTTAAACTTTTTTCTTTTGATTCATGATTGATTTTTGTGCACTAGAAATACTCGAGGCTTCATTTTCATCTTCCCTGGAAAAAAATCCAATAAGGGGTGAATATCAGAAAGAGAATGCCAAATGAAAACCATAGAAGCTACGCCATGTAATTTTCCTTGCAGAATAGTGTAAAGGCAGGTGGATAATGGTCACATTGTGTGGCATTTTAGAAAATTCAGAGAATTGCAGCTGACCTTAGGACATGGTTTCAAAGATTAGTTTCTCTTAGCAGCCCATTCTGTTCTCAGTTTACAGCCCGGCTTATCCTATACAGCTGTGCATTGCTTCCTCATCCAAAGAGAAAAGGAACCTTAGGAGGTAAATATTTAGACCTGGTTGAGCATCAGGATTTCCCTTCCCTAGGAAAATCCCCAAGGAAATTTTATTTCACTGAACCCATCTTTTTCATAGTGTTTTCTCACATTCAAAACTCTTTAGTAGTATTAGCTGCTCAGGTACATTCATGAAAACTGTCATTGGTTTTCACTATCACTTACCCAGTATGAAGAGGACAATAGATCTGGGGTGGGGGGGAGGGCAGGAATATTTATTATCTTTTATACCATGAATTACTTTGTCTGTGCTAGGAAGATTATTAAATCTTAAATATTTTATGTAACTTTTTTATACCCAAAACTAAAGTGTCCCAACTTATGCATTGCCAGATACAAATCTCCTTTAAAAAGACTGTTAAGAGTACATATCAGTAATTTTGAGTGCCCCATGTTATAGAAAAACCATATTTATATTACAAATAAGTATTAAGACCCCAGGATATTACCTGATAAGTTTAAACTCAAAAGAAATCCAATCATGTTTTCATGTTGGAAATGTACAGTTGGAGTGCCTTAATATCTCTTGGTGGTCTTAATTACAGACTTCAGCATTTTTGTATAGTTTAAACTTTCTGATGCCTTGCATGGGTACATTTGAATAAAATTCTGTTTTTATATTGCACAGCTTTTTTCAGTTTTAGAAGGTAAAAGTTAAGCAACATATAAAATTTTTCAATTATTTTCTATTGCATAATTAATAACTTCTGAAAAGATTCTGCTTACATTTTGAAAATCGTACCTCCCTTTTTATGCCTGCAATATGCCCGGGGGTGGGTGGGTGTGAGTGTGAGACTGTTCTTAAATATTGGTTTGGAAAGGAAGGTTCCAAGAAGACAGGATGACAATTCAGGCCTACACGTTTAGCCTCTGGTAAACAAATTTGAAAATCATGATTCTTTTTGAAGTGTTAGTTTTCTGATTAAACATCTAGGCCCAGGGTTTTACCGCTGCTTATGCTGGCACAGAAGAGGAAGCTCCAAATACTATTTTATTTTGTGCTAGGCATCCTGACCTGCCTTTAATTGACCTGAGTAGAAATTCTCCTGTGCAGTCGTCATATAAGAAATTAGGCAGTCCTATAAGAACCTTTCCTAAACTCTGAAGTTGGCGGCACACATTCAAATGAACATTTACCAAGTGCAGTTAAAATGCAAGCTAACATGCATTCAAGCAGTTTAGCCCGTGTTAAGTGCCCTCGTGGCGAAGTTGTTCCTTTCCAGGCAGTGGTTATTTCCTAACATGCACTAACTTTAATAGGTTCCAACCTTCCAATTATAAGTAACTGTTGCAAGTGAACTTGTGAAACCATCCTAACATAATGTGGACAGATTGGGGCCATGAGTGTAATGCTACAGACATTCTTCTGCAGTTCTAGATTACAGAATTTAAGTAATTTTGAACAAGCCTCTGGGCTCTTTATATTATATGGGAGTTGGGGCTGGGAATCATTTTGTTCATGACCGGTACAAAGTGGGGAGAGCTCTATGCCCTATTCTCCTCAGCCAACATGCATGTAGGCTGCATCTCTAATAGGCACATGATCTCACCCAGTGGTTTAGATTAAAGTATACCCACTGATTGATGTAATGGCAGTATTTTAGATCTTATTCTTTATACACTGGAGTTCTTTTTTGCTGTTTCTATTGAGCAGGGTTTTTCATTCAGCTGCCCACAGACAGCTGAAGTCTTTTCCCTAATTAGTGACCAATAAAGTATATGCAGAGTTCAGATTGCTTTTTCCAATGTATATTATTAACGTGAATGCCAGTATTGAATTTCATCCACCATTGGGCTGCCCAATTATATAAGCTTATTAGGTCTCCCTGAAATTCCTCACACTTTTCTTTAGTCTTGATTAACTTAAGTAATTTTCAATGTTCTTTGAATTTTCTAGACCATTAGTAAATATACTAAATAACATTGGTGCTTGCAGTGCCATACTGCTCTTAACTGTTTATCATGTTGAAAATTGATAATTTATTCCTACTTATTTGGATCTGTCTAGGCACCTGGGTTGATTGCCCTACTGTTTGTACAGTGAGTGGTCCAGCAGTTTGTTCTAAATGTGCTTTGCTAAAGTTTTAAATGTATTTTCTCATGTGCTATCCCCTGTGGCAAGGGTTTGTTCTCCCTCTTATTTATGCCAGCCTTTAAGATATTTGAAAATTGCCATCATGACCCCTCCTTAATCTTTTCTCCAAACTAAACATCCCTCATTCTCTCAACCTGTCCTTTATACAGCTTGCATTCCAGCCCCCTTTATCATATTTGTCACTCACTTCTGGACCCTTCCCAGTTTCTCTACACTAGAACTTTTGCAAGGCTGTCCACATTCTCTAGTTAGTAACACACAAATCTATTTTGGGGTATGAGAACTGGATATGAGTTGACCCTCAACCTAGAATAACAGGAGTGCAGATCAAGAAAGTTTTTCATTAAGCCCAGAGCCACAAGAGACGGGTTGTCTTGACCTGGTTTGTAGGAAAGGATTTGGAATGAATCATAGAACAGTGATTTTGAAAGATCTGTATGTGGGTCTATCACATAGAATGATAAACCCAAACAGTTCTTTGTATACGTTTCAGAAGAAGCTGTTACTGTAGTGCCTGGAAGCACCAAGCAAAGGAATACTTCATTGTGCTGCATGGATTATACAGGCACAGTAAGAAAAAGTTTCTGTTCTGAGACACCTAGGGAGAGGGTTGAAAGGAAATACTATCTCTGTTTTACACACAAAGAGTCAAGAGACAAAAATAAAGTGATTTATCTAGGGTTTTGCATGAAAGCTGGGATGCTACCAGGAATTTAATTTTAACCTTTTATGTTGAAATCCCATGCTTCGACCCCCCCCCCCAAGACCTTCCATCTTTCCTTAACAAGTCAAAGCCTATTAATGACTCCATAGCCCCATCCCAGCACTGCCACCACCCACTCCAAGTGCAGCCCGACCCAGCCCCTGCTGGGAAGAGCCCAGTGCTGCCTCAACCCCAGCCCACTCTGCCTCGTGTGCAGATCCAGGGGCACATGCCTCTGGGGTGCATGCAGGGCAGGAGCCACCCCCTGAATGAGCCATTCATGGCTTCATCTCACGGCCTGCCCTGGCTGAGCAGCACCTGTCCCAGCCCCACTCCTGTGCCACAGGGGCCTCAATCTGCCCCCCTATGTGACTTCCCTCACCTTGCCCCTTCCTCCATACCAGACTTACCAGCTCAATGCTGATCTCCAAACTGCCTGGCTGCATATCAGAATCAAATCGGTATCAGCTGATATGACTCCTTAAAAATCAGCCATCAGTATTGGTCCAAAAAGCCTCTTATCAGTGGACCCCTACTACTTACCAATTAATTAGTGTCATTTTTTCTCCCTGAGTGCTGAGTTCATTTCTTCAAGACATGAATAGTGGTAGCCAAAATAGGGTCAATTGGTTGAAGTGAAGATTCAAGGAAATGGTTATTGAGGTTAAAAACAAACAAACAAAACAACACATTTTTTCAGTTTTGTGAATTCCTCTACTTTTTGGGTCTGGCCACGTTTGGACACAGGGTGCTGAAATAATGTGAAAAAATTTCCACTTAGTTGTTTGGAATCTGGAAGCAGGAAGTGTAAGAAATGTATTTTATTGTTCAGTTCCTAGGCTAAATTGAATAGATTTAAGAGATGCATATAAGCAACTAAAAGCTTAGATGTTTATTCCAAGCATAACTCTGAAACATGTTGGGTTTGAACATTATTTATCCTTTATCTCTTCTTCCATCTTTAAAGTTTACTTCTAAAACAGTATTGTATGTTTTCCCCTGTTAATTTTTTATGGCAGAATTTGTGCTTTTTTGACTTTCTCTTCTCAGCAGTATCAAAAGAAGGTGCAAAGTAATGCAAGTACTTCTGCTACTGGGTATCAGCCTGTTTCTTTTTCCGTTGTGAACTGTGGAGAACATTAAAACTAAAAGGAAAATTTCACCTGTAACACTTAGGCTGACTTTGCTGAAATAGTGTTTTTTCAACTTGTGGATGACAACCTCTCAGACATTCTCAAAGAGTAATAAAAGAAGGTCCTGACTTATTGAACATTATATTACTAACTGAAAGAAAGAGAATCTCATTTGTTAAGTACCTTCCACTCTTCAAGGTCAGCTATTATCTGTTAACATCAAGAAATAGAATTATACAACGGTTATATATAGGCTTTTGTCACCAACACATTTTGTTTTTTGTACTTTTAAAATAGTAAATGTAAGGAGAATGTAACATTTTTCACTTTCATTAAGATGTAGCCATCCTGAAAATGTTGACAGGTGGCATATGAGGAGGTACTCTCTGTTAATACATTAGGAGAGGAATATGGGGTCATTGAAAGAAACAGGAGTTTCACTATTAACTTCAGTGCAGAGAGAATGTCATCCTTACAACTTCTGTATCAGTTGTTATAATGTACACGTCAACCATTTTGAGCACAACATTTTTGCTTTTATGCTGGATCTTAATTATTGTTTGCTTATTTTCTGTGTCTTGCCATTGCCCATTTTTGCCTTGTTTTTATCATCAGTATCCAGAAGAGGAAGATGTAGACAAAGTTAACAAAAAATATTTGGAAAAATTGAGGATAAACAGTTCTCTTTTTAAGGAAGGCTTTCTATTAGTAGGATCACTGAATGATCATCCCAAATGTGCTTGCTGGAGTTGGAAATAAGGTTTTATCTCCTCAAGAGCAAAAAACTTAAAGGGATCGCTCTCTGTCTATTTTTGGACATGACTACAAACTTTAAGATGCAAATTGGAAGGGATTATTCTACATTTTTACACAGCTGAAATTGAACAAAGGTTTTGTATACTTCCATATAGAAAATGGTATGAAATGGGTATTAAATAGCTTCTTTCTTGAAAATATAGGATTCTCTTTTTAGATTTTAACAGGGTTCTAATCCTGTGTACATTCACATGTAGAACAAGAAATCTATTGCTAATAATTTCTTAAACATTCAGTAATATAAAATACAGTTTAACTAATACATATCTCAGATTACCCTATTGCAATGTGTAATATAAAGCAATATAGTTTTAAGATGCATTTTTATGGCCCATTCAAGTTTAGGCTAGTTGGCCTTCCATGATTTTTGTCTTCAAGATTAGTTTCTCCAATTTATTGCAGATATTAACAGGAATACTTAAAACAAAATAAATTAAGAAATAAAATTTTGGTGCCCAACCTATGGATCCTGCTTATGTCTGCACTTGTATAACAGCAGAATTAAGGTAGAATGTATTTGCAATATTGGGTGCTATAGAAGCAGTTTCTGACCTTTGGCCAAAACTTGGCACCATCTTCCATTTGTGCTTAATGTTAACGTGGCAGGACAGAAAAAACATCTTTACACACGGCAGTTAGGGCTGTGCAAGTCAGCAGCAATCCGATCCAGCTTTGGATCTGGCTGCTTCAGATGGCCACGATTTGATCTGGAGCTCCAGACCAGGTTTCCACCTCGATGTGGCCGAAGCGGCTCCAAAGCTTTGAAGCCGCCTCGGAGATCCAGCCACAGGGTATAATGGGGAATCAATGGAAGATCTATAAGTTTGTTGTTTCTTGTCCAATTTGGATGAAACTTGCAGGGATGGTAGCCTCTGCTAAGTGCTTGAAGCCTGCAAAGCTTCAAGAAGATTGGTGCAGGGGTTTGGGGGGAACTGTACCCCAATTTCTTTTTTTAGTCCCACTCCACACACACTGCCATTGGAAAGGCAAGGATTTCTCCCTGGCTATCTACAGACATCAGTCTTCCCTTACCGTTCCCCCTCCCTCCCCTGCTCCCACTCTCCATCCCTACCCCCCACTCCCGTTCCCTCTTCTAATTCCCTCAAAATGGCCAAAGCAGCTGCGGAGCAACCAAAATGAGTCAGAAGTGCTTTGGATGCCCCCGACCTGCTCTGGACACCATTGTTTGTATCCCACTTTGACCCGGAAGTACCGCTTCAGACGCCGGATCATCCAAAGCGAGTCTGGATCTGAAGCAGCATCCAAAGCCTCACAGAGCCCTAGTGGCAGTTGCACATGCACATGAACTCATGGGCTAGGGACAGACATTCAAAAAGCTCAAGCCTGAATTGATTCAGTCTTTGCAGTTTAGTCTAACCTGCAGAGATTGAACCGATTTGCAAGTGGATAGACGTTCCCTTTTGAATCAAGAAATGCTTGGACATGCCTGTAGTGGCTCAGGCTAGAAGCTTCAGGGTGTTAGAGCAAGCCCTCCCTTCTCTGCCATAGTGCTGAGCTGAGGGAGGGAATGGCCAGGCCCCAGGAGGATTCTATGAGTAGGGAGGGGTTTAAAACTCCAACCCTGGCCTGCACAGTCCCCAGGCAGGGTGGGTCTACAGAGGGAGGGTGAAGCAGCCATCTCCAGGCTTCCGCCCTGCCCATCATTGCTGAAGGGGCGGGGAGTGTTGCCAGACCCTGGCCCCTGGCTACCATTCTGAGGCAAAGGAAGGGAGGGGTGGGAGGGAGGACTGCTTGTGTGGACTGCATACATTTGTTGATGATACTGAGCTTTTCAGTCTCCCTCTTCCAGCTTCTTTTTACTGAAGCAAACTGACAGGCACTGCATTCATTGCAAACCTCTCTGTCCTCTCTTGAACACCGACAGATTGCAGCCTTTGACTCAAGCCAGCAGCCATATCAAAACACACAGCTTATCAGCCCATTAAGAAAACAAAAGCCTTTCTCATTAATTCAAGCTCTTCTTAAACAAGTTTTTCCCAGGCATTTGTAAGGAAGACATTACCAGCTAACCTGTTGATTAGTTCCAAAAAAGCCCCAAAGCAGACACTGTTCTATCTGCCTTTGTTCCAGTAAAATTGGATGGACACACACACACATAGACACCTGTCAGCATTAGCTAGCTTGGCGGTTGCACAGCCAGATGCTGGCTGGGGTCCATGCTGCTGGGGTCCCTGCTGTGAGAAAGAGGGGATCCCTGCTTGAGCAGTGAGCAGGGGGAGGGTGGGGCAGGGGGAAGCCCAGCAGATGCTGCTGTCTCTCGGCTACAGTCCCCAATCCCCTTCTCAGCCAGCCAGAGCTCTGGCTAGGGAGGAGAGGGGCGAAGCCAACCCTGCTCTCTGGAGCAGACAGCCCAGCCCAGTCTAGCCCAGCCCAGGGCTGAAAAGCATGCTAGGATGCTGGGGGGCTCTAATTTGACTTAAACAAGGAAGGGGTCTGGGACAGAAGTTCCAAAAACCGGTTTGACCCAAATCAGTTAAGTCTGATACCGCTTTCAGTCAGGTTTATCTTAAACCAATTTCAGCCACTTTGAAACTGGTTATGTGCACCGAACTTATTCAGTTACAGGTTTAAACCCAGGGGTTGCAGTATACTTGAGAAGGCCGTAGGTGGTATGTGCAAGTGGGCAGGGATGCAGCACTGTCATGCACCATCCTGTGCTGCCACACAAGCACTGCCCAACCAGCCAGCCAGATGCAGGGGGCAGGGGAAGCTCACATGTGTTTGCTGCTGCTGCTCTGTGTCTGGCCTTGTGACCACCCACCCCCTCCCCCAGCTCCATGTCTGGCCGCCGGGGATACACTGCTCCGTGTCTGGTCACCGGGGGTACACTGATCCAAAAAGGTTGAAAAGCCCTGATTGAAACCACTTTCTGCTCACTTAAACCAGTTTGTGTAACTTTTGTCCCTAGCCATAGGAAGCAGGATTTTTAGTACAGAATTCTTGGGATCACAGTGTCATGTATGCTGTGGCATTCACTCCAGAATTTCTGAGTGAGGAAAATAGAGATGTATGATGAGCTTGCAGCAACTCTCCACACCGTGACATGCAAATGAGGGATGCCATACATGTTAAGAAGTAAGTAGCTATTACCATCTGAAAGATGATCGCTCTTGCCTATTACAAATTGTCTGTTTGGTTTGGTGTTTGCAGATCAACTGT
This sequence comes from Gavialis gangeticus, assembly GCF_001723915.1. NCBI lineage: Eukaryota > Metazoa > Chordata > Crocodylia > Gavialidae > Gavialis > Gavialis gangeticus. Next base: position 17,853,808 of record NW_017728992.1, on the reverse strand, counting down.
CAGGGCTGTAGAGGTGGACCTTTATAGTTGCCTTTTTTCACACACCTCTAATTATAACAAGCATTGAGAGCCTGGACTTCCTGAATGATGCTGGGATCATCAGTGGCACTTATGCCTGTTATTTCCCTGCCACCAGAGCACATGAATATGTCACCTTCAAAAAATACTACAAACAGTATGCAGGCCTTGGTCAATCACACAAGCAGGTTAACAGGCATTATCATGTGATACATCTACAAAGTGCACAGTGTCAGAGAACTGAGGAAATAAGGTGTTTTCCTGTTAAAACAAGAAAGGGCCTTATTCCCTCTCCCCCCACACCCGCAATAACATGGTTTTCATTTGGGGATTTATGCCCATGAATATTCTAGTTCTCCTGAAACTATTCACATGCCAAAGCACCTGGCAGAAGAGAGTTTAATTTGCACATTTTGCAGTTGCAAGAGGGTACAGTGTAAATTTGGCAGGCTGAAGGCAAGACAATTTGTCTACTAAAAAGCACATGCATGCCAGTGTGGCTAATACCATCCATGTTCTTGGACAGGGTGCAATGTGACACAATATCTACAAGGATAAAGATGAAAAACTTACGCCAGGAAATTGTGGGTGTCTTTCTTTGCCTTACCATAGGTTGTTTTAAATGTATTTTTAGAATTTCATCTTCTTGACCTCCTCCCCTGCCAATGTCTTTGAGATGTTACACAAATCCAGATTTCAGGTGCTCTTCTCCAGCTCATTATCTTTGCTGAAATCAAAACAGAGGGTAAATTTTGTCCAGAATTCTGGACAAGGCTGCAAACCATGGTAAGGCAGTAATGTAGATATACCTTTAGATTTACTTTACAGGTATCAATATACCATGAGTAGATTTTTAAGTACAGGCATAAGTTAGAATCTTAACAGTAGAAGTCCTATTCAATTCAAATTCAGTAACTGGTTCATCTGACCCCTTTCATAGGTTGGAGAAACCATTTTTATTCTGTTCTTCTTTCATGCATTGTGCTGCTAAAAAGATAGAGGAAACTGTTTTCGTTTTGATCACCCCTGAAGGAAAAAAATGATGCCAAATTATTTTTCTGGTATATTTTGAAGCTTATTCATGTTGATTGGCAATTATTAGCTTGTGAGATTACAGAATGCTGGTCTGGGCTAACTGATATAATTTCCTGGAGGTACATGAGACCAGGATTTATATTTGTCAGACTTTCAATCTTTTTAATGGAACTAAATCCCTCTAGAGATTATCCACATGAAATTTTTGAGTATAAAAATTTACTTTAAGATCTTTACGTTGGCAGATACCATATATTTGTTCGGACACATGTTGCCAACTAGTTCCCTACATTTTCCAAGTGAGAGAAATCTGTAAACTGCTGTGATGCCTCAGGTACATAATTATTTTTACTTCAGAAATGCCTACTTTTCATTTATGTGACTTCTTTTCAGAAGGTAAAAATCTCAGCTTTTATCATTTGTTGAAGTCTATATGTGTACATGGATATTACAATTCTATCAGTATCAAATGGTACATCTGCTTGCTCCTGCAGCAATACAAGTATAGCAAAACCACTGCACCTTTAACCCTGTTTCCTTCTGGGTTAAATTTACAACAGTTTAGCTAACTTGTATCACTGTAAGTGTTGCAGATTTAACAGCTAAATGGGAACACCTGACGAATGCAGCTTCCCCTCACCCTTTAAAATGGTTAAATGATACCTTGATCCAAAGCTTAAAGCCTTTGTTCAAAACCTCATGAAAGGACACCGGGCATATCATTAGCCAAGGGAAATATGTTTTGAACTTGTCAGTATTTCACAGATTAATGGTTACAGAATGCACGTAAATAATTACCTATACAACTAGGAGAATAACACTGAAATGACAATCCACAATTTTATAAACAATTGCTTATCTCACCATTTTGAGACTTTTCACATTAGGTTTATTGCAGTTACAGAACCTGATTTTTTTCCCCTTTCCTTGTACAAGTCCTCACAAGAAAGAAAATAAGAGAAATAATAGTGTATCAGCTACGTGGAAATGACTCGGGGATTGATCCCGTGTTCTATAGATGAAGCAGTGTAATAGGCATTAACTTAAATCAAGAACAGCAAAGGAAAGACAACGTACCTACATCACCCGTAATCTGGAATGAAGAAGCAAAGATGAATAGGACCAATGTCGTCCTTGCCTTCTGCCATCCGCTGAAGTAATCCTTCACTTGCTCCTATTGTATATCATCTTGCCCATAATAGTTCCCTGTTAAAGGAAAAAGATGAATTCCTTTGGTGGTGATAGCAATTTGATAGCAGTGTGAATTAGGTAAACTTCTTTTGCTCTGTGTTCAGCCGGGATCCTCAACTTTCCCTATTTTCTAGATGTTGGAAAATATTTTTATAGCCACTTCCATCTTCACAGCAGTGCATACTCTTGCCTTTGATGTTCAGGGTGTGTACATTCCTACTGGCACTTAAAATGATTTTCATCATAAATGTAAATCTAGCTGTTTCTCATTAGAATATTCATATTTGTTTTAAGAATTGAGAGCTAGATCCAGTTAAAGGAACTGCGGCCACATCCAACTGAAATAAAAAATAAAATATCAGAACACCTAAAGTGCAATTTGGGTGGAATTTAGGTCCTTGAGGGCTTGTTTGCATTTTGGCAGTAGTATGTCATAACTCCCTAGATAGTCAGGTACTTGTTTTCAGGATTTCTCATTGGCTAACTCAAATGTCCATCCCCTCTCCGTGAACTTGGAGATGCATGTTTGTTTCCTGTCAGGCAGAGGAAGGAGTTGAACCTGAGTCTCTGGCTTCCAGGAAGAGGGGTATTATATGTAAGGGCTCTCTTTTCTGTTTAAAAAAAGTGATAGATTCTACTGTAGTTTGTGAGAAGCCTAATACTTTTGGTTTCTATTGGGTGTGCTTTGAGAAGACCACCACCTGGAGTTATTCAGGATTCTTGAGGAACACAATTTTTGTTTTAGGTGTTTAAGTTTCGCTTGAGTCCTTTGTTAGACTTCCGCATCCTTTTTCTATGTGAATAATGGTTTGTGCTAGAATTGTCTACCCACAGCCCACAGGGCTTGTTGTTCAATGCCTAAGTTCAGTGATGGGGGTTCTGCTCTCGCTATGCCTCAGCCAGGAGCTTTGCCCATGCTGGAGCCAGGTGCTGTGAACCTTTGCCTGATTATCACTGCAACTGAGTTGTGGCCAGAAGGAGCAGCAACTGGCACACTTCAGACCTAAGTTGGGTCATTCTGTCCTGCTGCTGGAAAATGTTGCCAGCTACTGGCAAAACTAATAAGTTATTCTACAGATGAAAAGGAATTTTCTTGCAAGACTTTGCTCTATAGTTAATAGCAGGGAGGCAGCAGGCAGGTTTAATATCCAAAATAATCAGAAATACTTTGCTTACTCAGTTTCCTGTCATAGCTGGAAAGCATAATTTAATCCATAGCTAATCACCAAGTTTGGAGCAGATGAATAAAATCAAAGTGAAATAATGCAACTGAAAATGCATTGCTTGGTGAAAGCTAAAGAACAAATTAGAATTTTCAGACTTGAATATGTAAAAATAAATACCTAACTCTGTATGTAGGCATTTAAATATTTAGGTCACAAGAGTGGTACAATTTTTTATTAGAGGTATTGAGTCCTCAGCTCCTATTGAAATCAGTTGCAGCTGCAGGTGTTCAATACCTTGAAATCAAGCCACATACTTAGATGACTAAATATGGATTTACAAGACTGAATTAAGGCATCAGGCTTTTGAAAAATCCTAGCTAAAGGTAATACTGATTTGAAAATATATATTATGTTCATTGCATAGCTGTAGGCATGTTCACAGCAAGGGTAATCTTCAAAATCAGGCCAAGTTCCACTTCTCTCAGGTTCATTAGCTATACAAAATGCTTCTTACAAGATATTTGTTATCTCATGTTCAAATTCCTGTTTCCCTATCTATTTTAGATTCCTCTGATGTAACTAGTAACTATATTTGGATTCCAGTCTCCATAGCTATGCACTTTTAGAGAAGATCAACAATAACACTTTTTTTTTTAAAAAAGCAGATTTTGATGAAGTTATGTGTAGTTAAGTTAATTTACTTTGCAGAGAGGCAAAGTATAGTCTAAACCAAGCATAGGCTAGTCTTCTATAAGCTGTTTTATTTTTGTTTGTTGTGCTGACTTTACCACTGATAAGTATAGCAGTCATGGAAGGAATGTAATACAGTCATTCACTGAATGCCATAATTTAATTAACTGTTAATCAAAAATTACTTCTCTAACAATGCTGTAGTTTCTTTTTATGTTCTTAATATTGTATTTTCTTGTCCAACACTGTGGGCAGAGGAGATGCAAATGCAGGATATCTAAGCTAGGAAGTGGCTGTTTCATTATAAGTGGGGTGGGGGAAAGAAGGAAATACTTCGTCTGTAGGATTTCCTCACTTTTCTCAAGCTGCTTCACAAGGGTATTGCAACAATTTGGAACAGGAGTAGGTGGGAAAGGGCATATACTTTCTTTCCTATGCAGCTCATTCCCACTGGCCCAGAATTTTTTCTTAGAGGATGGGTATATTCCATTTCTTACCAATATCCTCCAAAGCAGTGATTCTCAACCAGGGTACCACAGCATTCTTGGGTGCCTTGATGTCCTTTCAGGGATGTCACAGGGTGCCACAAAGTGTTAGCACTGTTAGGTGTACAGACACAATTCACAAGATAAACCTAATGATTTCAAATAAGAATCCATGGCATTAAAGAAATTCTGAACTATTGTGGTATTTGAGTTCTTTGCAACAGAAAAGTGAAAAAATGAGTGAAAACTAACAGCTAGCATTTTTCTGATCAGTGCTTTGAGTCTAAAAATGTTGAGAACCACTGTTGCTGAGATTCTGGATTCAGTGGCTAGCTTAAGAGCCTCTGGTCCCCATCAGGATTGAGTCCGAGTATATGCACATATATATTTAATTATCCTTCAAGTCACATATTCTGGAGACCAGGACCTCAATATACATAATAATTTGGAGAAAAGATAAACCTCACTTGTTCTCTTTCTCTTGCTTCCTTTTCATTCATTAAAATCTTTTTACACAGGAAGAGATAAACTCAGATTTGCTCCCCTATGTGACAGTAGCAGATATGGCATGATCTGCCCTCCATTGATAAGTAGTTATTACAGTTGCCTGTTTGGAGGCAAGTGTTAACAATGCAAAAGTAGTAAAATATTGAAAGTGTAAATAGCACAGCCTTTTCAGTGAAAAACAAGTACCTTAATTAAACTATAGAGCCTTGGCATGTGCCAGCATGACATGTCCATCGAAGTCAGCATCACCTTGTACAAATATAGACTCTGAATGTGGCTGTGATGCTTCAGTATAGCAGGTTGGCTTGTGAAAACATTTGCACAAAACTGGGAACATATGTGATGGGCTAGCTGGCAGTGACCTAGCCCAGGGGTTTTGAAAGGGCAAAAGATGATTGGAGGACTTGGGATTCCCTTTCCTCACCAATCTGGTAATGATTTGGCCCAGGGGTTTTGAAGGGGTAAAAGATGTTTGAAGGACCCTTTCCGCACCAATCAGGCCCCAGAGACTCACCCCCTGTGTCCTGATTGGCTCCTTGGGTCACCTGGATAAAAGGGGCAGTGTGGTCTGCCTCAGGGGAGAGACCAGCGAGGGACAACAAGGAAGGAGCTTCACAGAGCTGGCAAGAGCTGAGCCAGTGGGACAGGAGCAGTGCCCTAGAAGAGCCTGAAAGAGCAGGACCTGCAGGCAGCAGTGGGACCCTCAGCAGCACAGTGTGTGGCCAGCAGGAGAGGCTCCCTACTGGGCTCCAGGACACCCTTTGAGAGGCTGCAGCCAGCAGGAGAGGCTCCCCCCGCTCCAGGAAGGATCTGAGCAGTGACCTCGGGAGTTCCAAGGTCTGCTTCCAGCTCCTGCAATCAGAGGCCAGGCAGCTTGACGTGAGGCCGAGGCTCCAGGAAGGTCAAGACCCCTAGCAGGCTGGAGCAGTGCCACCAGTGGTGGCTGTGTGGCAGCATACCTGCCTACCACATGGGAGATCTGGGTTGACGTCCCTGCTGAGGTGACTTGAGGTGAGTGAGATAACAAGAAGCAAATCTTCTTGCAGTGGAAAGGGGCCATTGTGTTTTCCTCCCTTTCTCCCCCTCCAGGTACCAAGGCCCTATATTTCCTTGTTATTTGATATTTTGCGTTTTGTGCCTTTTTATATTTCACCAACCTGTATTTTGTTCTGCTGTTTGTTTTACATTCTGTTAACCCTGTTTTTTGTCAGTGATTGTAAGTGTCTAACCTTTGTTGAATCCTGCCCCCTTGGGGCATTGTAGTGTCCACTATACCCTCTGATTTATGCCTGTTATGTTCCCAGTATTAAAAGGTATATGGTTAAGTCCCCATTGGTGGTCTGGCTCTGCTCTATAGGGGGAGGAGAGTCCCTACACCTCCCACAGCGCTTGCGCACCTGCTTTGATCCCTTCAATTGGAGAGGGGGTACGCTCTTGGAGTACTGCCCGGGTTACACATACAAAGAACATAACCTATCCTTGAATACATTCTTCAGCAGTTTGTTGTGCTGCTTATAGTGTGTGTATTTAGTAAATATCCCATACAATCTTCTCATCTCTTCAGTAGCACAGTACTTTTATCTCTTTCTGGCTGCTCAGCCATCTCTGGGGGAAATAATTTTCTAGCTTCCTTGAGCTTTGTATCCAATTTACTTAGATTGTGGGTATAAACTTCCTAGAATGCAAAGAACTACTACCACCACTGCAAACCTCACTGCTTTCCAATTTCAAGGTATACTTCTTGCACCTTGACTTTACTAATAAAAGCACATAGCACATCAGAGAGAAATAGTTTGTTCTAAAATTCATGGACAGTTTCCCCACTGGCAAGAAAGAGGGGAAAAAGAGAGAACCAGGTGTCACAGAGTAGTCACATTTCTTGATGTTAAGATAAATGTTACGTGCATGGTATAAAAACCTGAATAGAATAGAAATAAGGCAGTGACTCACATTTATTGATCTGAGGTTCAGCAGCTCATCAGTAGTGTTACACTGGGGCATGGAAGTGTTGTATATGAAAAGTTGTTACCATATACATGATTTTATGTTGTTTGTATGGCAAAAGTGGATGAAAATTGAAGAGGTAAACAGGATCACAATAGTATTGGTGTATTGTTTTTCTGGTGAGGTATTTGGGTACAGATATATTATGGGAAGACATGTTTTCTTGGAGGAGCCTTCCCAGCTCTGAGCTGATCCCAGGCCCCCAGCCTTCCCCAGAGAAGGCAACACTGGGGAGCTCATTAGAATAGGCTGGCATGGAGCCAGCTGGCTGTTCTCAGGGGGTCTGGCTCTCTCCAACTACCCACAATTCACTAACACATGAGAGAGTCTTTATCAGATGTATTTCTTTTATTTCACTTTAAATAAGAATGCTTTGAATAACCTTTACATAAAAACATTTTACATAACCTTAAAGAACTTGAAGGAAACCAAAGAAGCCTGTAGAGGGAAGCCACAGCACCCATGCTTCTCTACCTCCCAGCTCTCTGCTGCTCCAAGACTCTATATTTTTTTATAGTGGGAATGTTTCTCTAAGGATTCACTGATGGACTAGTGATTCATTCTGGGAATATAACAATGCAAAACTGTAACACATATTTGTTTTATTTATTTAAAACATATCTGTTTTATTTTTTAATTACTTAATTCCTGATGCTTTTTGAATGAGCTTATATAACATTTATCTATTTAATTTAATGCATATGTCCATTTATGGACTGAAGCTACTAACACTATGGTTAAGATCAGTATCTTAGTTTCTCTTTTTCCCAGGACAAAAAGACCTATATTATATCTGAAAATCATCATGTTCTTTTGGTATCAGGATGAAAATTTGTCTGCAATATCTGAGGCTGATCAGAAATCATGGGGGTTTTGTTCCTCTCTTCATGAGAAAAAGGATGTGTTCTGTTAACTTCATGTAACCAACCTAAGGTAAAAACTTAATGAAAACAAGGCAGCTTGTAGGTTAGGAGGTCTAACCCCAGCACTCTTTCCTGCCCAGGGCAGGGGGTCGGACTCGATGATCTGTTTAGGTCCCTTCCGACCCTAGCATCTATGAATCTAGCCTAGTTCTTTTATACAGGATACACCTATGAAAAAGATAGCAAAAATATGTTGCAGCTTACAACTTGCTGAACTGTATGAAGGAAAATAAGGAAATATTTGTACAGTCATAGATTGACCACAGATATCTTTTTTAAGTGCCAAACAAGATTTACATGTTTGTTTTCCTATATTATTTGAAGGTGTCAGTAAAACAGTTAACCATGTAAAAGACTCCAACGTAAAGTAAAACACAAGGTTGGATTAATTATTTACAAGCTGGTAATTGATAAAAGAAAATTTAATTAGCACTCTACCCTGGTCAAATTTGTTGTGAATTAAGACGACCTATATATATCCTGAGACATTGTACGGTCAACAAACAACTGAATCCGGACTCAAAAGGAAAATATCACTTCCCGTGTATTTGGGGAAATCAAATATGCAACACATCATCCCTATGGATTACATTAATCATAAATGAATGAACTGAGGTAAACCAGTTTTGAGATCTTGTATTAATATTTTTGCATAATAATGCATGACTGCTACTGTACTCCTTTAAAACATGATACTAAATTCAGCAGGAAGGATTGATGCAAAAATATATATATTTGATTAATATTTGGGAAACCATTACACGCAAAATAGTAGAATCATAGAAAATTAGGATTGTAAGGTACCTTAGGGCTAGGGACAGACATCCAAAAAGCCAGACCCTGAACTGATTCAACCTTTGCAGGTTAGTCTAACCTGGCTAGGCTAAACTGGTTTGTAAAAAGACAAATTTGCTCTCTTGAATGAGATAATATGGGCACATACCTGAAATTGCTCAGGCCAGGAACCAGGGGGTGCTACAGCCAGCCCTCAGCTTCAGTAAAACTGTGCTGGGGGGTGTGGCCAGCCCAGGCTGAATTGGCCAGAGAGAAGTTTAATTCCCCTCCCTGTGCTACTGGCAGGGACCCACGCTGGGTCTGCTTGCACTCCCCCCTCATCGCAGCAGCAGGGGGGCAGGTGAGGCAGAGGGGGGCAGGGAGCAGAATTAGTTTCCTGTCTACCCCACTGGCAGCCAGGTGACTCCCTGCCCAGAATAGGCCTCCGGCTGTCCCCTCCCCGTCGCTGCAGCAGGAGGGGTAGAGCCCTTACTGGGGACAGCAGCCCCTGTCACACTGTGGGGGAGACCAAGCCACTTCCCAGTGAGGGGCTGCTCTGTGGGCTCAGGCTGTGTGTGGCAGTGCCAGGGTGTGGAGCAGGCCGGAGCCCTGCAAGCCTCTGCACTGCTGCCGTGCTCCACAGCCGCTCTGCCAGCCCCACGGTGCAGCCCTGCCAGGAAGCCATGATGGGCTCCTGCCCATCAGGCACTCACCTCTCGCCACTCCAAGTGCTGGGTGGGGGCAGGGCCGGCCCTTACCTCTTGTTCTGCAAGCCACTGAGAGGGCTTATTTAGTCCCCATTATTCCCCCTCCCCAAGCTTCAACTGTGGCCCAGCCAGGCAGACCCCACAGCCAGCAGCTAAATAAGCCCCTTCCTGCCAGAAGGGACTTGCTTCAAGCACAGAGGGGCCACTCCACCACAGCTGGGTCTACCCAGCCCAGCCACTGCTACTCTGTGCTCAGAGACAGCGGTTGAATAAGCCTCCTGTTGCTGGCAGACAGCTGTCTCCAAGCACAGGGCAGCAGCAGCCAGGCCAGGCAGACCCAGCTGGGCAGATGCAGCTGCAGTGCGAGTGGCCACTCTGTGCTTGGAGTAAGCCCACTCCCGGCAGAAAGGGGCTTATTCAGCTGCTGGCAGCTCACACTGCAGCCGAGCCTGCCTGGCCCAGCGGCTGCTACCCTGTCCTTGTTCAGTCATCTGCCACCACTGAAAACAGTCCATCTCCATCCTCTTTGGAACCACCCTTCAGGTACTTGAAGGCTGCTGTTACATCCTCTCTCAATCTTCTCTTCTCTAAACTAAATAGGCCCAGTTCCCTCAGCCTGTCCTCATAAGTCATGTGCCGCAGCCCCATAACCATTTTTGTTGCCCTCTGCTAGGCTCCAACTTGTACACATCCTTTCTGCAATAGAGAGCCTAAAACTGGAAACAGTGCTCCAGATATGGCCTTACCAGTGCTGAATAGAATGAAATAATCACTTCCCTTGATCTGCTGGCAACTAGTGTAACCAGTAACCAAGGTCCTTTTCTGCAGAGCTGCTGCTTAGCCAGTCAGTCCTTTACGTGTACCAGTATGGGATTTTTCCATTCTAAGTGTAAGATTTTCCACTTGTCTTTATTGAACTTCATGTGATTTCTTTTGGTCAAATCCTCTGATATGTTGAATTCTCTCTGAAACCTCGTCCCACCCTCCAGCATATCTACTACTCCCCATAGTTTGGTGTCATCTGCAAACTTGCTGAGGGTGCACTGTATCCCATCTTCCAGGTCACTGATGAAAATATTGTACAAAACTAGTCCTAGAACTGACCCCTGGGGCACTCCACTTGGGGCTGCTAACTATACATGAACCCATTGACTACTACCCTCTGAATCCAATGATCCAGCCAGTTTTCCATCCACCTTACAGTTCATTCATCCAGCCTGTACTTCCCTCGCTTGTGAGAATGTTGTGGGAGACTATATCAAAAGCCTTGCTAAAATCAAGGTATATCGTGTCCATTGCTCCACCCCCATCCGCAGAGCCGGTTATCTTATCACAAGGCAATCAGGTAGGTCAGGCATGAAGTTGTCCCCTTGGTGAATCCATGCTGACTCTTAATCACCTTCTCCATGTGCTTACAAATGGAGTCCTTGAGGACCTGCTTCATGGTTTTTCTGGGGACTGAGGTGAGGCTTAGTCTGTAGTTCCCTGGAACCTCTTCCTTCCCTTTCTTAAAGGTGGGCTGCATAGGGAAACAATTTGTGTAGTGTTCTAGAGAAAACTTTCTTCATTTATAATCTGTTAGAAATTGAATTACTAGCAAGATGTTGGAGAGTCTTTATCCAACAGATAGAAAACTTCTGTAACATTAAGTTATGTGAATTTCTTGCACTATGTTTGAGTTTGCAAAGTTTGTTTGGATTTTAAATGGGCCCCCTGTAATTTAAATTAATGATGTTATGATTTATGATGATCTCTAGCTGTTAGATTGGAGTTTTTTCATCTTTATATCAGTGTGTGTTGAAAGGAAGTAAGCATAACTTCCCACTTGCTGAAGTTACCTGCCAGAGCTCTCACAGCAGGACACAGGGGCAGAGCTGAGAGTAGAACTTGGTTCTCCTTGTCACCAACCCACATTTTCTGCTTAGGAGAAGCTTATGCACTGTCCTAGGGAGAGAAGGAACTAGCCCATTATTAACTTTCCCTCCCTCACTGTAGTCTTTTGACATTCTACATTTGTTTTTGACTCTGCCCTTCATCTACTGTATCTCTGATTTTGATTAGATTTTTTTTCTGTTCCCTCATGTTGTCAGTCTAAAGTAGAAGAAAACCCTAATCATAAATTTTTAATTTTGAATGATTTAAAAAAAAATTTACATGAGTTCTAACACTAGTTAAAATGTGTTGCCCATGCTTACAATGTAGGTCTATCATGCCAGTCACTCCTTCTACATTATCTTCTTTTGGAGATTCTGTAAATACTTTGGTGCTATGGATATGAGTAGAACCATTTTTTGACAGGAAGACTGAGCCAATGTGCTGCTGTGTGTCTTGTGGTTATGAGGGAGGTTGGGAAGGTGGCAGCTCCCCACCACTGCACTTGTCCCCAGGGACAGCATGGGGGGCATGTGCCCTCCAGATTTGTGCGCTGTGCTGTCCTCTTCCAGGTGTGGGGGCAGAGCCAGGTCTGTGCTTGGGGCAGGCGGGGATGGGGTGGGCAGTGGTGGCAGTGGGATCGGGGGCTACAGGGAATTTTGGGGTGGTCATAACACCAGCTGCACCCATGCATTTATCAGTGACAATATCAGCTACATTGGCCAAAAAAGCTGCTTGCCAATAATGTTATTTTTCCTTTTATCAGTGCCAATCTGATATGGACCGATATATCGGTGCACCTCTAAATTAATGCGATTATGTCTAAAGAATTGTAACTCTGAGGGCCCAGAGTAAAGATCTGGGATAAAGACCTAGGAATGATTGGAGCAGTAACTCTGGGCAGCTTTAAAAATGTGGTGGATCTCAAGCCTCTTTTGTGTGCGTCAACTCAGTAGAAGTTTGTCAGCAAGCCTCCCAGAGCAGGGCTCTGTGACATGCCAGGGGTGCCCATTTTATGCAATAGACTTAAAAGTTATTGTCCTCTGATGAAGAGATTACACTTCCAACGTGATGTTTGCATAAGGAACTAGGCACCCCCAAAACAGTAGCTCTGGGTATCCAGAATGTGGCCAATACTACCAAGATATGCACAGGCTCAGTATATATTCTCAGTTACTTCCCCTGGTGAAATTCTTGTGAAACATCCAGTAGAAACAGAAGCAGTGCTTCACCCATTGTTTTAAGGTGTCTCTGTCTCCATTCCTCTCATGAAGATCCTACTGTATTATTGTACAGGGCTGACTCTTTTCATAACTAGGAGAAACCTGTGCCCAAGTGTCAGTGTGGTCAGAAAAAAGCCCCTCTCTTTGTTAATGTATGTTCTCTCTGGCTCTGGTTTAAGTGGACATTATTTCAGTCCTTTGTGTTTTAAAAAAAAGATATCTGTTTATCTTCCAGGCAGAAAGAAGCTTAAGCTTCAAATAGCACTCCAGAGCTCAGACAGATTTGGAAGAATGAACTGGATTATATTCTGCCATCAATCAGTACTGTTCATGTACTGTCCAGTTGCTGAATTTTTATTACTGGTCACAATGTGCATTGGAAGATAGAACACAGGTTTGCTTTCCTACAAATTAGGCAGATTGTACAGCTGGCATTTAAAAGTCAACAGAGTAGACTTTTTTCTGTATCTGAAAACTGGAATTTTTTTTAAAAAACCTGTTCGCTTCCAAGTACCAACAAAACTGTGATATCTCAGACTGTGGTAGTGGTTCTTTAATGTATTTGTATTTGCGCATGTTTAACTTGTATAGTTATGGTTAATGGCAATTTAAATGGTAATCATCATCATTTGGAGACTTGCATCCTTGTACAGTGTAGAGTTAAAGCAAGGCATGTCAACTTCCATTACCCCTTGTGTGTCCGTAATTAGCAAGTATTTCTCATGTCTCTTTCTCATGTGTGTATGCATATGTGTGTGTGTTTCCTTTCTGGGTTGATCTGTATGAGATTCTCAATCTAACACTCAGTCTAATGGGAAACAAAATTTATTAAGGATCTAGAAAAATCCAAAATGAAAACCAGAACAAATAGCAGACTCTGCTAGATAGAACTCAAATCTAGTTTGTGAATAAAAGATACCTCTTTTCTGAAAATGATTTATCCTCTCTGACCCTCTTATTCAGACAGCCTGCTGCTTTCCAGGATCATTTCTTGTATTAGAGGTAATTGACAGGATGTATTGGAGTAATATCATGCCTTGTAGTTGACATTACATCAGTATTTCAATAGTACAATGTTTGATCAGATGAATTGGACCATACTCTCTATACCAAGAGAGCACTTTGTAAGAGTGATGTGCCTCCCTTTCCAGGAGATACCCTATGGGGCTGGACTGGGAAGTGGCTGTGGCAAGAAGGGGTTCCATGCTGTAGCCCAGCCTGAAGGGAAGTTGTACAGTATACAGTACAGCTGAGGTAAAGTGGCAGTGCTCCAGACTACAATGCTGAGCGCAACACCTTCTCCTAGCGTGCTTTTCACAGGCAGAAAGTATGTAAATCATGGAATTACAAGCTCTTGCCCATGGTTGAAGACATGATAATCCTGTCTCATTTTAGATTCAACAGGTATCACCATATTTGTGGTTAATAAGCAGTGCATCCCATAATATGCTTGATATAGCTTCCATTGAAGTCTAACATCAGTTATTTTAATCACACCAATTCAGTAAACCAAGCTGTTAATTGGCATCTTCTGTATACCTGTCTTATTAATGCCATACATACAAACAGAGATTTGATAGAGGCACTCCATAGTATCTACCTCTAGTAAAATAGTATAGTATGTTAGATGCATCTAGTTAATTACCATGTAAGTAAACCTGGACATCCCTGCCTGCCTCTTTAGTGGGTATAGGATGGCATTTTTTGCACATAAGGGGACCATACTGTAAACAGAAAAGTGTGCAAGAGCCTTATATAATTAAGTTGAATTAAATGTTAGTTTTCTTTTAGCCATAAACTTTTAATAACATTTCTTTTTAGCCACACAACTTAAAAATATTATCCATTGGTGGATAATACTTTTACTTGAATTTTGCTATTATCCGTGTAAGTAAGAAAATTAAGAAAAGTAAGAAATCAGCTATGAACTCAAGATATTTGCAAGAACTGTCAGGCTTAAGTGTTCCACTAATTATAATGTTATAGTGATTAGCATGTGTTTTTTTTCCAGTTTGCTTAAAATGTATTTCCAGTTATTTTATTTTTCGTATATAGAGGGGTGCTTAGTGTGTTTTTGTGAGATGATACAAAAGCTGTTCTAGGAGTAAAGTGAAGAATGAGAGGGTTTGGATTTTTTCCCCTTTAACTTCATAAAGATACCAGGAGTGTCTGACATATCAAGAATGTTAACACGTTCAGGAGAGGAGTTGAATATGATTGTGAGTGATAAAGTAGACTGACAGATCAAGCTAACATAAAAGTTTAAAAAAATGAGAAAATGAGAAGATCTTTACTTTTCAGCTCAGCTCAAAGCAACTTGTCAAATCAAAGTGGGAGGCAAAATATCTCAGGATTGCAAGTTTATTAAAAACTCCTTCCTTGAATTATATATGTATTTTAAATGCACAGCTCTCAATATGAAAATCAAAAAGAGCTAATAGATGACTTTCTATTGGGAACTGAAATTCCAGCTTCAGAAGAAAAATACATGACTGATAGAATAATCACTCCAGAAAAGAATTAGAAGTCTGTTTCAAAGTCCTATATGTTAACTGTGATGCTTCCTGGTTTAGGTGTCAGTTTTTCAGCAGAACTGCCTGTGTGAAGTGACCCCAGCTCTTGGTATCTTCCTAGTAGAGCTTTTGAAAACAATCAAGGTGTGAAGTTGTTGACTTAAAAGATTGGCATTTGTCAATTTGTCAACCCCTAAAGATAGTTTAGTGGTTCTCTTTACTATAGTTAAAGTAAGAAGTATCTATGGCATTTTAGACATCACCAGGCTTTCCCCTCCCTTCCTAAAGTGGTACTGGTCTTCAGAGGATGCTGTAAGTGCAGTTTTTCTCCTCCCACATTTGCATTATAGGTGCTGCAGTTCCCCCGTCTAACTTATGGTGCTTCACAGAAACTGCCATGAGTTAGATTGACCCTACTGACCCAACAGACATTTACTGTTGTGTCAGGGAGAATGGGGGATCGAGCTCCACTTTGGATCTGACCCAGCTGAGGAGGTGCTCATCTGCAGCTTCTGTCCCCTAGCCCTGCCCCCCACCTGTCCCTGCTTTCAGCTCCAGTACTGTCAGCACATTGGGGGTGGTAGGTGGGCAGGGTTTGACCAGTTTGCACTGGAGTGGGGGCAGGTGGATTGAAGCCCCCCAGATGTGGGGTGCTCTAATCCAGCTGCCCACCCCTCTAGTGTAAGCTGGACAAATTCCAGTCTGAGCTCCTTCTCCTCTCCCCCCCACCCTCCATCATGCAGCTAGCACCAGGGGTGGGGCTGGACTGCATCAGCCCAGCTGCCTGAACAGATGAAAGTTAATGAAGATGCTCTGCTTTGGAGTGCCTTCATCTGAACCCTCATATAATGAGGGTTAATTTGTTTTGTGATTGGGCATAAAGTGCTCTGCAGTCATGCATTTCAGTCAGGGCATAGCTGTAAAGTGCTTTTAAGGGGCCAATCATGCAAAAAATATAACTCGTGTCTGCACCTTATGTAATTTGTGCTATCAGGGCTGGAATCATTTAGTCTGTCTTCCCCTCTCACATCTTCTCCCTCCAATATGCTGCTGCACAGATGAGCATTTGGCAAAAAATTCTTTTTGTTTGATTTAGGGGACAGAGGAGAAAATTTAATAGATGGGTCTAAGGCTCATTAGCCCTTTGTTACTAGCCACAACTAAGATTAAGGAATGTTTCATTGCTGTCAGTGCTTGTTGTAGAATCTGTTTTGACCATGTTGTCACTTTTTGCTGCTTCCCTGTGCTGGGTTTCCCTCCCCAGAGAAAGGGTCCCAAGTGTCACGGTGGAACCCGAACGAACAGGCTGGGTTTAGCGGCGGTGGAGTTCTGAGTGACACGGAAGCTGGATGTCCCTTAATTGAATAGGTTTATTAACTTATGCTTGGTAGAGCGCAGGTACGGAGTCTTCAGTTACAGTTAACAACACACAACAGGGGGGACCTGTTGTCCCACGGGGTTCCCCGACAGGCCCTTGCTTTCTACTCCCGGTGCCGGAGCCCGGG
>NW_017728992.1:17819098-17832195 GCF_001723915.1 Gavialis gangeticus | reverse complement strand
CCTGTTATTCATTAGTAAATAATCTAGTACTGGTTAGTTTCCCATATTATTAATGTTTCTCTGAAGGAGATTGATACCTAAAGGGACAGACTTTACATTATTTAATGTGTGGACAGACACAACACTTAAGCTGTTCCAAGAATGTCACTGCTTGGGAACTAGTTCATAGTTGTTCCTGGACATAAGTGTCCACATGAACACTGCTAAGGGTTTTAAGGAGCTCTTACCTTTTAGGAATTGTGTTGCTGTCAAAGTGCCACCAGGAGATTGTAGAGTATCCAGACCAGTGTGCCTTCCAGAGGTCAGTGCCTGAAGTTTCCCAAGGATTTGTCTAAGGGAGGAGGAAGGTACTGTTGGGGCAAGGGATTGAAGTGGAAGGGCTGTTAGATGTTATGGATCTTTTCCCACCCTCCCCACATCTGCTGAGAGCTCTGGACTCCCCCACTCTACCTCATACCCCACAAAAACTCCCCAACTCTTTCAACTCCTGCCTTGGAAAGTCACCATGTCAATTTTGCATCCCTGGGTCATGAGCAGTATGGTCCAATGCGGGGAGGAGGGATTGGAGGGGTTGCCAGGTATGCAAGGTAGAACATTGAGGTCAGGGCTGTTTACAAGAGTGCAGCATAGAGGAGTATTTAATTACAGCGGATGTCTAAGTGTTGACAGCAGGGAGGCACAGTTCTGCACCACCGCCCCCACTGCTGCCGGGCTCTGGTTTCAGCTGGGATGCAGCCCGCGCACCCTGCCATCATTGCAGAGATCATGCTACCACCATCCCTGCTACTGCTGGGCCCTGCCTCCAGCTAGACTGCAACCTGCACCCAACTGTCAGCACAGAAATCTGGGAGGACACGTGCCCCCCAGACTCCCTGGATGTTGCCTGTGCAATTGACAGTCCATGGGCAATTCACTTCACATTGAGCATGGAACTGAGAGCTAGTCTGTTGTATGATGGCTCTGTTTCCCCCCTCCATCATCCAGCAATTAACAATAATACACAACCACCCCAAAAGCAGAATCTGGCAACTCCCTACTCCACAACCCTTCCACCTCCCTTCCAACACACTCAAAATAAGCCTGAAACCCCTGCCCAGAGTCCTTAGCAGGGAAGTGTAACTCACAGGCTTTCTGTTTCCCAAACCCTGTGGACTGGTCTCTATAGGCCATAGATCTTTGGGTAGTAGAGTCCAGATTGCATCCTGGAGCAGCCTCATTTCCCTGCAAGGGTTTGGGAAGAGTGAGGATCAGTGCTGTTTGGGATGCCTGAAGGACGTACCAGACACTAGGCATGGAATACTCTGCACTAGGTACATAACACTGAATAGTTTCAAGGATGACCAATTCAATGGTACTTGATTTTCGTGGTGTGCTTATGAAATGTTGAAGGAAGTATAAATTGGTCTTGGAGTGACCTGTATGTCTAGACCAGGGGTGGGCAATTATTTTGGCTGGAGGCCGCTTAACAAGTTCTGGCAAGCTATTGAGGGCAACAAGGGTAGCCCTGCCCCTTGACAGGTGCCCCGCTCCCTGGTCGACATTTTGGGACCAGAAGTCCTGCCCCCTGACCTTTGCCACCAGACATCCCTCCCCTTACCCCAGCAGTTCTCCTTTTTGAAGGGGGTGATTGCCATCTTAAAACCAAAAAAACCCCCCAAAACATGTACTAAAAAAAATCAAACGTATTAAAACTTATTTTAATTTTATTAATAAAAGAAGTGTCCCATGTGTTTGCATAGTGTATCTAGAGGCAATCTAGTGTATCTAGATTGCATAACAGCTCAAAATACAGTCTTTTGTATATTGTGTGGGGGTAAGGGGGTGTATTGTGGTGGGGGTGTGGTTGGGGAGTGGGTGTTTGTGGTGGAGTGTGGGAATGCTGAGTGGGGGGTGGGTGTGGAGGAGTATGTGTGTGTGTGGGGTATGTGGGTAGGGTGGGAGTCCTCAGAGTCCCTGCAAGTCCCTGGAGCTGCATGTGGTGGCATCAAGCCCCTCCTGGCCCCATAGCACACAGCTCCCTGTGCTCCCACCCCAATCCTCTGCTGCATGTGGTGGCATCATGTGGGGCCAGCCCAACCCAGCCTCATAACATGCAGCTCCTGCAGCATGCAGAGCCAGCCCAGCCTGGCCCCATAGCGCATGGCTCCCCATGCTCCTGCCCTGTTTACCCCAGTGGGAGTCCCTGATCCCTGGCCTGGTGGGGCTCTTACCTGAATTCCCACTCTTGCAGGCAGAGAGGTCTGTAAACAGCCAGGGGATGGCCAGGCAAAAGCCTCTTGTCTCTATCACCCCCTGGCTTGGGGCTGGGGGCAGGTCAGGCCAGGCTGAGGTGGGGAGTGGTTTCTTAGCAACACAACCACACCTCCTGCATGGAGGTACTAGCTTGCAGAGGGGCAATCCAGGGCCAGGACTTAGAGGGCTTATGGAGGGGCCCCATGGGCCAGATGGAATTGCCTCATGGGCTGAATCTGGCCCATGGGCTGTATTTTGCCTGCCCGTGGTCTAGACTCTTGGGGTTTAAAGTGTTTCTAAAATGTTTTAAGTGTTATGTCTGTCTACACCCTTAGTGTCTTGATTATACTGACGAGGCTCAGGAACAACTTTGCTGAAGTCAGTTCATGAAACCAGGGTGAGAGAAGAGTCCAACTGAGAATCTCTGGTACTGCACTCAGATTTAGAAAACAGGTGGGGATCTTAATAGCTGTCTTCTTTTCTGACACTCCCTTTAAATTTACTTATAATTTAATTGCATGTTGTAGTTGGTGGTTACAGATATTACATTTTTAAATAAGTTTGACAAGTTATGAGTTCTGACACTTCAGGGGAAAGAAATGAACTTTTTCCACATTATTTAGAAATGTTTTTTTTTTCGTAACACTACTCTGATGCCAGTAGTAACTGCTCCGACACATTTGATTTAATTGTTGTTTGGCCTTAGTATTGTGGCTGTGGCTGTCATAGCAATTGAATGCTCTGAGATACTTGAGAGGCAATGTCTGACTACACTTTTTGTACTTTTGCTGCAAGGCCATCTCTGCAATTCCCAGTGATATAGGGGACTTTCAGTATCATGAGTTGCCATCTGTCTATTGATAGTAAATATTATATGTGGCTATGCAGAAGCATGCTGTAGTAAGCTGTACTTTGGCTCAATAGAGTATTTATAAATCTTCCTGGGGTGATATGAGCAGCAACTACACAGAGACCCAGCAAGCTGTCATGTTTTTATATATTTTGCATATAGTGTTTGCATTATGTCCACGACATATCATGTAGGTAATTCAAAAGATGTATTAAGATGCAAGTTGATTCACCAGCAGCAGGTTACAGATGGGCCAGTATTGTATTACAGAATAACAGTGGGGGGTGGAGACACCAATTATGGTATTTACCTGCACAGAGGGCCAGCAGGCTGCTCATAACTAGTTCTGTGTGAAGACAGCTTGTCTATTTTGCACACTAGATAGTGATAATATGTTCACCTGGTGATAATCAGGATGATGTTGAGAAAAATTAACCCCTTTCACAATGGGTCAGTAGAGTTCAGTAACATGCAATTAGCTTCTGTGGATGACTGGCATCCTCTAATTTTTGTTTCCATAGTAAGGATTCCTTGGGGGGGAATGTTTATAATTAGTCACATTATAGAAGGAAGGTTTATGAATAAAAGCACGGTTCATAGGCACGTTAAAATGCATCAGCATAAAATCTAAGCAGTTGGCACACACACATGCAAATTTAGAACATGTACTATGGTACAAGTTACTACTCATTTTCCACCTCTTTATTGTTTTAGTGTGGCTCCTTTTACATTTCTAACCCAAGTGAAAATAAGCATTTAACAAACATTTTCATAATTAAGTGGATTAAAATTGAGATTGTTTACACAAAGATATGTATTAAAAATATAACAAATTATTTGTATGCATTGTAATAACTAGAATTAACTTTAGAAAGGCTTCATTTGACAATATGTTATAAGATCTGTCCAACTGACCTGTGTGCAAGGTACTTTTATAACTGTACAAGACAGCTTTTTGAAAATTGCTAATATTTTAATCCTTGTTGCTTCCTACACATGCAGGCAAATGTGCAATGGGATCTAGTGTGAGATCTGCACAATTGTCCTTCCTGGCATGCTACATGTGCACAGCAGGCGGTGTGACTGTGGGATCACACATTACATCTCATCATGCCTTACTGCCAGTGCTGGGAGAGCCCAATCCTGGGTTCCCCATGCACCAGCAAGAAGCAAGGTCCTGCAGCTGGGAGCCCTCTTAGTTCAGAGATTCCCAGCTGTGGGTGCAACCCACACACCCCTGTGGGAGAAGAACACAGTTGCCATGATTGCCCAGCCCCAGGGTCTTCACATACCCCTAAGGCTGGGAGACTGCAGCAGCTGTGATCTTCCAGCCTCGCGGTGTGAGGAGCCCCCAAGTCTGGAAGACCACACCCACTGCTGTTTCCTAGCTCTGATGGTTCCATACACCCCCAGGGCTGGGAGATTACAGCCACACCATGCAGTTGCCAGTACCCAGTACTGACAGCTATAGGACTCTAGGTCTTGGCAACTGCAGTATGCTGCTGAGACCCAGAGTCAGCAGCTGCTGGGGCTGAGTCCCCTTAGATGCAGGATTCCCAACCCCACCTGCATGTGGTGCACCCCTGTGACTAGAAGCCCTGTCAGCTGATGGGACTCCCAGCCCCAGGGGACATCCTCTATACATGCAAATTAAGGCTGGATAGCAACTGATTATAAAGTTAGTACACGTTTTTGAGGTCTAACTTTATAGCTAGTTGGAGCTTTTTATGGAGTGATAGCAACTTTGAAGGTGTATCTGGTCTCAAGGTAAATGCACAATTAATTAGTTAATTCAGTGATACCTGAAATGTGTAGTGGGGCCCCCGTAGTATAGGTAGAGATATTTTATACAACTGGCTTTTTCTATCATACATGTTAGACATTCTGGATACTATGCCAAATGTGCAGGATGCAGTGTTTTGCGTGGGAATATTGTATGGGACAAAATAATTCAGTACATTTTTATATTGCTGCAGAAAGTGTCTCTCCACAGAATGATAGAATTTTCTCACTACTCTTGAACAAGCTGCTTAATTAAAAAAAAAAGAGAGAGATAAATGAGATCATCTTTCAAATCAACAGGTGCACCAAAATTTCATTTGGTTGAAGAATGTGCTGTGCTCTGAAAATACGTCTCAGGGGCAATACCAACCCCCTCTAGATTATACGTTGTTCTTAGTTTAGCAGTGAAACCCACCCTCACATATACTTTAGTGATGAAATCATGGTTTGAATATTAAGGAGACAGTCAAAATGTAGCCCACAATTAAGGACTTAGCTAAATAGGGATAGTCTTAAGTATGTGCTTACACATTTTTCTGCACTGGGATGATCATCTGTAAAATTTTCCCAAAGGTAAAGCCTTTTGTATTAGTTTAATGTCTTAAGAAATTACAATTCATGGTATAAAAGAACTTTCCACATTAAACAGAGGTAATAAAGAAATAGTACCATTCCAACTTTTACAAATGGAAAAGTACTAATGTGAAGTATAAGTTTTATATTTTGCATGTTTTTTCTCCTGAAGTTCCCAAGCTATCTCAAGTGTTTCTAAATTTTTCCAAAATTGCTTGCTTTTAAAAAATTTCCAGTGTTAGTATGAACTTTTCAGCTGAATTACTGCAGGGAAACAAGCATCAGCAATCATTTGGAAATTCAGCATCCAAAGAAATGTATGTGGTTAGACATTAAGAAGGGAAGTCATTCAAGTTTTTAACCCCTGGATTTATGAATTTCTGTAGTGACAGCCTTTATCCCTAGTACAATAGCTTTTTGTGTTAAGATGGGCACTTACGTTGGCAGAAGATCAGTATCATAGTGTTTTGTGCTATGTGTAATTCATAAAGTTTTTTCACAGTAATATCATACCATATTGCAGACTTGCAGTTTTAATTTGTATGGTTTGATGAAAGGCAGAGTAAGCCTTTCTTTCGTATTGTTTAGATATGCTGGCACCAGGGTAAACTATCAGCTTTTTTCATCTCTTGTACGCTTTTAAGAAAAGCAACATTATCTAATTCCTTAAAATATCTGAAAAAGTTTATCAAAACAGTTTGTGTGCTATTTCTGGTTGGTAGCATCACCAGAAGTACTGAAATGCCCTAAGAGAGGTTATTCTGCCTTCCCTGTATTTTCTTTATTATTGCCACACTTCTTTATTTTTATTTTCTTTATTGTCCTGCCACACATTCAAATTAAAACTGGATAAAAACCAGCTCTAGAGTTGTTACACATTTTCAAGCAATAATTGTGTAGCTGGTTGGCTCTTTTTGTAGCTTGATAGTCACTTTTACAGTGTGATAATTACTTTTCACATGTGATTGGTCTAAATTTATTGCATGATTAACCAGCTAATTGCATAATATACATAACATGCAGTAGGGGCCTGAGGGTTGCATACTGTTAAGAGCATTAACTATCTTGAATGCTCTTGCAAGATGAACCTGAACTTAGAATTTAACCTGCTTCCACTGGTAATGCATTATTTATAATAATTGGTGTCAATTTTAGACAATATTTTACCATTCTCTGTTTAAAAAAAAGGGGGGGGAAAAGAAAAGGGGGGGGGCCCAAATTATTACAATCTAAAATAGACAAATATGGGGAAAGGTTACTGGTGATGAGGAAAAGAAAATATTTCTAGAAAAACTAAGCTTTAAGGGAACTGTATGGGTGCAGACAGATGTGCAGCTCCCCACTGTAACTTGTGGAGCTTCACGGGAAGTGCTATTAGTTACAGCAGCCCCCTAGACCCAGCATGTTCACTGGTGAGTCCTGGGATTTGGGGGATTGAGCTGCAGCTTAGAGAGGCTGCAAGTCTTCACTCACTCTCCCCTAGCCCTAGCCCTGCTCCTCCCCCTTCCCAGCCCAGGTGCTGTCTTCAGAATGGGAGGGGGGTAAAAGAGGGAGCTTATTCTGGGGGTTGCCCAGCTGGCACTGGAGAGTATGGTGGGTGGATTCGAATGGTCAGTTGTGACAAGATGTCACTTGTGTTAGTGCCCTATGAGAGAAGGGAGTGGCCGAGGGAAGTGGAAAGACCCTTTTCCATGCAGACTATTCCCTATAGAAGAGAATGTGTAAAAACATAGAGGAAGAAGTGGCAAATTGGGTATACTAGGCTGAGCATATGGAAGAAGGGTAGATATCAGAGGATGTGTAGGCATTGGCAACACTGCAGGTGTTGTGCAAGTTTTACCCTTTCCAAACAATTGTCAATATTGCACCAGCACAGTAAAGTGGGAGAGAAGCTTCAGGAGGAAAGATAACTTTCATTATAGAAATTATGAGCTTGAGATGGTAGATTCAAGGAAGTCTCTCTAAAGAAGTAGATCTGGAAATGAATCTCAAAGAATAGGTATTTTTTATTTGTTGACATGACCAGGAATGACAGGGATAAAGAAGAAAGGCTTCAGGATGGAGAGGAGGAGCCAAAAACAAGTGGTTGGTGTTTGGGGACTGAGATGGAAAAGAACATCTCTGTCTATCTTCCATTATATTATCAGGGAAGCACATTTCCTTAATGCAAAGGTATCATTTAACAGGAAGCCAGCTCAAGGGCAGGATAACTTTCTTTTGGATATTTTAGATCAAGGTAAAAATGTGTATTGGTTTTCTTTTCCCTATTCTTTATTAATCTTACCATCTTTGCATTTTAAACATTCAGAGTTGGTGGCAAAACCTCATTCTGCAGCTCACTATTACTGTATTTCAGCTGTCTCTATTCACATAGCTTCATAGAATGGCATACTGTCATATCACAGGCTACAGAACTCCTGGGGCTTCATTCTATCAGCTTTCTGCAAGTGCTTACTGTTTCTGTGTTTGTCATCTGCTCTCGTCAATGTGAAATCTTTGGAACTTACAGCTTCCAGTAATGAAGCATCATTGAGTTTGAAAACATCTCTCTTTATATTTAGAAGTACAAAACCAATACTTAGATGTTATGATAAGTGGTGGAGGGGGGGGCGAGTTGCGGGGGAGAGAGGACAGCGAGGAGACGTTTTAACAATAAGATTAAGTTTTATATGCCTTTATATCTGTTGGTTTCTATGGTTTCTGCAGGATACACAGTCAGCATAGGGTAAGTGGCTGAGCCCTCCAGTCAAGCATATTACTAGCCATAAAATCAGTTCCCTTTGTAAGGTAGAAAATACAGTATGGATGTGGGGTTCTAAAATATGAACCCTTTTTCTTCACACACTGGCCATGATCTGAATAATGTTCCAAATCCCAGGTGTGGGAATCAAAATTCTTCAGGACCTACTATGAACAGCCTTTTGTCCCCTAGCGTTAAATCCGTAGAGGGGCTGGGTGCATATGTTTTAATTGTTTAACTAAATGTTTCATGCATACTTTTCAGCCCCTTCTTGCACTCCACACAGCAGATGCCTTGTTCATTATGCTAATGAAAAATCTTAATGCTACATATTCTGTGTTAGTAAAGCATTCTCTTGTTGTGACTACTGTATTGTTAAATGTTTGTTTTTGAGACATCTACTATGTACTCAACCTTATCACTTTGGTGTCTTTCTATTATTCTGTGACTCAAAATACTGTAGCTGAGACAGATAGCTGTACCTATTCCTAAGGTTGCCTGACATCTCTCACCTTGTCTGTAGTTGCTTGTAACTTTAAACATTCAAGATACACATCTTATGTGTAAGATACCTGCTTTGGGCTGAATGTTATTGGAAAATTGCAGCGAAATTAGTTTGAGTGTTTCTGAGCAGCAGATTGAAGGAAAATGTGTGATTCCTCTCCTGTTAAAAGTTATTGGTGACCTTTTCTTTGTGAAACACTAATAATTCCCCTGTTTGGAATAAGGACTTGAAAACTGATGGGTAGATGGTGGCTTTTATGTTAGGGCTGTGCCTTTTGCCATCCCTGTGAAAATCTACTCAAATTTGAGTAAGTCATATGCCATCAGAAATAATGTCCATACATGTTCAGTAGAGTTTTACTATCACAAAAATCCTATCCACTGTGAGTCTACACAAGCCTGATGCTGTGGAGGGCTGAACAAGACTTAAAAACTCTGGGATGTTACAAGCCAGAGCGGGGGCCATCACTGAAAGCAAGGGAATGGTTTCTCCCTGTATTTTCATTGCTTCTTCCTGCTGCTGGTCATACTACATGAAGGAGAAAGCTACTTGACTCAGATATAGAGGAGACAATGAATCTGGGATGCAGTTGGAAGGTTGTGAGCAGCTGGCAGTGAGATTGAGACTGAGACTGGTTTTATAAAGAGTCCAGAACTGAAAAACTACTGGGAATAAAGGCAAGTCTGTGGTGGAGCTAGGGGCGGGGGGCGTTGGAAAGGATACGGAGGAACAGAAATTGGGAAAAGAGATGTGGACTGGCATGAGAGAGCTGAGACTGAGTTCTGAGAGTAGCTGAGTAAGGAGAATGAGAGTTGGACAAGGAGGCAGTAAGAAGGAAGAGGGAGGAGGACTGGGATAGGTACAAGTTGGAACAGAAGAGTCTAGAGTAGACACACCACCAGAGCCTAGGTTGGAACCCAAGACTTCAGAGACCTACCATTTCTCTGCTAGTATCAAACATCTGTGAAATCCACTGGCTAGTCATCGCTCTTGTGCTGGTACACAGAATTGCTATCACAGATCTATTAAAAAAACCCAGCAGAAGCTTGTAAAATATCCCACATGGGTCAGGGGGATGTCCCCTTTGTGCCCACACATTTTAATACAGTATTTCATTACGTGGTCACATTGCTATCTTTTCCACAGAACCTCTGCCTCATTCAGTGCAGGAGATGAAATTGCTCTGGGGAGGAGTCAGCACTATATATTAGGAGCAGTTGTTTCCTGCAAGATGCTGTGCCTTTGGAACAGGCTGGAAGATGTGTAGTAAATGAGGCAGCGTTTTGTAGGAAGAGGACAATCCCATGGTGATTGTGTTCTGATGAAAAGTTCCATATAGCAAACATACAAGGGTGATGAGCTAGTTGCATGGACTTTTGAGTGCTTCATTTTTCAACCACAGAATGTTTTTAGTATAGATTTATGGACAGTGTATAAAACCTGATGTATTATGTATTCAGTATATTTAGCATCACAAATGAATGCAAGTAGTAGAAAGACACCTTCCCTCTTGACATGTAGTTCCACTTGGCCCCATTCCGCAATATAACAATATCTTGGGAGATGCAATACAGTATCTCCTGACTAAACCTGGTTTCACTCAGTGCTCATCTGTGCTAGGAACAGGTACTTGGTAAGGTTTATATACCAAAGTAATACCAGTAGAGTATTTGCATTAATACAAATACAGTAATTAGCTCTGACTTACTGTTTAAAACTTTTTTAGACGTAGTAAAAAATGGTTTTAATTTGAATGCCTTTGTATCACTACTGAATAACAATAATCTGACTGACTCCGCTGTTGTCATTTAGCTATTACGTCCAATGAATGCTATTTCAAATAGCACATTAATTGCCTTTCAAGGAGTGTAGTGCTTTCTGGGTTTTACATGTCTTTACCTATGAGACAGACACAGCCAGATAACTATATGGATAAAATCTAGGAGCAACAGAGAATTAATAACCTCTCAAAAGCTGAGACAAGTCCTTACTATTTTATACTGCAGGGAGTGGGAGGTGGGAGGCTGTACCTGCCAAAGGCAGTAATTGTGCCTCTGAAAAAAAATCCTCCCTTACAACCCTCCCACATTCTTGTAACATCCATAACTCCAGTTCAGACTTGGAGCCCCAGATTAACAATCTGTTCAGACTTCAGATGCAAGAAGGTTTCACATGCAGTTTTGGTTGCATGATGCAAAAGTAACAACAAGGATTTGAGCACCAGCATTTATAGCTGTCCCTATATGGTTGAGTACGTAGAGTGCATGCTCCCATTTGTAGAGACAAAAGTTCATAGTTAATGGTTTTCAAGTGCTACTTTGAAGTGTAACTGAGAGAAATTAGATCTCAGTCTGTCACAGACTCTCTGTGCAACCTTGAGCAAGCCACCTAATACTTGAAAATCAGTTTTGGCTTCTTAAAAGTCATGAAAGATTTGAGAAGGTTGTCAGAAAGCACTGTCTAAAATAGGTTCTTTTGGTGGATGTCCATGCTAGTTACTACTGCTGCCCTGAATCCCTGTAATGTCCCAAAGGTCCTAACCTTCTGATGACTGTACTCTTGCGTGACAGAAGTGAGAGTCCCTAGTGATTTTCGGTGGTCTGAGTATGGCCTGTAGCATTGTCTGTAGCATGGTAAACCCCACCATTAACATGAAGATCTTGTCAGTTGTTATAAGGGTAGACGTACAAGGGAAAAAAATCTGTTCTAAAAAAAATTCCTGGTTGACTTAGCTGTCTTGGAAACTATTATTTTCCTCTAATGGGGATACTGATGGTTGAGTTTAATATTTTTGTTTTGTTTCCAGTTCTGTATCTTGCTTTGGGAGATGCATTGCCTTTGGCACCGTGAGCTATATTGTACTCAGGAACCCTTAACTGAATCGCACCTTTGAATTACAGTATACGTTACCACAGATGTACATTTAAATGATTTGCATAATTTTGTCCCTAATGTGTCCCATTTTTACAGTTTGCTGCACAAACATCGGATCTTTCCAAGCATGCTGAAAAGGTTACTTCATTCATGTCTGACATGTGTTTTCTAACATTTGAATTCTGTTTGTTTAGCAGGATGGTGTGTCAACTGTGGATAATTTAGTCATCAACAGAGACAGCCCAAAACTTGTACTTCTGATAACAAAATAAGTTAGGGAGGTTTATACTGGGAAAATAGATGGAATTTTATTTTAGTCTGGATTTCTCTTCCCTATATTTTGTAATCTTTTTATATTAGCTTCCAAGAAACTCACTTTTTTCTAGTGGAGCTAATGACACTCTTTCAATAAT
Source organism: Gavialis gangeticus (assembly GCF_001723915.1). NCBI lineage: Eukaryota > Metazoa > Chordata > Crocodylia > Gavialidae > Gavialis > Gavialis gangeticus. Next base: position 17,820,226 of record NW_017728992.1, on the reverse strand, counting down.
GACTGTGGAGAAGATGGAGTTAAATTAACTTCTTGACCTGCTTGATATTGGTAACCCCTAATCAGCGTAGTTTGCTTGGTTGATGTTTTTTCTTTGTTCAGATTATTTAGCTGTCTATAAGGTGCTTTGCAGATTAAAAAAAAAAAAAAGTGCTACAAAAAAGCTTTAATACTGTTCTGTGTTTCATGGTAGAACCCATTTTGAATGACCTTCAGTTTACCAAGACTCTGGATGAATGGAACTAAAGGTCATCTACATCCTTTAACAGCAGTGGGATCCACCTGTTACTGTTCTGTCATCTGAAACCAGGTGTTCTCCACATTTTTTGGCCATCCAAGCCTTTTAAGAAAATAAAATTTCACTGTAGTAAGTGCATACTTACTTAGACAAAGTTCTTTGGGTAAGTCTGATGTCTTTTATTAGATGAACTAAAAAAGTTGGAAAAATTCTTTGCAATCTTTTGGGTATAATTACCCTTCATCAGACAGAAGAAGCATCTACACATGGTCTGTCTGTCTTAATTACTTAGGTGTATTTTAACTGCTGTCTTTCAGACCAGATATGTAAGTGGGGTGGAGGGGATTATTTTCTATAAAGTTGAATTTTGAGGAAATTAATTCCATGACCACAAAGTTTAAACTACAATATTTCCTATTCAGTTGACAGTGAAATGCAGCAGAACTATGATATTAAACTGCCACACTGAAAAAGTGTTAAACACATCTTAAGTAGTTTGTTCTCTGTAGTTGTAAAGTGAAACCACCTTGATGAATTTCATCACAGGTAAGAACAGTGGAGAAAGAAAGGGATTTCCCATTCTGGTTCTAACAAGATATATTTTGGGAAAAAATATATTAATTTAACATTTATCATTGGGAATCTTATTCTTACATAAAGCATTTTCATCTCTTCTGTTATCTCTTTTTTTTCCTGTTGTTGTGGTGCCCAGTAGGGGTGTGCTTAATGGGCTGTGTTAAATTCAGATTTGGCCTGAATCGGGGACAGTGATTTGATTCGCTGATTCGCTGTCCTGATTTGATTCAGCCAAATCCAAATCTGAAGATTTGATGCTGATTTGGCGAATCAGTGATTCGGCAATAGACAGCTTTAAATGTTTTTTCTGCTTCA
>NW_017728992.1:17792601-17814098 GCF_001723915.1 Gavialis gangeticus | reverse complement strand
CAGGGGGCAGTCCCCTGTGCACTTCGTGGTGGACCTGGAAGTGGACCAGAAGTGCTTCTGGATCCACCACCAAGTTCACTGAAGGCCCCGCTGTGCTCCCATGGGACGCTCCATGTGCCCCAGCATCTCAGCATTAACAAGCCACTTGGTACTTTGAGGTATGTAGAAAAAACATTTAAAGCTGTGTCTGTCTGAATCATCGAATCTCTCTGAATTGATTCGGAGGGTTCCGATTCAATTCAGAGAGATTATAGGGTCTTCTGATTTGATTCAGACTCAGAGATTCAACAGCCGAATTGGGCTGAATCTCCACCAAATTGAATCGGCGACTGAAGCTTCACAGAGCCCTTATTAATTTTGTTCCTATTCTATTAAGGTATGGACACTTCCCACAGCTATTCTGCCCAAGCTGAAGTCCTCCAGCATCCCAAGATGCAGTGGCCCCTCCTGAGCTGAGGTGAACAGGGACACTTGGGTGAAGCAGGGCCAGGCACAGCACCTCACCTACCAGATACATTGGGCAGAGCAAGTGCTGCAGCTTCAGAGTGCCCAGCGGTTGTGGTGCCTCCTGCCAGTGCCCAGACTGGCTTGTTGCTCCTGCCAGTTGCAGCACAGGAGGGGAAAGCTCCAGAGAAAAAATGGGTTAGACCCCCTCAGAGCTCAAGCAGTAAGCTGGTTCAGGGAGCAGTGGGAGTCACTGCAGCCACAGGAGACAGCAAGGAGCTTCCTCAGGAGCTCAGCTTTAGGATTCACAGAAATATTTATAGACCCTTTAAAAAATGACATTAGAGCTTTTACATTCCCATGCTCTCCTTTTCAATGGATTTATCACTTTGAAAATCCCCACTTGACTCCTACCCACCATGTTCTTTAAATGGACTTATCCTACATGCACTGAATAAATACAGCAAGCCAGTTATGTCCCTACTCCTAGGCCTTCCCCTGCTCACCAAACCTCTAGTGGCAAATCACAGCTGTGCAGGTGCAGGACATTCAGACATAGTTTTTCACCCTGAAGTGCGGCTGCTCCACTAAGCCAAAAAACACTAAGCCAGTTAACATTTGTGCAGCTTCCAGCATGAGATATAACAAGACCCTAAGGTTTTTGATGACTGATTTGTCTTTGGTACCTGTTGGAAGATGACTTTCTTTGTTAGCTAAGTTTATTGATGTTGGTGTTTATTATTGTTAATATTACTGTTTATTAATGATTATGAATAGTTTGATGCACCACCCTTCTCAAGTTGAATAATGCTTTTATCCATGTAAGCAAAAAGAAAAAAGAGAGAGAGAAAGAGGTTCTCCAAATACCTGTTAACTATAAGTTGTGCCAGTTTTCAAAAAGCTGCACTTCTCCAGACTGGCCAATTGAACCACAATCTATCAATTTTGAGGAAAGGTTTTCCCAGATGTCAACATGTTCAGAACTCTCACACTCTTGAGATGTGAATATATCTCGTAAGTCTTATGGAGATCTGACCTGCCTAATATAGAGCACTAAACCCTTACCCTGTGGTAAACAACTTTTACTTTTATTTAAGTAAAAACAGAATAAAGTTCAAACCAGTAATATAGAAGTGTATTATTTATTGGAATTTTAAGAAAGCCAATTTTGAAGTGTTGAAAACAGTTGTCAGCCAGATCATCTGGAAGAAATAATTTGAACAGATACATTGGAATGGATGAGGACATGATGTATGTGAATAAAAATTGGGAAATGGTTAAAAACAAGCCTGGCATAGTCAGGGAACTGAAATCAGCCATGAAAAAAAAGAAGTTTTTAAACAACAAAGCAAAACAGTTAAGTACCATATTTAGTTGAATCCAAATGATATTTTTATCTCCAGTCATCAGGGGATTGGGGGGAAGCCTTGTCTTGGATTTGAGTAGCACCCAGGACAGACAATGGCTCAGCTCCTGATTTGACCAGGGCTGAAGCCTGAGCTGAGCCACTGCTTGACCTGGGCTGGAATAACTTGTTTGGCAGGGGAGGGGACATGCAGTGAGGGGGAAGGCAGAGAATACTGTAGCCTCCTGTCCATGCCCCCATGCCTGTGCCTGCATGACTCTCCTGCCCCCCAGCTCCTCCCTGTTTTTAAGTCTTCTGCTCCAGCTCTGGTACCGCCAACCCTGACCCTGCATGAGTGGGGGCTGCTGTCATTTCTCCCAAATTGGGTTGGGCTGGGGCCAGGCTGGGGCTTCCTTGCTGCTGACTGCCTTGGAGTTGGAACAGAAGGTAAGGAGGAGTGATCAGGGAGTAGGGGGACAGGTACAGGCATGCTGTGAAAGTGGGGTGTGGGGTGCAGGTGGGAGTAGAGCGGGAGCTCCAGGTACAGACAAGGAACAGAGGAGCAGAGGACAGTCAGCAAGGGCAGACATAGGGGTAACAGATATGGGGAGGCGGGAAAGGGGCAGGGGAGCAAGAGTCAGAGATCTGGCCCTTCACCTCTGCTACTGCTTTTCCTGCCACAGCAATGGGGGGTTAAAGGAGGGAGGGAAAATTGTGATGACCTTCCGTTAATTAGATTTTATAAATGGAAAATTATAACAAATTCATAATTTTCCATGTATCAAATCTAATTGTTGGGTAGTCATCTTAAATTCAAAGTCATCTTTGATTAATGTAAATATGGTAAATAGCAAATGGGTACAAGAAGTTGAAAGCTAAGAATCTAAGTTAAATAAATACAAAGGAATTAAACACAAGGAAAAATCTGATGGTCAATAAAGTTAAAAGCAATAAGGATAAAGGTTTATCTCTGTTAGGAACAAAAGGAATACTAACAATGTTACTAGCCTGTGGCTAGATGGTAGAGCTGTCAGTAAAGCAGAAGACACAGGTGTGTTCAAAAAATGTTTACATTCTTTATTTGGAGGGGAAAACTGAATGTGTAAACACTGAATATGTAAAAACTTTTCACTCCTAATGTAATTCAGAAGGATGTTAAACAGAGTCAACCAAAGTCAGATATGTTTGGATAATTTCCATCTACAGATTATAAAAGAGCTTGCTGAAGAGCACATGCTTAACCATTTGTGTTTATTTCTATCAAATCTTGGACTTCTGGGAGGAAAATTAAAGTTGCTGTGCAAGTATCTACTAAGGGCAAAATGATTATGGATTGGCTGGTCTGACTTTGCCCATGGGCAAAAGAATTAGGGTTATGCGAAATTTCTCCTAGTGTTTCATTTCGAAGGTGTTTTGTTGCATTTTGAGCTCAAAATGGCAAAATAGAAACAAAACAAAAGCCTTTGAAACAGCTTCAAAATTAAACAAGGGCACTCAAAGTGTTTCAAAAGTTTTGAAATGTTTCAAGTTTCAAAACCAGGCTTAGTTGGCTGCAGCGCTGGTCCCAGCCGGCAGCAGGAGCCTCCTGTCATCCAGCAGGCAGACTGGGGGCCTGCACCCCCCAGGAGCAGTCCAGCACAGCCCTGCAGCCCTCCTGGGGGTGTGGGCAAGCCCCCAATCTGCCTGCCAGCTGACAGGAGGCTGGTGCTGCCAGCTGGGATCGGTGATGGGTGCAGCCCACGCCAGGAAGATCAATGCTGCCACTGGCCCCAGTCTTCCCTGCTCTGGGTGTGGAATAGCGTATGGGCGAAACATCAAAACAGCATCAAAAAAGTTTTGATGAAACAAAACAGAGCAGTCATTTCGAATCAAAACAAAACACTGTTCCGTTGAAATGGAAGTTGAAGCGGAACGTTGCTGTTTCACACAGCCCTAAAAAGCATGGAATAGCTCATATTCAGTTCCTTCCTATTAATAAACATTTAAGGGTAGGAAAATATAGTTAATAGTTCTGGATCACAGATCTTGTCAATGTCTTATCTTAAAAGAAAGAGAGTACAAGTTTCATTGATTAAGCTAATAGTTTTGCTGTACTAGACTTAAGTAAGAGGCTGACTTAGTACCATGAAATATTTTGAACAAGAAATTAGAATGAGACCAACTCAATCTTCCAGGCAATTTAAATAGATGGAAATCTGGGTAATTGAGAATTCCCCATTTACAGTCTTATTGTGCAACTTACCACTCAGTTTGTTTCTAATAGAATGTTACAAGAACTAGTGCTTGGTCCTGTACTGTTTAACTTCTTTATCAATGACTTTGACGAGGGACAGACCATTGATACAGAACGATCAGGGTTCCTTGGTAAGCTGGCCGCAAACAAACAATATGCATTTTAGTTCAGGCAAATGTCAAATCCGACACCTAGATCAAAGTATACAGCCCATATCTCTGGATTGGGGGACTTTCTCCTAGGAAGCCATGACTGAAAAATACTTAGGAGGCCTTAACAGGGAATCAGCTGAATATTAGACCCCAGTGTAACATTGTGGCACAAAGGACTGATGTGATCCTCGGGTATAAAAAAAAAAGAGAAGAGTGGATATGGAATAGGAGTAGAGAGCATATATGACTCTATTTGGTGTATCCATGTATTTTCAGTTCTACAAATGGTAATTTTCTTTTTAAAGTTAGATTCTGCTTCTCAAAAAATAGCACCGGGACTCGCCTTTTGTTCTTTTGTTGAACCTGAAGTTAAAATGGCTGAATACTGTGACTTTGAAAAATTTAAATGATGAATACTGCCTGGTTTGTTTAAATAGAGCTTTCTCCAAGTTCCAGCTGTGCAAATTGAAAGCCTTACTTTATCTGGCTGAATAGAGCAAAGTTGAAGGGCAAGGACTGTGCTAAGGAGAAAACCAAGCACACTACTTCATAGAGTCATTGCTCAGTCATCTGTGATTACGTGGGTGCTGATTTTTCTGTGGCTGCACACCAAAAGAGAGAAAAGGAGTTTTCATGCCCCATTATCAAGATTGGGAACCTGCAGTAGAAAAAGTAACTGCAGCTTTCAAAGACTGTAGCCTATGTATGGCCATTAGCTAAGGGCAAGCCAAAGGCAATACTGCCCTGACAGAACATGTAACTCTTTCTTATTGAGGTTAGAGAATTGGCAGGCAAGCGACTACAAGTGTTGCAGAAATCACGGATTTTCTTCAAAATAGTTGGCTATCCCCCCCGGGTCAGTCTTTTTGTTTCCAGTGCTGACTCCCTGAGCAACTGGTACAGCAGAATGTTTTAGAAGTCAGCACTTTTTCATGTACTTTATTTTAGCTTGCATTTAGCCCACAGAAAACTAATTTTTAAATGTGATCTTAAACAATGGACAAACCTGCCAGCTATTTGTATCCCTGGTATCCAAATATGTTTGAATGGAGTAGGGGGGGAAAAATGGTTACATGGCCCAAACTACATTATTTGGATAACTAAATATATTATTGGGGAGAGCTGGTACTGGGGCTGAAAATGGCACTGTGGGCCTGCTTAGAACTTACTACAGTGTGGAGGTGGATCACAGGCAGAAGCAGGGTTGGTGGGGACATTTCCATATGCATTAAACCACCTTCACATTGGCACTCTTGTTGATCTCAGAAGAGAGGGCTCTGAAGTTGAGTATACATTCAGATGCATTTACTCTTTCACCTTTGTGATCACTACACCATTTGTGCTGAGACACCATGGTGCAGCATGCATTGCAGTTGCTTGCTCTGTGCTTGTTCTGTAGATGGGGAATTTAGTTTTGCTGTGATCAGTACTGTACTGTATCACTTAGAAACACTCATCAGCTTCATCTTGCATACTAAATTAAACTTAATTGTTCATTAATAATTCCATAATACAAATATAATACTTTATATTCTTGTGGATGTCCTATTTAGGGAAAGCTGCAGGTTAGGCTGCTTTCAGTATGAAACTCAAATATGTTTTTTTTTCTGGACTGAGAGTAGTTAATATTTTTCATTGACCATCTACCAGAGGTCCAAGTCAGTTTAATTTGCGTAACGATTTTGCCAGTCTATAAAATGTGCAGAGGAGAGGGGGGAAGGATGAGTTAGTTTTGAACAGAGGGTTTTTTATTATTATTGAAAGAGTTCAATTAAATTTTAGGATTTTCTTGGGAATAATTCTTGGTATTTGGTTCTAAAATAGATAGTTGAAGTCCTAGAATTTACTACTTGACCAGTTTTAAATTTCACTTCAAATCTCTAAGCACCTTTAATTAAATCCTCCATAGTTTAAATGTTCAGCAACTGTCTTCTGTGATTTTTGCCCCCCAAAGTATTATATATCTATACCAGGGGTGTCCAAACTTTTTGACTGTGGGGCCAGATCATGAACTTTTTATCACCCAGTGGGCTGGTGAGCCATATTCAAAGACCTCACAGGAAGTGGTATCACATCAGGAAGTGATGTCACATGACCTTTGATACCAATGAAGTTGCAGGAAGTGACAATGAAATGGGTCTAACCAGTTCAAAACTCTCCCTCTATAGCATCCACCTCTGCCACTGTTCGGGACAGGATACTAAGCTAGATGGACCATGGGGCTGACCAAGCATGGCACTTTTTCTTGTCTTATGTTCAGAAGCTCTTATGTTCTTTGGCTGAGCTTCCAAACTATGACTGAGATTTTCAAAAAGGGGTAGATAGGCGTGTTACAAAGTTGTCATAAAAGATTTGGAGCCCTCTAAATCCCATTCATTTTAATGGAAGTTGGCCATTTGACTCAGCTTTGAAAATCTCAGCCCAAGGTGCCAACCAAATAAGTCAAAATATATTTTGCATTTCTATGCAGTGCATCTATGTGGAGCTCTCCAAGCATTTTACAAACACTAAATGAACCTCAGGATCAGCCCAGCCAGAGCAGCAGGGGCTGAGCTGCACTTTCCCCTACTTGCGCTGGTCAGTCCCAAGCAGAACACGGCTCTGCCGCCACTTCTGCTGCTGGTGCTGACCCAGGCGAGTCTGACCCATCTAGAGCAGCACACAGCTGAAGCTGGCTTCCCATGTGCTGCTGGGAATGGCAGGAGCCCGTCCGGGTTGGCACCGGCCAGCAGAAGCGGCGGTGAAGTCATGTGCCGCTTGGGACTGACCAGTGCAGGCAGGGAGAAAATGCAGCTCAGCCCCTGCTGCTCTGGCCAGGCTCGTCGTGTCCCAAGTGGCACACGCCTCCGCCGCTGCTTCTGCTGGCCAGTGCAGACCCGGCCAGGCTCCTCCCATCCCCAGTAGCATGTGGGAAGCCAGCCCTTCAGCAGCCATTGGGAAGCTGCTGAGGGGCTGGGGGAGGGACAAGGGGTGAGAATGAAAATAAACAGTGTTTATTTTCATTGACTTTTGTTTCCTGTCACAGCACTGCAGGCCTCAGAAAACGGCTTGGTGGGCTGCATGTTGGACAAGCCTGATATATATAATAGAGAACTATGTATGTATGTTTACTTCATATTAAAAGTATGATCCCAAGACCATTGTAAACATTAATTAAAACAGTAGTGTCTGAAATGATTAAAATGGAATTTGGTAGGTTTTAAATAAAAATTATTTGTCAACTTTAGCTCTAAGGCTAGGTAATAATAGCAGAGGTAGAGGAGAATACCAGGCAAACTTAGAATTTGTAGCAGAGGAACTGGAGCCAGTGGCTACTTCAGTTGTATCAATAAATTTTTGTTACTTCCCCATAACATGTGAAATAGGCTATCTTGGGAAGGGCCCTCTTGTATGACAGGGTTGACTAACCATTATTTTATAATGTCAAAAGAAAAACTGGGGAAAAAGGAGCCACCAGAACCTCCTAATTTTGGTGTGGAAACTAGCACAGAATTTGAAGATGCATGCAGTTATAGCTGTTTTGAGTTTTCCCTTAGGCAAGTGACAATGCAGAAAAATGGGAGAGGGTGAAATCAACCACTTTGCACCTCTGTTTGCGGCAAGGCATCAGAGATCTTTAGTGGGACTATGTATGGCTACTGAAAATTAATGGATAAAATCCGTCAGAAATTTCAGGGTGTCAGTTGGAAAAGCCCCCCTTTTTTTTCCATAAAACCAAAAGTACGAGAAGAAGAAAAATGTTACATTGCAGAGCTATGTCATAAAGCTGAGATTTGCAAAGCTGTATGTTTTAGCCAGCAGGTGTTGTGGATTATGATTTGCGTTTCTTTCTTAAGCAGAGTTTTTTTTACAATTGTAAGAATTTACTATCCAGAGCAGGGTGGTGAAAGCAAGCAGCAAGGCAGAGGACCTTGACCTTAGGAGGGCCAGCTTCTGTAAGCTAAGAAGGTTAGTAGGAGAGCCATTGGGGTCTCAGAGCTTCAGTGAGATGGGAATCCAAGATGGGTGGTTGTTCCTCAAGGAGGTGATCCTCTGAGCTCAAAGGGAGTCAGTTCTAATGTGCACCAAGGGGGGCAGGAGTGCTAAGAAGCCCCTATGGCTCAGCTAAGGCATCCAGGGATGCCTGAGGGCAAAAAAGGAGGCATACAAACAGTGGAAGCAAGAGGCTATCACCAAGGAGGATTACACCTCTATTGCTCAGGACTGCACAGAGGCTGTTAGGAAGGCTAAGGCTGAGATGGAGCTAGGGCTAGCGACCAGAATTAAGGATAATAAAATGTCCTTTTTCAAATACATAGGAAGTAATAAGAAGGCACTGGGTAATGTGGGGCTCCTATAGGATAAGCTTGGCAATCTGGTGATTGCAGCAAGCAAAAAAGCTGACCTCTTTTATGAATTCTTTGCCTCCATATTTGTGAACAGGGACCGGGACATCTCCCCCACTAGAACTGCGGATGGACCCAGAGGAGGCACTGCCATGCCTACGGTAAGGGACAACCTAGTCAGGGAACTTTTGGAGGGGCTGGACGTGTTTAAATCAGTAGATCCAAATGCTCTTCACCCGAGGGTGCTGAGGGAATTGGGTGGGGGTCATAGCAGGGCCCCTGGCATGGCTCTATGAGCACTCATGGGTCATTGGCCAGGTACCAGAAGATTGAAAAAGGACCAGTGTAGTCTCCATTTACAAGAAGGGGAGAAAGGAGTCAGTCTTAGCTTGGTCCTTGGGAAGACCTTTGAGAAAATTATCCAGGACCACATCTGCAAGGGCCCAGCAGGCAAGGTAATGCTCAGGGGCAACCAACATGGGTTCATTGAGGGCAGGTCCTGCCTGACTAACCTGGTTTCTTTTTATGATCAGGTCACAAAGTCCATGGACAAGGGTGTCGGTGTAGGTGTCATCTTCCTGGACTTTAAGAAGGCCTTTGACACAGTTTCCCACCCTATTCTCTTAAAAAAACTTAGTGACTGCGGCATTGATGCCTACACAGTCAGATGGGTGGCAAATTGGCTAGATGGTCACACCCAGACAGTTGTGGTGGATGGGTTGTTTTTGACCTGGAGGGATGTGGGCAGTGGAGTCCCTCAGGGCTCGGTCCTGGGGCCTGTACTGTTCAACATCTTTATCAGCAATCTGGATGTGGGTGTGGAATGTACACTGTCCAAATTTGCTAACAACACCAAGTTGTGGGGCAAGGTGGGCACTCTAGAGGGGAGGGACAGAATCCAGATATATCTAGGCAGGTTACAGAGGTGGGTGGATGAGAATAGGATGGAATTCAATGCAGACAAGTACAAGGTACTGCATCTAGGGAGAAGGAACCAGCAACTCACCTATAGGCTGGTGAACACCCTTCTTGTCAACAGTGGCAGAAAGGGATCTTGGAATCATTGTTGACTCCAGGATGAACATGAGCTGCCAATGTGAGGAAGCAGTCAGTAAGGCTAACCACACCTTGTCGTGCATCTACAGATGCATCACAAGCAGGTCCAGGGAGGTGATCCTCCCCCTCTATGTGGCATTGGTCAGGCCACAGTTGGAGTACTGCATCCAGTTCTGGGCATCGCACTTCAAGAGGGATATGGCTAGCACTGAGAGGGTCTAGAGGAGGGCCACTCACATGGTCAAGGGGCAGCAGGGCAGGCCCTGTGAAGAGAGGCTAAAGGGCCCGAACCTATTCAGCCTCCACAAGAGAAGGCTGAGAGGGGATCTGGTGGCCATTTACAAACTCACCAGGGGGACCAGTGAGAATTGGAGGAGGATCTGTTCTCCTGGGTGCCACCCAGATTTACTAGGAATAACAGCCACAAATTGTTAGACAGAAGGTTCAGGCTGGATATCAGGAGACATTACTTTACAGTTAGGGTTGCCAAGCTCTGGAATGGGCTCCCAAGTGAGGTGGTACTCTGTCCTACCTTGGGGGTCTTCAAGAAGAGGCTGGACAGATATTTGACTGGGGTGATATGACCCTGGCACCTGTTCTTGCCTGGGGCAGGGCGTCAGACCTGATGATCCATTTAGGTCACTTCTGACCCCAAGCACTATGATATTATGATACGATGACCCCAGACACTGGAATTTAAGGACAAAAGCAAACATTGCACGCAGCAAGATTAACACTTGGCAACTAAATAGACTTGCTTTGGGCTAGTGAAACCTGTTTCTAAAATGAAAATGCATTCAATAATATTAAAGCTTAAAGACAGGCAGATAAACTAACCAGAATGGAGACAAAATTTTTTTTGCAGTAAACGTGGAGTTCATTGTAACAGAATGCAGTTCTCTCTAGCATAAGGGATGCTATACCACACATGTAATAGAATCAAATGCTCTTTAGGAGCATGCTTCTCTGTGTGTAAATGATGGAGAAACAGAAAAAAAGAAAATCTGTTTGCAGGCAGACAATGGAAGTAGAAACTTTTGGTGATGATATACTGAGTTCAAAGAACTCCATGTCTACATTTTAGCAGCAAGGTTGGCATATAACAAATCAGTGTGAGACACTGGAATTGAATGAACAAAGTGATTTTCAGTATAAATGCTGGAGCTGAGTTCATTGTTATTACAGCAAGAACGTACAAAAATCTTAGGGACCTCCAGCCTGAAAGAGCTTTTGTTGCACAAATAACAACACAAAATGAATCTTTGTTGCTAGGCTTAACTGACTTGTCCATATGAAGACAGGTATTGAATACTGAGGTTTGACCTATTTGTAAAGAAGGGCCTATCTGTAAATTGGGCTGAATAGACCGCGCATGCAGAAAGCTAGGTGGATATATAATTTGTTCACTGAACAAGATGCTAAAGAAATGTTCAGAGAATTTGAGGGTTGTTGGTTGTAGCTGTGTTGGTCTCAGGACATAGGCAGACATGGTTCTTTGGGTAAATGTGATATCTAAATAGTTGGAAAAAAATTGTTCTTTGCAAGCTTTTGGGAACAAACACCCTTCTCCAGGCATATTGAGAGTCTTCTGAAGAAGTGTGAGCTCACAGTTCACCAGCAGTCTCTTGGTATGCCTGAAAAAGAGTGTTTGTGCCCAAAAGCTTGCAAAAAACAATTTTTCCAACTATTTAGTTGGCCTAATAAAAGATATCACATTTACCCAAAAAACCTTGTCTGCCAGAGTATTTGAGGTATTTAACAGACAGAGATAGGTGAAGAGCCATAATTATTTCAGTGCTAACTTATTGCCAAAATATTGCATCTCACAACTTTATTTTGGGACTAGAATATAAAGTAAAAATGCTCTTCAGTATAAAATTACTGTGTTGTATTGAGCAAAGTTAGATGTCACCCATTCATCTGTTCTTAGTTGTATTGATGCTTCATTGCCAATGGGAACAACTTTTAGTAAAAAAAGATTTATTTAGAACAGTATTTTATTCTGAACATAATTAAGTGATTATTTTAACACAAGGGTAATCTATGAATACGCTGTCTTACACAGTCGCCCTTGAGAGAATACAAATTCAGTTGTGGTTTTGAAAGGAGAGCTTCTATTTCTGGGTAGAGTCAATAGTTCTTTGGATTTAATCCTCCTGGGTTTTTTTAAACACCCTTCTGCATTTTTGCAGTGTGAAAAAACAAGGGCTTCAGTGGCATAGCACCAGTATAATTGAGAGAATTTGGCCCATTGCCCTTAAGACACTTCAAGAAATAATCTAGCTGTATTTTTCTCAGGAACAAAAATCCTATATAGCACAATTCTGATGAATGTGCTGATTTTAAACTTCATGCTTGCTTGAGCAGCAACAAATTAGCAACTATGCATAGCAATGAATTATATATCAAGTAGCAGAATTTGGAAGTTCAGATTAAGTGCCAGTTTCTGTAAGCCATTTAGATTGGTAAACATGGACAAAAGAGAAAGCATGGAGTAATTAAATATCCTTTTACACTCTCATACTTGTAGTTCAGAAAAAAATAATTTACTTTTCTGATTTTATAATAGAAATATGTTTAAATGCATCCTCAGATAAAGTTTTGTTAGTAACTATTGAATGATACTCCAGTAGATCTCATGGTGCCGTACAATTTTTATCCTACTCGCATTTCAGTACCCAAACATCAACATATTCAGTTCACTGTCCTTCCTTTTTAATTTATACTTGTGTACTTACTGCCATAATCTAAACCAGTATCACAATAATTAGTCTGTCAAATGAAAGGTATATTTGAATGAAAATAAAAATATCTCTAAAAAATTAAATCCTTGATTCCATCACTTAGCAGGAAAAAATATATTACAGCTGAAGATAAAAACAGGATATCTGAGCTCAGTCTACATTTGCTGCATTTGTTCACAGGTCAGTTCACAGCTATCTTCTGAGCAGCTTTGAAATTATGTCTTTATTCAATGTCCTTTATTAATGTATTGTAACCTGCTATGGGTTCCAAGATGGGATTTGTATTTGTCACAAAGAAGCAGTTTTCTAGATTCTTCCACCCATCTCAGCATAGGCAGATCCAGAATTAACGAAAGGGAGGTCCAGCACACTGCCTCTCAAACCATAGGTATGAGGCATGGCTGAAACCCCCAGGTAAGCAGGGGGACATTGGGGAGCTGGGCAGAGAACAGGTGCATAAAGGTGGGGGGACCTACCCCAACACTGAAATTAGTCCCCACCCCAACATTGACACTACTGTCTTTGATACCAACTGGCCAGGGACACCGGGGTAGAGCCACTCCTGCCCCTCATCATCTGGCAGGCTGTGGGGAGCAGCTGCATGGGGAGCTGGGCGTGCCTGGGGAAGCAGTTATGGCACACTGTGGGCACCTCTACACAAGATACTTTACCGCACAGTACAGCTAACTACTGCTCAGTAAGTATCCATGTCTGCATATGCAGATACTTACTGTGCAGTAATTGGCTCTAATCATGAATAAATTTGCTACCTGCAAATGCAAGTAGCAAATTTACTTGAGATTATTTACTGTGCAGTAGCGCATGTGAGGATGCCTGACTGGGAGCAAATGTGTTCCCAGTCACCTGGGCAGCAGGGGGTGGGAGATTGCTCCCTGCCCCCAGCACTTGCCTGCTGCTGAGGTGGGCAGAGCTGGTGCTGGGAGATAAGGATCACCTAGCCTAGGTCTCACAACCATGGGGCTCGGGCTGGGAGAAAAGCTCCCAGTGCTTGAGTTGGTGCTAGGAGATAAGGATCTCCTAGCCTGAGCCCTATAATCATGGAGCAGGGGCTGGGAGCTCTCTGCTGCTGGGGGGAAAATTGTCCCTGCTCAAGCTCCATTGGTGGACCCTGCCCCAGCTGCAGGCAGCTCCCGGGGACAGGGAGCAATGCCCCAGCCCCCGTCAGGAGACAGCTGTCTCCAGACCCCTGGGCTAGCACCCAGGGTAAGCCTAGAGCTCTCCCTGGCAGCTGCAGAGAGCAGGAGCAGTTTGCTGCTAGGAGCACCAAATCTGCTCCTGTGTCCGTGCATGTGTAGAGACACATGCCTGGAAGAGTTTACTCGTGAGCGGTTTACTTGAGAGTTAACTGCTCCTGGATTATTTGCACATATAGACCTGCCCAGTTTCTTCCTTTTCAGCCCCTGCTACCTGCGTGCTCCCCCTCCCTGATGTTCCCTGCTGACCAGGAATAGGTACTGGAATCTGAGGAATGGGTACTGGAATAGGAGGAATCTTTGCACTTCTGCTGTCCCGACTGAGCCTAGCTGCCCATGCAGCTTCTCCTTGCAGCACAGAAAAAAAGGTCAGAAGTGGCTCTGGGGTTCTCCACCAGGCTTACATCAGCTAAGAACAGAGTCAGTGGCACAGGTTTCCCTTTCAGCATCTGCTCCCAGCCATCAGGGGGCACCTAGGGGGAGGGGTGGGGGATGGGCAGGGAAAAGGTGCTGGAAGGGGGAACCTGCTGTTACTTTTGTCCACTGATGAGTTCACCACCCTATGCAGCCACAGGTAGAGTAGGGCAAGAATGGTTCTGGGGCTCCCCCTTGTGCCAGGATCAACTGGAGACAGCAGTGACAGCAGCGGAAGAGGGACCCTCCCCCAGGCATAAGAATCACTGGTAACTAACAGCACAATTCTATTGTTAGTGAAGTCAGCGTGAACAAGAATGAGCTACAGGAAAGTGAAAGGAATCAGGAATGTGAGAATGGATTGAAAATGTTTAAGATAAAAAAGAAACAAAAAATATTATTTTCAAGTATTTAAGTTGGTATTGCATATAAAAAAAAAGAGATGGTGCTTTTCACAATCTGAGCAACATTCAAACAAAATAATCCTGTTTATAATTCATGAAACAGGTACTATGAGGACCAAAGAAATATTGCAGAATGTATCTGTATATTTTATACCCTTTAACTACTAGATTTTTACAATGGCATCTGTTATAATAAAGCACAACATAGACATACCTTCACATTAAATAAGCTTCAGTAATTGTCAAAACCAAATCTGACTATACAATAAGATCTCAGCAATGAGGGTACCATGCTATTATGAAACATACTATAACCCCATGCTCTTCCCATTTCTTTCCCTAGTACCTTCTGGTTCCAATATCAAGAACAACTTCTTCCCACTGCTTGTATGTCTACTGGTTCTGGATTCATTTGTTACTGGCATTGTACAGTCAGTGCAATCATTATGGTACCAGATAAATGGGAATGCTGTCCCTAAAAAATATCAAATATGAATTCTGGTGTGAAGTTCAGTCCACCAAGGACAACAAGGTAAATAAAAGCAAAGCCAAATAAGAAAAAGATTAAGCAAAACAACATTATGACAGAGAGGGAATGTCCCTGAGAAGCACCAGGGAAAGGAGGTGGGGGAGGAAATCAATGGATTACAGCTTATATCACACTTTTCATCAGCTTCTGAAACCTCTCAGGGAAACAGAAAATACAATAGCAAACTGAATTCATTGAATCCTGGACATACAGTCACTGGCAACCCTTGTGTCTGTAGCTTAAAACAACATAGTCCCTCTTCAACATAACATCAACAATATCTGCTTATGAGGCCCTTTGCAGACTTTGATATAAGAACACCGTTGAGATATGAGGAATTTTATGCCCATTCCCAAAAATCATGTATCCTGTCATACCAGTCATGGGGACACTGCCCCAGCCTAATCCTAGGGAGGAAGCAAAGAGTGGCTGAATCCTGTACTCCAGGGCTGTTGATCATCTGGATTGGGCAGGGGGCAGTCCCAGGCCCAGGACACATGATACATGTTCAATTTAAAATGCAATGCAAAAGAGCCACAACAATGTTCTACATACAATGTACAAGATCTTTGTGTCTGGTTCACCATTTTATTCTATCATAAATTGGCTGAACATGTGGCATGCAGCTATTAATTATTTGATAAATGTAATGTCTGCCGGGGCTCTGGGAGTTGAGGAGCCACAGGAATACCAAATGGGTAGATTTGACCTGCTGTGTGATCTTCATAATCCCAAATACAGTCAATGCAAGTTATGTCCATTCAGATATGATGCAAATTATTGAAATTTTACTGATTAGTTGCTGTTATCTCACAGAGGTCAGAAGTCTCCAGACCACACATGACCAAACCTGGTGGTGATATCTGGGAATGACAAGTCCTGCTAAATTTGGTCCACCTCTCTGTGTGCACATGCAGATGATTATAACAGCCATCTTACTGTATCTATACAGAACCAAAAGCAAATGGTAGAGAAAGCATCCAGGAATTATTTTGAGCTCAACCACAATGCTGAACAATGAGTAGCCAAGATAGATTACTCGTGAGTAGTTGTGTGCTTGCTTACTAGAAGATTTTCTATACTTTACATGCTACAAATCCTCCAACTGAACAAATTATCAAGCAACAGGTTCATTAAGGCTTCACCAGAAGGAACCATCTCTGAACTGTTCATAGTTTTAGAAGTAGACAAAATGCTAAAATACCCTAAAATAAGCCCTGTTCTTGGGCATGAAAATCTCTCTGAAGTTCCTGAAACAACTTCACCCATATGCTCATTCCTGGATAGTCCAGTTTTGTACCTGTGCTGTTAGGAAGAGCAAGCTCCTAAAAATCAGGCACCTACTTAAGGTCATCGCCCTGCTATAGCCAGGGAGGATGCACACAATACCGAAAACTCATTTCCCTATCTGTTCACTTTAAAGTAGTAAAAGTGGAGAACATAGTTTCTAAAAGTTGGACATGCTGAGTTTCAACAAAAACACATCAACCACACCCGAGTCCCAGTACTGGCTATTTAAAAAAAATGGCTGACCAAATGCCCAAGATAGGAGTCATACTTTTGCTTGTGATAACATACTAGTCTTCCAGCCTACATGTTCAGAGTGTTACTGAAATTGGAGGAGGAAATGTGCAGGTGATATCTACATATCCCAGGCTGAAAGTGGGTCCTTGATGGCCAGTTGGAGTTCTCCTTCAGCTTGGTGTTATCCAGACAGGGTCGCTGGCAGGGCTTCTGGGGTGGGTAGGTGGTGTGGCATGGTGCTGGTCCAGATGGAAATGGCATTCCCAAGGAGTCAGTCTTCACTGCTCCTTTTATGGGGCAGACTACCTATGATCTCCTATGGGAGGGCCCGTCCAGGCAAGGTCCGTCCTGTTCCAGAGGGTTCCAGATGTTCTTACTGAGCATGTGCAGCTTTGGCACAATGGTGGGTTGCCTCATGTTTTGTTTCTTGAATGCTGAGGGTGGTTCCAGTGTCTGGGTTATTGGTCCAGGTATTGATGTTGATGGTTTGGTCATTCAGAAGGAGCTATTTTTAGGCCTACTGCCATTGTCTCTCAAGCACCCTCATTCATCCCCATTCATTCAGGAACCAAGTTACATAGGAGGGGTAGTATGAGTCATAGGTTACACAACTGGGCAGGGGGTAAGATGGAGGCTTGACATGACTTACACTAACTTATATAGGCCTAAAACAGTAATCACACAATATAAAAGAAATACAAACATAATAATTATCACTTATAAAACAGTGGATATCTATATCAAAATAGCAGGGCACTTATTGCAAAGAGGGGAGAGAAATAAAACTTACTACCTAAAATAAAATGTTAAAGCTTATCCTACATCTTAGCTTACTTATACTTATCTATAGGGAATAGAGAGGGAGAGACAAAGTCAGAAATGGTTGGGAAAGGAGAGGGAATGTATTTTAAAAGAAAAAAAAGGAAAAACTGGGGGTTTTGCTACATCCCCAGTGCCTTGTACAGTGGCATTAAAACATCCTCCTCTTTGCTGAAAATGCCTTCTCCATTTGTCATAGAATAAGAGTTGCATTTTTTTTCTAGCCACATCACACTGGTGACTCATGCTCATCCTATGATAGATTAACATTAGGGCTATGCAAAGCTTCAGTCCCTGATTCAATTCAGCAGAGATTTGGTCTGATTTGGTGGCTGAATCTCCGAATCCGAATCAAATCAGGACACCCTTTAATTTCTCTGAATTGAATCAGAACCCTCCGAATTGATTCAGAAAGATTCAGAAATTCAGACATAGACACAGCTTTAAATGTTTTTTCTACATACCTGTTGGTACCAGTGTGGCTCATGAATGCTAGAATGCTGGGGCGCATGGAGCATCCCACAGAAGCATGGGGAGCTCCCCAGCGTGTTCAGCAGCAGACCCAGATGTGGACCAGAAGCACTTCTGGTCCACTTCCGGGTCCACTGGGGAGTGCGCAGGGGGGCCTCCCCATGCTCCCTTAGCTCAGCAACTGGTGCCTCCTGCATCTGTGGGGGGTACCCAGGGTCCCCCCACAGATGATTGCCAAGCTGAGGGGGTGTGGGGTCACACTCCTCGGCAGACCCAAAAATGGGTCTTCCTGTCCACTTCTGGGCTCGCCATTGAGCACGTGCCCCTGCCCCATCCCCCGCGCTCCTGTGGGATACTCCGAATCAGCATCGAATTTTCAGATTCGGATTTGACTGAATCAAATCAGGGACAGTGATCCGAATCAACTAATTGAATCACTGTCCCTGATTCGGGTCGAATCCAAATCGAATAGGGCCTGCTTCGCACACCCCTATTTAACATACCCTTTTTTCTATTGCTTCCAGATTATAAGTTCCTAGACTGTACCAGACATTTTTTTTTAGCTCTAAATCTCTCAATTTGCCCTTTGCTCTTTACATTTCACCCTATTTTTTATTATTTTTGTCTACAGGTTCATTCAATTCTTCCTATGAAATTCTGATCCCCCTCTGTATTGACAATGTTTTCTAGCAGTACATCATCAGAAAATGTTGTTAGTGCATATCAAAGAATGCTAAATAAAATATTTTAAATAAGAGCAGTACCCATTGATTATTGCAGTATTGAATCCCCAAATATTTTATGTAATGTCGAACATCTTAAACAGAAGGGACTGAAGAAGCCCCAAGTCAAAATATATTACTCTCCTGGCAAATATGAAAGCTTGATTCACATCCTTGTTCTCAATTGAAATGGTATGAATGTTATTTACAGAGTCGCATAACCAAGACAAGATTCTTATTTCTTCAAGAGATTGTCTTGCTTGGACTTACAATGTTGTAATAAATGTCTCAAAGCCCCATATTGCATCAGGTTGTTTCTTATCCAGATTCAGGCTGTTTCTTATTGCCATCAGAAATCATCAGACCCCACTGAATTATGAATTTGGCTTTTGGGAAACTATTTGGGAATCTAAAAAAAAATAATAGTCTTCATTGTTTTAGCTTGTCTTCTGAGTGTTTAGCCTCTAGAAGAGAACTGTCTGTCCCCATTTGTGTATGGTCATTTTGGCTTTGGCTCACAAAATACCTTACGTCATGTTTCAGTCTCTTACTGATTTAACTCCAGGGAGAGTACATTGATGAAACTACAGTGAGCAGTAATGGAAACTAGATGACTGTAGACAAATGCACTCAGTTTCATATGTACTTCTGGAGAAGGTTTGTGTTGCCTTGCAAGTTGAGTATCAAAGAGTCTAAACAGGAAATGTCCAAGGTATGAGTTTTATGCAGCTCGTATTAATTCCTGGTCATCTTCTGCCAAGCTAGAAGTGGTTTGCTGATCCTCCAAGCTTAAAGAAGTGTTGAATATCTTATATAAGGCTAAGAGTTTTAGGGGAAAAAAATCTTGGCTGAAAGTTGAATCCTGAGATGCCAATAGGGCCTTTATAATCATCTGTGGTCTTTCACCTTTCATATAATTAGAATTATAGGAATCACACTGCCACAAAGTCTCCCAGTAGTATTTACTCATTCAGCTTTTCTCAGGGGAGGAACTTGCTAGGTGGAACAGCTTTAGTTGCCAGATTTTTCCCCTTGGAGGCCTGCCTAGAGTAGAAGAGAGTATTTCCCTCAGTCACCAAAGCAGTGAAACTTTGAAGTCATGGAGCAAATGCATAGAGAGAATCTGCACTGCATTCATTTTACTACGAGGTCACCACCTGATCATGTACTTGGGTCTATGGCAGTTTTTTTGCTTAAACTTCTACTGTCACAGTGACACCTGTGTTGGTACGTGAGCTCACTACATACTTGCTGAGCATCACTGTGCCTAGGCCCCTTTGTAGATCTGAGCTATGGTGATCAGAAACCATCAGTTTAATTTCCGTATTCCAGAAGATACTGCCTTTGTTTAATAAATTTGCTAGTTTTAAATTCAAAGCATGTTTTATTAAGATTTTAAATATGTATCCAGCATTTTTAACAGTTTTATTCAACTAATATAAAAAAAATTCAAAATGCTGGGGTTTTTTTACACTGAAATGAAACCTAGTTTTCATCAAAAAGAAATTTTACACAAATCACAAGAGGGAGAAACAATCATCTGCTAAGAAAGAAGTGTCACTCACCACATTCTAACATTTCCAGTGTAAAACTTAAAAAGGCAGATAAATATATGTGAAGTTATATAGTTGTTTAGATGTTTATATACATAGTGTATTTTCCTGACTACCAGAATTTGGAAACCGATTTTCATGTAAAAGTTCTATTTAGGTTTATATCAATGTGTCTTTAACAGTTACAACCAATAAGAACAAACTCTAAGAAAAAATTTCAATATGCAAAAGCCAGACAAGATTACAGTCAAGGACTGAAATTTGCTCCCCTTGTGCAGAATGGAGCAGTTGTTCTCTATTTGTACAGCACCTATCCATAAATGGATATTTATACATAAATATATTTATTTATTTATTTTTATTTTTTAAGGTGTGGGAAGAAGCATGAGGTAGAACATAAAAATGGAGTAACTTAAAAAAAAAAAGTCAAAATGTCAAGTAATATGGAGAGGTTTGCTTTTAGATTTTTTAGGTAAGTTGAAGATCATGGTTGGAGCAGAGTGAAATATTGTGTGGCTGTGAATTAAGTCCCCAGCAAATGGTGGAGAAGCAGAAAGCACATCCTGTATTTTCTTGTGTGTCAGGTGCAGGGGTTTTTGTTTCTTATGTGCATAACTGATGAACTGCTGCAGAGCTTCTGCCAAATCAGAAAAAGCCTGTAAAACAAAGAAGGAAAAAAGAACATATTTCTGATTTTGTTTAAAAATGTGCATAGTGTATACGGTAGGAACTTCTTTCATGTTTACTGTTCTATGTTATAGGAGTTACTGATAACAGTCCCTTACCCTTAAAGTAAAAGCGGAGGAAAACATTTTAACTTCTCTCACTTTTACACAAAAACTCCTTCACCTATCTTTAATATACCTGCTCCTATTTATACAAAAAAAATGGGGCAGAGTTAGTTTTAGCCAACCAAATATTTTTCACTTGCTTTCCTTGGCAAAAATATTCTCTCTCTAATCTTTGCTGCTTCTATGTTAAATAAAAAACTCCAGGAAATTCTGTATGTTTTCTTCTTGAGTTTTGCTGTGTTATTTTTAAACTTGTATTCTCAGTTTTATAACAGAAGTATTTTAGATTGTTTTAATAATTCAATATGCAATATAGAATGACAATAATGTCATAGCCCCTGGCCATGTCCATGTGCATAGTAGTTGATAATTTAAAATCAGTCTATAGCCTATACCTTTGATAGTTACAAAGTACATTGTACCTCAGTAAAAAGTATTACTGTCAGCTGATTACTGAAAAGATTATTAGGGAAATCTGACTGGTATTAAGACCACAAATATGAAGTTTCCAACACTGGAATGCTCCCTTAGAAATCCCCTGTTGTTGAACACAGGGACAGGTAGACTATATGAATAGAGGAAAGCTGGTTAGATGGAAAAGGACAAATCCTGCTCACTTAATTCACACAGCAGAAACATAGGGTAGGAGAAGAAAGGAGTTTACATCCCAGTTAAAAAACTAGGCGACTGTGGCATAGATGCCTACACAGTCAGATGGATTGCAGATTGGCTAAAGGGTCGCACTCAGAGGGTGGTG
>NW_017728992.1:17781056-17791863 GCF_001723915.1 Gavialis gangeticus | reverse complement strand
GGGACAACAGGGCAGACCCTACAGTGAGAGACTGCGGGACCTGAACCTATTCAGCCTCCACAAGAGAAGGCTGAGGGGGGACCTGGTGACCGTCTATAAACTCACTAGGGGGGACCAGAAGGGTTTGGGGGAGACGCTGTTTCCCCTAGCGCCCGCTGACATAACAAGGAGTAATGGGCACAAGTTGATGGAGAGGAGGTATAGATTGGACATCTGCAAAAACTACTTCACAGTTAGGGCGGCTAGGAGCTGGAACCAACTTCCAAGGGAAGTGGTGCTGGCCCCTACCCTGGGAGTCTTTAAGAAGAGGCTAGATGCCTACCTGGCTGGACTCATTTGAGTCCCATTTTTGTTTTGGGGTTTTGTTGTTCTCCCACCCTGGCGGGGGGTCGGGCTAGAAGATCTATGAATCTATGTGAGGAAAAATGAATACTCTCAGTGAGTGAGATGGTCTGAAAAGAACACTGTATGTGAGGGATATGGCCTTTTGAATCTTCATCTTGGGATGCAGAGGAAGAGATGGCTAATGTGTCTAGCCACCTCCTGGAAGTGCATATCCAGTTGCCATTGTGGTAGATGCCAGGATCAAAAGGAAGACACTGGCCTTCATTGCAAAAGGGAAATGATCTGCTGAACAGGCTCTATTCCTTGTGACTGTTTCCTTGATAATACTTTCCAGGCTGAAATTGCTTTTAGAAGCATCCTCTTGCAAACAGTGAATCACAGGGCGTGTTTCCTGTTCTGAGGCATGTCTCCTCTCTCTGACAGAGTTTGTGCATGAAGCTATGTAACTCAGGCAGGGAAGTGCTCATTTCCTTTCATTAGGATATGCAGCGAGTGTGCTAATGGAAATTGGCAGTCCCAGAATTCCCCTCTCCTCCCCCAATCCCAGGGGAAGAGAGCAGACTTGGCTACAGAAGTCCAGAAGCAGATTTTGCTTTACAAGGAAATTCCCCCTCAGAAGAGGGAGCAGACTCTGTGACTGCATCCTAGCCACAGAAGCAATTTCTACCTTGAACGCAGAATGCTGAGGAAGCAGCAAGGTCAAAGGCTGTTCCGGATCTGATGACTGGAAAGAAGCCAGATATGATAAATACAGCTCAAATGGTAGAAGATCTAGAATCCAGTGATCAATATCACAGGTCAGAAATGCTGATTGGGTTCTGTAAAAAGTATAGTCATATTAATATATATATACACACACACATGCACACACTTGTTTTTTTGGAAAAGCAGGCTCTGCAGGAACATGAAATGAGTCAAAGGAAACTGACTAGAATTCAGTAATGCCTGAAAAAATCCATAGTGGAAAGTAAGAAGTATTTAAGATATAATTGAGGAGTCCAAAGTCAAAAGTCTTTCCAATAGTAGAAAAAAGCTGAAAGGGAAACAAGTCAGTGTTGCTTAGCAAAGTAAGACATGCACTGAAAACATAGTAATGCAAGGAAATGGGGAAAGAGAATATTCCATTATATAACAGATAATGATTACTGTTTGAATTATATAAAAAAAATTAGCCTAAGGAGGGAAATAGAAGATCCAGTAATCTGAAGACATTCTAAGTAACAGTGACATTTTTTAAACAGATACAGAAAAAGAGTCTGACAAAGAATCTCTGGCAACTCAAATAAGTAACAAGAAGGGTTTCTACAATTATGTCACTAACAAGAGGAGGATCAGGGAAAGTGTGGGTCTCTTACTGAATGGGGAGGCAACCTAGCGACAGAAGATGCAGAAAAAGCTGAAGTGTTCAATGGCTTCTTTGCCACAGTCTTTGCAGGGAAGGTAAACTCTCAGACTACTGCACCTGGCAGCACAGGTTGGGGAGGAGGTGAGCAGCCAGCAGTGGTGAAAGAAAAGGTTAGAGGCTATTTAGAAAAGGTTGACATGTACATGTCAGTGGGGCCGGATGGGATGTATCTGGGTGTGCTGAGGGACATAGGTGATGTATAGGAAGGGCACGTGCCCCCCCTGAGATTGGCTGCTGGTGGCTTCTGTGGACGGTCGCTGCTTGCCACCTCCCCCCCTTGCTGCCAACGCAGCTGCTGGCATCTGCAGGCAGTCCCTACTCTCCACTTGCCACCTATTCCACCTCTCCCCCCCCACCACCACACTGCTGCCTACAAATGGTGCCCCCCCCCCAGTCTTGACAGGCACCAGTCATTCATTCTAAGGGAGTTGGCTGATGTGATTGTAGAGCCACTGGCCATCATCTTTGAAAACTCATGATGATTGGGAGAGGTCCTGGACAATTGGAAAAGGGCAAATACAGTGCCCAACTTTAAGAAAGGGAAAAAGGAGTATCTAGGGAACTACAGACTGGTCAGCCTCACCTCAGTCACTAAAAAAGTCATGGATGAGATCCTCAAGGAATCCATTGCTAAGCACTTGGATGAGAAGAAAGTGATTAAGAACTGTAAGCATGGATTCACCAAGGGCAAATCATGCTTGACCAACCTGATTGCCTTCTGTGAAGAATGACTGGATCTGTGAATGTGAGGAAATCAGTAGATGTGGTATACCTTGATTTTAGCAAGGTTTTTGATACAGTCTCCCACAGCATTCTTGCAGGCAAGCTAAGGAAGTATGGGTTGGATGAATGGACTATAAGGTGTATAGAAATCTGGCTGGATCATTGGGCTCAGAGGGTAGTAATTAATGGCTCAGGGTCTGGTTGGTAGCTGGTATTAAGTGGAGTGCCCCAGGGGTCGGTCCTGGGTCCAGTTTTGTTCAATGTCTTCATCAATGACTTTGAAGATGGCATATAGAGTACAGATGACACCAATTTGGGGGAAGTAGTAAATATGCTTGTAAGTAGGGTTAGTTTTCACAGAGACCTAGACAAAGTGGAGTATTGGACCAAAAGAAATCTCATGAGGTTCAATAAGAACAAGTGCAAAGTCTTGCATTTAGGATGGAACAATCCTATGCACTGGTACAGGCTGGGGGCTGACTGGCTGGGCAGCAGTTCTGCAGAAAAGGACCTGGGAGTTACAGTGGACTGTAAGCTGAAAATTAGCCAACAGTATTGTTTCTTGTTGCCAAGAAAGCTAATGTCATACTGGGCTGCACTGATAAATGTGTTGCCAGTAGGTTAAGGGAAATGATTATTTCTCTCTATTCAGCACTCGCGAGGCCACATCTGGAATACTGTGGTCAGTTTTGGGCCCCCTGCTACAGAAAGGATGTGGACAAATTGGAGAGTACAGCAGAGGATAACAAAAATGGTTAGAGGGCTGGAGCACATGACTTACTGAGCAGAGGCTGAGGGAATTAGACTTATCTAGTTAGGGGTGTGCAAAAAATGCCATATTCAATTTGGATTTAGCCAGAATCAGGGACAGTGATTTGTTTCATTGATTTGGATCACTGTCTCTGATTTGATTTGGTCAAATGCCAATCTGAAGATTCAGTGCTGATTTGGAGAATTAGTGATTTCACCATAGACACAGCTTTAAATGTTTTTTCTACATACCTTGAGGTACCAGGCACAGCTCATGACTGCTGCAAAGGTGGGTTAAATGAAGTGTCCCACTGGACCATGGGAGGACGTCCCACATGCTCGGCAGCAAACATGGAAGTGGACCAGAAGTACTTCTGATCCACTTCCAGGTCCGCTGCTGAGTATGTGGCCCCCCCCCCCGCACCCTCTGGCTTGGCTATCAGCCACGGGGGACCAAAGGTGATCCCCCAGACCCAGGAGACACCAGTCACCAACTTAGGGGGGCATGAAGGGGTCTCCTGTGCACTCCCTGGCGGACCCAGAAGTGGACTGAAAGTACTTCTGGTTCACTTCTGGGTCTGCTGCTGAGTGTGCTGGGGAGCCCCCATGCTCCTGTGGGATGCTCCATCTACCCCACCATCTGAGCATTCACGAACCACCTGCTACCTTGATGATTGTAAAATAAAAACAAAAAAAAGTTAAAGCTGTTTCTGTGTTGGAATCATTGAATCTTTCTGAATCTCTCTGATTGACTCAGAGGGTTCTGATTTGGTTTGGAGAGATTAATGGGTCTCCTGATTCAATCTGGATTCAGAGATCACCAAATTGGGCCGAATCGAATCAGTGACTGAAGCTTCACGCAGCTCTATTATTTATCCTAGAGAAGAGAAGACTGAGAGGACATTTAATAGCAGTCTTCCTGAAGGGTAGTTCCAAAGAGGATGGTGGTAGGAGCAACCTATTATTTTGGGCAGAGGTTTGCTTACTGCATTTTCGTAAGCTGTTGAGGGCTGCATGACAGGCAGCCAGCTGCAGATAAATATTAATTTTCTAAATTTTTTAGGGGCCCTGCGGCCCAGATACAATGGCCTGGCAGGCCGCAGGTTGCATTTTGCCCACCTATGTTAGACTGTTCTCAGTGGTGGCAGATGGCAGAGCAAGAAGCAATGGTCTGAAGTTACAGCAAGGGAACTTTAGGTAAGATATTTGGAAGAACGTTTTCATTAGGAGGGTGGTAAAGCATTAGAACAATTTATCCAGAGAGGTGGTGGAATCTGTATCCTTGAAGGTTTTTAAGACCTGGCTAGACAAAGCCTGGGCTAGGATGATCTAGTTGGGGATGGTACGGTTTTGAGCAAGGGGCTGGACTAGATGACCTCCTAAGATCCCTTCCAAACCTAATTTTCTATGATTCTGAATGTAGGGAGGAGCGAACTTGTATTAAATGAGAAGTAGATGTTCTGTGGCTTGTTTGTGAGAAAGGTCAAATACAAGTTTACTGCAATTAGGGGTCAGTTTTGACAGATGAAGAGCTGGATGATATCCCTTAGGGCCTTATTATTCCTCATGTTGGAAGCCATGCAAATGTTAATTGGCTTAGTTCTGTTCAGCTTAGTGGAGCAGTCGCACCTTAGGGAGAAAATGGTTTATGACTGTCCTTCATTTACACAGCCATGACTTGCCATTAGAGGTTTGGTGAGTAGGGGCAGGACCAGCTTGTATTCATTCAGTGCATGTAGGATACGTGTATTTAAAGAACAAGATCCGTAGGACGCTATGGGGATCTTCAAGAGATAAATCCATTGAAAAGGCAAGCTTAGGGAAGTATTGTATTTCACAGTGTATAAGCTGAGTTTTGAAGCCCAGTTTTAAACTCTTGAAATTAAACTTTAAATTATACATGGAATCACCATCTCCTGTGAGCAGCACTGGGCTCGGTGCATGGCTGGCATAGTCCAAGCAGCACCACTTACAGGGGGTGCACCAGCCTAGCTCCAAGCCTGGTCCCATTCCCATCCTCGTTCCCTATGATTATCTCGGGGCTCGGCACTTTACTGGCATGCCCCCATCGCCAGCAAGCAGTGCTGCCTGGGGCATGTCAGCCAACCCCGGTGCTGCTTACAGGGGATGGGAATGGGTTCAGTGCTCAGCAGCGCCACTTGCAGCAGACAGGGCCAGGCTCAGCATTTGGCTGGTGCGGCCCCATCTTTTGTGAGTGGCACTGCGCTCAGCTGGTGCAGCCCAGGCAGTGCTACTTTTAGGGGATGGGGAAGTGCTCCCTGAGCCTGGCCCCATGACCTGCAAGCAGTGCTATGGCACATGTGCACCCCCTAGGTGCCTGGCCTGCAGTGAGGGCATGCAGGGGCTGGTATCAACCCCATATTTCTGATCCAAAATGTTAGGTCAACTTATACACCAGATCTATGAAATTACTAACTTTTTGCATCAGAAAAATGGGATCAACTTATGTACTATGTCAACCTATACAGTAAGTAATGTGAAATACAGTAATAAGAGAGCTAATGTGGTATTTAAAAAAAAGCAAAAAAAGAAGAGGGAGGGGGGAGGTGGTCTGTAAGTATTTCAGTGAATCCTAAAGCCGAGTTCCTGAGAGAGCTTGCCCCAATCTCTGACAACTGCAGTTCCTCCCATGGCTGCTCAGACTGGCTCACTGCTTGAGCTGAGGCAGCACCCAGCTGGCCAGCAGCCCAGCCAGCAGCGGTGTGGGGGGGAGGTGGGGTGCAGCTCCAGAGGAAAAAAGGATTAGGCCGTTCAGAGCTCATGTGGCACCTGGCCGGCTGGCAGCGAAGCAGGGAGGTAGACTCTGAAGAAGAAAGGATCAAGTCCTTCTGGAGCTTGCTCCTCCCTCCCCCCCACCATTCTGCTGCCAACTGGGCTGATGGCTGGCCAAGTGAGCTCCAGAAAAAGGGGATCGGGCCCCTCAGAGCTCAAGCAGTGCTCAGTTGGCCAACAGCCCAGTTGGGGGGAGCAAGGGGTGAGCTCTGCAGGGGCTGATCCTTTTTTCTCCAGAACTTGCCCCCCAGTACCCCACTGCCAGCGGGAGCAGTAAGCCGGTTCAGACAGCGCTGGGAGGCACCATGGCAGCCGAGTGGTTTGAGGCCACGGTGCTCACTCTGCCCAAAATGCCTGGGGGCAGAAGTGCTGTGCCTAGCTCTACTGCATCTTGGTGTCCTGGACCACCCTGACTCAGGTGGGGCTGCTGCATTCTGGGATGCTGGAGAACTTCAACTTGGGCAGAATAGCTGTGGAAGGTGGCCACACCTTAATGAATGGGTCAAATGAAATGGATTAGGGAGAATCCTGCCCTGGAATGGCATAACTTCAAGCCAAATAATGAGTTCTTTAATATACTTAAAAGGTTCATAGGTTTCATAGACATTAGGACTAGAAGGGACCTCGGAAGATCTTTGAGTCCAGCCCCCTGCCCATAGGCAGGAAGTCAGCAGGGGTCATAAGATCCCAGCAAGATAAATATCCAAATGTCTCTTGAAGGTGTTAATGCAGTGATAATCCAGGAGTTAAGAGCTCCAGAAGCCTCCTAAAATTTCTGTATAACAAGGCCCTAAATAAGCAGTTCTGTGACTTTAAGAAAGTGACTTACATTGTGAAAGGTTCTTTGTAAGAGGACAGCTAGCTGTACTCATTGAATTTTCACATTGGTGTTCTAAGATGCCTAAAAGTTCAGAACTGCTATTACCCTGCAACTGGCAGTGCTTTAGCTGTACTATCCTCTGCCCTCCCATTTTATTTGCTGATACTCTCTCTCCTTCCATATAGCAGTGTCTGAAAGAGTAGGTTTCTGTCATTCTGACTAGGCTGATAGAGAGCTGGCTGTCCAAAATGGGTTTGGTCTTTTCTGCTAATTTCTTCTGGCTATGTCTGGTCAGTCTTCTTCCAATCATGGTGTGGCAGGACGGAGCCTGGGGTGCCGTAAACTCCCCTAGCGCCCCCTGCTGACCGTGCCAAATTGGGACTAATGCACCCTTGATATCTCACCTGCCATGTCTTTGCTGGTAATATTGAAGGGAGGCTGCCTTTCTATCCCTCCCTGGCACGGTGCCTTAAGATGTCCTAATCCGGGCCCTGCCTCCGGTGACACAGCGCACCTGAACCTCTGGGCCCCACGTGATCCCCTGCCCGCACTGGGGCCGGTCTTGCGCTCATGCCCGCACTGGGGCTTCCCCACAATTGGGGCTCAGGCGGTCTCACCTGGCCCCCAGACCCCCTTTCCGGGTCTTATGCCCCAGTGGGGCATTTCCCATAATTGGGGCTCAGGCAGCCTCAGCCTTACCTGGCCCCCAGACCCCTTTTCTGGGTCCTACACCCCACTGGGGCTTTTTGTCTATGCCCACACTGGGGCCAGGACACCCCAAACGCAGCACCCTCTCCAGCACCAGGAACCCCCCCCACTACTGGGGGGCTCCCATGAGGCCTCCTCAAACCCCTACAGCCTCACCCAGTCCTCCGGTGTAACAACAAACAGAAAATACAAAGCCCCTGGCTATGACATTATTTCCATCCAACCTGGCTATCCTCCATGTCTATCCCCACCAGGGTTTTCTCCACCCAGTATCCTCACCGCAAACTCAGGCCATCAGGCTTTTCTGCTATGCCTGCCTGCCTTGCTTCCACCCAGTACCATCCTACCACACTCAGGCCATCAGGCTTCTCTGCTAGACCTGCCCAGCTTGCTCCAGCTGAGCTCCACCCTCCTTGGCTGCCAGAGGGGAACTACCCTTCTGGCCTTAGCCTGGCTGTTTATAAAGGCCAGGCCCTGCCCCCTTCTGGTCAGCTGACCAGACTGGTTGCCCCGGCAACCTGCACCTGTGCTGCCTGGTGATTGGCAGCTGAGCTTGTAATACTGTTGTCAGTAGCAGGCACCTTAGTGCCCTGCTACACATGGTCACACATGAGAAAAGATGTTTGAATCCTCTTATCCCCTATGACTAGTGACAGTTCTGGGTTTGGATGTATGTCCAATTCATATTCCTAAACACAGGAAAAGAAAATGGATAATCTTGATTAGCATTTACAAGTGCATATGCTAGAGGTGGGATGACAACAGAATGTTTTAATACATACAAAGTGAAGTAATGGGTCACTCTACTACTAGAACCAATGTGACACTCACAAGGGGGTAGAGATCCTTTGTGAAAACTCCATGTTGGAGCCAGTGTGGATCTATGGCAAAACTAGACATAGCCTAAATTACTAGGGCTGTGTGAAGCTTTGGTCCCTGATTTGATCTGGTGGAGATTCAGCCTGATTCGGTAGCCAAATTGAATCAGAGGACACTTTAATCTCTCCAAATCAAATCAGAACCCTCCGAATCGACATAGACACAGATTTAAATGTTTTTTCTACATACCTCTAGGTAGCAGGTGGCTCAGAAATGCTGTGATGCTGGGACACATGGAATGTCCCACATGAGCACAGGGGGCTGCCCAGCACACTCGGCAGCAGACCCGGAACTGGAACAGAAACACTTCTAGTCCACTTCTGGGTCCACCAGGGAGCGTGCAGGGGACGCTCTCACACCCCCCTCTTCTCCCTCCGGCTTGGTGACTGGTTCCTCCTGGGTCGGGGGCGGGGCATGCAGGGTACCCCTGTGGCTGATTGCTAAGCTGGGGATGGGGCCTCCCAGTGTGCTCCCCGGCAGACCCAGAAGTGGACTGAAAGTACTTCTGATCCACTTCTGGGCTCGCCGCCGAGCATGTGGAGGATCCCCCTGCGCTGTGAAACGCTCCATCCACCCCAGCATCGCAGCATTCACGAGCCACACTGGTACCTTGAGATGTGTAGAAAAAACATTTAAAGCAGTGTCTATGTCCGAATTGCTGATTCTCCAAATCAGCATCGAATCTTCAAATTTGCCTGAATTGAATAGGGGACAGTGATCCAAATCAACAAATTGAATCACTGTCACTGATTTGGGCTGAATCGGAATCGTATAGGGCATGCTTCGCACACCCCTATTAATTACATGCAAACTGACAAGGCATGTGATCTAAAGAGTGCAAACACACTAAATGTTAAAGGAACTAATTCCAGAAAATGGAACTTTTACTAGACAATTTCAAATGTTAACTAGATTTTGCAGTGATGTGTGAGAAGTATGAAAGAACATGAATAATTTGCAGCATTAAAAAAAAAATGGGCAAGAAATGACACACCAATAAATTTCGCCTGTATTGTGGAAAAATCTTGGGAAACTCAAGATGCGGTAGAAGAACACCTGCAAAAGCAGAATTTGATAAAAGATAGTCAGCATGAATTCAGGCAGAAGAGGTCATACTGAAGTAATCTGCTGGAGTTCTTTGAAGATATTACTGCTATGAAAGATAAGGCAAATTTAAAGATGTTGTAGTCTTATATTTTCAAAAAGAATTTGACAAGGTTCCACATCAGAGATAAATGCCTCGGGTAAAGAATACTGGAATAGGAAGTAAATGAAGGTACTGGATAGAAACTTGTTTAAAAAATCAGGGAAGTATATGTAGCCACAGATGGAAAAAGTTCAAGTTTCAAAGAGGTTATGAGTAATGTTCCCTAAGGATACATTTGTTATCTTACATAAATTGTGGACTGTAGGGTTGAAAATAGAATTTTTAACTTGTGTGTGTGCATACACATGTGTATAATATACGTGTGTGTGTGTGCGCGCACGCGCGTGTGTGTGTGTATGTATGCAGGAATTGTATAAATAGGTGTGTATATATATGCATATATAAAAATTATAATTTATAACGGCTATATAAAACAGTCTTATAAAAGTTGATATACCTCTATAACATAACAGCTATCTATGTTAGGGATGTATGTTATAACTATGTATATAACAGCTACATA
Organism: Gavialis gangeticus; assembly: GCF_001723915.1. NCBI lineage: Eukaryota > Metazoa > Chordata > Crocodylia > Gavialidae > Gavialis > Gavialis gangeticus. The sequence continues at coordinate 17,781,770 of NW_017728992.1, read as the reverse complement.
TGTATAACCGTTAGTTTTATAGATATAATTGTTATAAGAGCATTTTTTATATATAGCTCTTACAGGTTTGTATGTATGTACATGCTGCTTTTGGAACACTATTAGGGTTGTAAAGTCAAGCATTTAAAAGTTCAGGAAGTATCAGAATAAACATTTCTGTTTACCTGCTTCAGGAATATGCCTTATGATATAATTTCATTTGTGTGATCCCATATTTTTTTTCACTACAGCCTTGCTGTTTAGCATGCACAATGGATGGTACTTTCTTCATGAACACCTATTTGGTATTTTTTATCTTCATTCACAGTGTACTCCAGATAACCACTCACTACGCAAAGCCCATAAGGAGACAAAATCATTCATGTCCTTGTGGGCCTTTCCATGGAACTTATCAGTACAGGACATGAGTGCTTCACCAATATTTATTTATCTTCAACATATGGGAAATGATACTGTTATAACTAACTAGATTTGCCTATTCTGCTTTTCCCCCTTCAAACTGCCTGTGTCCTGATCCATACTTCTCATTTGTCTCATTGCCTAGCCTATCACACATTCTACCCTTCCACAGTCCTAGTCATGTCTACATATTCCCTGCCCCTAACCTCTCCTAAGTTCTTTGTCAGTAGTCTTTGGGTTCATACAATATCCATTCCCCATCCTTCCACTCCAGCTTCTTATCCTATTTGACTCCCTTCAACCTAATGGCTCCTA
>NW_017728992.1:17755354-17776056 GCF_001723915.1 Gavialis gangeticus | reverse complement strand
TAGTCATGTCTACATATTCCCTGCCCCTAACCTCTCCTAAGTTCTTTGTCAGTAGTCTTTGGGTTCATCCAATATCCATTCCCCATCCTTCCACTCCAGCTTCTTATCCTATTTGACTCCCTTCAACCTAATGGCTCCTAGTTTCCCTGGCCTAGACTCATTTTATTCTTCTCTCTGTTGACTTTCTCAGCCCATCCCTGTCTCTCCTCTCCAACTCTGATAAATCTTAATTTTTCTCTCTTATGCGCTGGGGGACTCCAGTCCCAGGTTTTTCTTCCCTTCTAGGTTTCTGTCCCAATAACCTTTCAAGCAGATTCCCCCTCCCTGTTGCCTGATCTCAGCAGCAGGGCTGTTTATAATCTCCCCATTACAGTTGATTGAGTAGGTACTGGGATTCAGGAGCTATGGACTGTTTTCCTGCCTCTGCTTTTTTGAACTTCTATCTGGTCTTAAGTGAATTCATCTTTCTGAACTGCTTTTCATTCCCAGTCTGCCTTGTGTAGACAGGAAATTCTCTGGACAAGGTCTGCATGCTTATTATGTGTTTGTACAGTTGATTGGTATATATTTATCCCAACCTTTCTCTAGGAAGAGGAAGTTAAGGGGAGACCAGGCTTCCTAATCTTTCTCTGTTCCACAGTTTTCTTATGTGCATATGAAACACAAGTAAAACCAATTTGCTGCTGAGCCTTCTTAAAAATTTCAATCAATATATTTATGCTGTTTGAATTGGCTGTCAGTTTAGCGTTTAAGCTGCTCTCAGGACAAAGACCATATATTTTGTATCTCATGCTGTACAAACGTCACCTTCCTACTTAACAAATAATAGTGTAACCACATGAAAGAAAGTTCTGAGGGTGTGGAGCTTGCCTGGGATGTGTCTACCTCCAAAGCTGAACAGAGAAGAGGAAGACTGTTCTAAAAAGACTTTCAAGGAAAAATGTATTTGTTGGGCATGTACTTCCTGTGCCAGTTCTTGGATATGCCCAGAGCAGCATGGGGAATAATGATTGCAGTGATTCATGGCTGGTCTTCATTGGGTATAAAGCAGGAAGTGGATTTCTCATATGTTTTAACAGAATCCAGTTTTTGTACAGAGTGGAATTGCCCATTGTTAACTGTCCTGTTCAGCTAGCTTTTATAACTTCTAGAGAGAGAAGGGTATGAACAAATTGAAGGATATGCTTGTCTTTCTTTGGGTTTTTTTCAGAATACACAAATCACACTTGCAGCAGTATGTGCACATTTACAGCTTTCTTGTGATAGATATGAAGTGCTGGGAAGGCAGGAAAATTATTTCAGTATACCTAACAGTTAGCACTTTATTTTGGAAAGGGATCAGTTTATGCTTCCATTATTTTACAGTTTGGAAGCGGTGGAGTGAGAGGTATTTGCAAGTCAGAGAATCCTGACATTTGACAAGAACATCTTTAGTGATTGATGTTTATTCCCCAAAGTTAGAAGTTATTGCACTCCATTGAGTTGAGGCACATTTAAAGGAAAATGATTTACATGATGTCTCCAAAAGAAATTATTGAATATGTAAGATTTTTAATGTAATGCCAACAGTTTACTACTTGATGAAGGTGCCATTTCAGTTGCATCCAAGATAACTAACACTCCCATTACTGATCTTCAGTATGGTAATGATTCTGTCTTGTGTGCCCACTCAATTGAAGAACTCCAGGTCACTCTTTATTGCTTCTGTGAAGCATATTAAGTGCTTGGACACACTGCCAACTTCATGAAAATCAAGTTCCTTTACTAAGCCACCCCAAACCAACCAGCTGTGCCTCTATATATTACAATTATAGGGCAAGCCTTGGAAAATGTTGAGCATTTCCCCTACCTAGGTGTAGCCACCTTTCCCCAAAAGTAAACATAGATGACAATATTCAATACCAGATAAAATCTAACAGTGCTGCCTTTGGATATGTCTGAAACTGTGTCTTCCATGATCATAACTTTAGGACCCAAACCAAACCTCTTGTCTGCTGGGCTGTTGTCATTCCTACCCTGTTGTAGAGGTGTGAAACTTGGATAACACTTTGGAAATATCTGAAAGCTTTTGGATATTATTATAAGCAACATCTGTGGAAAATCATCTGTATCAACTGGAAAGACAGAAGAATGAACACCAGCATTGGGGCTCAAGAAAACTCCACTAGCATTGAAGCCATGTTTATATGGCACTAACTCCATTAGGCAGGATGCATATTAAGGATACCTGACAAGTGGCTCCCAAAACAGATTGTATACTTCTAACTCACCAAAGGTCACTGCTCTAGAGGTGGGCAAAAGAAGAGATTGAAGAATACCTTGAAGGCAGATCTGAAGAATCTGCAGTATTAACATCAATATGTGGGAGAAACAAGTGCTGAATCCCATCCCCAATGGTTCTATGATGTAGGACAATGCATCAGTGACTTTGAATAAACTTGCCTCACTATGGAGGTTGATAGATGAGAGGAACAAAGCGAAAGAGCTGTGACCCAACATCACCAACATCTACGCCTTTTTTCTGGAACTATTTGCCAGGTCTGCAGTCAAATGTGTGGATCTCAGATCGGCCTCCTCAGTCGTCTCAGCGTCACTATCGTCTGGCAGCTTCAATACCAACTATGCAGGATAGGTTGCTAGGCCAGCTAACTGTTCCCTAGTCCTGAGATCAAGCAGAAGCTATTCATAAACACAAATAGATATGTTCTCATTAAAACTTGATGCTGTAGGCTTGCTTTGCCATGTCAGTGGGGTGCCAGAGACCTACTACTTCTTGGGCAACCTCACTCCTATTTAAAAACTTCTTTGAATTGACTGAGCATTTTACTTAATTGGGAATAAAGGATATTGACTGGGATGTCTGGAATTAAGATAATATTGTAATTTTTCTCTTCAAAACATTTTTCAAACTAACTATTCTTCCAAAGTTGAAATCTGAGGGAAATATCCCCATACCATATTGTATTAGTTTGGTAATGAATTAATATAAAAATAATAATATAAAACATATTATATGTTTATATTACATAATATATATAATATAATTATATCATAATATAAGACTATTTGTAGAAAACGTAAAACTTAGATCTAATGGATATGAAATCAAGAACCTTTGATTCTTCCATCAGGTTTGTAATTCATAAATGGTTGTGTTCCTCATGTAGGACAGAAGTTAGACTTTTCATAAAGGAACAGAGGGTTTTTTTCTAACTAGACACGTGTTTTAAGTATTTCAAAGAGCCTAAGAGATGTTCTTTTTAAAAATGGCTCAGGGAAAACTAAAATATGATAGGAAAGTGGAATAAAGGAGGCCAGCAAGAACTTTTCTATGCCATCCCTGCCAGAAGGGTATATATCTGGAATAGAAAAAGGCATACCAACTGCTTATGGTATGAAATAATGTAATATGCAAGTAAGAAAGTTTCACTTCAGGGAGATGGAAGGGGTACCATTTTTCCATGGGCACTTCAAAGTTTTGTTTGATACCTTGTAGGTTTATTCTGATAAACCCACAAAGAAATGATAAAAGTAGGGAAAAAAACCCTTTACAATCTTCAGAATCTTTTCAAAACCTTGGCTGCCTATTTCTTTCATACCTGGTTTGTATTTGACATTTCAGCTGTCATCAAATTGTGACATGGGCAAAAACATGCCTCAGAAAAATGATGGTCACAATTTTGGAGGAGGGCTATCTTAAAAATAGCTGTTGAAAACTGAAAATTGACACTGATGATATCCACACTGAGAATATATATACATATATATGTAACCCTGGCTGCTGGGCTACCCCGAAACCACAGCTGGAGGTGCCCACAGCCTGGACCCATCCGTGCTCCTGGAGTAAGGGGGGTTCCCCTCACAGGAAGGCACCTAGTGTCCCCCACACCACACAATTTACAACTATGTACACTTAATTTACAAAGGGTTTAAGAAAAGGAAACTAATTAATACACAACTGATAAACTGTCAGAAACTTATTCACACCCTCAGTCGATAACATTGTACACAATGATAGCCTCAGATGATCTGTGTACATAGGTCACCTGGACCTGATGTCCCGGTAGGAGAAGCTGCTTCCATGTCCCTCCTGTGGAAACTGTGGGTGGGTCCTTGCTGTGAGGGTCTCAAGAGGCATGCCCCAGGAGTTGCTGTGCTGCAAGCAGATGCTCCCTTGCCAAAATTCCTGTAAGGTGGCTTACCCTTTCCAGACCCCCGTCCCCAGACACACAGGGAGCAGGGTCTGGACTGGAACTCTGCCAATCTCCCCAGCCAACATCTCCAGACACCTGCTTTCCAGGCAGTCACAGTTTGCCCCCTCCCTCAGGCCTTAACTCTTTTTCACAGGCGCCCTGCCCTGTGTGAGGAGGGCTACATCCCCTAGCTCTGCCTCCCACCCAAAGCTCATGGTGAGCTGGATCAATCTTCCCAAGTTCCTCCTCCCCCCTAGCACACCTCATATCACACAGAGGCTTGGAGAAGAATCCTTCTCACTCAGGGTCTCCAAAAGGGCTAAGTGTTCCTCTGAGCACCTCAGGCAGGGGTCCCAGGGGAAAAGGAGCAAGAGAAGTATTGCAGCTAGGCTTCCTAACCCTCCAGCCTGCATCACAGCTCATGCTGCTCTCAAGCTCTGGCAGTTCTGAGGATGGGGTGCTGTGCCCAAGCCCCACCTCAGCCTCTAGGCTTCTTTCATAACTCTCCCCTTTCCCAACATGGCTGCCTCCAGACTGGGCGTCCTCTTCCCTTATCACATGAGCTCTGGGGAGCCATTTTCCCCTTTCCAAAATGGCTGCTTCTAAAGAGGGCTTCCTTGGCTTGTATCACAAGTTTTCCCAGGAGCCATGCTGCCCCATGCTGAGTTCACTCTGGGGCCTTGTTCTTGCAGGTAAGGTGACTCTCATTGTTCGGATTTTCTAATTTAGAAATTTTAACACACCTTACGCAATAGATGCGATCATTGTTGCTTTAAATGGACATAAAGAATGAGTTTAAAGCTTTTATGCTTGCAATATTCTATCTGCCTCTTGCCAGTCTAATTCATGACTGAAATAGCAGCAGTTTCCTGTGTCTGGCATTTCTACCTAATCTTCATTGATCCCAAACCACATTTCTCTCTGAACAATCACAGTGGCTTTTGTTGATAGGCTAACATAATTTACAGGTGAAGAGAAGGGGGTGTGATTTTTTTTTTAACACTATGCAGCACTTGTGCTTTATGATGGAAAGTTGTGGAATTATTTTGCTGTGTTGGAATGTGCACTCTCCTGTATGTGTACTTTGAGATTACAGATGTCAGAATTGTGCAGCTTTGTATTCTATAGACACCGTGCTGTAGTCTTAAGGTGCTTTTGCAGTAGATGTCCCACCAGGGGGATGTTGTCTTAACTTGCTTAGAATTACAAATTGGCAAATAGGATGCACTGCCATAAGGGGTATATTTCTGCAACAGAGATGAATCAAAGAGCACAGCCTCAGTGCCCCCAGGTGTAAAGAACAGATGTGTTCATGTCATCATTGTGAAGAAGTATTAGCAACTTGAAAACCTTGAAGACATTTCACAATCTATTTCAATTACTGAAACCACAAAGTATGAGTCATGTTTACTTTCTGAGTACCCCGTACATGAAATATGTGAGAACTAGCCAGATATTTTTCCATTGGATTTAGGTTTATGTAAATTATGAGTTGACAGACTGCTTGTTAAGGATTAACAAATCAATTACACCTGAAGTATTAGGAGCTTTCGGGGTTTAGAATTCCATAATACTTCTCTGGTTTAGAGTTTTTCCAGTTTCTTGAAACATATGTCTAGCAAATTAGATTTGATTTTCAGTTGCTTAAATTATATAACATCCATTTCCATGTAGCTCCTCCTTTCTATTAGGTTGCTGTTAAAGAGACACATAAGCTCCCAGTAAAATTAATTGTAGTTTCATGTGTAGATCAGAAGAGAGAATTTAGCCCTTATAATGCAGCATGACTTTTGAGGAATAGGATTGGCCATGGATGGACCTCTTGCTCAAAATACTAATTTACCTATTTTGAAAGTTCAGAGTGAGGCAGGCACAGGTTTTTTTTTTTCTGTACTTCATTTTGATTTTCTGTTGAAATATTTGTTTTTTCTTATTTGACAATGGTTAGTACACAGGAGTTTGCAAAAGTGATTTTTTTTATATATATATTCTCTATGATCTTTGAAAAATTACAATTTTTTTAGCCTATCCTTTATACATTATACTGAATATATGTGCTATATTAAAGCACTACTCTCTTGTGGCTTCTTAAAGCCTTTTGTTTGAGGTTCCTATAGCCTTATATAAAAGTTGGTTGCTCAGATACTTATAGTTTGCTCCTTTAATGAATTTACCTGCTCCAGTCTTTCAATCATCTCAATTCAGTTTATTTTTTGAGGAAGTGTTAGTCTGAAGTCAGGCAGAAGGTAGGCCTACAATCAGATATACAACTCTGATTTAGTTAGTCTATAAGCCTGCCTACACACATGCTTGGTTGGGTGTGGCTGTGGGGTGTTTTAATTACAGCAGTTCCAAGAAAGCCACTCTAGTTAAAATGCCTCACTGTGACATGTATTAAGCCCCTGCACATTTAAACAGGGCTGTGGGACACTAACTAAAGCTCATTTAATGAGCTTTAATTAAAGCGCCCCCACAGCCATTTTTTAATGCAGGGAGGACTTAATAGATGTGATATTGCAGCAATGCTGGAGTGTTCTAATTAGAATGCAGAGTAGACTTGATTAATTGAGTCTGCTTATTTGCTTTCTAATTAGAATGTGAACAAACACATCTATAAAGTGCAAGCCCACTCAGCCTTCTACATTTCTGTTTTAGAGGATGTTGACCAATGAAGAGAAAAACAAAAAAAATTGAATAAAAATGTGGTGTTACATAACTTGGGCTTTAATTCTTCCCCCAATCATTTTTGCTCAACTGATATGCCACTTACTATTTCACATCACATCAAGAGGGACTGACTTCTACCTTTATTGCGAAATAAGGAAGAGGATTCTCTCTTTCTCTGCACTTTCTCCAGTGAAGAGGGGAGATTCAGGTTACGCACTTCATATGAAAAGAATGCCACATTCTACATTCATTGGTTTAGTACTTTACAATTTATTCAGGTTGTTAAAGTTCTGCAATTCATTGCCAGTCACTTTGTCTCTTCATATGATCAAGGGACACAAGGAGTGACCTTTCCAGCTGATTTTATTGTCACATTCTACATAGGTTGAAGATAACAGCTACAGGGTGGACAGGGGAAGGGGGAGAGGTGTGGTATGGCAGTACTCCTTATATAAAAGAGCTTTCTCCTGGGATGAAATTTCTTTAAAAAGTTGCACATATTTCTCTTTATAAATGAGAAAATGGGTCACACTTGATGGCAAACTTTAAGAGTGAGATTGGTGAATTGGAAAGCAGACTTCAGGTGACTCCTTCCTGATCAACATTTTTGGGGGCTTCACAATAATGAGATCTTTTAAAATCCATATACATATAAACTGTGAGAAAGCAGGAGGACAATTTTACTAGGTATGTTATGCTCATGATATGTAGCAATCCACATTGAAGCAAACAACAGAATTTAGCACCAGATATGGGGACTCGTGGGGAAATAAGTGTTGAACATGATAAGGGGAGCCTTGAGAACATAAGAAAGAAAATTTGTCAATAAACCTAATTTTACCTTTAAAAAACCAAATGATTTTATTACCACACTAATGTGTAAATACATTTTTTTTGCTTTTACAGTAAGGATGTGGACTTCTATTTATTTTTAAAGAGGCATATTTGGAAATAAGTTGACAGAAAAACATTCATCAAATTCCAAAATGTTTAACTGATGCAAGAGTTAGGGTCAAAATAACCTCTGATGTAGGCAGTCATAACTCATGTTGTGCATGGTATCACACATGTCAATGGCCATACACTCTTCTGTACCTCACCAGGATGAAGAGAGAAAGCTCGATTGGCTTCAGCAAATATGTGGTCTTTTCTACCAGGTTTGAGGTTGGCTCAATCAGTCTAGTAGGTTTGAGCAGGTCTGAAATCAGTTGGAAATGCAATTAAACTTTTTCATTACTTTTTTGTAGAAAATTTTAGAGAGAAGTAAGGGAACACTCTCAGGAATCCAGTCTGCTTAATCTTCTTAAAATAAGGCAGGAACTTTAATGTGCATTTAGTGAGATAATCTGATAATTTCATTTTTTTTTTTCTTTCAAAATGTAATAAAACCAAAAATGAAAACTTTTGTTAAACAATTATTAAAAGCATTCTATATTTTTCATTTCCAGATATAAAATTAAACTTTTAATTTCAATTTTGATTTGTTTAACCTTAAAAAAGACAAGAAACAGTACATTTCATTTTAAAAAAATTCTGAACAAAACCTATGAAAATCTTCAATTTTGAGAACATTGGAATGGATACTTCTGCATAATCAATGCACCTGATTTCATTCTTTTTAAGATTTTTGGTTTTGATGGTTTTAAATCAAAATCATGTCCTCAGATTTAAAGCAAAAAAGTTATGATTAAAACCACCTGGCTAGGTACAGGTAGTCAAAAAGCCTGAGGTTGGATCGATTCCATCTTTGCAGGTTAGTCTAAGACACACAGATTAAATTGAAACAGAAGTGAACAGACATTTACCCTTGATTCAAGAAATGCAGCCATATGCCTGTAGTGGTTCAGACCAGGCCAGAAGCTGGGAAGGGGGCTCTAGAGCATGGTTCTCTGGCTGTGTTCACTTTCTCTTCCTGCTGCCCCCCAAGGTCTCTGGGGATTGCAGTCCAGAACTACAACAACAGGACTCTGCAGGGTTGCTCATCACTTCCTCTTCCTGCTTCCAGGTACCTCTGGGATTTGTTGCAGTTGCAGCCAGCAGTAAGTTTTGAGCAGGGGAAGGGGTGTTTGACCCCACTCCCTAGCCCCAGGCCCCAGCCAGTGTTTGCCTGGGGTAGGCCAATTACCAGTTTAAACCAATTTCTGATCACTTCAACCCATTTATGTGTAACTTCTGTCCCTAGCCCCTGACTTTACCTTGTTTATTCTGACACATTTGCATTCTGAAACCCTACGTATAATTCATGTTAGTTGACTAGGAGTCAGAACATTTTCTTAGCCAATAAGTAGCAGTAGGAAAAAATATAGATTGCTATACATTTGAGCTCAAAAATAAAGAAAAAATAACAAATAGAAATATCCTTTTAATATGAAGTTCAGTAAAATTTTAAGTCAAACAGTTTGTCACTTACTAGTTTTCATTATGTAAATTTAGGATTCACTGTTCCTGATCCATCCTAGACAGTTACCTATCCAGGCTCTTCTTGAAAGAGCCTGCATCAAAGAAGATTCCAGTGTCCCCAAATTGCTTGTTTATGGTCCTGCTGTGTCTTTCTCCCTTCTACAACAGCTTTGCACGTATTTGAAGTTTGCTATCACATTGCCCATCATTTTTTTTTCTCTAAATTACATATGTTTGGCCTGTCAGTTTTTCCTTCTGCACCTTCCTTTCAAACTCTTTTTGTAACCCTTGTAACTTGTCTTTGGATTCATGCCCAATATCCTTCTTATAATTTTGTACTCAAAAGTGTACATAAGGCTGCATCTTAGACCTAAGCAGTGTCTTGCAGCGGTGACTAGTGCCTCATGAGTCTGGGGGAGCACAGTTTGTGGGCAGGCCCAGGGGCTGGCCAGATGCCCCATATGCACTCCTATGTTTCTTTGCCATGGCTTAGTGCCCGCCCCACCCCCCTTTTACTTCTAATTTTACAAGTAAAACTGTGTACTTGTATACCTTTTCATAGCATCTGATAAAGTAGGCTATCGCCTACAAAACTTATGCATTTCTGAAGTAGGTAGTCTTTTAGGTGACACACTGTCCAGCTGCTTTTCCCCATTCCTAATGACTTAATTACACTGACTTCTGTAAAGTACAATTCTGCCCTTCCACGTATGAAGAACAGAGGAAAATAATGTAAAGTAGAACTAACATACCATGCACATCTGCATTCCAAACCTTTTCTTCCTCCTGTTGACATCTTGTACGCAGCACTTCAGTATCCAATTTTAAAAATAGGGAATTCTGCCCCCTATTTAACAACTTTCTCCTTATGTAAGAAAATGCTCACCACTTTGCCATACTTTAAATGAATGAAATGAATGTCATCATTTAGCCCTGACCAATGTTAAGTGTGTGTACACATGCTGTAGGAAAGTGGTTATTTTGGTGGAATTCTTCCTGCCTCCCAGCATGTAAGTGGATTCTTGGTACCAGAAAATTATATTTAAGGAGTCAGCTATTTTTGATCTAATTCTGTGAATCATTACTAAGCATTTAGAAGGGACTTCAGTATTCTGGGAGGTTTTTAGCAGTTTTTCTAATACACAGTATTTATTACTCAAAAGTGAAAAATTCAGTAGCAAGATCAGGAAAGTTGCCAAGAAGCTTTAAAGTATCCCTGCTGAGTTTAATATAAAAGCAGGGACATTTAATTTTTTTTTAGCAAGCTGATGTCCACATGATTGGTATTTTTGTTCATTTAGTAAAAGTGTCTATTTGTGCACACATGTATCATTAGAGATTTATGTTAAATATACATTGAACGTTTGGTTCATGACTCTGTTGCATTGATTTCCAGCCCCAATTCACTTACCCTTCAGTTAATTTTAAATACTTGCATGGAGCAAAATATGTGCTTCAGTGCCTTGTTGAATCTAAGCCTTTAGGACAGAATTTAAAATGCTGAGCCTGATATTATACCTGCTTTACTTTAGGTTATGCACAGTGCCATGAAGGTCTAGCTCAGAAGCAAAAGGAAATGATGTCAGATGTGCTTATTTCCCAGGACCATTTTATCACAGAATAAACTAGTAATGTCTGAAAATATTGCAGGAATAATATGATTCAGCCACCTCAGCTATGTGCATGCTTGATGTAAACTGCAAAAAACCTCTTTATGACAGTCAGCAGGATTCCCTATGTATAGGGAATATGGTTAATTCATTCCAGAATACAGTCTATCTAGCACTCAGCTAGAGAAATGTTTTCTGGTGTCATCTTTTAGGATTCAGTGTTAACATCAGGGAATATAGGAACAGTCTTAGTACTCTGTGGGCATGTCTACATGAGATGTTTACTGCAGATAGACTAATTTGCTCTGCAGTAAATTTCTTGCTGTCTACTTGTGCAGCCCTATTACATTTCATGAAACTAATTCATTTGTAGGAGGGTAGTACTTGCATTTACAAGTAGAGTTTACTTCACAGCAGTGCATGTGTAGATGCTGATGTGGCTGGCTGGGGCACAAGGATGCTTCAGTGTGGTAGCTGCCTGTCAGCTAGTCCCGTGCTGGAGCACAGTCATGACCCAGCCAGCCCCTCTGTAGCATGTTGAGGTGGGTCGGCAAGACCCAGGCTGGCTGGCTGACCCCCCAGGCTCCCTGCCAGCTAAGGTGTTCTGACCCAGCTCAACATGTTGTGATCCTGGGCACTCATGTAAATGCAGTGCCTGAGAGCTATAAATTCTGGTGCAATATGCACTGAAGTTTATTGTTGCATGCTAACAGCATGAGTAGACATGCACTGTATGATCCAAAGGACTTCCTTGTTAACAGGAAATGAGAGTAGTCTGTTGAAGTGACCTTAAGTTTATTTCACCAAACAAGTATTATCAGAATATAGGCCACTATTATTCCAGTGCATCAAGGTACTTAGAGATTTTACCTGTGAATAATCATGAGATAGGCATAGTTTGCTCTCAGATGTCTATACAATTGACATTGCTTTCTCTCTAAGTTGTAGGTTCAGTAGTATATAATAACAATTAAGTTTATAATGACAATGAAGTTCAGCTGCAGCCTAGTTTTGGTTGGTTTTGGCCAGCACAAATGCTGTGGGTTGGCTGTAAGAAGATCCTTTCCAGAAACTCATTTTTTCAATCTATGACTCAAAATATACTAGTCCTGAGTCACAAGTCATGTTATCTCTTATGTACCTCCCAGTGATGAAAGTTAAAGTCAAAACATTATGAGGTTTAAAAACTCAGTATTTCATAACTTCCTTCTCTCGTGGTTGTGCACTGTGAATCTCTTGTCCCAGCTCTTTCTTGAGCTCCAGCAGTCCCTTTGTACCAGTTCCTTTTGGCTCCCATTGATTGCAGTGAGAATTGGATTTGGTTCATTACTCACTGAAGCTTCAGTTTGGAGAACCATCTTGTTCTTCAAGCCTACTGAGGAGGTATTTAAAACCCAGGAAAGTTGGTAAAACATAAGTATGTGACTGAAGTGAAGTATGTGCTTAAATGTTTTGCTGAATGGGGCCTGAAGGGGTGAAGAGAAGCTAATTAGTTACAAACAAGGACATGTGTCAGTGGGTTTACACAACACCAAAGCTGATTTAGAACACCTCTCTGGAAAAAACTTGCTCCCTGTAAGAATGCTAGAATGACAGAACCAGCTGCCTAGGGAAGATGTGGAATCTCCTTCATTGAAGGTTTCCAAGAAGAAAAAGTTCATTATCAGGATGATTTGGAAATAGCAAGTCCTGCCTCTGTACTGGGGTTTGGGCTAGATGGTTGCCGAGTTTATTTCCAGTCCTATGATTCTATGATTTAAGAAAAAAATACGTTCAGATTCAAGAAGTTACTCTATCATTAAAATATGCTCTAGAAACCTGTTCATGTTTGATCTGCTTTCCCAGTTTTCAGTGTCTGGGTTTGCACTAAATTTTTGGTGCAACTCAGATACATTGGTTCATTTGAATGCAGTATACTAAAACATTTGAACAAAGCTGTAAATTTAGTTTATGGTGTGAAGTGGTGCATTAAAAATTAAAATATCATCTTGTGGTGTATTTCAGTCACGGAGGAGAAGATATATTTGGAATATATAAGGGAAAAATATACTGTTCATTTGTGTTTGCTTTGTGCACTAGGTATGCAGAATAACCAATACCTTTTCATCTGCATATAAACTTTGAGGAGTTGTAGGCTCAAGCTAAGATTAATTTAAAGGAAAACACCTGCTTATTTTGTCTTTGAATAGTTCCTTAGTTTCATTAGTTTTGAATGAGAACAATGATTAAGTTTTTATAGTTCCAAGTTGATGCATGTCCATATTGTTGCTTATTTTGGTAACTAACAAAGGATAGGCTAATATACAGCTAATGCATAATTGGTAACAACATTAGTTTAAAGACAGTTGCAACAGTCCATAGTATGATAAGTAAGGACAATGTGTGGGAAGGAAACAGAGGAATGAATATTGACAAGGCTTCTAAAATAGTATATTTCCCAGGAAAAAAAAACCAAAATACTGTATGCACATAGACGTTGAATTGCCTTGTCCCGGGGTAAGCAATTGATACAGCTGAGAGAACAACTCGTCAGGGGACAAAAAGATAATATTGTTAAGAGTGCATTGCTGGTGCGACAAACTTACACCTCACATGGTCCATTCAAACAGTCACACTGATAGTTATATTGGTAAGGATCCAAAAAGGTTTGTTTTGCCTATAACAGGGTATATAGAAAGTGCTGAGAGAATAACATTTAAGTAAATGTGATGTAAAAATAATGCTAGTTTGAACCATTGCCAAAATTAATAAGGTGGAATTAAAAAGCTAATTTTGAGCCCTTCTCTTCCACCTGTAAATTAATACTTGGAGTAATACTTTACCCCACAATTAAATTATTTCTGTGGGAGTACTTGCAAAAGAAAAAATATGATACTCATGAGGAGTAATCATGGCAGTATCTGGCCTTAAAGAAATACTCTTTCTGTATTACCAGTTAAGAAAGCCAAACATACAGGGTACTATATTACCCTTTTATGCTAAAAGAAATTTTCATTCACAAATGTAATTGCTGAAAAGAATTTATTGAACAATAATTATATTTAAATTCCTTATTTCTTATTCTCAAATTTAATTTACAGGTAACTAATAGGTATTACAACCATTCAGGACTAACTTTCTAATTTTATGTATGAAAAGCTCGGTGCAATGCTCCCTTCATCTTAGACAAGCACTTGCAATTACATCCGCAATTAAACTTTTATGAAAATTGGCATGCTCTTTTGTTTTGGTAAATGCAGTTAACCACAGCGACAGCAATTTTGTTCCAGAAAAGTACCCTGTGGTTTTTTAGGACCATATAAAAGCTAAGTAAATCTGCAACAGGATAAATTCTAGTGAAATAGCAGTTTGTTGTTCCTGCCCAGCATCTGGCTTGACATGATCCACTCAGACTTACAAATCCTATTTGCCACAGTGTTTTCACTTTCTTCTTATCGATCCACCTATTGATCTGGCTATTAACGAAACTTTCATACTATGGAATGCAGGATCCAGAATTAAACAAAAAAGTCATTTTCTGAAGTTTGTGATTTTCATTTAGGTTTATCCACTCAAATAAAGAAAATAAAAGAAATCTAGAAAGTTTGGGTTTTTTGTTTGTTTGTTTTTGTAAACTCTCCCTCTGTGCATTTCTGCTGTATAGCAAATGCTGAGTGAACTCTCCTTGACAAATGGCTTCCATCACCCACCAAACAACTCTGCCTTTTCCTATTACTACAACATAATTGATTCTGTGAGAAGATGGTGTTACTAAAGAACATTTGTTTTCATTCATGCCCAATAATCTCTGAAAAAAGCCCTTTGTGATTAGCAGTTACATTAGGAAGTCATATTCTCCACAGAAAAAATAAATATATAAGATGAATGGCCATATTTTCATTTTTTCACTCCATCTCTTTCACTGGGGATGTAATTCAGAGAAACAAGGCTTAACTGGCGTACCGCTTCTAGGTATGTGCTGCTGAAGTGGAGCATCCTGTGTCAGACTGTAAATACTAGGGGAGAAAAGGCTGTGTCAGGCTTTAGAGCTGCAGCTGAGGGATTTTAAACAAAAGACTGAATGTACCTACCAGCTCTCATTTCTTCTTAGGAGATAGTAAATGCAGTCTGACACTTATTTACTCTCATTTCCTTTAGTTTACCAAAGAAACTTAAAACATCTGCTCTAATTTTTTGTCCTGCTTTTCAAAGTCTGCATGACATTGATCACTTCTTCAGAAGTAAATTGAACTGTTGTTAATTTGAGCTGGCAACTATTTAAATGAAACTATGCTACAAGGCCAAGTGGTTCACAGCAGCAGCTTGTTTCAGTGGTTCATTTGTTCTTTGGTATATGATTCTGTATTTCAGTGGTAAGGAACTGCTGCATATTTGTGTTAGTACCGTTCCAGCAAGGAAGCATCTTCATGATGCTGGGAATGCACCTCAAACGAATGTTAACATAAGTTAATTAAGATGGCTAGGTTCATATCTGCAAGCAATTTAGTGGGGATCCGTGATTTATTCACTTATCAATCAATCAAATCATTTTTTATTAGGACTAGCATTTCTTCCTTTGGTTATTGTTTCTCAAGAATTAATTCCATTGCATGCTTCTTTTGCATCAATATTTGTGGGGGGGAAGGCATTTCTATTTGTATTAACAGTTCAATAATTTGTGAAAGGTGTACTAAAAAAATTAACTCTGATTTTAGAGTGATTACACATTTGAGCAATATTCCCTCCCCCTAAAGTGGTATATACCAGTGGAAATTGTATTTTTTGCACTTTTGCAGTATCTATATCAATTTCTAGGTGTAGCCATCACGTCGTGCGCGCGCGCACACACACACACACACACACACACACACACACACACACACACACACACGTGTCTAAGGATGTTTGATTTTCATATTCCTCCTTGCATATTATATATTTTTTTCTCAAATGAAAAGCTCTAAATAAAGGAAAAGGAAAATGTTGAGTTAAGCTTGTATACTACTTAGAAACATCCTAAAATCCCAGTACTGTTTTTGTTAAAAGTAAATATTTTGTTCCTGTGTGTTCTGCTATATTTTTTTCCAGTCACTTTAATTAACTCTAGGGGGCAGATCCTGGTCCCCAAACACTCATTGGCTTTGTTGAGCCAGTACTTATCTCCAGTTATCTTCTGTGGGGTCCTGCTTTGATCTATATTATGCAATTATTCATTGGCTACCCCTGAGCGCTGATCCCTGGGAGCAGCTCCCATTGAAATCAGTGGAGATTCCTCTTTACATATGAAGGCAGAATAATTAAGTATAACATTGAGTAGACTGATATTTTCTTTTCACCATTCTGGTAACACTGGGACACATCAGTTATTAAACTGACCTTCTCTTCCCAATCACTTAGGACTTCTACCTAAAAGTCAATCGCACAATATGGCCTTTACAGTCCTATCCTTGAATCTTTAACAAGGCAAATCTCCCATTTACTTTATTGTAGTAAATGGGAAATTTAATCTGAATAAGGACTCAAGGCCCTCAGAGGAAAAGCCTGATTCATGGTATGCTTCAGTCTCCTAAATAACAATAGTAAATTCAGGGAAAAACAGAAAAGCCTAAAAAAAGAATTAACATATAGTTTCTGTAGAATTAAGTGCATCACTTTAGGCACCTATACACATGCCAGATGTCTGCTCTGACGTGTTAATTAGCAATTAGCTAGTTGTCACGTGTTGAAACAGACTAAATTGAGTCCACACTCCCGCAGCCTCCACATCACATGTATTTGGTGTCCCCATGCTTCAGAATGGCAGCAGGGTGCTTTAATTAGTTAAAGCACCCCCGCTACCATTTTGAAGCACAGGACACTAAATACACATGATGCTGTGGGTGCTTTAATTACAGTGGCTCTCAGAGCCGCTTTAATTAAAGCACCCCTCCCCTCCTACCCCAGAGCACATATGTAGATGCCCTTCAATTAATTAATTCAGCCTTGGTCAATGGCTGTTTTCACCCTCACCCATTTGTGCCAAAATGCGCTTGGTACACCTATAAAACGAGCTAAACATGCATCTGAAAGCATTCTTAAGGCTCTTTCTGTTTGTAGTTACTATAGTTGCCACAGGGATTACATATAATCCTGACTGGATGAGACAGTGGACATCACATTCTTGAACAGAAGAGAGGTGTTTCACCTGACAGTCTCTCCCTATTCTTATTTAAATCACCCAAGTGGAGAGGAAGCCTAATGGAAGAATTCCTGGTCTCACTTGACTGATTTTGCTGCTTATTCTTCATTTTGTGGCTTTGATACTTTGTTAGAAATAACTTTAATTAAAGACAAGAATGTATTCTGTCATTAGTGAGCAGTAGTATTGTTTTGGAAGGGCAGCCAGGAGGAAAAGAGGGGGAAGAAATTTTATTATATAACATTAAAACATATACTTGCTTGAAAGCTCAGAAAGAAATGAGAGGCAGAGGGGAGTTGTCTAGGTGATCTGCAGGGATCTGGGTTTTCCATTTCGCACAGAAAAATGCAGAAAAATGCGGATTTCCCCTTTTTCCCGAGAAATGTGTATTTTGCACTTTTACAAAGAGCTCTCTGCAGGCTGGGTACAGCGGGACTGGGAGGGGAAGCTCCTTGCCTCTGCGAGCCCCGCATCACCTTGATGAGGCATCATCTGTCCACCCAGCAGCATCAGGGATAGCGGCATGTGGTTGTGCCCCTTGCTGCTGTGGGGTGGGCAGGGGGCGCATCACAAGGGTAGCACAGAGCTCAAAGCAACAAGGAGCTTCCCTGCCTGGCTCTGCTCTGTCCTGCTGTGCAGGGTGCGGAGCCTGAGCCTGCAGTGGCCAGCCTACCCCCACCCCCACATATCTGGGGGGCATGGATCCCCCTGTTCCTCAGGTGTGGGCGCAGCAGTGGTGGAGATGCCTCCCCACCTCTGCACCCAAGCCCGCAGTGGGAAACCTACATCTGTGCCAACCCCATATGGGCTCCATTTTAGCTGTGCCGTCTGCAGGCAAAGCTGGGCTCCATGCTCTGCTCTGCTGCAGCAGCTGCTGCAGGCAGCAGCCAGAGCTTGGGCACTGCTGTGGGGGTCAGAGCTCTGGACCCAGGTCCCTTCCCTTGTAGCCCTGGTAGCTGGGGGCCCCCTCTGGCAGGGGCTGTTGGGGGGGAGTGATGGGCACCAGCAGGGCCAAGAGGCTGTGGGGAGGAGGGTGAGGGGAACCCGCAGGGCGGGGGTGGGCAGTGAGGGGCCTGGACCTGTATTCTGTGAACTAAAAGGGCAGGGGGAGCTCTGATTTTTTCTATGATCAAAAACCCAAAATGAAATACCAAAATTAATAGGTATTTAGAATGTATTTTATTATTGTGATTTGAGGCACCAGTACACTTCCAAATTGTTTTAAAATTGTAAATATATCAATAAAACAGTGTTCAACTGTTACCTATATATATATAAAATGGTGTTTTATTTTAATCATGGATTTTGGGGGGGTTTATCAGAGAATCTGATTTCTTTTTTAAGCAGAGAAAACGAGGATCCCTGGTGATCTTTAATAGACCCCTACCATATCAAGACAAGATGGTGGATTGGGTTTTTTGAGCACTATCAGAAATATGCAAAGGGAAGTTTCTGGTAGTAATGGTAGATTGTTTTTCCAACAGACATCCAAATAATTACAATGTGGTCCAAAATTTCTCTGAAATTGTGAGTGTATTAGTTAATAGCTATCTTTATTTTTTTTTCATTAATGGCAGAACTCCAGTTGACTTTAATGATATCATGATTTAGCAAGTTGGCAATATTAAATTACTTTTCACAACCAGAGTTGATTGACTCAGTCAGGTTGATTTGTTAGTTCGACTGTTTTACTCATATGCCTCATGGGGCATCTTTAAAAATATTGTAATGCAACATTCTCATATAAGCATATGTAACTTTTCCATGAGGTTAATTCAGTGAGAGGAGGAACTTAGTGTATGTTATACCAACATACTCTTTTTGCTGTAAAGAAATGGGAGGAAGCCAAATATTAGTGTGTTAGTAAAAGAGCTTTGTAGTAAGACGTCTTTCTGCTTTAGCATAAGGCAGCAAGATATAAATGAGAAGGGTGTCTGGGAAAAGAAAGATGGCATACTGCATTGGAAATGTTTTCCATACTGTTTAAGTTATGTGCAGTATTTATGTACTCTTTGTACTTTGAAAAGAGTTGGGATGGACTGTAAGAGAACTTTTTTCAGTTATTTATAATATTTATAATTGCTTACAGGATATTTTTGTGGGCGGGGGAGAGCTGGGAGGGATTTAATCAAGGTTTTAGCAGTTCTTGTAGATATTTTACCATAGGAGAAGAAGAAAACCTGAAGCATTTTCTGGGGCTAAAGGCTTTGTCACTTATTCACCTGCAACAGTTGCAAATCCTTGGAGTGCAGTGACCTATGAAAGTTAGTATTGTTAGGAGATAACCCCCACTGAAAGGGAAGAATTTTGCAATGCCATGAGGGCACTTAACACATGCTAAACTACTTGAAAGTGTCTGCTTGTGCTTTAATTGCACTTAGGGTAAAGTTGAACATGTGACCACCACCCTAAGAAATAAAAATCATCACCTTTTTTCTTATTCCGTTCTTCAGCAAACTATTCATAGTTTCATAGTGTTATAGTTGGTAGGGTCGGAAGGGCCCGGAGCAGATCATCAAGTCCGCCCCCCTGCCATGGCAGGAAAGAATGCTGGGATCAAACAACCCAGCTAGGTGATTATCTAGCTGCCTTTTGAAGGCCCCCAGGGTAGGAGCCAGCACCACTTCCCTTGGAAATTGGTTCCAGATCCTAGCCGCCCTGACTGGGAATAGTGCCTCCTGATATCTAGCCTGAATCTACTCTCGGTCAACTTATGGCCATTATTCCTCGCTACTCCCGGTAGTGCTTGGGGGAACAGGGACTCTCCCATAGCCTCATGGTCTCCCTTGGCCAGTTTGTAGATGGCCACTAGATTCCCCTCAGGCTTCTCTTGTGGAGGCTGAACAGGTTCAGGTCTGGTAGCCTTCGCTCATAGGGCCTGCCTTGCTGCCCCCTGATCATGTGAGTTGCCCTCCTCTGGACCCTCCCGATACTGTCCACATCCCTTCTGAAGTGTGGTGCCCAGAACTGGACATAGTACTCCAACTGCCGCCTGACCAGTGTCACATAGAGGGGGAGGATCACCTCCTTGGACTTGCTTGTGATGCATCTGTGGATGCATGACGTGTTGTGGTTAGCCTTCCTGACTGTGTCCTGACTTTGTCCCCCACATTGGAGGCTCATGTTCATTTTGGAATCAATAATGACACCAAGATCCTTTTCTGCCTCTGTGCTGATGAGAAGGGAGTTCCCCAGCCTGTAGGTATGCTGCTGGTTCTTCCTCCCTAGGTGCAATACCTTGCACTTGTCAGGATTGAATCCCATCCTGTTCTCATCTGCCCACCCCTGTAACCTGTCTAGATCTAGTTGCAGCCTGTCCCTCTCCTCCAGTGTGCCCACTTCTCCCCACATCTTAGTGTTATCCATGAATTTGAACAATGTGCTTTTCACCCCGTCGTCCAAGTCACTGATGAAGATGTTGAACAGTGCAGGCCCAAGGACCGAGCCCTGGGGGACCCCACTGCCCACATCACTCCAGGTCGAAAGAGAGCCATCCACCACCGCTCTCTGGGTGTGGCCCTACAGCCAATTTGCAACCCATCTGACTGTGTAGGTATCGATGCCACAGTTGCCTAATTTTTTAATGTTAATGGGGTGAGACACAGTTTTGAAGGCCTTCCTAAAGCCCAGAATGACTGTGTCCAAGGCTTTTGTGACCTGGTCATAGAAGGCCAC
>NW_017728992.1:17749825-17753837 GCF_001723915.1 Gavialis gangeticus | reverse complement strand
GCCCCGGTGTCCCCCCCCCGTCCCAGGACTGTCTGGGCCCCTGTCTCTTACCTGAGTATTACTTATGCTCATTGCCTGTCTTGGCTGGGCTATTCTTGTTGGAGGCTCTTGGTTCGGTGTTCCATGGCTCCCTCCGTCCTCATCTTTCCTTTCCTCTGACGAGCCTAATTTAAAGCCTGCCGGAGGAGATCAACCAACCTGAAAGAGAACACGTGCTTACTTTTGGGGGAGAGGTGCAGTTCATCCTACCTGAGCATGTCTCTTGTCCTGAAGTATGGGTTGTAGTCCAAAAAGCCAAAGCCCACCTCGACACCATTTTCAAACATGCAGGTTGACCTCCCTGATACAGGTCTTGTGGCGTTGTCCGTGTCTGCTCACTGGAAGGACAGATGAGAAGACCACCTGTGCCCCTGTCTCCTTCAGCTTGTTTCCCAGAGCTTGGTAGTCCATCAGGTGATCAGGGCTGCTCCTGACTGCATCATTAGTGTCCGCATGGATTAGGACCATGGGGTAGTAATCAGTGGGCCGGATAATAGCCGGGATCTTTTACAATACAACACAGAAGTTGCTAAGTAAGTTCTGAAGCATTCCATTCATGTGTGATGTGATTTCAGTGTTTTTAACTCTTCTGTGTTTAAAAAAAAAACAAAAACTTGAATCTTGGATGAAAACAGTTATGTAATAGTTTGAGCTGTTGCCCTTGTTGAAATGCTTACCCTTGTGCACTTTGTCTCAGTGTTCAAGGTCACAGTGTCATGAAATCACATTACAAGCTATCAATCAACAGACAGGAATATAAAAAAAAAGAAAATTGAAAAACATAAAGTTTGTTATGAAGTGGTGACTTCAGGTTCCAGGGACAAGGTCATTACTTGATATTTATGCACCCAGAAACCAATTTTTGTGTTCTGTTCACCCTAAATGACTACTCTGTGTATGACAAATAGGTAAAGCATCAAATGATGGAAGGCAGGACATGTAGCAAAATATGACATTGCTGTACTTAAATCCAGGAGAGTGATACCTCCCATACTTGCAAAACAGACTTTAATTTTCTTTGTTTAACAAAATCCTGGGTCTTTGACCATTCAAAATAACTTCTGCAAGGTAAGCAGTTTCCAACATAGTTTCTCTGGGAACGCATCAACAAGAAAAAAGCAGAGCCCAATCAAGTGCCTTTTTTTGTGCCTAATCAGTGAAATCAAGGAAGTGCTGTACTATATTTTGGTTTGTCTGTGCCCCTGTTTTTCTGGAATTGGCCACAATGACATGATGGAATGAGCTAAGCTTTATTTTATCAAAGCAAATCCGGAGTTATTTCTCTGAAGTCGGTGAGGTTATGCCAAATTTATATACCAGCATAAAAAAGATCAATTTTTTTTCTTGAAAAGAAGGCTGTTGTGGGCTCTTTGCATTTGTTCAGTAAATCTTTTTTCACAGGTTTGGGTCAGTATCTCCAAGTTCATTTTCAGGCACCATAATTGAAATAGTGATCTTATTTTTGACACAAGGAACTGAATCTTAATCTTAAAACTGGGGATGGGCTTTGGCCTGTTCTTCAAGAATGTGAATGGCTGGATGGCTAGCTGACCTTGACAGTGAAACAAACATGTGCAATGGTAGGATAGCCAGATTTCAGGAGGATATTCAGGTGGTGTATGGCTTTACACAGACAAGAACAAAACGCTATGGGGGTTCTCTATGCAGTCCTGTACAAGAGCATTTGAAAGCAAGCTAGAGAAGATTCACCATCATGTGGGCCCTGTCATTTGACTTCTTTCCCCTACTCCGCTTCTTTCCTGAGATTATTCTGGCCTCAAACATTGATGGGAAAGCCCAAGGCATAGTGGGGCAGCTGCAGTGCTTGCTACCATGGTGCCTAATCAGGTTCTGATGCAGTAGCAGCTACTTTTGAGTTCTGCTTCTCTCCCCACACCCCAAAGGCAGTGCTTGGAGCTGCCACCCCAGTCATCCCCACTTAGTTACACTATTGTGGACAGACCCCTTGAGTTCCCTAGTTATGCTAGGGCAGGACTCTGGGATGAAGATTTGTCCTTTAATATCTATTTATGATCATCATGTTTTGGGCAGCACAGACTCTGGGCATATACTCAAAGCCGTAAAAAGCATACTGTGAACTAATGTTCACATTCTGACATGAATTCCCTAAAGGAATGAAAACTGGCTGACAAAGCAACTTTAAGTCAGGCTTTTCATATGTCCACTTATTTTTGTACTGTAAGTGCTCTGGGGCCCTGCAGTAATTTTCTTGTTCTCAAAGAAATGGCAGCAAGAACTCTAACTCTCTGTCCTGTGAAATAGAATGTTGTCTTGGGATGACTGTTATGCACAAAAGAGAGAATGGATCAGTCAAAAGATTCTGATTCCATAACAGCCAAACAATTGCTGTGTGTACATGGTCACCAGTTACAAGGCATCTCAATGAAAGGCTGAATGACACTGGGTTATGGTGACTATGCACATAATGCTTTGTGATGCCTTGATCAGGAGGTGTCATGTGAGGAACTTGCTGCTATCCAGAGCTCCTTTGTGGACTTGGTGGTTGTTTCTGTTCTTCAGACTGAAACCAGAGAGAGAATATTTTCCTACCTAATGAGCATGTTGTAAAGCAAATGGATTAATGGCATTTTGAGGATGTGATTTGATAGGCCAGGATTACATGCGAGTCTTTTAAAGCTGAGTATGTGTCCTCTCAGTTCCATCCAAGCAATCCCATAGAAATCACGAAATTAAATTCCCTTTCTGACCAGGGCATGATCATTAGAGGTGAAGAACCCCTACAGCTTCCCTTTGAAGATTTGAAATTGTTCTCAACACAGAGCCCAAGAGAGTGGAATTCAGCTCCTAAATCCAAATAATAAGCACAAGAAAAGTGACCTAATTTTCCAGAGCACTGAGCACTCAGTGAGTGGGTCTATATGTGCACTCAACTGCACAGTTGTTTCTAAATGACAAGTGCTAAATGGTGGCAAGTGAAGTCCAAGGAAAAGCTTCTTTCAAGCAATAAAAGCATCCATGGGCCAGGTTCCAATGACCCACCCCTCTGTGATCCCAGGACAGCTCCATCCATCTAATGGACAATGCATCTATCAAGCAGTGCTGGAAGGAGCACTTCAAGTCTCTATTCAATCATGAATCTGAGATCTCAGCTGCCACCACTGAGTCCATCCCTCAACACTCAGTAATAGAACTTCTTGCTGATTTCCCCCATCCCTCAAGGAAGTCTGGCATGCCATCACTCAGACCAAGAACAATAAGGAGCCAGGTCCTGATGACATCCCCTCAGAGGTCTTCAAAGCTGATGGAACAGCTCTTGTGCAAAAAATATCACCAACTTTTCATCAAAATATGGGTTAACAAAGAAGTTCCACCTGACTTAAAGAATGCCAACATTGTGACCATCTTCAAGAAAGGGGACAAGTCAGTATGGGAACTGCTGAGTTATTACTCTTCTCTCCATTGCTGGGCAAATTCTTACTTGCATCCTTCTGAAGTGCCTCTTCCCTGTTGCCGAGGATGTCCTTCCAGTATCCCAGGGTGACCTTAGACCATCTTGGGGTACCACCAACATGATTTTTGTTACATGACAGATCCAGGAGAAGTGTTTATGGCATTTATTGATCTAATCAAGGCCTTTGACTGCATCAATCGTGAAACCTTATCAAAGGTGCTGGGTACTGGCTAGGCTTTGTTGTCCACTGAGGTTCAGCAGTGTCCTCACACTACTCCATAATGGGATGACTGCCACAGTCCTTTGCAGTGAATCAGAGAGAGATCCATTTACTGTGTCAGATAGATCCATGTACTGGTGTCAAGCAGGGCTGTGTCATCAGTCTAACACTTTTTTCCATTTATCTTGCTGTGATTTTTGATTCTCATCCATGATCACTTTACTCCTGGAATTGGGGTTGAGTATCAAATGGACAGTCAGCTTTTCAACCTGTGGTATCTTCACAGAAAAACAAAAGTTACCAAGACTGGCATCACTGAC
>NW_017728992.1:17727206-17744825 GCF_001723915.1 Gavialis gangeticus | reverse complement strand
TGATTTTTGATTCTCATCCATGATCACTTTACTCCTGGAATTGGGGTTGAGTATCAAATGGACAGTCAGCTTTTCAACCTGTGGTATCTTCACAGAAAAACAAAAGTTACCAAGACTGGCATCACTGACCTTCAATACACTGATGAGTGTTTTCCTTGCTCACACTCAGACCAATCTGCGGTCCACCCTTGACCTTTTCTCAAGTACCTATCACAGCCTGGGACTCTCTCTTAACAATGAGAAGACCAAGGTGCTCCATCAGCGTGCCCCAGCACAAGCTGCCCTCCCCTCCCCACAAATTATCATTGGTGGAGAACCCCTGGAAAATGCTGAGCATTTCCCATACCTTGTCAATTGCCTCTCCTAGTCAGTCAGTCTTGATGTAGAAATAGAACATAAGATTTGCTGTGCCAGCATATCCTTCAGAAAGCTGCTTTGCCATGTCTTTGCTGACCAAGATCTGCAGATGGAAACTAAGATCCTGGTCTACAATGTAGCGGTTATCCCCATGCTCCTCTACAGGTGTGAGATGTGGGTGACATATCAAAGCCATCCAAGCATCTGGAATAGTTCCATCAGCACTGCCTCAGGAAGATCCTTTGCATTAGATGGGAAGACCACTGCACAATGCCAGCATCCTCTCTGCAGCTAACATAACTAGTATCAAGGTAAAGATCATGACTTTTGACTTCAGTGACAGTCCCTGGGCTGGCCCCTGTGAGCAGATGGCTGATGCTCGTCTCTCAAAGCAAGTCCTCTTCTCTCAACTTAGTCATGGTGAGAGGACGCCTGGGGGACAGAGGAAGTGCTACAAGGACACCCTGAAAGCATACCTTTAAGAAGAATGGCATCAACCCTACACATTGGGAAGTGCTGGCAGGTAACAGGTCTCAATGGTGCTGCACCTGACATTAAGCTACAGCCCACTTTGGAGAGAACTGTCTTGCTCAGGAAGCTGAAAAGTGGCAAAGGAGGAAAGAAAGTACACAACATTCTGGCCAACAGTTCTGCCTATCCCTCAAGGCAACACTTCTCATATCTGTGGGAAAACTTGCAGAGCACAGATTGGACTCCTCAACCACATGAAAACTCACCAGTAATCCTACCCCCTGCCCCAGGCAGACACCATCCTCATATCAAAAGATACCAGTACTAAATGACTGGGTAGTAACCACCATGATTACACAGTTCTAGTGGCACAGGTCATTTCCTACCCTACTGCGCAGTAGCTTTCGCTTTATGGTTCATGCCTGCTGATGCCATGTTGCCTTAGCAACATGCTAAGCTCATTGCTATGGCAACTGAGCATCTTGTGTAGATGCTCACTAAAGTGTGACTCTCACTAAAGTCAAAAGGAACTGTTTAGAACACAGTGCCATTAAGGATTGGATTGTTTATACTGGTGCACTTTAAATATGGATTTAAGAGCCTAACTTTGGGCACCTACTTTTGAAAGCTGGATCTTTGAAAGTGTAATAAGATTTTAGGGTGGGTCATGCTTATAGGGATATCATAATGTGCTGTCTTCATTGACCTCACTGGAAATGAGTTTCTCTAATGCCATGAATTGTTGCTCACATGGAATGAATGCAGTTGTAGGCTGCAACTGTTCCTTTCCTCCCACCTGTCCCCCACATTCTCCCTCTAGCATAAACAGCTTCTTAAAAAATGGGGACTAATTTATGTTTAGAGAAAAATTACTACAGTGTTACTTTTAGCCTAATACAGAGTCCACTGAAGTCAGTGGGAAAAATATATATCACTTTCTATTTAGTTCTGTTTTAACTGAAGCTTCACAAGTGTACGTATATATGGATTAAGGTCTAATCATTATAAAGTGCTTAAATGAAACTTTTGCCTTTTCCATGTTGAGCTGTTTCATTGAATTTTTTGAAGCATCTTATGAATAATTATCCCCAAACCTTCCTGAAGTTGAAAGAACTAAATCGTGACTTGATAGAAAAAACCAAGTCACAGTTGAATGAAATGGTTGCACAAGAGGCCTTGTGTGTTGATGATGACTTGGAACCCCAAAACACTTCCAGGATAGCCTCTGGAAGACTCATCTTCTGTCCTCCCATGAATACAGAGGCTGTCTGCCCACCGATAGAGGATTTTGTGAATATTGTGTTATTGATTTCCCATCTCTTCAGACAAGTTGCTTAGGGGAGTACTTTGGAGGACTTCCCCAGACTTTGCGTGAAAATGTGAGCCATAACCTTGTCTGGATAATTATATTATAGTCTGCACAGAGTGAGCCATTAAATTGGTTCTGGCATTTTGCAGCCAGACTCTACAGTACTAGCTTGGCAAGTGTCCATGTCAGGAATTCTGCCATGGTCTCTGTGCTTTCACTCTGCACTCCTATGTTGTAGCCTCGTGCCTGGGACTTATGTTAAACATCTAGTTTTACCTTTCTTGTCTATGGATCTGATTACTTGATAGGTTTTCTCAGTGAACAAGTTTCGTTCTTTGGCTTTGGGTTCTGAGACCACGACATGCTTGATGTTAAATTCTCAGTAATATCAGTCTTTCAGAGCAATAGTTCAGATCACAGGGAAGTCTTTGTAAGAATGATATGCCTATACATTGGAATATAAACAGATCCTCTCTGGTTACGGCAAATCTCGTTCTTTACCCAACCACCACCTTTAGTGGGATGTAGATGAGACCTATGGTCTTTGAGGCAGTCAGTCAGCTTTTGCATGAAATGAGACTGCAAAGGGCGATGAATTTTTTATTTCATTTTATGTAAATATGGCCTTGCTGACAGTTTTACTAGTATGCTGTGTGAACCTTTTGTTTCCCACAGCAGGTTCATTAGAGACAGGTAAAGGTGGTGTGAAATGTTTCTCTCTTAGTTCAGTTCGGGTGCATCTGAGTGTGTGGACTATGTGCCCTTCCTTTTTCCGTTGCCCCTCCCTACCACTTTTCTGTTGGAAATTCATCTAGCAGTTAAGATGCATTTCTCCTTACACAGCAGAAGACACAACATCTTCTATTACAGGTAAACACATTTGTTTTGGCTAGGAAAGAATCCTGCCAATTTTCATGTTTTATTTATATAAACACAATTAACTTTAATTTAGGCAAAATGTAACTCAAAGTGAAATTTAAATTCTGAATAAAAATGTGTCTCCCTTTTCAAAAGACATATGCCATATTTTATAGCTGAACATGTTTCTAATCTGTATTGGGTATGGAAAAATTAAGCACTGGACAGCTAACCCCTAGAGGTTAATTGTTGACAATATTTTACAACTACTCATTCTAACAGGATTCTCTAGTGTTTCAATACTGTTATGACGGGTGATACAATTTCACTGAGAGTATAAGTGAAAAATTATGTTGCTGAAAACACACTACTTAATTTTAAATGGAGCATTGACCTTTCTAAGAAGCCTTAATCTAGTTTGGTATTTCTGTACCATGTTCTTGTACTTCTTTCGGAGACAGACCCCAAGAGAAAATTGGGCAGAGCATTTACTTTAATAGTATTTATTAATCTTTCTGTAAATCTGTTCTGAGTAGTTTTACTATAAGCAAAAATGTTAATATTTTCATAATGAATGTTCAGTTCACCACAGGACATTTTTCCCGGCTCTAAGTTATTGTTTAATAGGTTGTTGCACCACTTATAAAATGATTTAATTTACCACCTTTTTAGCATTTTGTTAGTGTTAGTATTTTTTTTATTTTAAAAGCCACCCACAAATGGTTGGATTTGAGGTTTGAGAGAGGATCTCAGAATACAAACTTTGAGAGGAATAAAGTTGAGCATATAGACTCTGTTGGTTGACAAGCCTTTTCTGTTCTCTACTTCATGGTCTCTTTGTTTTACAAAAATAATTGTTTACAAATGAAAACAAATTTCTATGTTATTTTGCTACAGCTGTAAAAAAAATAATAAATAATGGATGGTACAGTAAATTCAGCAGTTTTTCTTATTAACTGTGACAGTTATGGACATTGCTGGAGGCACTAAACAGTGGCAAATGGTGTAGTACATGGTATATGGAGGAGGGGATGCTAGGGTAGGAAAAGAAAGATTGTGTTGAAGAATTGGTAGAATTTCTGTGTGGCACCTACATAACTACCACCTAAATAACTTTAAAAAACTGAC
The DNA here is from genome assembly GCF_001723915.1 of Gavialis gangeticus. Taxonomy (NCBI): domain Eukaryota; kingdom Metazoa; phylum Chordata; order Crocodylia; family Gavialidae; genus Gavialis; species Gavialis gangeticus. The sequence goes on along the minus strand of NW_017728992.1, from coordinate 17,740,702 downwards.
CCTTAATGTGTCTGTTCTCCAGTTCTCTCTCATCAAATGAGAGAGAAAGAGGGAGAGTAGCAATACCTCTCACACAGTGGAATTATGAGGTTAAGTAATTCATGATTGGGAGGGGCTCTGGTGCTAAGATAATAGTGACCATCTAAATATGTAAGTTAGATGTATCTGTTTGCTATTACTGTTGTTATGATTCATGTAGTATCTAATGGTCAGTGAAGAACAGGCCCCCATTGTATAACAAATTTGCAAGCACAGGAAACAATCCCTGTCCTGGACAGCTTCCAATCCAGATAGGCAAATTGAACATGACATAAAAAACATAAGTAAATGTATAATTTGATGTCAGCAAATTCCCTGGTAGCTTTATGGCTTTGTTTTACTGGGATTTAGGAATTAGGAGAGGATAAACTAAATAGAAAGGGAAGGGCAAAGGGAAGGAGTCTGGTTTGACTGTACCATTGTTAAGCAGTTAGACAATGGATTTGTATAGGATGGTTTGGATAGGGATGACCCTCCCTCAGGCAGGTGTTGTATTAGAAGACCTCTCAAGATCCTTTCCAGCCCTACTTCTCTATGGCTTGATCAGAAAGGGCCAGATGTGGAGTGAAAGCTGAGGTGAAGGGCCTGTGAGGGAACAGAAGGAGGGCGCTGGAATAAACAGCTCATTAACACAGGGAACAAAATGTAGCTAAAACTGTAGAAAATGTTTTGAGTATCTAAGGTTTCAGCTTTGGCTGCTGGCTGGTTCCTCTCTCCAGTTTTTCCCCAGGACCACATGGTGTGGGAAGAAGAGGCAGAGGGGGGACACTTTACCTGGCCCTCATGAACCTGGGGCAATGTTGGAAGAACAGTTGTTATGACAATAAACTTGAAAGTGTTTCACTTGTGCCAAATTAGTTGTTTAAATATGAATTTTATCAAATGGAAATAGTGTGTTTTTCAGATTTGCTGTTCTAACGTATATAGATTTCAAGTCAGATATTTTCTTAATTACTCCTCGGACTATGCCAGAATTCATTTCTGCAGTGTATCATTAAATAGAATATTGTTTTATATTTGCCTGATATTTATGTTTCAAAACCTGGAAAACTGCTCTTTGGTTGAAACTATCCAAGCCCCAGAAGTTCTTTCACAGGTCTTTTAAATGCATAATAAATGAAATTGCTATTCTGAACTTGGAGGATCCCAGACACAAGTTGAAACCCCCTTCTTCTCCCATGGCAACAGAGCTAAATTGTAACCTGGAGTCTCATCCACAGAATATGGAAAGCAGTGGAAATCTTTGGCTTTTGTGCCAAACCCAGAAGCTTGAAATTAATTATCATTGTTCTAGTCAAAACTGGCTAAATGCAGCCTCGACCTCACCACGATCTGCTGGCTGGGGAATTGGCTCTGCAGTAGGACCCAGAGGGTGGTGGTGGACGGAAGTCGATCATCGTGGTGCATGGTGACCAGTGAGGTCCCTCAAGCTTCTGTCCTAGGGCCTGTACATTTTAACATCTTCATCAACAATGTAGACATTGGTGTCAGCAGTGGGCAGGCCAAGTTTGCCGATGACACCAAACTCTGGGGTAAAGCATCCACACCTAAGGACAGGAGGGTGATCCAGGCAGATCTTGACAGACTCAGGAAATGGGTGGACGAGAACCTGATGGTGTTCATCAACAAAAAATGCAAGGTTCTGCACCTTGGGAGGAAAAACCTGCAGCATGCTTATAGGCTTGGCAGTGCTACGCTGGTTAGCAGTACAGATGAAAGGGACTTGGGAGTCATGATTTACCACAAGATGAACATGAGCCATCAATGTGATGCTGCGGCTAGTAAAGCAAGCAAAACGCTGGCTTGCATCCATAGATGCTTCTCAAGCAAATCCCGGGATGTCATTCTCCCGTTGTACTTGGCCTTGGTGAGGCTGCAGCTGGAGTACTGCATCCAGTTTTGGGCTCCGCAATTCAAAAAGGATGTGGAAAAGCTTGAGAGGGTGCAGAGGAGAGCCACACACCTGATCAGAGGTCAGGAAAACAGACCTTATGATGAGAGGCTGAGAGCCATAGGACTCTTCAGCCTGGAAAAGCACAGGCTCAGGGGTGATCTGGTGGCTACCTATAAGTTTATCAGGGGTGTTCACCAGGATCTGAGGGAACATCTATTCACCAGAGCTTCCCAAGGGATGATGAGATCGAACGGTCACAGACTCCACCACGAGTGATTCAGGCTGCACATGAAGAACTTCTTTACTGTCTGAGCCCCCAAGGTTTGGAATAGACTGCTGCCGGAGGTGGTTCAAGCACCTACTTTGAATGCCTGCAAGACACATTTGTATGTTTATCTTGCTGGGATCCTATGATCCCTGCTGACTTCCTGCCCCTGGGGCAGGGGGCTGGACTCAATAATCCTCCAGGATCCCTTCCAGCCTGAATGTCTATGAAATCTAGTTCTGGTATAGATAAGTAGGACAATACAAATAACATGAAGGAAAAATCATATGTAGCTTTACCATCTTAACCTGCAGACTTTGTAGTCTCCATGAACTCCATGTTGCACATATACTATAACTGTGGGAAGGTGTTTTTGATCTCTTCCTGGTTCTACATTCATGTAACTTACTGACTTGAGTGAGAATTGTGTCTGCAACCAGTATGAATGAGAGAACAGGACCTTTCATGCTCAGTAAATGTCATGCGCTGAGCTCATTTTCATTGGGCATTATTTTTAAAAAATAGTTCTGAGAGGGTTGTTTTTTAGCAACTCAGTTTTGACTAAAAGGAATTATTTCAGACAATTTTTGTCAAGTGAGATAAACCATTATTCAGAAGTCACAAAATGAAAAGGCTTTTTGATTCACTTTAAACTATCAATAAATTAAAATTCTTTAAGGAAAAGACATGTGAAAAACTTTCTTTTTTTTTCAGAGATGGAGTTCGGAATTAAGGTAATAAAGTTCTGAATGTGCATTGTGCACCTCTGCTAGTATTACTTTCTATAATATGTACTGAAAAGGGGGGGCATTAATAAAGGAGAGAATGTTATAATCCCTTCCTCTTCTCCTTTTTCTTATTCCTCAGCAAAAGAAAACAGAATTTATCATTGTTGTACTGCTCTTCTTCCAGCTCCTGACCTATTGCTCTGGCAGATGGTGGAGTTTTTTGCTAGCAGTGAGAAAATAGACATTTGTCAAATTATCTGGAGGGGGAAAAACGTGTTTTATAAGGAATTTTTCTCTTGCTAAAAAAGCATCAATATTTATCTTGCATGTCACCTGACTAAGGTAGCCACATGTCATGTATTGTTTTCAGCTGCTGGATTTCATGTACTGTTCTCTGTAGTAATGCTGTCACAGGTAATGCTATCCATCTCTAATTGTAAATTGATAAAAGTCTTTTCTGACTGTTATAGAAATCTTGGCCCAGACTCCCTTTCATCTGAGCTAAGAGTTGAATTGGGCTCTAGAAACTTAAATATCCTGGAATAGGCACATCTCACCTTGCCATACAGAACAGAGTGCTGTTCTGGGAGGGCTGAATAATGGTTGACTTCCCTAGGACATGAAGAATGTAGAGCTGGCATGAGGAAGCAAACTACAGGTGAGATTATACAAGACAATTAAAATTGTTAGGGACAATAAAATTTACACACTCATACATTCAAGCTCCTTGCCAAGTGTTAGGTGCCCTTGCAGCATTGTGAAGTTATGCCACTTCAAGTGAGGATTAATTTGAGCTGTGCTAGCCAGCTTGACTTTACCTCTGTGGAACAGTGAGAAGTTAAGTGACCCATCTGTAGTCCTCTGCTCCCAGGTGGACTGACTAGCTGTCTTCCTCAGCTCTGCCCCTATAGTGACAGGACAGGAAGCGGAGCAGTGGCTTGTGAGTTGAGGACAGGGGAAGTGGGGGAAGAGGAAGAGGTGCTGCCAGGCTGCCCAGTGGGGGCTCGTGGGTGAAGTAGGGGGAGGGTAAACTGCTAGGTTGCAGGTGGGCTTGATGGGATGGATGGACATGCACACACTGTCCTCAGATTTGTCTTTGGCTGCTGCCGCCACCAAGCAACACAGCCAGGGCATGAGGGTGGCAGTGGTGGGGGGGTCCTGTCCTTGATTTCAGTGGCCTCACAGTGCCTGAGTACATGTAGGGAGCCTCTCTCTCCCACCCGACTCCTCCACCCCCATCACTGCTGCTGGTGGCAGTGGTAGCTGGAAACATGCATGCACACCCCTCCCACTCCATCACCACTGCCTGTGGGGTGACAAAGAGGGCTCCTTGCTCATTCCTGGGCTCCGCATGGCCCCCAGTCACAGCCAAAGGCAGATCGGGGGGATGTGTGTACATGCATCTGCTAGGAGCAGGGGCTGTGTGTGTGGGCTGTCTCTGTGGCTGGGTATGTTGCTGCTAGAGAGCCAGGTGAGCAGGAGAGGCATGGAGCAGACTTCTCAGCTCCTAGCTGCACTCCTGCTTGCCAGTCCTCTAGCAGCAAGTTAGAGCTGTGCATTTTACAGAGGGTTTTAGCCCTCTGGACATGCAACTGCCCACAGCACATGCTAACTTTTAACAGCAGCCTAACATTCCTTACCGTTAGTAGGTGCTAACTGGGGCATGTAAACGCAGTAGAGTGACAGTGAAGGAATGAAGCCACAAGGAGATTGGAAGCTAGGGAGCAGTGTGGATAGGGGGCTGCCTGCCCATTTTCAGGAGGGAAAGCAGGGTAATAGTGCTGGGAGTGACAGCAAGGAAGCTACTGATGGTGACAAAGGAAGGTGCAGAGCAAGGTAGTTAGCTGCATTAGTCTGGTGTCAGGCAGAAGGCAGAGTAGATTTGTACCTCCATGTACTGACATCAGAGAGATATAAGCTTTTTAAAGCAGTGGCTTACTTCATCAGAGGAAGATGGCAACAGAATTTATTTATAGGAGAAGGGGATGCGGCTTCTAATAGTAGAGCTGGTAAAAATGATTTTGTGTGTTGGTATATATTGGGAAGCTGATCTGGAATAGTTAGGAACCTACCAAAATTGCAGTTTTTCAGATTCCATGGAATCTGGCATTGCCCACAAAATCTGCTGAAGGGAAAAAAAAATTACTAAACAGAAAATGCTGGCTCCCTGGAGCCTTCAGGGTGCTGTGGCAGCCTGCTGGGGTAGGTTAGGGGAGAGGAGGGTATGCCCGCTTGAAGGGCATAGCAAGATAGATGGCTGCCACCCCCACCCCTCACCACTGATTGGCTGTGAGAGCTGCCTGTCATGTGGCCCTACCTGTCTCCACCAATCAGCGGTGAAGCCACATGACAGGCAGCCAATCAGCAGCAAGGGTGGGGCCACTAGGGTCCCTCAGTAAATCAGAGGTGTTGAGGAGGCTGCCACACTGCGCCCACAAAATGGCTTCTGGACCCTGCATTGTGCCCACAAAATTTGCGGGGGGCAGCTGCCACAAATTTGGTAGGTCCCTAAGTATAGCATTTCACCCTGTCCCCTTCCTCTCTCCCTTGGGATGGTGGATGGCCAGCCCCCAGTTCAGAATTTCTTTGGAGCACCACTTCCCACTGTCACTCTCACAGGTCAGTTAAAGGTTTCAATGTTAAATACTCTGTTTTTTACCGAAGAGGTAACTAATGCTCTAATTTATCATTGATACAGAACAGTAAGACTAGGGGCAGACATTCGAAAGGCCTGAGCCTGAATTGATTTAATTTTTGCAGGTTGCACTAACTTGGCTAGGATAAATCAGTTTTGTAACCAGACAGACATCCCAGAAATGCCAGCACATACCTGCAGTAGCTCAGGCTAGAGGTCAGGGGGTGCTAGAGCAGCCCTCCCTTCTCTTGCACAGTACTAAGCTGAGGGGGGGCATGGCCAGGCCCCAGCAGGATGGTCTGATTAGCCCAGCAGGGAATTGATAACACAGTGTTTATCACCCCATTAAGAAAATAACAGAGGGACATTACCAGATACCTGTTGATTCAGCATGGACTGTCACCAGCACATGGTCTGCTAGCTAATACATAGACACCTCTCTGCAAGGCAGAGGAGAGGGAGGAATTCCTGCTTAGCAAGGAGTGGTGAGAGGGGGGGTGGGAGCAGCCCACAGTATTGTGGGAGCTTCCGACAGGGAACAGAGAGGGGCAGCCAGACCTGCTGTGGAGCAGAGAGACCTGGCCAGCCCAGAGAGCATGCTGGGGACACTGAGGGAGACTGGTTTATCTTAAACCAGCAGAGGGTCTAGGACAGACATTACATAAGCCAGTTTGACCCAGATCAGTTAAGTATGATTCTACATTCAACCAGGTTTATTTCAAATCGGTTTCAGCCATTTTCAGACTGGTTTATGTGCACTGAATATCTGTTCTGTTACAGTTTTAAACCAGTTTCTCATCACTTAATCCATTTTATGTGTAATGTCTGTCCATAGCCTAAAAGCAATTGAACATGGTAAGTCTGCCTGTTGTTACCATACAGATATATACCTTTCCAAGTATAAGGGAAAAAATGTATCTTAAATACCACTCGTACCTGTTAGCAAATATTGTTTAATGCTAACCACTGTGTGTGGTGTTCTGCATTTTATATACTATTAAACTGAGTATATAAATCTATTACATTTGGAATATCCTGTGTACAATAATTTGTTTTAATTTACCAAATATAACACTTTGTTTAGCTCTGAGTTTAATGAATGGCAATCTAATTAAGGGTTTTAAATCAGTTAATCAGTTTGCGTCACTGGGCAACAAGTAATCATTTTAAAACATGCAGTTTAGCAATCCAAAGGAGCAATATGTAAACCTTTTTCTTGTTACTATTATTGGCTAATCAGATCATCTGGACCCCAGAGTATATATAAAACAGGGATGAATTGGAGAGTGGGTATGAGGTGTACCACATATAGGGTCTGTAGTAACAGGTTATTAAATGTTTTTGAATTTGATACATCATTTAGAATATATAAATACTTGAATATCATGTTCTTTGTGGTAATATTGCCATCTTAATCTGGTTGTGCTTCATTTTTCTATTTTTATCAGGTCTAGCAGGATCCAGCCAGTGTATCATCTGCTCATATAGATATATAGATATAGATATATAGATATAGACATATAGATATATATAGATAGATATATATAGATAGATATATGGATATATAGATATATATATATATATATATATATATATATGAGCCTACAATTACACAATCTGCAATTACATAATGTAATCTACAATTGCATATATATGTAATTGTTCATGTATAATAAAGCATACATGATTACTAGGGGTTTCCAAACTGGACAGTATTCGATTCGGGTTTGGCCCAATTTGGGGGACAGTTGTTTGATTCGCTGATTCGGATTATTGTCCCAATTTGATTTGGCCAAATCTGAATCTGAAGATTTGATTCTTATTCAGAGAATCAGCAATTGGCCATAGACACAGCTTTATATGTTTTTTCTACATACCTCAAGGTACCAGGCACGGCTCGTGAATGCTAAGATGGTGGAGCGGATGGAATGTCTCATGAGAGTGTAGGGGGGTCCCCTGTGCTCTTGGCAGTGGACCCAGAAGTGGAACAGTAGTAGTTTTGGTCCACTTCCGGGTCTGCTACTGAGCATGCAGGGACCAGCCCCCCACACACCCCTCCGGCTCAGTGATCAGCCACAGGGGGGGCCCCGGGTGCCCCCCCACAAACCCAAGAGATACCAGTCGCCAAGCTAGGGGACCCCCCCACACTTGGCAGTGGACCAGGAAGTGGACTGGAAGTACTTCCGGTCCACTTCTGAGTCCACCACTGAGCGTGTGGGGGACTCCCCCCTGCTCCCATGAGATGCTCCATCACCCCACCTCCTCAGCATTCATAAGCCTCATTCGAGGTACATAGAAGAAACATATAAAGCTGTGTCTATGGCCGAATCATCAAATCTCTCTGAATCATTTCAGTGGGATTTGATTCCATTCAGAGAGATTAAAGGGTTTCCTGATTCAGTTCAGAGACTGGGCCACCGAACTGGGCCAAATCTCTTCTGAATCGAATTGGTGACCAAAGCTTTGAACAGCCCTAATGATTACTGTGTGCTTATGATACATAATCATTTCATACATATGTGTATCTCTGTGTGCATACATTTATGTATGTGTGTATTCATATATATTATTTTAAAATATGTATGTATATACAAATGAAAAATCTGTTGCTTACAATTTTAATATATAGCTTTGTTGTACATGACTTTTTTTTCTCTGCACAAAGCACAAGTAAAATGGCATTGTAGAGAGAGCCTGTGCTTGAGGAAGGAGAGACAGATTCGCTGATGTACCTGTGGAGTCTAAAATTCTTGAACACAGATGAAGTAGAAGTTAGAATAATCCCTCTGGCTGCCATTCTTTCCTACTTCATACTGCTAAGTCATCCCTGCTGGAGATTACTGAGAGAGAGACCTCCTTTGAAGAGTATGGGAGTTACTTTAATGTATGGGGAGTCTGGGTTTGGTGATTATGGTGTTGCTGGTTAAAAGTGTTGAAGGCTTAAATCCTGCAGGAACCAAAACCAATAGTAGACAATCCAATTACCAGATGCTCAGATGGGCAATATTGTCACTCTAGCAGGGCTACCTCCAGCCTCACCTTGCAGAAGAAATTTATACATCATTTTGTTGCAGAAGCCATACTCAAAAGGCTCTTGAAGATACCTGGCTTGGATTCTTCCAGCAAAAAAACTGTGCAATGGATAAAAGATGGCCTGTGGCCCAAAGAGGGAGAGAAGCTTAGAGGAAATTGCTCCTACTGACAGAGGGGTAACAGGTGTATCCAGGAACTTATATAAAGTTTTCACTTATTGTTTGCTATACATTTATTTTAATAAAAAGATTTGTGTATATGTGCCTCTATAGATTTATAGGTATGACTTATGCAATATTAAGTGCATAACCCCTCTAAGTGCACTATCTATATGCACCTAGAAGGATTGTGTACCTAATGGCCATGTCTACATGAGATGCTGACTGTTCTGTAGCTGGAGTTACTGTGCAGTAGTGTTCCCAAACAGTTTTTAGGTGACGCTCACTGCTCAGTAGCTTGTTACTACTGTGCAGTAGCATTGTCATGCTTTGTGCCATGTGATGCTCCTGTGCAGTAGTAACATGCTACTGCACAGTCTGCCTCATGTAAACACAGCCCATGTGGCGTAACCTGTGTGTGTGTGCACATGCATGGGTTATGCACAGAGAGAGAGAGACACCAGCACACCTAGTGTAAGATGCTCGGCATTATGTATATGTGAACCCAGAGGGGTTGTGCACTTAATACTGCATAATCCTTATATAAATATCCATGGAAGTATATTTTATCATCTAATCTTGTGTCAATCTATAGATGCTTTATAATAAGGTTATTAAAATGGCTAAGGACATTTTATCTGAAGACGCCTGTACTAGATCTTCATTCTATAGATTACAGGAATTGTTTTGTTAATCAGGTAAGTAAAAACAAGAATCATGAAGAATTGTTTCTCTAAGAAATATTTTCTTCCTGATTTAAATTCTGTTGCTATGGGAATGTAATTTCCTTAGATTCTAAGCAACTCAGAGCAGTAATTATCTTTTCTTTGTTTGTACAAAGCCCAGCCCAGTGGGACCCCAGCTGAGTTGAAGACTTTTTTTGACAATTGCCATGATAAATATATACCATATTAACTTGAATATAAGAGAAGCTTTTTCCCTCAACTTTTGTCATATGTTTGCATACCAGTAAACCCCCTCCTCTCCTCCCCCCCCATTAAATACATTGTCTATCATTAAACTGTTGCTAAAAGCAGCATGTGCTCAGTCATGGAAACCAGCTGTGAAGCTGACTGAAAGCAACCCATGCTGAGCATGCCCATAAAACACATGGTACATATTGGGCAAGTATGCTGTTGGGAACCTTTTTAAGGGCTACCAAAAAAAAAAGGCAGGACGGAACCAGCGCTGGGCTTGGAGTACTGAAATACAAGGTTGGTACTTGGAGAGCCTGGATCAAGCTCTGACACCCTTCTTGGGTGCCAGAAACGTTGATGGGAACCGGTTTGGGGTGGGGGTGGGGACTTGTATGGCCCTTAAAAATTGGCAGTTGCTCTCTCTGGAGAGATTAGGGCAGGAAGGAGAATCTGAGTAATTATAGTCAGTCTCACCTCCATCCTTGGAAAAGTCTTTGAAAAGATTATTAATGTTCATATTTGTGCGAGTCCAGCAGGAAAAATAATGCAGCACAGCAACCAGCATGAATTTGTAGCAGGCAGATTATGCCTGACTAATCTGGTTTTGTTTTATGACCAGGTCACAAATGCGTAGACACAGGAGTAGAGGTGGATGTTGTTTTCTTAGATTTTAGGAAGGCCTTTGATACAGTATCTCATCCCATTCTCCCAAATAAATTAAGAGGCTGTGACTTGGTTGTTTATATGGTCTGGTGGGTGGCAAATTGGCTTGGGGGTCACACCCAAAGAGTGGTTGTTGACGGGTCAGTATTGACCTGGCAGGATGTGGGTGGTGGGGTCCCACAGGGCTTGGTACTTGGACCTGTACTCTTCAGTGTCTTCATCAGTGACTTGTATGTAAGTGTGAAGTGTACTCTGTCCAAGTTTGCAGATGATACTAAATTGTGGGGTGAAGTGAACACTCCAAAGGGTATGGAATGATCACAGGCAAACCTGGACAGGTTGGAAATGTGGGCAGAACATAATAGGATGCAGTACAGCAAGGAAAAATGCAGAGTACTGCACCTAAGGGTGTAAAAATATCCAGCACACTTACCAGCTGGGGAATGACCCTCTCAGCAGCACAGAACAGGAAAGGTATCTTGGATTCATAGTGGACTTGGCCCATGGATTTGGGTGCTCTACTTTAAGAATGATGTGGATAACCTCAAGAGGGTCTAGAGGAGGGCTACTTGTATGGTTAAGGGCTATGAGGAGAGAGAAGAGAAGGCTGCAAGGGAAGGCCGAGAGGTTATTTTGTGGCCACCTAAAAATTCATTAGGGGGGCACAGCAAGGAATCAAAAATGTTCTGTTCACCAGGGCACCTCTTGGGTGGGGTAACAATGGTCACAAACTGACAGAGAGCAGATTTAGGCTAGACATCAGGAAAAACTTCTTGATGGTAAGGGTGGCTAAAACTCCAAGAGAGGTGGTGCTCTCCCTTACCTTGGGTCTCTGTAAGAGAAGGCTAGATAGGCATCTGGCTGGAGTTATCTGACTGCAGGGCTCTTTCCTGCCCAGGCAGGTTATCAGAATTGATAATCTGTTGAGATTCCTTCCACAGCTAGCATCTATGAACAAGCACATGCCTGGAGATGCTACAACACCAGGCTGGCACTCAAAGACACCAGAGCAAAGCCAGATGCCCTCCCTTGCAGATAGGCTAGTGCAACCTATCTGAATAAGATATAGTCCCCATAGTGCTCTGTTCCCCTCAGTCCCAACTCTTTTTCAAGTTATGGTGAACCACTACAGCAAATGCATTCAGCTTCTTATTCACTTACTCAGCTGAGCAGTGTCTTTCTTTGCCATTTCCCATTATTCCTGTTTCCTTAACACCCTCAAATGTCTGGCAAACAATGACTAAACCTTTGTGAGTTGAGAGGCTTCATCACCCCATCTCTCAACCTGTCACACATGATTAATGTGGCCCCGCCCTCTGTGGTATGGAGATGGACATTGGCATATGACATTTTTGGAGGGTCCCAAAACTTCTGGTGGTCGCCACTCACCCCCTCCTGTGTTCTTCTGCGAGCAGTCCCCAGTTGCTGCTGGCCACCGCTTCCACTGCCAGCGGCATCTGAGGGTGCTCAGTGACTGCTGGTCAGTGCTCACCACCTCCTCCCCTCCACCGCCGACAACACTGCAGCTGCCTGTGGGAGCTCACCGCTTGTTGCTGCCATGCTTCTGCCACCAAAAGTGCCATTGCCACCTGCAGGACTTCACCATCCTTCCCCCCCAGCCTCCAGAGGCACACGGCATTCATGCTTGTGACAAGAAGACCCAGTTTCAGTTGTGAGTGGAGTCTGATTAGCATTTGGATCCTATATGGGGAGTGGGTGTCTAGATTACTTACTCATACTGAGCCGTGCTGGGCTGTAGGGTCACCATGGCTTGAAATCTTAATGCCGTGGTATTTATATTAAATATAGGCTTATATAGAGAGCCCAGAAGTGATAATATGAGTTGATTTACTCAAACTGTAATAATAAGGGAGCTTCTAAAGTTTACAACTTGGAAAAAATGCTCAGCAGATGCCAAAGGTTTGTCATGAATTTGTGAAAGATGCTCAGGGGCTCTGGGCAAAACTAAAATAATTCAAGTTCACATATATGTGCTGTATGGTAGTTTCTTGGTTTATGGTTGTAGTCATGTTGGTTTAAGGACATAAGCAGGCAAGGTTCTTCGGGTAGATGAGGGGACTGGAATTATCATCACTAACACTAGCAAATATTTTTTGTCAGTAATAGTGAATGTCATCAAAACCAATGAGTTTTTGGACAGCAGAGAACACAGAACTTTTCCATAATCAGGACAACTGGTTCAAACACTTGCAATCTTATTAAAATGTCTCTCTGGCACAAAAACGTAGATTCATAGACTTACAGATTGTTAGGCCCTGGAAGGGACCTTGTAGTTCATACACGAGGCAGGAAAAGATAACTGGGATCAAGTGAACCCAGAGAGGTGACTGTCCAGTCTCCTTTTGAAGATTTCCAGGGTAGGCTGACTGTACCGTGCCTGGAGAGAGTTTATTCCACAGTCTGGATGCCCTAACTATGAAGGAGTTTTTCTTAGAATTGAGCCTGAAGTGGCCTTCCAGGAGTTTTATAACCACTGCTCCTGGTCTTCCCCAGGGGTGCCCTAGTGAACAGCTGTTCACTGAGTTCTTGATGTACTCCACTGATGTAGCGTTAAGCCACTACCAAGTCCTCTCTCAGCTTTCTCATCTGTAGGCTGAAGAGGCCCAAGTCCCTCAGCCTCTCCTTGTATGGCTTGTCTTGCAAGTCCCTGATCTTATGGCTGGCTCTTCTCTGGACCCTCTCAATTTTTTCCATGTCCCTGTTTAAGTGAGGTCCCTAGAACTGGACACAGTACTCCAGCTGTGGTTTTACTGGTGTGAAGTACAGTGGGAGTATCACTCCTTTTGTTTTGCATGATATTCAGTGGTTAATGCATGATTGTGTTGGGTTTGCCCTGCTGGCCACAGCATTGCACTGCTGTGTCATGTTCATGCAATGGTCGATCACTACCCCTAGGTTCCTTTTGGCCGTGGTGCAAATCAAATTGTCCCCACCGATGTAGATATGTTGGGGAGTCTTTTCCCCCACTTCTGAGTGTTGAACTTCATTTGGTTCTCATCCACCCAACTCTCCAGCCTGTCTAGGTCCACCTGTATCTGAAACTTATCTTCTGGCATGATCACACTCCCCCATAACTTACTGTCATCCGCAAACTTGGCCATGAGCTTTTCACCCAAACATCCAAATCATTGATAAAGACGTTG
>NW_017728992.1:17676749-17722206 GCF_001723915.1 Gavialis gangeticus | reverse complement strand
GTTCATGAGAACTCTCTGGGTCCTACCATACAGCCAGGTTTCCACCCACTGAACTGTTGAGCAGTTAAGCCCACAATCTTCCAATTTTTCGACATGGATATTGTGGGATACTAGATCAAAAGCTTTTTCGGAAGGGTAGGTATATAATGTTGACCTTCTCTCCCATGTCCAGGTGGCAAGAGACCTGTTCATAGAAGGAGATGAGATTGGTAAGACAAGACCTACCCACGACAGAGCTGTGCTGGCCGTCATTCAGAATCTTACCTTCCATGAGCGTATTGCACATAGATTCTTTAATGAGCTTTTCCAGGATTTTCCCTGGGATGGAGGTTGGACTGATTGCCCTATAGTTGCCTGAGTCCTCCCTCTTCCCCTTCTTGATGATGGGCATGATGTTGGGCTTCTTCCAATCTTAGGGATCTCCCCTGTGCCATGATTTCTGAACGAGTTTTGCCAGGGGTTCTGCAATGACCTCAGCCAGCTCCATCAGCACTCTCGGGTGAAGTCCATCTGGTCCTGCTGACTTGTAAATGTCTAGCTTTTCTAGTTGGTTTTGCACCAGCTCAGCATCCACAATGGGAAGGCTATCATTCCCACCATGCCCCCTGTGATCCTTATCTTGCTTGTCTTTCCCCTTGGTCTGGTGAAATACTGAAGCAAAGTGGGCATTGAGGGTTTTTTCTGAGTGTCCATTACCAGCTGTCCTGATGTGTTAAGCAGGAGCCCCCACTCTTCCATTTGTTTTCCTTCTCCTCCCTACATGCCTGAAGAAGGACTTCTTATTGTCCTTGACTCCCTTGGCTAACTTAAACTCAGTCGCCACCTTAGCATTCCTAATGATTTCCCCATAAGCACGAACCACTGTTGTATAGTTCTCCTTAAGGGCTGCTTCCACTGTGTGTACCCCTCCTTTTTTTTTTTTTTTTTTCTTCAAGAGGACCACAGTGTCCCTATTGAGCCAGGAGGGCTTGGCAGCCCTTCTGCTACCTTTCCTTTTCATGGGAACAGGGTTTTTCTGTGCTTTGAGGAATGACCATTCTTTGTGCACCCTTTTTGCCTTCAATCCCTGGTCCCACATCACCTTCCCTACTAATGCCCTAAGCCTGTTGAAATCAGCATTTTTGAAGTCCAGAACATCAGTCCTGCTAGTTGATTTGTCAGCCTTGCAGTGGACAGTGAACCTGATGAGCTCATGGTACCATTGCAAAAGCTCCTGAAAACTAAGTCTTCCACCCAAACTTTCTACCAGGTCACAAACAGAAGCAGGCTGGATTGAAAAGTCACAGCAACAAAGAGATACAGACATAACATTTTTTTGTTCAACAAGTTGCTCATTGAATGTAAAATTTTCTGTTATAATACCAATAAAAGATATCACATCTACCCAAAGAAACTTGCCTGCCTATGGTAGTTGCTATTTTAATGTTAACTGTTTTTCTCTGATTGGTTGCTTTATTTTTATGCATTTTTCTTCCCAAAAACAACGTATGGATAACATGGTGAAAGTAAAAGAACCCCTTTCCTCCCACTCTTCCCACTGTCGTCATTTTAAAAAAAGGCCACTGGAGCAAACGTGTGTATTTTAAGTGCTGTGTTCTATGTTCTGATTTGTATCTGTCCTTGCTGCTTTTTCTTCAACCCATTTGTGAAGTATTTGTATTTTCTCCTGTTTTCCTCTTTCTTTGCTATCCTTCTTCAGCACTGTCAAAAACCATTCTTCAACATTTAAAGCAGGTTGCTTATCAATTTCAGATTGTCATATATTCTATATTTATGTTCAGATCACAAATTTTACAGTTTGAAACTATTGTATATATATTCAGTGACTCTTAGGAATATTTTAAAGCATGCTCTAAATATGGGAAGAAATGAAAATAGGTTGAATGAATTGAGTCTGAAATGAATTTAGATGGATCAGCTTGTTCCACCTGGTGAATATACAGATTTAATATGTAAACATTATTTTTCAGACGTAATTGATTTCTGGATAATAAGCACCTATAAAAATGTTACTTACATTTGGAAAATGATCCAAATATTATTGATGACAATGACTACCGGTAATTTCTGTCTAACCATTTTAGCATAATCTTGAACTACCTATAGGTGGCACCAAGTTTTAAATATTTGGGATCTTCATTGGAAAAATCAAAGCTTCAAAGCATAGACACTTTGTATTTGCATAGAGTGAAGTCCTTTTTGGCTTTCTAACTGTCCTTAAGGCATTATAAAAGTACCTTTTAATGCCATATGGATCTTTTCTGCTAACTGACTAGTAGAAAACAAAGTTCCCAAGGTAAAGTGTCAGAAAGTATCATTAGAATCTCAGGTGTGTGGTGGGGTGGTGATCTGCACTAACTGAAGTTTGGGAAGTTCATCTTCAGTTAGTTTAAAACTTTTCTTTACAGTGTCCTCATCTTCCTGTGACTCTGGAGAGCTCAGTTCCCTTTGCAACTAGTTAAGGTAACTCTCAGGCTTTCTCTTAACAATCCCAAGAGAATGTGACCGAAGGAAGGATGTTCCCTGTACTTCCATGCTCTCTCTCTTATGCTCCCTTTCCTGTATTTACATCCCACTTTCCCTGCTATGACAAAAGGAGAGTGGGAAGGAATGGTGGGAGAGGGGAGGATGGTAAATGTGGCACTCAGACATATGAGGAGCACTTGATAATATGGTATTATTTTTATGGTCTATGTAACAGGGCAAGGAATAGCCTTGTTCCTTTGTGCTACAGAGTTGCAAGTGCGGGGGAAAGTCGGGTCAGGAACAAAGCAAGGATAATTACTTAGTAGGCACAGTTGGGAGAGGGATCACACCAGAGGGGAATTTTGCCTGATTAAGAGCCAGTGACTTTTAAAGAACACAGCCAGGGGGCTATTCTTTGCCCCCTGGTGCACGGCATGAGAAGAATTTGTGGGCAAAGCCAGGAGCAGCAAACCCAGTGCTGGAGTGGATCCCTCATCAGACTGGATGACTGCATGAAGGTAACCACAGCGGCCAGCAAAGTGAATAAGTGAGAGGGGAGATACTTACTGGGATGATCCTCAGGTGGAGAGACAGTCCCACAGAGGAAGAATCCGCTGGCACCTGCAAGGAAGAGAGAGAGAGAGACTGAAAGCAAACCAACAGGCTCAGGGGAGTGGATTGCACTGTGGTGAAGGGAGAAGGACAACTGTGCAGTGTAGTAATGGCTGTGGTTGCCTGGACCCTGCTGGGAATTCACTAATAAACCAAATTACTTTATCTTGCTTCTGGGGTGATTTACTACACCCTCTCTCATTGGGGAACTACCTTCTGATTCTCCATCACATCAAGGCATGATAGACTAGCCCCAGGGGGAGAGATTCTGTCAGTCAACCCCACCTGGTCACAGCCTAGTTACCCCAGGTTTTGAATCAAAGTACTCCAGTAATTCAGAATGAAACTGCTTCACCACTCTACCCTGACCTTGGCAATGTATACTCAGCCTTTAAAAACTTGCTATAAAGGATTCTGTCCAGCAGTAATTGCTTATCAAAAGACAGCATTGCTTGATGTTGTGGTTTGACCTGTGTAACAGAAGGGTGGCCTGGAATGCATCAGGGGCATAGAAATTAACTTTGAGATGGAAGATCCATGTTAATGAGATCTCTTTTTAACCCTTTAGTGGGGTGCAGGAGTCTCTGAGGAGGCTCAGTTTCAGGAAATGTAATATTGTAATTAACCGAAGGATCCTTGCTTCCAAATGAAAAAAAAAAAAAAATTAAATATTTGCAGAATTGCCAGCTCAAGAGTTTTGTTACTTTCTTGTATAATCAGCTGATAAATTGTTCCATGGCCATTTTTCTGAATTTGAAGCAGTGCTTATAAAGGAGGATGGATGAAAAGGTCATGATGGGCATGTTTTGCAAATTATTTTTTTAAATCCACTTATAGGTGAAATACTCTTTTTTGGTTGTTTAAAAAATAGACATACATCTTATATGTAGATCTACCTGCTAAGATCAAAGGTGGTTAGCCTTACTAGCATGAAGCTAAGCAGAAGCCCATTCCTCTGCCACTGGGCAGAAAGTGTGTATTTGTGGGGGAGGGGATGGAACTGTGTTGACCACTGAAGAGCAGAGGCAAGGGAGTGGATTCTTATCTGCCACAGTGTGGGCTTTCAGCCCTGTGGTGGCAGCTGCTACTGTTATGGCTGCTGCTGTGATATCATGTTATGGCTGCTCTACCTGGGGGATAGGCTTGCTGCACTCTGGTTGCAGTATCCTGTAGCACGGGTGCCTAGGGGCCATCAGTTTGACACCTCCTCTAGGTTGGTGTCTGGAGCTGGTGTTCTGCTTGCCCACACCTAGATAAACTATTGGGAGAAGATAGAGAGGACTGGAACCCTAGAGACCAAGTGGTTCTGAGGGGCATGGACTTGCATAGGCAGTAACCTACTTAGTTATGTAATATGGTCCTTTCGTAGCACCTGACATAGTGGGTTGTTGCCTATGAAAGCTTTTGCCTCTCTGTCCCAGTTAGTCTCTAAGGTGCCACACTGCCCTACCTTCTGCTTGCTAAGATGAGGAATTCAGAATTTTGGGTTTCCATTTTAATTGTTTATACCACCAGTAGCTAAATTGTACAGGGAGCTGCATATTTTTCTTGCTTTCTGAATGATGGAAGGGGCATGCCAAATGCTCAGTTAAGTAATTAAGTGGTTTCCTCTCAATTCTTTCAAAGGGATTACCTTGCTGCTGCTGTGTGATAGCAATGTTTGTGATACTGGATAGCAATGAGAGTTTGGGCTACATCAAGGGAACACCAATTTATAAAACATTGTATATGTTTCAGGGTATGGAGATGCATTCATTTAAAGCACTCCAAATTCTGTTCCAGCTTGTATTTCAAATATGGAGTGTTTCAGCCCCTTGCAAGGGCTCCTATTTCCCCACAGATCACTTCAATATGGTCATGAAAGCATGTAGTGGCTCTCAGCCTCTAGGTCTGGAGGTTCCTGGGTGCAGCCCACAGGAAAGCACTTACTAGCTGCCTGTCTTACCTGCCCCCCACCCCCCTCTGTAGGATGGGGAGCAGAGTGCTGTAGGTTGCTGAAAGACTCAGCAACCCTGTTATTGTCAGTTAGAGGGTACACAAGTTCCATGAAGTGCTTCAAAGATTTTTCTGTTCTTTTCGAGAGTTATTTCTGAAGTATTTTGGCTATTTTTCCAGCACTTCATTAGATGTGAATGTTTGCATCCTCTCAGTTTACAGTGCTTGAAAGGTGCTTGGGCCACTTCAAGGAGAATACCAGTCATTGCCCTCAGTCTGTTACTTCAGTTAAAGTTAACTGCATGCTTAGAGGTAAGAGATGTCCTTGGTTTGAATGGAGTTGAGGGGTGGATCCAGGATATGGCAAAATAGGGTGTGGGAGCAGCCAGCCATATAGCAGGGATGGCTGCACCCAGCTTCCAGCCTCCTCACCCCAAACCCACTGGCATGTACAGACTGCACCACAGGTACCTCTAGGGACTGGTATAAAGTCTCCAAAGCAGGTAAGAATTCCACCCCCCTTCCCATTGCTCCAAGACGTATCTTCTCCCATCCCCTTCCCCAGTCCCTTGCCTGCCTCTGGTGCTCTCTCCCTGGCCCAGGGTTGGCAGAAGCTTCAAAGCTGCTTCAGTGAGGCTGCACGGGGGCTGGGCTCAGCAAAGGCGGCAGGAACAGCAGTGGTCAGCGGGTACAGGTCCTCCCACCCTACCCAGTCCTGCAGGTACAGGGATGGGGAGGGGGAAACCCTCTGTGTGCATTGTTGCTGCTGTTCCCAGCAGAGCCCAGCTTCCAGGTGGCCTGGCTGGAAAGGGTAGGAGCAGCTTTGAAGCTTTCTCCTGCTCCCAGGACAGGAGAAAAGCAGCAACAGTGGCAGTCAGGGGAATGGGGAAGGGAGGGAACATGCCTTTGAGCGAAGGGAAGGTGTGGGGGGTGGAATTCTTATCTGCTTTGGGGATTTAAAAAAATTTCCCAGAGGTTCCTGCAGCATGATATAATCTGAAAGTGGGATGTAGCTGCACCACCTCCTTGGGCTTTTCTGGTAAGAGTCAGGTGTATTTTTAGGCACTGTATATTCAGTTCTTATTTTCCTTTTTATATATACAAGGACTTATCACAAGCTCAAATAAAAGTTTTGACCAGCTCTTTTTGTCTTACTCTTGTAAATTTTGTTGTGCGATTTATATGAGTAATCATGATTTTGGTCAGCTACAGTCTGACCAAAAATGCTGTGCAAACCCTGTCAGGCTATGAACATATATCATGGTTGTCTCAGGACAAAGTCTTTTGTCCTGAGATCTGACGGAGGTACATATCCACTGTCCTACTTCTGGTCCCTCTGATGTATGCACTAACACTTTTTTTCCTGGGATATCCTGCTGTATGTCCTTATGATTATTGCGGTTGGTTCCAGGGTCTACCCTTCCAGGATGCATGCTCTTCCTTGCCACCTACCAGTGAAGAAGCAGCAATATGGCTCAGGAGGATGGTGCGTATGCTTCTCCATTTTTTTTTTTGTTCCAGGTTAAACCCTGGGACAATCCATCCTTGGTCAAATGAGATGTCTGCTAACAGTCTTATAGGCTGGAAACAGAATAAGTCAAAAGTGCCCCTAGTGCCCTAGGGGTCATACAGAGAAATTTGTGTATAGTGCTCATAATGCACGTTACTAGCAGTGTTAAGCAAACCATCACACCAGATGTTGTAATGAGGCTAATTGGGTCAGACAAATGTTTGGTATTGTGGGAGAAGAGCAAGGGCAGGGTTAGCATGCTGATATTTAAATATGCTTCAGTGAATTCCAAATGCTGGGCTTAGGAAGTTTCCTTAAGATCTCTCTACTTCCAGCAGCACCAAGAGCAGTGGCTGTCTCAGTGCACGGAAGGATGGCATTATTTCTTGGGGTGCATTTTTGTTTGGGCCAGCCCATGACTGAAAAAAGAAAAAAAGTGCCTGAAATTTTCTAGGAATATTATTTTTTTTTTAGCTGGTTCTTAGGACCTTATCTAGCAGGCGGCATACAATGTTCTATCCAGGCTACCAACCTGCAGTTTTTCCTGCTGGTTTACTTTACTTTGTTAGATCATGAGTAGCAAAGAACCCTGAACAGCAGACATGTTGGTAGTCTCTCTCCTCCCTCGTCCATACAACAGCAGGGCTTAGCCCAAAATGCCAACAACCGGAAAATTCACTAAAGAAAGCACATTAACAGAGAAGGAGAGCTCTTGCTTCTCTTATTTAACGGGCACTAATTGATTCGTGGATTTTCACTTGTTTTGTTCCCATCCCCTTCCCCATCACCCCCCAAAAAATCCCATACATGAAGACACAGTGCCTGTTGGTCACTGATGTGAACTTGCAGTATTTTTTATGCTTCTATAGCACTGCAACCACTTACTTTTACTTTTTAAAATTAACTGAACTGAAAGTATTTTTCAGCATTTTAAAGACAGAGGGAGCATGAAAAGTAGTGGCACGTGTCACAACCTCAAAATGCTATTTTTTGTGCCCCAACCATTTTGAAAATAATAAATGTGTGGCCTTGTAATAATTTTATTATAATAGTGTTTAATGAAGTTGAAAACAGAGCCTGCTACTTTAATTACATGCTAGTGCCTTTATTTTGGTAAGCTGACATTTTATAATTGCATTCCAATTTCCCTCTCTCTGATACAATTCGAGTTTTAAATATTTGAATGTAACTGTTTGTGGAAATGCGTTACTGTTGCAGAAGTGGTATTTAACTGTTGAACTATGCAGATATGCACTTCTACATGTAGTAATGCCAACTTAAACAGTAAAATGCTAAATATGATTAACCAGATTTTGCTTGCTTGCTTTCACCTGCACATACCTTTTGCAGTCAAAAGAACTATACACTCTTAGTATGTATGGCAGTAAGATTTGGCTTTGTTAGTGGGTGAAAAAAATGAATCTCGCTCCTTTAAAATTCAAAGTACATCTTTTATCACACATAAGAAGTTAGGCTTGACAAAGTAGCAAATTAGCCTTCGTGGGTGTATCCAGATAAGTACACGTTTTTTTTCCTGGAGGCCAATAGTAGAAGCACATAGTTGTGCCACTGCTACTTGTCTCCAGAGAACACCTGTGCATACAAGCTTACTGGAGACCTACCAGGGCTCTAGCAGTGGCAATCCAGCAGCAGAGAGCCTGGTTAGCAGCCCAAGTGTGGCTCTAGCTGGCCAGGCTCCAGTTTTGGGTGACGCATGCTGCCTCCACATGTGCTGCCACACTTTTTTCTAATGGTGGTTTTTTTGACATCAGGATCTCCTGGTATCAAAAAAAACCCCAAAAAACCATGGTGGAAATTAGCAGGGGAACGCCTGCATGTGCGACGTGTTCAGTATGCAGCATCACATCCAGGTCTGTGGTGTCACATACCACACTTAAGTGCTCATCTGGGCATGCCCCATGTCTTTTTTACATATATTTACATATTACATATTTTACATATATTTATAAAATATGAAAAGATTTTTCCTTTAAAAATATAAGCTTAAGTAATGTTTAAAAAACTATACCTGAAATGTCGTTGTCCGATAATTATGCTTTATCTGATTTCATATTTGTGCAATCTGCATGCATTCAGGTTGTGCATAGAAATTCAGACAGTAGTTTTTATTGTGAATATTAGCTATTATGGAATTGTAACTCCTATAGGAATGCTGATGCAACTGACACTAGTGGCATTTTCTGTTTCTTGTATAGATTGTTTATCTTAATTTGGTGTTAATTAACAGTTTTGTTTTTAACTCTAGAAATTTCATCCTGCTCTGCTTTATCCCCTTTCTACATTTCTTTGTCTCTAGAGGTGTAGATTTCTTTTAGTGTATAATCCTAGACAAGAGTCCACGTAGGGGGATTCATACTTAATTTAAATTGCTCATAATTCTCTTAGAGTTGTATTCAGTGAACAGCATAGGGCCATAAAAGGCCATCAATTCTTCAGCAGAATTTCTCATTGCAATCTCATTGCTTGCACCCCACATTTAGTCATCACAGAATAGCACATTTTTCAATTTATAAAATAAAAATATCTTCCATGTTTTTCCTCTTCCCTCTTGTTTTTCATAAATGTAGCACACATTTCTAATGCAAATGAGTTGCCTTGCGTTTGTTGAGTCAAATATCCAGGACATCTCTGTAATGGAAGAAAGGGTGGATATACATGAGGCTTCCATAATACAACAGCAGTTTGGCAACTGTGTGGACCAGAGCAAGGATTTCCTGAATTATGCTTGTCATAGCAACTCTTCATTAATTGGAATGGCAATGAGTGCTAAAGGCATTTTACTTCCTATGAAATTCTAAAACACACAGTCAAAATGAGGCTTTAAAGTACAATAGAACCTAAGTGGGTTTATGAGGTTCTAATCCCAAATGAAAATTAGAAGAAATGAATAATAATTCAGATTTCTAGATTTTACTTGTGCACCAATTAAAATAAAAAGTCACTGTAGGAGGTAGAAAAGTCTCGGTTGCTGTTGCCTCATGATATAAGGGGAGAATTCGAATGAAGCTGTCTAAAAAAGCATAGGAAAAGTGAAAGATGGATGGAGGAGAGCATTGAAAATGCAGAATAGAAGAGATGGTAGTAGAATGGCAGGATACAGAAGATCCTGGGAGGAAGGGGGCTTACACATTCTAAACTAGCTTTATGTTCAAGTCCATATGCTCCCTCAATCTTTAGGATATTTTTGATCCTCTGCTAAAACAGTCTGCCACAGTGGGTAAAACCCAGGAAAATGACTCTTTTTTTATACCATCACCTCACAATCAGCTGTTCATACTCTTTTCCTTCAGCTGTATCCCAGAGTCCTTTGCATCAGTTCCCACAGTGTTTCAGAAGAGATGATGGATCCAAAAAGGGGGTTGTGTGGGAATTGATAGAAGGGTTTATGACATGCTTGATGTGTGCGTTAAGACCACGTGCAAGTGTCAGAACAAATCCCATTCAGTGAAAGGGCATTGATGAGGGGTGGCAATGAGCACACCTCCTCAGGCATCTGTGATTGACCCCATGGGGTCACCCTAACATCTGAAAGGTTGAGAACCAATGGGATAGCATGTCTGGACCTGAGGCCCCCATTATTGACTGCTTTCCTATCACACTCATGGGGAGAAAACTTTGCTCTAGGCTTGTAAAGCATTGTGAATGAATTTCCAGATTGGCTTTTTTCCAGCACCCCACTGCTAAACAGCAAGCAGCTCTATTTGCTTTTAACTGAGTAGTTCTTCATACTCCCATTTTTCTCTTTCTCTTTTTAAAAGCAGAAATGCAGGCAAGTGCATCAATTACAATTTCCACATTTATTGAAATCGTTGTTTGAAAATCTCAGTGCTTGAAAGGTCTGCTTGTTTTGTTCTGTGCAGACAAGTCTCATCACAAAGAGATAGTGTAGCTGTTTCATGCTTTTCAACTTATTTTGATATTTGTCTCATTGAGCTTTACACATTAATCACCCTCTCTAAGAACTTGGTATTTTGAAACAATTGGAGGTGTATGAGATGTTTTTAAAAAAAAAAAAAGTCATGTGGGAATGTATATTGTTTACCTAAAGAGGAGGGGAAAAGGAAATATTTAGCATTAGAGCCCACACCCAGCGCCCGGGAAGACTGATGCTGCCACTGGCCCCAGGCAGCAGCCTCCTGTCATCAGGGCTATGCTCTGGCTCTCACTGGGAGGCTGAGCTCCATGGTGTTGTGGAGCTGCTCGGAGCTTAGCCCTGTCTCTCCCCTGCCTGCCACCACTGGTTTGCTTCGAAATTCAAAACATTTTGAAACTTTCAAAATATTTCGTGTGCCCTCATTTCATTTCAAAGCTGTTTGGAAGCTTTTTGTTTCATTTTGATTCGCTGTTTTGAGCTTGAAACATGTCGAAACAGCTTCAAAACGAAATACTTGGCAAAATTCGTACAGTCCTAGTAGTCACCTCTCTACCTTTAAGTGTTTACAGACCATTGAAAATCTGGCCCTCTGCACTGGGTACATTACTTCCTTCTGTGTAAAATGAGCATAGCAACACTTCATCGTTACATATTCAGGTATGTGGTTTTCAATAGCATCATCCTTGCCAGTGGCTTTATAAATTGAACATCCCTTTCCTATTAGGCCACAACTTTCTTGGATTGGTGCACTGGGTATACTAGCCACTTCGGTAGCTCATTCTCAATTTGCTGTCAATAGAGAGAGTATTTCTGAAAAAACCTCAGCCAATGTCTCATATAGGCACTGCACAGAGTAAGTTCTTAGGGCAGGTAAGTCCAAAGGGACTTGTATCATTGTAAATATGTATCCTTAAACATATTTATGAGATCTCTAAAGCATATCTGGGAACCCAGTGATAAAGGAACCCTGTAAAAATCAGTGAAAACACCACATAATGATTTGTCAGTGTTCATGTGAATATTAGGTTATATAGTATTGGTAAGTAGGCCATTAGAATGAATGCATGACTGGCTGAAGTACTGTTAGGAAAAGCTTTAATATGGAAGTAGCTTAATTAGTCTGTTAATCACTGGTTAACGATAAATTGCATCCTCTTCCTGGACTGGACAACTTCCTTTGATTTTGGCAGAATAGTTTAAAAAAAACAAAAACAAAAAACACACCATGCAAGTCACCTTTCAGACTTTGTATATTAACCATTCAATTGCATACATGTACTGCTTTCAAGATTTAGGAGTTGGCAGTATCCCAAACATGATTTATGAGCCCTTTATACTATGTGCTTTTAAAAAATAAATATAACCTGTGCCTGTATTTAAATCAGAAAATGTTGAATTTTTGATGGTCTGTAACTGTTGATCGGCAATGATTCCACTTAATGTCTCTGAAACTGCTCAACTTATTTGGTGCTTAACCACGCCATGCTCAAGTAGTCAGTTCACGGTATATTACAACAGGCATAGGGCTTGCATGCCATTCACAAGTGTGTGTGGGCATAGCTATTAAACTATTTCTCTGCTTACGTCAGTGACTCCACATCCTCTTTTGAACAACAGTTCTCACTCCTTTGCTTTTACTTGTTGTCTTGCACTGCGGATTTTTCTTTCCTATTCATCTCTCTGTCTGTTACAAATTAGGTAGGTAGATAATCACCCGTGAATTACTGTGGAAGCGTTCACCCTTTATAAACTACTAATATCAAAATTGTGTAATAAACTCAGCTCTCCTCAACTATGAATTAGACACAGTAATGTCATCCATCTTTCTTTGCTATATCCTTTAGCCCACTTTGACTTCCATTCTAAAAGCTTGAAAAAGTGATGGATTAAATATAAATTATTTTTAAAATTTGTTATGACAAGTTCTGGCTGACTACTGAAGTTGCACTTGCTGCAGGTTCATTCTGACTAAACCTTTCTTTTCTAAGCAGTTTTCTTTTCTGGAATCTTAAAAGTCAAATCAGTCTCTTATAGTTCTCTATACACAGAATTTTGCCTTTTTTTTTCCACTCTTGTTCTCCTATATCTATAGCTGCATCATGGCAGAAAATACTCCATCCACAGAAGCATTGTTTATTGATGGGGATAGGGCACATCTTAAGAATGCTTGCCAAAGTTTTTTATCCTATTTCAGGTGTATGTGAGTCATGTCCAATATCTGCAGCATGCGTAAAGTATCAGAGAAAAGGTAGATTTGACTGGACCTCTAATCTCCATCACATTGTACTTTGGATGGGTGCTGCCACCACTACATCTTAGACTTTGATTGCTTTTTCTTCAGTCAAGAACTTGAGATATCAGACCTCAGATGAAAACCATATTTCTAGATATCGTTACTCCTTTCATTGATAGACTTCATTTGTTTCTAAGAGGCTCTTGGGCTAGGGACAGGCATTCAAAAAGCCTGAGCCCGAATTGATTCAATCTCTGCAGGTTGGTCTAACCTGGCTAGGCTGAACCAATTTGTAACTGGACGGACATCTTCTCTGGATTGAGCATATTCAGGTACGTGCCTGCAGTGGCTCAGGCTAGAAGCCGTGGTGGTGCTAGAGCAGTCCTCCCTTCCCTTCTACAGCACTGAGCTGAGGGGGGACATGACCAGGCCCCAGCAGGACCTCTGATTAGGGAGGTCTGCCTGCACCATCCCAGGCTTTTTCCCCGCTGGTTGCTCAAGGGGTGGGAGTGTTGCCAGCTCCCAGCCTCCTGCTACCACTCTGAGGCAAGGTGGGGTGTGTGAAGTACATGTATCTGATGATGATTTGGAGATTTTTAATCTCCCTCTCCCTGCTTCTTTATACTGTTTGCAGCAAACTGACAGGTGAACAAACCAGCAGGGGGCTGATAACAATGTTTATCACCTCATCAGCAAAACAACAGTCTCTCTCCTTAATTCAAACTCTTCTTACACATCTTAACAGCTGACCTGTTGATTAGCTCTAAAAATCCCTAAGCGGTCACTGTTCTGTCTGCCTGCTCCAGTAAAATTGGAGACACACACAGACACCTCTCAGAATAAATTGGCATACTACATGCCTAGGGTCCATGGGGCTCGGGTCCATGCTGTGGGAGATAGGAGGGAGGGAGAGGGGGACCCCTGCTTGACCAGCAAGCCAGTCTCTGCCAGAGCTCCTGCCAGGGAACAGAGGGGAGGGGCCGGCCCTGCTGTGGAGCACAGATCCCTGCCCAGGCCAGAGAGCATGCCAGGATGCTGGGGGAGTCTGGTTTATCTTAAACCAGCAAGGGGTCTGGGGCAGATGTTGCATAAACCGGTTTGACCCAAATCAGTTAAGTCTGGTACTACATTCAACCAGGTTTATCTCAAACCAATTTCATCCATTTTCAAACTGGTTTATGTGCACTGAACATCTGTTCTGTTACAGGTTGAAATGAGTTTCTGATCACTAAAACTGGTTTATGTGTAAGGTCTGTCCGTAGCCTTGATGTTGAAGCTACTGGCAGTTTCATGTTTTGAAACTAAACAGAACCTCTCACCTCCCACACACACCAGTTGCCCTGAAGTTCAAAATCTCATCAGAATCTCTAGTAATGTGGATGGCTTTGTTCTCAAGATCTGACATTGATATGGTTATTAGGTTATGTTACCAGGCAAGCGGAACATTTTACAGTTGTCATCAGCAACGTATTCCTTATTCCTGGTTAGAGATGCATTTCTGGATAGCATTGTTTGTTTGTTCTTTGCCTTGAGACAAAGGCAGGCTTCAAATTTTCCACTTGTTAAAAAGTCACTCAGTGGCTGGAAGAAGTGACAGGACCTCAAAGTGGGATGCGATGCAAAAAGTTACTGAATGCTTGTTCTACTAAATCAAAGGTACACCTTTACTCCTTAAACTCTTTGCTGAGTATGCAAACCATTGAAGTATTTGTCTGTCACATCATAGATGAAAACTCTACTCTGTCCAAGTTGAGCAGCACATGACAACTGAAGTTAGGTTACAGATGCCTGGCATTTGTATCTGCCACAGTGGTAATGATGAAACAATGTCTTCAGTTTACCAGCATGTCATCAGCAGCATCTTTAGTTGTGATTACCAAGTTTTGCACAATTATTTTCCAACTTTTATTTAACCTCTGCAGTATTTGCACCTGTACTTTGCACCCACAGAAATTCAGCTGTCCTTTACATATGCTATTTTCTTTTGGAACATAATTTTCTGTTAAAGGAAATATTTTGAGATGTTGTTTATTTGGCCCATCTCCTGCGATTGAAAAGCCCATATCTTGGATGGAGAACAAACTTGTCTTACACATGGCTCTTTCATTTTGTGATCCCAGGAGATTCTGTTACTAATTGGACCTTCAAAGCTTTGTTCCACTGCTTGGAAAAATAACTTATAGAGGTGAGACAGAGTAAGGATGCAAACATAATAGCTTCATCACGTGCCATTTGTGAGTGGGGTCTATTAGAAATGTATTTAACAATACATGTTTTCCTGGATTAAAAGACAGTGTGAACAACATTCATCTGATTTAATGTGCTTTCTTGGGAGAATAAACACATTGCCTTCTACAGAAAACACAGCTGAAATATTTCCCATCCATAATCCTCACACAAAGCTAGGACACTTCTCTGAGTAAGTCTCATTTCTTTGAGTATTGCATCCACAACTTTATTTTCACTTTTCCATTGAGCCACAAGTGTAACTATTTGTTTGAAATATGAGTGGCTTAAAGCAGAACCCGAGCACTGTTTAGGGGGGGTCTCATACCCCCTTTCTGCACATTTAACATGTCCCAGTAGAGTAGGTGTATGTATGTGAGGCAGGTGACCAGGGTAGCAGTCCTGGTGCAAGAGGGAGGATGTGGGTGGGGGAGACAAAATAGCCACCATTACAGCAAGTGACTAGCCCTGCTGTCACTACCACCAGCTGGTGCTGCCGTGTGCACTGCTGCTGCCCTGTTAAGCCATTCTGATGTATCTGGGAGGCTGAAAACATACCTTCTGGCTACCTGAGCTTGAGTTGGAGAAACAACTTCTCAGTGTTGTTGCTTTCCCTCCCTATTTTTGTTTTATTCAGTATTATTTGAGAGAGAGGTGTTGGTAGAAAGGAAAGGCTCTTTAATTTCTGAGACATCATTGCAAATTTAATTATTTGTGGGCCGTGACCAGGGGATTGTTGCTACTGGTCTCTGACCATATTTTTTGTGCTCATGTAAAATGAGTTTAGTGGTCTTGATACATTTCCTGTTAAATCAGGTAAACAAAGCAAATCTCTTAGGCATGGTGTCAGAGTTTTTCTCATTTTACAGGGAAGCTGGGCTTTGTGGATCAACCACTGCTCAATCCTACAGCTTTGTCTACACTTACTCTTTGTACTGTTTTTACTGTCTTGGTTTAGAAACTGATATAGTAAATGGAGCACAACCCCTAGTTCAGGAATAGCTGTAGTGCTGTAATAGTGCTTGTATTGTATCCCAGTACAACTTATGTTCTATATCAATTGGCATAACTTATCTACTTGAGCAAAATAGGATGTTGCAAAGCATTTTGTAGAGAAGCTGTACTTGCCACTAGGTAAGTTGTATGTGCCCTGTGGTAAAAGAGAGGATTTCATATTTTTTGTCCATCTGTTCAGTGCCTTTTTCCCAGAATGAAATTCACTTAAAAAAAATCAGGAAATTGTTCTTATAACTACTCCTTATTTCCATTGTATAGGTCAATAGATCAGATTTCAGAGTGAGATAAAGACAGCCTCCCTTGTGACATGATCTCTATACTCCTTTCCCTGCTTGTATGAAAGCTCTTAAAACTTGTGTGCAACACACAGAATATTAATAATTTTGACCTTTTTGCTTTGCATGTAGATGCCAGATATCATGATGACTTTCTTGAAATTAAGTTTACCTTTCGGTCTCTGTGGGTTCTTATTGTGACTAATTCAACAAAAAAAAGTACAGTTTGCTCTGATTACAGTAGCCTAAAGTTTGACTTCATGAAAATCAACAATTTATAACTTACTCAGGTCTTAAAGTCTTGAAGAAATAGAATATCTGTCCTATAAAAACTCATCTTTATGCAGTGGAATCCACCTTGCACTGGAAGAGTACTGCCCTTCAAGGGTGGTTTTTTTTAAAAGACCATTTTAGAGATACACATAATATTTGATTTTTACCTTGGTCCTTTAGAATCGCAAGGAAATTAGACCATGAATCTTGTATTTTTCTAACAGCGTTTTCAGAAGATTTATGATGACTTAATCATGCTGTTAATAACAACATGACTGGCAAAAAGAAGCAAATTAAGCATGAGAAAATTGTGCTATCCTTTACATGAGCAATGGCTAGTCCCTGTCAGCCTTCATTGTTTTGCAGTTATCTGTGCAAAAAGTGATATATCGCTATGAGGAGGTTACTACAAGATCAGTCAGAAGTCTTCTGATGAAAATAATGGTAGAAATGGCTTGATAACCAGCCACCTAACAGTAGGAAGAAAAGCATTTCTGCAGCCCCCCTTCTGTAACTTCTTGTCCCTCCATGTATCTGGGTCCAAGCAGCTTCCTTGCAGAATTAAGTAGGGCATTCATGCACTGCCTCCTAGTAGGAGCAGTGTCAAGCTGAAAGTTGATGGCAGACCTGCAGCCTGTCCTGCTCCTACTGACATCAGCAAAATGCATTCAGGTTCAATTGATTGTTAATGGATGCTCTTGTTCCTATAGGAGTAAAGAAGGGCAAAAGGAAACAATGCTTTTGGCAAGGGAGCAGGGAGAAAGACTGGGTTAAGGTGAGAGGTCAGTGGGTATTAAACCAGAATTAACAAAATAAAAGTGGGAATAAGCAGGCAATGAGGTATTTGATAGAGCAATAAAAACAGAAAGGGATAAAATAATTTCAGGAAAGCCTTAGCAGGGATAAAACTGTACTCTGCTTTCCCCTCTAGGCAAAAGAAAACTGCTTTGTACTTTGTGTTTCATTAAGGACAGTAAAACTGAATGATAGTAAAGCTGAACTCATTAGAAACCTCCCTAGTCTGAAGATGGATAGTACCCAGCAGTAGCTGGGGATCAAACTAGAAAGAGACTAGGGTGTGCTTTCTTGGTAGTGTCATGGTGCAATGAATAGAACATGGGCAACAGCCCATGCACCAAGGAACTTTTATATTGAGTACTTTCCATAGGGAAGTCTATTTGCTTTATTTTTAACAGGGTGTTTATACCTTGGCTAGTCTTAATTTAAGTCATTGTAACGTATCCTTCTGTTTCATTGTGCTAACGGTTGGCCATTTTCACTACAATAGGCTTCTGTTGGCCTGCTTTCCTGAATGCTTCTGCAGATCTTTTGTGTCAGCCTGACAGCTGCTGTATGGTGTTTTGTGAAAGGCACCCCCTGTCAATCACTGACTGGCAAGATCCATTACCACCAGTGTACCAGTTGTGGGAGTGAAGTTAGCTAGAGGCAGCATGAAGAAATCTCGACCCACTCTGTAAAGGGACTGGTTAGCATACTTGCATCTCCAAGCCAAGTGCTCGTGATTTCTTTTAAAACTGAAACCATTTAAGAAGAGTCAGTCAAGGAACAAAAGCAATTCATTGAGAGGGTTCAGATACTGTGAGTTCAGGACCAGATATTAGGAATCGAGTTGTAAGAAGAAAAATGTTGCAATGTAGAAGAAAGTGCGTACCTTTTTATTTATTTTTTTTTTCCAGAGCGCACATGAATTTCTTACTTAGTTTGGAACTACTTCTCTGGCAGATTTCACTGTTGTGCATGTGTTTGCATAAGCTAAGAGAAAAACTAAAAATAAGTTAAATTCAACAAATAATATATCTGGTTAGAAGCCTCCCTAATCTGAAGATGTATAGTACCCAGCACTAGCTGGGAATCGCGCTAGTAAAAATTAATGCAGGGGTGTGAAACTCACTCCATGCCCTTGGCTAGATGCAGATCTGTGGAACCATGTTTGGGAATCAGCCTAGGTCTGGAGGCAACAGCTCACATCTATAGCATGCAGCAGCATGGGGCTGCGCTTGGCTGGCAGCGCAGCTCGGGGGGACTGCCGTCAATGACTGTGCACATCAGGGTTCAGGGACCATGACTTGTATGGCAGGCCATATCCTGTGTGTCCCCCCACCTCCCCACCACCACCCATCCGCACCCCCACTTACAACTTCTGGTAGTCTGCTAGACTAGCAATGGGCTTCATGGAACAAGGAGCCCATGGGCTGTACATTTGACACCCCTGCATGAATGTGTTGGCATTTATTGTTGACTTGACTCTGCACCCAGTAAAATCAGAAGATTTTTTACTGCTGATTTCAATAGAATTAGTGCAATGCTGAATGGTTTTGAAACTTGCAGTCTTACTTTTACTAGGTCCATTTTTGCTTTTCTTTACTGTATGGCCAGAACACCAAGCCAGAAACGCATTTTTCACTTTACAACCTATCAAGAAGGTACTTTATTTTAAAATGATCAGATAGTATTGAGAATAATTAGGACTAGAGAGTGCTTGAATCCAGAAATTGTGATGACAAAGTGCTTTGTCATATTTTTTTGTCCTTCTTGGTGTCATTTAGGTGATTGTACTCAAGGGCAAAAATTCCTAAATGCTACCAAACAAACAGGGTCTATATTCATTATAGTTGCGGAAGACAGATGTTAAAGTTCAGGAAAAGAAAGCAACATATGATACTGAAAAAAGTCTGTCTTTATTTATTCTCAGAGAACAGTGTTCCCTATTTACAGCAAGTGACTAATCTAAATTTATCCTGTAAAAGAAATTATTCAAACGTGTGTGTGTGTGTGTGTGTGTGTGTGTGTGTGTGTGTGTAGGGTGAACTTGTACCTTTGAGAGAGAGCCATGTTAGTCTGAAGTCAGGCCGAAGGCATGGAAGGTGGTACTTTAAAGGCCAACTTGTTCAGAAAGGCTTTAAGTCTTTAAGGTGCCATCCTGTCCTACTTTCTGCTTGTTTACTATAGTACAGAAATGTGAATTGCTTTAAATAGTTGTGTTTTCTTAAGCTTTCCAAATCATAAATTAAAACTAGGGTGAAATATAAGAGTAATGGAATTGTGACAAGGCCAGAGCCTATATAATACACTGGAGTTATGACTACATCATTATGTTTTGGTGCTTTAAGTCAAAGAAAATGGAGTCTTCTCTTTGGTTGCCTATACACAGGTTGCAGAGTAAGGAGCAGAGCTGTAAGTGGCCAGAAAAGAGCTGCCAGTGAGTACTTTAGCGGTTCAGTAGCTCCTTGAAGCCAGAGAAGAAACACCATCAAAGCACTTGAGAAAGCTCATCTGTGTTGAGGAAAGCAATTCATCTTGTGCTTAAGTCCAACTGACTGATGAGGCAAGTTAGAGAGAGCAAGTCAAACATTAACACCAGCCCTAGTCATAGTTTCATAGTTTCTAGGGTCGGAAGGGACCTAAGTAGATCATCTAGTCCGACCCCCTGCCATGGCAGGAAAGAGTACTGGGGTCAAATGACCCCAGCAAGGTGTTCATCTAACCTCCTCTTAAAGACCCCCAGGGTAGGAGCCAGCACCACTTTGCTTGGAAGTTGGTTCCAGATCCTAGCCGCCCTGACAGTGAAGTAGCGCCTCCTGATGTCCAGTCTAAATCTCCCCTCTGCCAGCTTGTGACCGTTATTCCTGGTCACTCCTGGTAGTGCTCGGGGGAACAGGGACTTCCCCAGTGCCTGCTGATCCCCCCCCTGACAAGTTTGTAACAGGCCACTAGATCCCCCTCAGCCTTCTCTTTTGGAGGCTGAACAGGTTCAGGTCCTGTAGCCTGTCCTCGTAGGGCCTGCTTTGAATCCATGCTGGTTTCCCTGCTGCATTATTTTTCCCACTGGACTCCCACAAATATGATTCTTCATAATCTTTTTGTGCACCTTTCCAAGGATGGAGGTGAGACTGACTGGCCTATAATTACTCAGATACTCCTTCCTCCCCTTCTTGAAAATAGAGACCACATTGACCCTTTTCTAGTCCTCCAGGACCTGACCCGAGTACCATGAGCGCTCAAACAGCCATGCCAGTGGTTCTTCCATGACACTGGCCAATTTCTTCAGTACTCTTGGATGGAGCTCATCCAGGCCTGCTGACTTGAACACACCCAGTACATTCAAGTCACTCTGCACCAAGTCAGCATTGACAGCTGGTGGGCTGGTGTCCCTCCGATGCCTGTCTAAGAGCCCATTAGGAGACTTATCTTGAGACCTGTTCAGGAACACTGAGACAAAAAACTCATTGAAGAGCTCAGCCTTGTCCCCTCTGTCTGTCACTAATTGCTCCTCCTTGTTCAGTAGGGGTCCTATGCTGCCCTGCGCCTTCCTTTTATAGTTTCATAGTCTAGCTAAAAGAATTTACAGACCAGTCTTTTATGATTACTAATGAAACTGGAGTGTATGGATATGGACTTTGACCATTTTTATTTAAATCTGAAGAATGCAGGTGATATGCACTACATATTTGGTGATGCTGCAGAACAAGAAGCCATTTGCGAGGATGAGAAGTGGGAGAAGTATATGCACGTGTGCTAGCATTTGTGTACACTGAAATAAAACCACAAAAATTGAGCTGAAAAGCCAAAATTTTCATTCATAATTACAGGCCATCTAGACTATGGTAGTCAACTGTTTTGTGTTCACAAGGGACAGGACAAAAAGTAACTGATTTAAACTGTGCTAAAGGTGTCTTAAGTTGGATATTAGTCGGAATACCTTTCTAACTGTGGGGTGGGGGAGGCAGGTAAGAACTAGAATAGATTACCTAAAGAGGATATGAAATCTTTGTTACTGGAAGTTTTAAGCACAATTTGGACAAGCATTTGTCTAGGATGTTTAGGCAGGGTAGGAGTTGAACTAGATTTCTTCTTGACGGCCCTTCCAGCTGTACTTTCTCGCTAAGTACAGACAGTCAAAAAGCCCAAGACTGAATGAGTTCAATCTTTGCAGGTTAGTCTAAGCTGCAAAGATTGAACTGATAAGCAACAAAACAGACATTCACTTTTGTTTCTGGATATGCAGCCACGTGCCTGTGGTGGCCCAGGCCAAAAGCTGGGGGGTACTAGAGTATGCCTCCTTGGTTAGCTGGAACAGACAGCTTGGGCCAGGGCTAGCCCATCCATCCTGCAATGTGGGGTGCAAAGCATCCTAGGATGCTGGGGGACTGCAAGTTAACTTGAATCTGGAGGGTATGTGGAACATAAGTTCAATAAACTGATTTAATCTAAATCAGTTAAGTCTGGTACTACATCCATCGAGGTTCATTTTAAACTGGTTTTGACCATTTTGAAAGTGGTTTACATACACGGAACTTCTGTTGTGTTACAGATTTGAACCAGTTCCCAATCGCTTATACCGGTTTGTGTGTAATTTCTGTCCCTCGCCTCTGATTTTACTTCACAAACGTGCAGTTGCATACTTATTCTTTGTAATAAATCTGGAGAGGAAAAATACAAAAAAAATTTGTAATGGTAGTTACCTAACAGATATTGTTTTGTGGTATTAGAGGTTCAAATGTATTAACCCAGCATACAACTACAATTCCCATGAAAAAGACAGTATCCCCAGTATACCTACGCATTATTGAATTATGCATTGGGGAAAAAGGAAAATAAACATGGGGTATGCAACAGCATATTGCCACAGATTGTAAGGTGGTTGTTGGAGGGAGTATGTAAGCTTGGAAAGTTTTCCTTTTGGGTTTTGTAGATGTTTATGACTGGACACACAAATCTCCTCTTAGTCTGGGTGGTTCTGTGTATTGTTTGCTAGTTGGTGTTGACTTCTTTTGTTCTCTGCCTGGGAAACTGATAAGATGGTTCCTCAATTTCTCAGAATGAAATACAGCTTGTTAGAACAGGCTCCATGGCATGTTGAATATAGCTGATGAGTTACCTGGAGTCTCTTGGGTATGATATTCATATTTTTGCATCTGATCAGGAAAGATGTCTGAGCATACCTGATCATGTTTCTTGTGTAGATTCATTGCAGTTCTTTTCATTCAGCTGAGTGTGATGCCATCCATGAATAGAAAGAAGTACTTATCTGTGTTAGCTTGCAGTCAGACAGAAGCCAAGGGAGAGTAGCACCTTATAGACTAATATGTTCAGAGTGTTACAAGCTTTCACAGGCTGCAGCTTACAGTCCATTCATAGCATTTGACAAAGTAGCTTCCTATGGAAGCTCAAACTTCTCTGAATGAGTTAGTTTATGATGGGGGTGGGCAAATTCTGGTCTGCGGGCCGGATCAAGCTCATAGTGGACTCCATTTTCCAGTACCTGCTGCATGCGTCACTGGCCAGTTTCCACAGAGACCACAGAACCAGCAGGGCCCTGACAGAATGGGGCCAGGGTTTCCATGTCAAGGCATGCAGCTGGCTAGGGAGCTGCCCCAGGGCCAGAGTCAGGATCTTGCAGTGGTGACAGCACTGGTTTTCATGTAGCCAGGGTAGAGCCTTGATCTGCTGCCTGCATGCCCCTGCCTGAGTTGTGCAGGCAGCAGGTCACAGTTCTGCCCTGGCTCCGGCCTGCTCTGTCACCACTGCAAGGGAGCAGCTCCTTGCCCAGCTGCCTACCCTGCCAATGCTGCTGGTGCCAGTCTCCATAGAAACCCTGGCCCTATGCTGTTGCACCCCACAGTTCCTGGAGTCTCCATGGAAACGGGCTGCAGCGATGTGGGTAGGGGCTGCTGGGAAATAGTCCAGCCACCAGCTGGATCCACCATTTAGCCCACCCCTGATTTATAAGGTGCTACTCTGCCCCACCTTCCTTCCGACCTTAAACTAATCCTGATAACTACCTCTGTCTGAATTTACATTTTTCACTTGTATTCAATAATTATGTTAAATATCTATACTAAATAGGCTAATAGGCAAGGGAACTACATTAATCTACCATACTTGGTCACTTTTATATGAAACATAAGGTGTACAGTGCCTGTTTTGTTTTTGTATTTAATTTATTGATATAGGCTATTCTTGAAATAATGGTGTGTATTCATGTATTAAAATACTAACAGGAGGGTCTTTCACAGTGTCTCAGTAAAACAGGATGCTTTGAGTACTGTGTAATTAATTACCCCTCCGAGACATGATTTTATGTGAAGTAGATTTTCCTCATTAGATTACCATTTCATGACCTTTTATTTATCATAAATAATAATCTTCAGTGCTTCCTAGACAGCGAAGAAAAACAAAGGTAAAATCTTCCATTGTTCTCTGAAATAAGCCTATGGCTTGGCAGAGGTACAGAGACTCTTGTAAATGTGTAATTCAGTACATAAAAGAAAGTCTCTTATAAAGCGATTCTCCCAACCCCCACCCCCTGCAACACGTACTGAAATCTTAAATCTATTGTTAATAATTGTATTTTTATTGCAAAAGATTTGCTGGGAAAATTAATTGATTGTGGTCTTTTTATATCACTGGTTTTGCTCATGGCGGATGTTCAAAAGCAATCTTTATATTGAAGTTAGTTGACTTTCTGAAAGTGCTTGTGTAGGTTCTTTTTTTTTCCTTCCAGCCTTCTCTCTTCTCCCATTAGGTGGCCATTATCCCTGCACTTCACCTCTGCCATGGGGAGTATGGATGAATGGAAGACTGGTCATTAGGAGCTGAGTCAGCCCATTCTCTTCAGCCACTGAAATGTCACTCCTTAGATGCATATTCTGCATCCTGTAAAAGGAAGCAAAACTGTCTTCTAGTTTCACTATGACATTTCAGAAGGAAACAGTTGTCATCTTTGCTTGCTATGTTATGGCTTTCAGTCACAAATGACAAATAGAAATAGAGGATTGTAGATGTTTGTCCACTGCTTTTCAAAGCATGAAGCAGCATACCTTGGTGTGCAGAAGAGGTTTGTTCTGCTCTCCACCCCATGAGTTAAAATGATGATATGATCTGATTTATATTTTTGTTTATAAAACATCAATAATGAATGAGCCCATTTCAAACTCTTTGGATAATAAAAAAAATTGCGCACATCTCGATATGTACAGGCATACCCTGGAGATATTGCGGGTTCGGTTCCAGACCACCGCAATAAAGCAAATATCGCAATACAGCGAGTCACACGAATTTTTTGGTTTCCCAGTGCATATAAAAGTTATGTTTACACTATACTGTAGTCTATTAAGTGTGCAATAGCATTATGTCTAAAAAAACAAATGTACATACCTTAATTAAAAAATACTTTATTGCTAAAAAATGCTAACCATCATCTGAGCCTTCAGCGAGTCATAATCTTTTTGCTGGTGGAGGGTCTTGCCTCGATGTTGATGGCTGCTGACTGATTAGGGTGGTGGTTGCTGAAGGCTGGGGTGGCTGTGGCAATTTCTTAAAATAAGACAACAATGAAGTTTGCCGCATCGATTGACTCTTCATTTCACGAAAGATTTCTCTGTAGCATGCGATGCTGTTTGATAGCATTTTACCCACAGTAGAACTTCTTTCAAAATTGGAGTCAATCCTCTCAAACCCTGCCACTGCTTCATCAACTAAGTTTATGTAATATTCTAAATCCTTTGTTGTCCTTTCAACAATGTTCACAGCACCTTCAATTTGTAAAAAACGCAATATCTGTGAAGCGCAATAAAGCGAAGCGCAATAAAACGAGGTATGCCTGTATATAAGTCAGTAAAATCAATTGAGCATCACTGATTTAACCAAGCTTGTCCACTGCATGTATGAGATGTATGTATGCATCCTTAGGTCACATAGGAGTCCTATACACATGCAGGGAGACTGTTCTGACATGCTGCAATTCCAGTGTATCAGAGCAGACTCGATTAATCGAGTTTGCTGGAGCATGAAAATAAACATACTCCAGCAGCCTCCAGTGTCACGTGCATCAGCGTCCCTGCACTGAAAAATGGTGGCAGGGTGCTTTAAACTAAAGCTCATTCAACCAGTTTCAAGTCAAAGCACTCCACTGCTATTTTTCAGCATGGGGACGCTGATGTGCATGATGCTCCAGGTGCTTTTACTTAGCATGGCTCTCAGACCTGTGCTAATTAAAGCACCCCACCCCTTATTCCTCCCAGAGCATGTGAGTAATAACTGTGTCAATCCTAGTAGAACTACAGGATGTGTATGTATAAAATCAGTATGGTATGTAAGCAGTTAGCAAGGTGAAGGTCCTGGAGTTTTGGGTGCCAAAGTATTGGAAATCAATTCACTGTCCATCTGCTGCTTTCCTTTTTGTTCCAATATTTATGGTTTTAAATTCCTTTCAGTTTGTCATAGCAAAACTATAGCAAGTTTTATATCCAAAACATTTTGAAATTTAAATAAAAATATAACAGTTTCTTAATGGTCATATAGTGAAAACATTCAAGACAGTTGAGAGAGAGAGAGATCATAATATATGCCCCCAAAAGGCATACGTCTATACTTGTAGGAGTAGTGACAGCTAGAAATGTGTTTTATTGCTTAATTTAATTTTTTTGGTAGCTAATACTACAATATGAATATAAATCAAGGGCACTGGCTTTATCATAAATACAAAAAGCAAAATAAGAATACTTAAATATGCAAAGAAAATATCTACTTTGCAAACATGAAAAATTATCACTGGGGCATGGGCAGAGGCCAGCAGTTTAATAATGTGGCATCTGCTTTGCTTTATACTTTTGCCAATAATGCAGTTTCTGAAACATTTTTCTGCAGGGTTTCAGTTCCTAGTCTCATTATTTATTATGTTATTATATTTTAATTATTATATTTATTATATATTGAAGAGAAATTATTTACTAAAAGCAAAAAAACCCCATATTTAAATTGAAGTCAGAATTTAATTTTGTTAGCAAACTCTGGATCTTGGTTATCAAAGTAGTAGTGTTTTTTAGATGTAAACTCTCCAGGATTTAAACTGCATTTGCTGTCTTTGAAATACAGCACAGCAAAGCCAAAAGACAGGTTGAATTTATTTTACAATACGGTGGGATATTTGTGTTGAGATACAAATTGAAAGAAAGAGGAAGAGAGATTAGAAAACTGTAGAATTTGTCAGCTAGGCTAGTGGGAGGGTCCTTTTGTGATGAAATGTTGCATAAATAATGCCAATGGGGGTCTAAATTCACTGTTGCCATGGAGACCTTTGTGCCTGACTGAACTCTATTCTTTTCTGTTTTAAGACTGCAACCACTGGGCTGGTAGTGGCTCTAATGAATATCATTTTGTGTTTTATTTTACTGTAAAAGCTGGAATGCTGAAACCAAAAAGAGAACAGCGCCGTTTGGGGTTTCCTGAGTGTTCTGATGGTCTACAGAATTCTCCATTTAAAATCTTTGAAGTTTCTTTTTATCAGTGATGAAGGGAAAAATGTCTAGACCTGCTTGAACTACTGCTTTGGAAAGGAGGGAATAATCTCTCTCCTCAGCTCTGTTGAGGAGACTTCTTGTTTTCTTAAGGATTAAGGAAGAATAATTTTCAAAGTGTAAAATCAAGGTAAAAAGTTAAAAATAAATCAGTTTGGGTGTTATTTAATTTAGTATGAACTCTGCTCCTTTGTCAGGCTTGTTTAAAGTTTAGTGAACTGTTTTTGTTTTGGTCTTGTGTTTTTTTCTGAAATTTGATATTGATTTGATTTAATGTGTTTTGAAAAAAAAAAAAAAATCCCCAAAAACAACAAAAATCCAGCCCTACAATCATTGTTAAATGTCCATTGGTAATGGCTTTCTGGTGTTCTTTATAAAACTGGGTATAAGACAAGGTTTTCAAACTTTTAATAAGCAAAAATATTTATTGCGAGTGCCAGCTGTCTTGGTGAGTCCAACTTCATTGAAATGGTGTGTGACTAACCGACGTTTACCTAGCTTTTTCAGCTACTTTTGGGAAGCAGAGGGTAAACTTAGGAAGAAAAAACTGTGACGTTTAAGTTACATAAAGTCCTATAAGTAAATGTTATTTTTCTAGTAAAGTTAACTTGGTGCCTAGAATGTGTTTTGTCCAAAAAGTGTAAATAGCAATAGCAGTTTCTTTGATTTGTGGTTTTCTTTGTTTCAGATGGTCTAAAGTGAAGTTCCAAGGAAACCAGTTTATCAGCACAGAAATCAGATAATTTAACTGACTAGCTCGTTTGCAAAATACCTTTTTCATAATTGAATTTTGAGCTACAAACCTGTTGCTTTATACATTTTCCCTAGATAACCTTTGTTCTCAATGACTGCTTTATACTGTAGTGATGTGTGTGTTCCTGGTTCTGAGTTCATACAGGTGACAATGAGAGAGATACGTTCCCTCCTATAACTATCTATGTCCCTTAAGATGCTAGTGTCATAGATTAGAATTTTATTCAGTAAACTTCAGGTAACATGAAGCTTGTTATAGAAGTTTAGTGACATCAATGCATGATTATAATCTAGGTTTTACATATACTGTTCCAATCATAGGAAAATGTGAATGACTTCTCACTAGGTTAAATAAACTAACTTATTATGAGTCTATACATTTATTATGATAATTAGTCTTATTAAAAAATTCTAGCACCCTTTGTTTTCAAGTTTTGCCTGGAAACTCATGCATGGAATTCTTAAGGGGAAACTTTTATTTAATGGAAGAAGGCTGACTTCAGATTAAACTCTGAAGATGCAAAACAAAACAGCACACATCGTTGTATACCCCGCACATTATATTTAGTCAAAAGTTAAGGTGCCTACATAGCAAAGACGGTAAGGTGTCCTTCATTGAAAAGCTATCAAGTTCCTTCTGACTGAACACACTTCAGGAAGGCATTAACATATAATTTATAATATATACAACCATCTTTGTTAGATTTCAATTATGAGTTTAAACTGTACAAAATGTCTATAACAAATAAACCATCGTAACTCTTTATTATTTTGGTTGGCTAATCTCAAGAGCAAAATATTTCTTAATTCATTCTAGTTTAGTTGTTGAATTTTATGCTAAGTGTTGTTAAAAATGTGTTCCACAGTATAAAAGAAATGTTAATTTGAGTGTTCCAGTTCTTAAAAGTGCAATAACGTTATATTAGACCTGTTACAATACACCTTTTATGTGAAAGGTGTTTAATTTAATGCTTTATTGAGATTCTATATTTAGGTGTTTCCCAGTCAATTCAGACCCTTTTTAAATCTCCCTTCAGAACTACTAGCAAGTTTGATTTCCCCAACAAAGGGAGACATTAGTCAGATTATAAAGAACATTGATAACTACTTATGTGATATCTGTGGGTTATCAGAATGGATATGCTGAGGATGCCTCAGATTATATATTGTAGAATGTAATATTAGTGTTTTTAAAACATGTCTGTCACCAAGGATTATTTCATCAAGTTTCTAATTGAAGCATGATATATTATTGTCAGTTTCTGAAATGAAACTCTCCAATGTTTCTATTAAAAGCAAAACAAAACAGTATAAAAGCCATATTTACTCTTGGTTATAAAAAACAGTCATGTAAATGAGGTGGTAGAGAAGGCATGTGAAATGTTTGGGGACAAAACAAGACATGGAGTTGCTTCAGTAGTTAAATATATTTTTCATTTCTGATTTTCTGAATCAGGTGTGGGAGTGGCGGAAGCAAATCAATGAGTGAGGTCACTCACATGGTCTTATGCCAGGGGCTCTGTGTGTAACCTTAGTCAAATTGGAAAATAAATACTTCAAGAGGTTGAAGGTTGTTGATAGATTGCAAATACATTTATAAATTGAGGTATTTCATGGTTCTTTGCATGCATATCTATATGTATTCATGGCCTGGTACAGACATTACACTTTTACCAGTATAAGTCATCAGAAACCAGAAGACAGAACAGAAGTTTGGCATACCTAGACTTGTTTAAAAATGGCAGAATCTGGTCTAAGATTTTCACCCTCCCCACACCCAACCAAAGGGCAAATGTATGTTTTGCCCGTCACTACCAATCTAAACTACAGCTTTCACAGAAAACCACATAACTTAGATTGATTCCCCCTCAACCTTTTGAATGTCTGTGCCTAGCCTCTTGCTACACATGATGGACTTAAGGGGTCAAATTTATCCCTGGTGTTGAACCAGGAATGATGTCAACTCTGCATGTGTGGATTAATGGGTAAATCGGGATCACTTTGAAGTTCATGGCAAAAATAATGA
This sequence comes from Gavialis gangeticus, assembly GCF_001723915.1. Classification (NCBI taxonomy): domain Eukaryota; kingdom Metazoa; phylum Chordata; order Crocodylia; family Gavialidae; genus Gavialis; species Gavialis gangeticus. Next base: position 17,692,666 of record NW_017728992.1, on the reverse strand, counting down.
TCTGAGAAGTTTATTTAATAATAAAGGGTCACATTCTTTTCCCCCCCTCAGGCTATAAGTGCTTCATTAGGTTATAAATTATTCACAGTAGAGACTTTTTTTCCCCTTAGCACAGTGGGGCCTTAATGCTGATTGTGTCTTCTGGGTGCTATGTATAAATATTAAGTAACCAAATATCCCAGTACTTCTAAAAATGGTTAGCCCCTCCTGGGGATAATAGATATCTCTGAACAGATGTGAATCCCCATCCAGCAGAGCATGTTTGTATGCTGCTACATACATGTGTATCTGGCTGCCGGAGCGATCATAGAGACCCATGGATGTGAGATGTTTTGAGCTGGGAGATTAAATCGATAGATAGATATCTATGGTGTTTTCTGCTAAGGCTGAGTGCTGTGGGAGAAGGGTGGTAGAGATTCTTTAATGTTTAATTTTAAAGTGTGTGTAAGTAGGTAGATAGAAAGACAGAAAAATAAAGATTTTTTTTTTTTTTCCAGAAGTAGATGGATGTTAGGCATGCTCATATTGCCCCACAGAAGTGTAAGGGCTCCAAGTCTACTAGCTGATCAGGAACCTTTCGTATTGTATCAGGGTTCTGACTGGGATAAAATGGATTTCTCAAAACACCATTACATTCCACCCCCTCTGCATGTGCCCTGTGCACAACTGTGTGCACTCCACAGCAAGACAGACCTAATTGCAAACCAAAGGACCTTGATATTGTAATGTTCTTAAGCATCTTGAAATTTTGGTGACCTGCTATCACTGTGGATGAATGTGGGCTGGCAGCACGATGCCAGTAGGGCAAATAATACTCTGGCATGCATCAATCAATGCATCTCCAGCAAAACCAAGGAGGTGATTCTTTCACTCTACTCAGCACTGGTGAGACTACAACTGGAATACTGCATCCAGTTCTAGGCATCACACTTTAAGAGGACATGGACAAGCTTGAGAGAATCCAAGAACAGCCACCCATATGATCAGAGTCTTACACGGCCATCTGTATGAGGAAAGGCTGAAGGATCTGGGAGTCTTCAGCCTCAAGGAAAGAAGGCTGAGAGGGGATCTGGTAGCAGCTTACTGCTACACTAAGGGAGTATATCAAGGGCTCAGTGAGCAACTGTTTACTGGGGCAACAGAGGGGAAAACTAGGAGTAATGGCCACAAACTCCTTTAAGATTGATTCAGGCCCAACATTAGGAAAAACTTCTTCACAGTCAGGGTGTCCAGACTGTGAAATAAGATCCCTGTAGAGGTGATGCAATCACCTACCCTACAAATCTTCAAGATGAGACTAGGCAGTCATCTTGCTGGGGTCACCTGACCCATTATCTTTCCTGCTTGGTGCAGAAGCTGGACCTGATGATCTTCCAAGGTCCCTACCAGCCTTACAATCTATGGATACTTTCATTCAGTCAGTCAAACAGGCAAACCAAATTATGCAGAATATGAGTCCTGGTCTTAATTTTACTGTATAGCCCTTATTTTATACTATTGTCTTTTTAAAATTTTTTTATTCTGCTATAACATTTCATGTGGAAGCTGCAGAATTTAGTTTTAGAAATTGTCACAGGTAGTGACAGCTGGGGTCTTTGGCACCAGGTAAAGTGTGATTAGTCTTTTTACAGATTGTAGAATAAGCACATTAATTGGCTGTTTCTGCTAAAATTATCAGTACTGCAATTGGTAACATTTACATTGTTCTTGGGTTCAAACATTAAATAACCCTTTGTGATGACTAGGTCAGTTCAGGCTGTTGTTTCAGGTTGTCTGTGACTTGGGCAGATATCACTCCATTGGTTTTAATTTGGTTCACATTTGGAGGGTTTCCTTTGTAGCTGTGAGAGTCAAAAGCTATTGTGTGAATGGAAACTTGGAATCTGACATACAGTTCTGTAGCCAAGGTTCGGTTCTGTGGCAGATTTGGAGGTTCTGAAATTGAGGCCTCCTCCTCGGATGACTGGAGGACGGTGTCAAGGCACCTGAAGCTAGAAGGAGATATTAGCTTTAATTGTGGGGCATGTGATTGCTCTTCTGTATCTGGTATTTCTCTGCTTTGCCTCTTATGCCCTGTGATTTAGCCCCAGCAATACCAACAAGAGGCAGCAACTGGAAGTGGACATTGGCCAGTTGGCACATAAGTGCAGTACACGACAAAGTCTAGTCAACATAACTCCCTATGTGGCCTGTGGTCCCAAATAATTGCCCACCCCATGTCTAAAGTATAGAGTAGCTGCATTCTAACTGCATAGATTGCTTATACTGGTGGAGCATGGGTGACTTGGTTAGCAAACAGTTTGAGGAGCCATGATGGGAGGGTCTGTAATTGTTCACATTGGTACCTTTCTCTGTTTCTCATGTGTAAGTAGTGGTAATATCTACAGACCAGTGTGGTAAAAATAGCCCTTCCGTTTCCAGCTTGCTGACATCTTGCACCACCACTTTTCTCAATGAAACATCAGGCTTCTGGTCCCCTTGTACTTCCTGTTAAGTGTTACATGGCCTAGAAGAAATTGGGTCCTTTGATTTCTGGTGCTTCAGCTTGCAGGCTCATAAACTTGTTCTAATGCTTATGGAAGTGCCAAGGAGCCGTGCTAGATTTTAACCCACATTCTTAAAAGAGACTGGTGTCTTGGCTCAGGTACTTCAAACTAGTGCAGGGGAAGAATCCTCTCTGTGAAGGCCTTTTCTTTCTCTAGGCAGTCTCACGTTGCTTGCTGCTGCTGGTGGTGGTAAGAGAGCCCCTAAAGCCTTACCCAAAGAATCAGAGTTGTTATCTCTAGAACAGGATTAAATCCCAAAGTTAAGGGAGTTACTCTGCCTGGACAATTGGCAAAGCCAGAATCTGGTGACGGTCACCCTTTATTAGTTGTACTATTAGGAGGACTAGTGGCTAAAATGCAGATAAAAATATAATAAAAACAAGATAGCATTGCATGCTTCTTGGGGTTTTGTCATTATTTTTAATGCTTTTTCCTCAGATTGCCCAAGTCCCTGTTACCAACTGGCCCAGTCCAGTGTGAACTCTCCGTGACCTTCCTCACCCAGATTAGAAAAACTGCTTATGGTCTCATGTGCTCTCTTCTGCAAACTGACAATACATAAGTCATTCTGTTGAAAATGATTTAAAAAACAAAGAAAACCATTACATCTAGAGAAGAAAGTTGAGTTGTCTGAGATGGAAGCCTCTTGCAAGAGTTTTAGCAAAAGATGCCTCCAGTTCTATATCCCCTTACTCTGCACTACCCTAGATTTGGAGTCAGTTCTCTTTTGGCTCCCCATTTGGATGCCTGGACTGGCTTTGGACCACCTTTCAGTGAGCTAGTGCTACAATTCAGAGATCATGCTTCTTTGGTGCTAGTGTATGTTTAAGTAACTTTGGTCCTCTATGATTGTTTGTTTTTTGTGTCAGGAGCTAATTCTCTTTGTTGTACTTAAGTTGTAACTGAGGAAATTCCCTCCCCATCTACCTCTGTGCAACCACCTGATCAACAGTCCTTGGTCTGTATTGCCTATTTTATCTCAGACTGACATTCAGAATCATCAGCTGGGGAGTGCCCAGTAACCTTGGGCTATGACCCTTTAAAATAATTTCCCACCTGACTGCCATTCAGTCATATGGGAAAGACATGCCTTCCTCATCCTTCAGTACCGATCCCACTCACCATGTGGTTGGCTGGGAAAAGCCAGGCTGAACTGTGGAACCTTAATGTGGAATTCTGTGGTCATTGGAGAGGAGAATTTGTACCTACTGAACCAAAGAGGTTTTCTTGGGTGACTTGGCTCTGATGTTGTTTTCTTTTGTCTCTCATCCAGTGGATGTAATGCAGTAAATTTTAAGGCCAGTCACAGCTGTGGTGAGGTGCAGTAGTAGTTAAACTGAGTTCAGTGAAGCTATCCTGATTTAAACCATCTATTTATATGTACATGCAGACCTATAGGGAAGAATTCACACAACACCATTTACAGAAAAAAAAAAATTTTTTTTGGTTTCCAGAATTTTTTTTATTATGCCTTTGTTTGAAACAGGCATTCTTGATCTTTTTAAAGGGTGCTCTTTCCATCTGGAACAAAATTGTACAGCTGCAAATATTGAAAATTAAGCCAATGGAGCCATATTCTGGAAAGATGAAACACCATCTATTATGTCTACATATATTGCATTTGAAATCATTCAGTCAGGATGATGTGATTAAAAGCAGGGTGGGGAAGGAAGCAAGAACATTATTTTGCAGATAAACTATGCAAGCCTTGGGCTGTCATAAATAAATGTTAAAACATGTTGACTAATTCTATAGCAACCTGTTGTTTCCTCTTAAATAATCATGAGAATTAGCATCACGTTGGAAAGACAAGTGCTGGAATATTTTATATGCTGGAGCCATTTTTTCCCTCTATTTGAAAACTTGCACCGACATACAAAATCATTGTTGATAAATCATCTTGCTAATCAGTCGCGAGGTGAATAGTGTGTTCTCCAAATTATTCAATGAAGAAACATACATGTAGCATTTTAAGAAACACAGTAGTTTTATTTGACTATATTTTGTTCATATAATGAGAAGAATACCACACATGATTATTTATTGGGTAACCCCTACATTAATCATACTTTCCTTCTTCATGAATTTCTTCTTCAGTTGATTTTGAGCATTTATGCTCTGGTACAGCCGTGCTAGTAATTTACATCAGAATTATTATAGCTACTGAGAGAGAGATTGTATAGTCACTACTCAAATATGAAATGAAATTGTAGTTGCCAGGGTAGGGAATTAGCTGCACCAATAGGATAATGAAGTATAGATTTCCCCTTTACTTTTCCTTCTTGGAGTTTAGTTATAAGTATTTCCTCTTGTCTACTTTTACAGGCAAATCTGGGCATCTCTCCAGCTTCCCATTTTCAGAAATGTCAACATTTTTTCTGAGGTGCCAACAAATAGTGCTTTTTTTTTTAAAAGCTATTATTAAAATTGTGTTTAATGGTTGAAGTCATTACTTTTATATATTAGTTTCGCAGATATGTCTATTTGTCTATCATAAATTAACAACTTGCTACTTTTTAATATTATATCTTAAATCTAAGACATCAGTTAGTACTTTTCCCCCTTTTTTGTGCTCATAAACTTATTCAGGTATTTCTGGTCACATTTTTAACAGTGCTATTGATATGAGCTCCGAGTTTAGATGGGAGTCTTCACTAGGATGCTCATCTAACACTCACCCTGATGTTCATTACATGACATGTAAGTAAGTCTCTGAACAACGCTATAATCCCGAATACCTTTCCTAAGAGCCTCAGTGAGTTTTTTCAGCATAATATAAAACCACTACATTTATATTAATAGACATAAACTAGAATAAAGAATCTGCAGCACATAAATGTGCTACTGTTATGGCATTTGTTATCGATAGTGTCTAGTCAGTTTGAATCCAAGAAACTACAGTAAATCAGACATGAGTCCATGTGAGCCATAGGGCCAATTCATTTTTGTGTAAAATGTATTAAAGGCATTGGAATATGCCATGAATTAACCTGAATTGTTGGCCTTCCTAATGTGTGCCAACTAAAAGGATGGCCTTAAATTTTTTGTGGGTAATCAAGGTCTAGATTGTAAATGAAAATGCTTACAGTTTTTGTGATTCTTAACCTTAGATCAAGGTACCCCTTGGAAAATTCCAACTCTTAGTTTTCACTAATTTTTTGACTATGGAAAGATAATGGAGCAATTTTCTTGTAAAGAACTCAGAGTGACCACAACAGGTTAGAATCTTTTAATGCTAGGGCATAACATTTTGGGATTGGGGGTATAAGTGGACATTGGAGACAACTGTGGAGAATAACAGAAGGGAAATGCAGGGTGGACATCAGTTTATACTGGATGTGGTGATTCATGTTGGTGGTAGAGGTGATCTGGGAATGGACACTTGCTCCTGCAACTGTTTGAAATCTAAATTAATTGCTACAAAATGTGGGCATTCAGTTCAATACTTCATTTATATACCTGTGGCTTGGGGGTGTAGGAACAGGGATACATGCCACACCTGTGCATTCTCCCATCCCTACAGTTCACTTTGTGCAGTGTTTGGCTCAGTGTTCTCAGCTATGAATTGCACTGGGCTTCAGATAGCTATGGGTACCATCCCCCACTGTGAAACCTATCACATTTCCTACCATCCCATTTGTTTGTCAATTATGCCACTTCAGGATCAGCCAAGTGCAGCTGTGGATCAGGCACTGTCATTTTCTGTCCTAATGCTTTTTTCGTTACTCTCTCCTGTCACCCCATCATGTGGCAGTTTTCTACATGATGGTGTGATTGAGGTGCTGCCATTGTTTCAACAGATGCTTGTGTGTGCAGCTGCATGCTGTGATTCCTACAGGCTGCTCTGTGAATGCATCCAAGGGCAAAGCAGTGACTTTGACAAAATTTCTTCCTTCACAAAATTTTAAACAGGTTAGTCTGTAGGTGTTGAAAAACATTAGGAATTGTGCATAGGGTTTTAATAAGTTAACTTTAAGAGACAGGAACAATTTGGGACTACAGCTGTCTGTAAAGAAAAATGCACATAATTTGCATTTCCCCAATAGGAATGTTTTTCTTGCCTCAGCATATACCAACTACAGTACATATATTTTTAAAGGATTGAAGTATATTTCTAAGCTGACTAACATTTTTCAAAGAATGCAAGACTGGAATACTTTCACTGAGACCCTTTAGTGGATAGTCATGAAGTAGCTCTAACCCAGGGGTGGGCAATTATTTCAGGCGGAGGGCCGCTTACTGAGTTTTGGCAAGCCATCGAGGGCTGCATGACAGGCAGCCAGGGGAAGATCAATATTAATTTTCTAAAATTTTTAGGGGCCCCGCGGGCCAGATAAAATGCAGCCTGCCAGGCCATTTTATTTGCCCCTGCTCTAACCTGACCCCCTTCCCCCAGTCTCCTCTAAGGCTAGGGACAGACATTACACATAAACTGGTTTAAGTGATCAGAAACTGGTTTAAACTTGTAACAGAACATAAGTTCAGTGCACATAAACCAGTTTCAAAATGCTGAAACCACTTTGAGATAAACCTGGTTGAATGCAGTATCATACTTAACTGATTTGGGTCAAACCAATTTATACAGTATCTGTCCCAGAGTCCTTCCTGCTTTAAGTTAAACCAGAATTCCCCAGCATCCCAGATGCTTTGCAGCCCTGGTCTGGACTGGGCTGCCTGCTCCAGACAGCAAGGCTGGCCCCACCCCTCTGCTCCCTAGCCAGAGCTCCAGTGGAGACTGCAGGCACAGCAGGGTCTGCCTCCCCTCCCCCCCCACTCGCTGCTCAAGCAGGAATCTGCCCCCTCCCTCCCTCACATTTCCCACAGCACACACCCCAGCCCTACAGGCCCCAGCTGGCATGTGGTATGCTAGCTAATGTTGAGAGCTCTCTGTCTGTGTCTCCAATTTCACTGGGACAGAACAAATGCAGACAGGATAGTGTCTGCTTAGGGCTTTTTGGAGCTGATTAGTAGGGTTATGTGAACCGGGCCCTATTCGATTCGGATCACTGTCTCTGATTCGATTCAGCCAAATCCATAGTTTCATAGTAGCTAGGGTCAGGACGGACCTGAACAGATCACCTAGCCTGACTCCCTGCCACAGGCAGGAATGAATGCTGGGTTAACAAGACCCCAGGCAGGTGATCATCCAACCTCCTCTTGAATTTACCCAAGATAGGGGTGAGGACCACTTCCCTGGGAAGTTGGTTGCAGAGTTTGGCCACCCTAACTGTAAAATATTGCCTTCTGATCTCTAACCTAAACCTGTTCTCCATCAGCTTATTACCATTGTTCCTTGTCACCCCGGGTGGTGCTGGGGAGATAAGGGCTCTATCTATTTGCTGTTGATCTCCCCTGATGAGTTTGTAGGCAGCCACCAGGTCCCCCTCAGCCTCCTCTTGCTGAGGCTGAGCAGGTTCAGGTCCCTCAGTCTCTCCTCATAGGGCCTGTCCTGCTGCCCTCTCACCAAGTGGGTGGACCTCCTCTGAACCCTCTCCAGGATGGCCACTTCCCTCTTGAAGTGCGGCACCCCAACTGCGGCCTGGACGCACTACCAGTGCGTCCCACTGGATGCACTACCCCAACTGCGGCCTGACCAAAGTCACATAGAGGGGAAGCATCACCTCTCTGGACCGGCTTGAGATGCATCTTTGGATGCATAATAAGGTATGGCTGGCCTTGCGGGCTGCGGTCTGGCATTGGCAGCTCATGTTCATTTCGGAATCAATTCAACTCAAAGATTGAATCAATTCAGGCTTTTTGAATGTCTGTCCCTAGCCAAAGGAATTAGAGGGTCAGTTGGGATACTCATTTACTTCAAGGTTACTGGCTTCTCTCCTTGAGGTGTCAGATACCCAGTTCAGCTGTTCTGCTTTAATACCTGTACTTACCCTCCAAACATCTGCAGACCTTCACATGTGCTCCCATCAGATCCCTTGCATTGTGAGCACAGTGTATAATTTAACACCTCTGTGATCATTTGAAAGTTGACATAAGAAATGTGCATATTTTGTAAAGAAACTTCTTCTATTTAGGCATACCTGATTCTTTGAAAGCTCGTGAGTTACCAAGTGGTGGGAAAGCAGTACACATTTGTAGTCTTCCTTGAATCCTTCTCCTGAAAAGGTCTTTCCCCCTTGTTAAAGAGCCTATGTCTTTTAAATTCAGTCTGCAATACCTTTTCCTCTTTCTCCTCCCTCCTTGTTCTCCTTATATGCTGGCATTTTCCATGCTCCAGCTGGTGGAGGGTTATTAAAGTCAATGGCTTGGCCAGTAGCCCCATTGTCCCACAAGAATAGGGCTGTTCAGGGTTTCAGCAGTGCAGAAGTTGTCTCTCTTCTGCCTCAAAATAGAAGTTCTAATTCTTGCAAATTATAACAGGTACAAATATCATTAGTAAAATTAGATGGGATTTGTAATTGGTCACGCACATATTCTCTCAAACAGTGGCATAGAATTATTTGCAAACTTGTTGTTCCATCCATAATTTTTTTTTTCCTTGCTGGGAATATTAAAAAAAAAAAGCTAGCTGTCTATACTTTAATTTTTTTGCCTGAGGATCTGGGAGTTTTTTGTTAAGTTTTGCATTGTGCCTCTAAGTCAGAAGGAAACTTGGAAAAATGACACTCATCAAGGGATTAAAATGCTGACATTCCCACAGATCTTTGCCTGTTTCTTTTGACCAACTTGGGAACCGTGGCACAGTGCAGCTTCAGGGCAGTGATATTTCAGTTAGCCATCTTGTACAGTCTCTAGTTCAAGATTTAGGTCATTGGCCAGTTGAGCTTAGTAACGGTGGTGTAAATCAATGCATTTCTATTTCTTTTTCCCCACTGAAAGGAAACAAAAAATGGTTTTACAATTTGATTTGGCCCAAAATGCAGAAACATCTGCTGGATTCATAAACAGCTTGTTGGCTGAGTTCAGCACCAAGGGAGACAAATTGATCAACTCTTCCCACCTCAGCAGGTGTAACTGCAATTGGTGGAAACTGCACTACATAGGTTCAAGAGACATGCTTATTATTAAGACCAGATCAAAACAGCATCAATCAAATATTGGAAGAGTGTGGGCAGATGTTAGGATTATTCCGTGTACAAGGATACCTGTACTTGAATGTGCTCTAATGCAGTTTATCATACTATTGCACTGTAGCTGACTCTATTTCAGAATAGTGTTTTGCTGTAGGCTGCTGCTGTCTTACAAGATAGTCCACCTGCTTGGGCAGGGAAATTGGGCAATGTCTTCATTGCAGATTTTCTGCATCTTTTATGATTAGTTTTAAGTCTTATTTCTCCCTCCCCAGTCTGATATGATTTCAGATCCAAGCTGGTCTGTCATGTGGTGAATTGCATTTTCCTTTGGGTTGCTGGCATCTAGTAGATAATTCTTGCTACAAGAACATGAAAATGGATACTCCAGACATACACAGCCAAGCAACAGAGATGGCTAATAACTCACTTTCACTGGTTACCTTTAAAATCTTGCCAGTTGGCTCTGTTAAATGAATAACTTTACATCCATGCCTACAGCATCTTAGCATGTACCAGGAGTATAGTGAATGCTGTAATTACTGAGATGGAAAGTATTTGTTTATTTGACAAACCTGGTAGATTTTAATGGTGACCACTACTGGATATATTCCCAAGGAAAATAATTATGAGAATGAATTTATTGGATATTGTTGCTAAAGTCCATTTATGCATAAAATATTTAAACAGAAATAAAATTGGTAGTGAATCCAGCTATCCTGCAATCAAAAGGCCTTGTTGTTAGTATGCAAATGTGAATAGATTATTTCATGTCTTTTATCCACATTAGACCATCCTCTTTTCATTCCCACCACAGGAACTTTTTAAAATTCTGAATCATCACAGCTTGCAAATTTACATTCCGTGCTTTGTAAGGTTAATTCAAAAATGTATCAAACTGCAACTTTGAAGCTGATGCAAGCATTTAAAGAAAAGGGGTTTTATCTGTTGTTCATTTAATGCAGCATGAAATTAACATCTGAATCAAACACCAAATTTCAGTAAATAAGATCCAGTATCTATTATGAGACCTCATTATTCTGCGTACTGAGTAATGTTTTTCAAAGTATAAATTTTGCTGCTTCTTAAGCAGCTCAAAACCTTTTTTTAATCCATTTTTCAACAGAGTTATGTGTTGTCAGTATTTGTAATTAGATAATTTACATACAGTGGTTGTCATTAAAAAGTTAGCATTTTAAGCAGTTACCACAACTGTAAGATACCAAAAGATTTGTCTTTCATGAATATCAGAATATAATTAAGGAGAAGTCATTGTGTCCCTTCTAGCCCCTGGTTTTACCTGAGTTTCCATGTGAGGGCTCTGGGTGTGGCTTAATCTTAAGCAGAGACTCGCAGGTTAAGTGACATGCTCACAAACAACTTTACATGCTGTCTTGGGGCTGGGTCACACAGTGCACTGGTGCTACCTAAACATCTGGCCAGCTCCTCTGTCTGATCAAATGGATAGTTAGACCACAGAGTAGTATGCCCAGTAGACCCATTGTGCTATTTCTCAAGGTGGCTGAAAAATTGGGAGCACAATAAATAACAGGATCAAAACTGTATCCCAGACGATGAGGTCAGCACTTCAGATTAGCCTATAAATGCTCAAACTAAATTCTAAAATGACCTTGATACTTGTATGAACCAGACTACAGAAGTTTAGATTTCCCTCTGCCAAAACCAAGATGCCAAATTTAGCAAGAAGACCAACTGATCATTTCCATGATTATGGTTTAGACTAATTTGCATAAGGCTTTTTTCTGTGATTGCATAGGTCACTTAAAGCGTGTGTGGCCGCCTGTTGGGAACTGATGATGCTGTGGAACATAGATGGGTTACACGGAGGTATACGTTTCCCAGAAAACTGAAACTGGAAACTGCTCTGAAGTAGAGAGGTGCGATGCTGCTTAATGGGAGGATAGTTTGTATATTGGAGCTCACATACATGAGAGTTCTCTCCTTTCCACAACATTGCTCTTTTTTCTTGGGAAAGAAAGAGCCCAATGAAGAAAATAGATTTTCTTTTTTCCAAACCTGTCTGTATATATGGAGCAAGGTTGAAGCCTCTGATGCTTCTATAAAAAATTCCCCTTCCATCCACCTGGTCATTGCAGCAAAGTTTCCTTCCTACCTTTTTTGCCTTTATATTCAAGTGTGACTACTGAGGGGGAATGCTGTATTTTCTCTGATGGGCTCTGTTACAGGTCTTAGCCAGAGAGATCCATCTTGAGCTGTACAATCCTGTCATAAGATGTGCAGTACTTAGTGAGTGCACTCAGAGCATCCCATGACATAATTTCTCTGAGCCTACATGCCAACAACTTTGCCCTGAGGAATACAATGGGCCTGACCAGCCACATAGTACCACAATCAGCACTGCACATCCTCTGCCAAATGGCATGTATTAGAAAGTATAGAAATGTTCCTGGTTGTTTAACCTGGAAGCAGGAAAGCCACAAAGGTGAATATTGACTGAGAACCATAACTTGCCTGTCATGACTCTGCATTTAAGAACTCAGCTGTTCCACTTCTAGATTTTCTTGTGTGTGAATCCAGTTTTTCTCCACTGAAGTAAAAAATGTGTATTGATTCATTTGTTTTACTGTTCAGTATAATACTCAGATTCATAGATGTTAGGGTCAGAAGAGGCCTCAGTAGGTCGAGTCTGACCCCCTGCCCTAGGCAGGAAAGAGCGCTGGGGTCAGACAACTTGCTACTTGCTTCTCCAGTCTCCTCCTGAAGACCCCCAGCACTGAGGAGAGCACCACCTCCGTTGGAAGCCCGTTCCGGATTCTGAAAACCCTTTCTGTGGGACCTGAGCAGATCATCAAGTCTGACTCCCTGCCATGGCAGGAAAGAGTACTGGGGTCAAATGACCCTGGCAAGGTGTTCATCCAGCCTCCTTTTAAAGACTCCCAGGGTAGGAGCCAGCACTAGTTCTCTTGGAAGTTGGTTCCAGATCCTAACTGCCCTGACAGTGAAGTAGTGCCTCCTGATGTCTAGTCTGAATCTACTCTCTGCCAGCTTGTGACCATTATTTCTAGTCACTCCTGGTAGTGCTCGGGGGAACAGGGACTCCCCCAATGCCTACTGGTCCCCTCTGACTAGTTTGTAACAGGCCACTAGATCCTCCCTCAGCCTTCTCTTGTGGAGGCTGAACAGGTTCAGGTCCTGTATCCTCACCTCGTAGGGCCTGCCCTTCTGACCCCTGATCATGCGGGTGGCCCTCCTCTGGACCCTCTCCCTGTTGTCCACATCCCTCCTGAAGTGTGGCGCCCAGAACTGAATGCAGTATTCCAGCTCTGGCCTGACCAGTGCCGCATAGAGGGGGAGTATCATCTCCTTGGACGTGCTTGAGATGCATCTGTGGATGCATGACAAGGTATGGTTGGCCTTCCTGACCGCGTCCCCTCACTGTCAGCCCATGTGCTTTTGGCATCAATGATGATTCCAAGATCCTTTTCTGCCTTTGCACTGACAAAAAGGGAGTTCCCCAGCCTGTAGGTATGCTGCTGGTTCTTCCTCCCAGGTGCAGTACCTTGCACTTGTCAGTGTTGAAACCCATCCTGTTCTCATCCGCCCACTCCTGTAACCTGTCCAGGTCCGATTGCACCCTATTCCTCCCTTCTAGCATGCCCACTTCTCTCCATATCTTAGTGTCATCTGTGAATTTGAACAGGGTGCTTTTCACCCCCTCATCCAAGTCACTGATGAAGATGTTGAACAGTGCAGGCCCGAGGGCTGAGCCCTGCAGAACCCTACTCCCCACATCCTTCCAGGTTGAATAAGACCCATCCACCACCACTCTCTGCATGTGGCCCTTCAGCCAAGTAGTGACCCATCTGACTCTGTAAGCATTTTGTGACCTGGTCATAAAAAGAAACAAGGTTAGTCAGGCAGGATCTACCTGCAATGAATCTGTGCTGATTTCCTTTCAGGCTTATTTCCCTTCCTGGGTTCCCACAAATGTTATCCTTAATGATTTTTTCCAGAGTTTTCCCAAGGATAGAGGTGAGACTAACTGGCTTATAGTTTCCCTAATTCCTCCCTCCTCCCCTTCTTGAAAATAGGGAACACATTGGCCCCTTCCCAGTCCTCTGGGACCTGACCAGAGCACCATGAGTGCTTGAACAATCATGCCAGTGGCTCTGCTGTGACACTGGCCAATTTCTTCAGCACCCTTGGGTAAAGTTCATCCAGGCCCATTGATTTGAACACATCCAGCCCCTCCAAGTGCCCCTGCACTAAGTCTGCGCTAACAGTTGAAGGGCTGGTGTCCCTCTTGTCCATCTATGATCCAATTGGGATATTTGTCTTGGTCTGCATCTAGGAATACGGATCCATTGAAGAGCTCAGCTTTGTCCCCCATCTCTGCCACCAATTGCCCTAGTTTGTCCTGTAGGGGTCCTATGCTACCCTGCACTTTTGTTTTTGCTCCCTATATCCCTGCAGAAGGACTCTTTGTTGTCCTTAATTTTTGTCGCCAGCCTAAGTTCTAATCTTGCTTTGGCCTTTCTAACTGATTCCCTGCAAGTGCGAGCCAGGGAGGTATACTCTTCCTTGGTAGCTTACCCCCTGTTTCCATAGCTTGTATACCTTGTTCTTTGTCTTTAGGTTTTCATGGACTTCCCTGTTCAGCCAAGAGGGCTTCTTAGCCCCTTTACTCCCTTTTATGCACAGTGGGATTGTTTCCTTCTGCACCCACAGGATCACTCCCTTGAAGAACAACCACCCTTCCTGGACCCCCATTTTGCCAATGCTCTTGAGCTTTAATGCCTCACTAACTAATTTTCTGAGTACACTGAAGTCAGCCTTTCTGAAGTCTAGCACTTCAGCTCTGCTGGTTAACTTACCCACCCTTCACCAGTTAGTGAATTCAGTCAATTGATGGTCACTGTTCTCTAGGTTACCTTGTACCTGCAGATTCCCCACTATGTCATCCTCTAGATTCATTACTGGGACTGTGCAATCTGAAATATGTGGGCACTGAGGACAGATGGGGACTAGCCTTTCTTTTGGCCTTACAGATACAGTTGTAGATAGTGTAGGTACTGGGCGTTCCAGACTGAACACCTTTGGTTTGCAAGGAATTTGAAAGTAAAGGGTGGGAGGTGCCCTAGAAAAGGGACTAACAAGCCACCTTGGATCACTGCTTGGATAGTGCTAGTCCAGTATATTGGGCAGATTTTATATTTTTGGAACAGAATACTTGCTTGGATTGGAAGTGAATACTGAATAGAGACACATGATCCTTCCAGCGTTCAGTGTTTATTGATGCAAGCAGCTGGACCCTCTTTGATGTATTCACAGAGGATGGCACTATATAAGTGTTCTTGGCTAGGGACAGACAGATATTACACACAAACTGGTTTAAGTGGTCAAACTGGTTTAAACCTGTAACAATACAGACATTCAGTGCACATAACCAGTTTCAAAATGGCTGAAACCAATTTGAGATGAACCTGGTTAAATGTAGTGTCAACCAGGTTCATCTCGCATTGATGGATGAACCAGTTTTTGTAATGCTCCTGGTTTAACTTAAACCAAAGTCCCCCCAGTATCCTGGCATGCTCTCTGGGCAGGGCTCTTTTCCAGCTCCGCAGGTGAGCAGGGACAGGCAAGGGCAAGGGTCTGGCCAGAGAGGGGTTTAATTGGCCCCTCCCTGTCCCATCAGCAGAGACCTGAGCTGGGTCTGCTAGGCGCATCCCACTTGCTGCTGCAGCAGCTAGCCAGCATGGCCCCTGCGGCAGAGTGGGCAGTAAGCGGGTTATTTCCCCCTCTGCCCCACTGTCCCCAGGGGACTGCAGCCTGGTCTGCTTGCCCTGACCGCCACTGCCGCACTCACTCCCTGCTTGTGGCAAGCGGTGGAATAAGCCCCCTCTGGTGGATGCCAGAGGGAGGAGGCATAATCTCTGTCCCTGCCCCCTGCCTAAGGGGCCCTGCTGGCCAGTGTCTGGCCACGCCCCCTCCCAGCTGCTGCAGTGGCGAGGGGGCAGGGCTCTTGATGGGGGCAGCAGCCCCTGTCATAGTGTTGGGGAGCAATAGCTCCTTTCCACCAGAGAAGCCCTGCTGCGAGGTAGGCAGGGCTGTGGCAGATTCCATGAAGCAGCACCAGGGCTTGGCGGGGACCAGAGCCTTCTCTGTTGCACCACCAGAAGGTGGAGGGTCCCGGGGAAGGTCTTAGAAAAGTTTATTAAAGAGGCCATCCTTAATGGACTGGCAGATGCCAACATCCTGAGGGATAGCCAGCACGGGTTTGTTGCAGGTAGGTCTTTCTTGACCAATCTCATTTCCTTCTACGACTAGGTGACCTATCACCTGGACAAGGGAGATGAGATTG
>NW_017728992.1:17672152-17676416 GCF_001723915.1 Gavialis gangeticus | reverse complement strand
CCGATGACACCAAACTTTGGGGCAAAGCATCCACACCAAAAGACAGGTGGGTGATCCAGGCTGACCTGGACAGGCTTAGCAAATGGGCGGATGAGAACCTGATGGTGTTTAACACTGAAAAATGCAAGGTTCTCCACCTTGGGAAGAAAAACTCGCAGCATCCTTATAAGCTCGGCAGTGCTACGCTGGCTAGCACTATGGAAGAAAGAGGCTTGGGGGTCATTATTGACTACAAAATGAACATGGGCCTGCAATGTGATGCTGCAGCTAGTAGAGTGACAAAAACACTGGCTTGATGCTTCTCAAGCAAATCCCGGAACATCATTCTCCCCTTGTACTTGGCCTTGGTAAGGCCGAAGCTGGAGTACTGCATCCAGTTTTGGGCTCCACAATTCAAAAAGGATGTGGAGAAGCTTGAGAGAGTCCAGAGAAGAGCCACGTGCATGATCAGAGGTCAGGAAAACAGACCTTATGACGAAAGGCTGAGAGCCATGGGGCTCTTTAGCCTGGAAAAGCGCAGGCTCAGGGATGATCTGATGGCCACCTATAAGCTTATGAGGGGTGACCACCAGGATCTGGGGGAACGTTTGTTCACCAGAGCACCCCAAGGGATGATGAGGTTGACTGGTTATAAACTACTGCAAGACTGTTTCAGGCTGGACATAAAGAAGAATTTCTTTACTGTCCGAGCCCCCAAGGTCTGGAATATTCTGCTATCGGAGGTGGTTCAAGCACTTACATTGAACACCTTCAAGAGCAAATTGGATGCATATTTTGCTGGGATCCTATGACCCCAGCTGACTTCCTGCTCTCTGAGCGGGGGGCTAGACTCAGTGATCTTCTGAGGTCCCTTCCAGCCCTAATGTCTATGAAATCTGTGAAAACCACAGCAGCTCGGGGAAACCATGACAGTGTCTACTGCCCCCATCACAGTTGTTCCCCACTTGCTGCTCCAGTGGCCGGGTGTGGGCAGGGCCCCTTAGGTGCTGGGCAAGGAGTGGAGTTATTCTCTCCCCTGCCTCCAGGGCACCACAGCAGGGTGTGCCTCACCAGGCTGCCACTGCCACTGTTCACTCTGTTCCTGGGGCAAGCGGCAGAATAAGCCCCCTCCGCCGGACAATTTGCTCTGAATTAAGACCTAGACCTGGCTACCACAGTACTATGACGTGGATGTACGCTCATATGTTTTAGATTTGAATTGGATACTTATGAAGCCAAGCCAGTCTCCTTGAGAATTTGTACATACCTAAATTGAAATTCAAGAATCCAAAAGTTTTTTAGATTAGTCAAAAGTGTTAGGGAATGCTAAATTTCACCACCCTAGGCCAATCTAATTCTGCTAATGTTTGTATGGCTATTCTTAAATCAAAACAAAACAAAGTGGTTTGGCTTTCTTTGAAGGACTTCCTGTGGAGATGCTGATTAACTAATGAATCCAGAGGGTCATTAATCCTCTATGACCCACAGGTAGTCAGGTTCAGGGCATTAAAATAAGTTAATTTCCCTGAGCAGTTGATCTACTGCTTGATCCCACTCAAGAGTTAGAAAGAGTAGCTATACACTATGATACAGGTAGGCTGAGCAATATAAGCTGTATTATTCCTCTCTACGCAGCGCTGGTCAGGCTGCAGTTGGAGTACTGTGTCCAGTTCTGGGTGCTGCACTTCAAGAGTGATATGGCTAACCTTGAGAGGGTCCAGAGGAGGGCCACTTGCAGGGTCAGGGGGCAGCAGGCCAAGCCCTACAAAGCTAGATTAAAGGGCCTCAATCTATTCAGTCTCCACAAGAGAAGACCAAGATGGGATCTGGTGGCTGTCTATAAACTCACTGGGGGGACCAGCAGAAAATAGGTGAGGCCCTGTTCCCCTGGGCACCACCTGGGATAACAAGGAATAACGGCCACAAATTGATTGAAAGCAGGTTCAGGCTTGATATCAGGAGGCATTACTTTACGGTTAGGGCTGCCAGGCTCTGGAATGGGCTCCCAAAGGAGGTGGTGCACTCTCCTACCTTGGGGGTCTTCAAGAGGAGGTTGGATAGATATCTGGCTGTGGTATTATGATCCCAGCATTCATTCTTGCCCAGGGTAGGGGGTTGGACTTGATGATCTGTTCAGGTCCCTTCTGACCCTAGAAACTATGAAACAAAACCCACACAAAATACCCAATGCAATATTCCCGTAACACCCAGCCACAACACAATAAAGTACACCCAGTGGGACAAGAACCTGAAACGCATCCTAAACTCAGTGTCCCTGGTCACACAATCAATCAACTACACATTACAATGAGCTTCAGTCACTACACAGTTAACTGCTATGCAACTTCACAGACAACCCAGAAACCACAGATGGCAGCAAGAACACCCTGAGTCTAGTCAGCAGTCCCTGAGAATTTCTAGCTTTTCCTTGCTTAGGTACTCAGCACCTCGAATAGGGAAAGGGCGATACTTTAGCCAACTGTAGCTTTCCATCGACCAGGTCACAGGAAGGAACCTGCACTCAACAAACTCCCACACCCTGAGAACCCCAATTCAGAACTGTCCAGCCTGAGTGCGAGTGAGGCCAAGCCCAGGCCCCTGCTGGCTGCTCTGGACAGGATTCATAGTCTTTTAATCATACCACCTATCACTTACCCAATGGTTCAATCATCACCCTTTTCACAATACCCAATCAAATTTAAACCTAGGCAATACTTAAAAGGACCATTCAATTCAAACCGTTCCAACTCAATACAAGCAACATTATCATAACTGCCTTATTGATTAATATATCAACACTGATAAACAGTTGCATTACCATCATACACTGCACATTCCCAGACCTTTAAAGTAGGTTTTGACTTCATCAAGGTTGAGAGTTCAAACCCTTTAGAAACTTCTCACTTCTAGTCATATGGCGCATGCTTGGACATTCACTGTTCAACAGCTTGAGAGGTCGCATGTCTTGATTCAAGTCTTTGATAGACATGGTTTAGAGCAGAGATGCTCAACAGCCCACAAAGCCATGGGAAATCTGGTGGTGTGGGAGGAGTGGCATTTAATACTACAACCGTCCCCTGATGCTAGATTCCCAAGCCCCACATGGCCATGTTGGGTCCAGGCCACACCCATTCCCCTATGTGCCCAGATTGAGGCTGAGCCAAATCCTCTTCTGCCTTGGGGTTGAGTTCGGGCTGGGCCAAACCCCCTTGATCCATGTGGCTAAATGTGAGCCAGACTTCCCATTTCCCCACACAACCACACCCACTCTGTGTGGCTGGACTGGGCCAAGCCCATACAGCTCATGGAGCAAAAAGTTTGAGCACCACTGGTCTAGAGTTCAAGTTAGTAATGGAGCTCCCAGCTAGGAAACTTTCATGTGGTCTGGGGTTACATGGCTTACACTTTGAACAGCTCTACATACGTGTGCTGTGGGAGAGCTCAATCACACATGTTCACTGCAGAATCACAGAAAGCATGTACATGAGAAATCCCTGACTGGGCTAGCTGTTTGCTTGTTGGACAGCAGAGAAGTTGGCTCCCACTGATCCCTTTAGCCACCATAGGATCTGGAGGTGAGACGAAGAAGAGGTGCTTGAAATCTCTCTCATCTACCTCCCATCTAAGCAGCTAGAGGGGAACATGCTCTGCCGAGTGCTGGTGGCCTAAGATCCCAGGGTCCTGACTTTGCTATAAGGACCGTGGTCAACTTTTTTCTTTTTTTTATTCCCTTTCAGTTTACCTTGTCTGGGGAGACTTTGGCTAAGTGGTAGTGTTTTTCCCCTCCCTGCTGGAAGGCTTCTTGCCTTTCTTCCTGACTGATCATTTCTGAATAGTTTCCTCTGATGCTGCTATGGTAACAGAGGCCGCAGCAGTAGCATGTGAGCCGCTTAATATCTGCCAAGTGCAGCATGCAGAGGCCCAAGTCCCCACTGCACTCCAATAGGAGGGAAATTCAAAGGTGGAGGAAAAAGAGATCTGAAAAGGAAAAATACTTGAGGAAAGGAAAGGAGCTGGTTGTTAAAAGTAGGGGGAGTTATGTAAAATCAACTGTAGTGCTGCCATGCAGCATAGAGCCTTGGTTTGCAAAAAAATAATTTTGATGCATTTAGTGTGTTCAATGCAAATGCTTATTTGGGCCTAAACTGCTTGTACTATGATGCCACCTTCTGTGAAGTTGCTTTCAATTCCTGATACATAAGACAAATTCTATGCTGGTTTTCCTGACACACAGGCTAGGGACAGACATTACACACAAACTGGTTTAAGTGATCAGAAACTGGTT
>NW_017728992.1:17640572-17667152 GCF_001723915.1 Gavialis gangeticus | reverse complement strand
TTTAGATTTTGGACTTTTAAAACAACATAAGTGTTAAATGTGTCTGAAACAGAAACAGTATTTAACAAATGTTTCATTTCTTTCACATTGACTGCATTAAAACTACCACAGTCACAGGCTAGGGACAGACATTACACACAAACTGGTTTAAGTGATCAGAAACTGGTTAAAACCTGTAACAGAACAGATGTTCAATGCATGTAAACAGGTTTGAAACTGTCTGAAAACGGTTTGAGATGAACCTGGCTGAATGTAGTATCAGCCTTAACTAATTTGGGTAAAGCCAGTTTATGCAATGTCTGTCCCAGAACCCTTCCTGTTTTAAGTTAAATCAGAGTCCCCCAGCATCCAGGCTCGCTTTCTGGGTTCGGTGGGGCACTCTGCTCCACAGGAGGGCTGGCCCTTCCCCTTTGCTCCCTGGCTCTTGCTCTGGCAGAGACTGCACATACAGTAGGGTTTGTCTGGCATTCTCCCCCTCACCACTCCCTGCTGAAGCAGGGATTCCCCACTTTCCTCAGCCTTACACTTCTCAGCATTAGCTAGCATACCACATGCTGTCTAGGGTCTGTGCTGTGGCAGATAGGACTGTGTCAGCTTAGGGCTTTTTGGAACTTATCAACAGCTGCATTTCATGTGTTTTAGCAGCAAAAAATGAGGCAAAAGTTCAGCAGTATTTGGCCAAATCAGCTTTCTTTGGACACGCAGAGCTTTTGTGGAACACAGTTTGAGAACTTTTGCCAAACTGCAACCTTTATGAGGCCTGGGAATTTTGGAATAGGGAAGGTGTATAATACATCTCTCTAATTTGAGAGCCAACATTGTAAATTCTATCTGGTATAATTAGCTTGGTAATACTATTTAGCATGATTTTTATTCTTAGAACTAGAGGCATGAAGCTGCTGCCTTTAGGATAAATGGAGAAATGTATCTTTGATTTTGGAGGAAGCAGAAGCCAAGGCCCAAATATGAGAATCTTATGGATGATAAATCTGTTCCAATATAGAAAATTGCCACATAATGGTTTATGACTTCTGGTTTGTGACAATAAATGTATCTTTTCACTAATGTAGATAATCGTATTAGAAGATCATTATATTTTCATGATGAAAACCTTTTATTTTTGTTCCTAATAAAAGCTATTCAAATTGAAATCGGGAGAATGAAATCACAATGGTGCTTTTGAAAACTAACACATTTTTATTGCTAATTGCTTTTCTCCTAATCGGTGACAATAGAGATCTGTGGGGAATTTCTTCCATCTGCTGAATTTCTGGGAGGCAGTGGGGAAAGAATGTCTGTGTGTTGTTTTTTTCTTTGCCTTACTCTTTTTATATTTTAATAACAGTTGTAATAAAATTGAGGGAATCATTTAAGAGCATTTATTGGGTTATTAAAGTAAGCTGCTGCTGCTACTGAACCAAATGGCAGAAAACCTGCAAATTTTTATAATATGCATTTGTGGAACCCAACTTTTAGGCAATGCTCCTTGAAACTTATTTAATCTTAATATTTATGAATAGTGGAAAGTATGTAAATTACATGATTGACCAAAATAATATCTGATAGGGTGCTGGAATATTTTTGTGCATGACCCTTCATCTGTATTCATACACAACTTCCTTTCAAATAGATGGAGTAATAAGATGAACCTAGTCTGTCCAGACATGTTCAATGTGTGTGTCAAGCAGAATGTTGTAAATAATTAGAAACACAGGGAAATTGACAGAGTTACTGGTTCAAAGGGAAAAAAGAATTGGAAAAGGTGCTTGGTGACTTATAGATGGGTGCCTTTGAAAATAAAAATATCAGTGCCACTAGCTGCAGACCTTGAAATTTACCATTGTACATGCTATATTTCTCTTTCTGAGTATTCAACCAATAACCTGCACCCAACAAAGGTGTATTACATGTGGAATGAGAAATGAACTGAACTCTCCATCTCTCAACTGTACTGGTTCTACAGTGTAACATATATAAGAAATAATAAACATCTATTTTCTTTATTTAAGACGGCTCTTAAGACCATGAATGAGCACAGAGCATAGAACAGATCTATTTAGTAGCAAGGTACTCTTTTTATGTAGTCATTCTACTCACCTGTAGTTATGGTGGTTTAGGATTTCTGTTTTAAGTTCATAAGAAGTAAGGTTGCATTAACACAGTTTCTTGCACAATTGGAAGGAGTGAGATGTATGTCTGTTTCTGTAATGTCTGTTAGGCCCTTGTGTCAGTATATGGTCTGGGCTCAAATTTGGCTTAAGGCCCCATCCAGCAACCTGAGAAAACCTATGCTACTGGAGGTCCTAAAAGAACAACTTCCCTGCTCACAAGCAATTTGGATACTGGCAGTATATAGAAGTCTGTTAAATGGGGAAAAGAAAATAATTTTACCTTATCAAACAACAACTATAAAATACCGCAACTATTAAATACACCCAAAACACTAAATAACACCCCAAACAATAGAAGAAAACACCCAAATAACAAACAACTATGACTACAAGGTCTTTGGGCTTCTGGTATCAGTTTTTCTGGGAGCTTTCACACCTGAGAAGTTGCTACTGCACTCAGTAAAAAGAAGAGATTCTTTCAGTTTGATGGGGAAGGTCCTGACCCCTGTCTTGAGTTTGGGAGTACTGCTACTAGAGTAAACCTAGGTGTGTGCTGGGGTAAGCCACTTCATGCTACCTTCTGACTCATCCCCTCTTGCCTCCTTGGGACAGCACCTCTGCTGCTGCTCTGGGGAGCATTGCCTGCCACCATTTGAAGTTACTGCTTTGCTCCTTCGTGCTGCTTTGTGCCATCCGGTTCACTGCTGCCACTGTCAGCAGAGCTGGGGGTCTGAGCTGTGCTGCCTGTTGTTTGGGATCGTTGCTGCAGGTACCCATCTTGGATTGCAGCTCAGGGTCTTACCAGTGAGACTTTCTCACCTATGAGGGTTTATGAAGCTCTGCAAGAATGCTATGAAAAGGAGAACTTCACTCTGGGATCCCCTTGGGCTTTCCAGTCATAGCCCAGAAACCTTTTTCCCTTGGTCCTTCAGGGGACCCTCACCCTTCCTGACTATTCTGAACCTTCCCATCCTGCATACCTAATGCAGGTATGCAAATCCACAGTGGAATGGTATATATACAAAAACAGTTACATTTTTGTGTTGAGTACTTTGCAGTGCTTTTCTCCAAGTTATAATTCATTTTATGTGCTTGGCTCTGATGTGTCACTGAATTTGTGTGGCAAAATGCATTGTGGGTAATTTCAAAACCAAGAGGCCATGTGCATGTGTGTTACTGACTAGTTTATTGTGCACTGGAGTCCAAATAAAGGAAGGGGTTGAATCATAGTTATAACAAAGGGAGGTTTCTTCCTCATGGAAAGGATATGTGGAAAGTAGAGTTGCATGGGAGGGCAGAAAGGCCAGGGCAAAAGGAGGAGGAAAAGAATTGGAGAGGGAGAGAGAATTCTGGCAGGCCAGGGAAAGGGTGAAAGTGGGGAGGGGCTATTGGAGGAAAGCTGTAGGAGTACTTGAAGTCATTTTTAGTTGGTTCTTCTATCTGTGTTGGGCCAAGGCACCCTGATGCCTCTGCAGCTGATGTTGCCAACAGGTTGTAACACCCATTGGACTATATCTTGAAGCTCAAGAGAAAAGAACAGGTGAGACCAAATCCATCAGTGTACCAAAAACTGACAAAAAGCTTTTCTTCAAAGGACTAGTGACTTTTTAAATATAATTTTCAGTTTATAGAAATTAAATATTGACATCCACCCATTTTTAGTTTTTTTTTTTTTTTTTAGTTTTCCTTTTAACCACACATATGAACCATTTATGGGCATATCAAAAGAGTCCCGTTTGCGAAACAAAAATTTCTAGTTTGCATCAGGTTCCCTGTTGACAGTGCCACATCTGAGTGTTGTATACCTCTTAGTGGAGTTCAGGTAAATACCTGTTAACCTGTAGGCTTATACATACCCTAGCACAGCAGGATAGATTTGTTGAACTGTTTGCCACCATAAGCCCATTCCCTCCCTCTTACCATAATTAGCAAAACCTCTTCCTCATTATGTGTAGAAAAGTCAGCCTCTAAACCCATAGTCTTTTATGGAATGATCTTTTAAAGTGTTTCATATTTCTGTGTGTGCTTTTTGTTATTTTTAACCTTGTTTCAAATAAATGTTTCATTTTTTTTTTCTTTGTAAACATTCTTATTTCAACTAGGCAAATGGAGCAGGGAATTGAAACCACCACAATGGTGCTTCTGAATTTGCTAAAGTGTTGGTGTTTGTCACTGTGGTTCTGTTTTTCCCCACACCTACTTTGTGACATACCATGCATCTCCATGTTGTTTAGCTTTAATACAGAATAAAAGTAAAGTGCTCTGATGCACAGCAGTGCTAAGGTGTTAGAAAGCTCACTAATTTGATGTCCTCTCTCTGTCACTGCTCCAAAAGCAGTGAGAGGAAAGGCGTGAAATTAGAAAGCTCTCAGAAGTTCTAGCAGTAGCCTGTCCCTCAGAGCTTTCCACTTTACTGCTCTGACTACTTGAGCAGTTGCCGTGTGGGAGTGAGCGTATTGCTGCAGAGGCAATCATGGCGAAAGGGAAACTGCCAAAGAAATTGGGAAGGTAGGCAGGAGATTAAGAAGTAAGAATAACTGAGAACAAAAAAAAAAATTGAGAATAAAAAATTAGGGAAAAGACACTTAAAGAAAGAAAAAGACCCTTTGGTGACTATGGTGGGAAGGAGGAAGAAACAGCTTCCATGGCAAGGGCTGGAGGAGGCAGATGGTAACCAGGTATCAGCTGGTATGAGAGATACATAGTTTCATAGTGCTTAGGGTCAGAAGGGACCTAAACAGATCATCAGGTCTGACCCCCTGCCCCGAGCAGGTATGGGTGCCATAGTAGTATCACCCCAGGCAAATTATATCACCCCAGCCAAATATCTGACCATAGTGTGTACATGTGGCCCACTGTGCATGGAAAAAGAAGGCTTATGGTCTTGAGTCCTCTGCTCTCAGCTGTATCAGAACCTTGCTGACTATGAACAGAATTTGGTATTGTGTGTGCAGTACTTTTTACAGCACATGGCCAGGATTTGTTGAAAGCAGTTGTTCCCAACCTTTTTTTGCCATAACCCATTGCTGGGAGCGGAATGTGGTGGTGGTGGTGGCATGGGGGCAGGGCAGCTCCTGGCATGCAGCGTGGCTTGTCATTTGTGTGCAGCACCGCTGGCATTGCCCCCGTGACCCTCATTTGAGTCACGGCCCGAGGTTGGGAACCGCTGGTATAAAGTAATCAACACTCAGTGGAAAACAAAGGATATTTTTAGTGGCATAACACGCCACAAACCTGCTCTCAGATGTACTTGAGTCCATGAAGTTCTTCTGGATATATATATGCAATGTGGTGCAGGAAAAACAGAACAGGTAGACATGTAGTTGTTTAGAACGGGGCTGTCCTCTTTATTTGTCCCTGTGGGGCAGATGAGTCACCTCTGACAGCAGGGTAGACTACAATTTAACGCTGCCTTGTGGACAGCCCTGGTTTAGAGAGTACCTCTAATAGTTGGAGATGGTTCTAAGCCATAAGGTTTTTCCTTCTTCCAAAATTGTTAGCATTAGCTGTTGTAGTTTCAGATAATCTTAAATGTCCCTAAATTCCTGGCCTCAGTGACATTCTGTGAGGGGAAAAAATATGCATTTCTATAAGTTTTGAATTTGCCACTTTTCAATTAAATGAAATATCCACTTGTTCTTGCAAGTGCATCTTAGGCACTCCATGTATGCCCGTGCAAGAAGAAGGGGCCTGGTAATGGAAGGATGCTGAGACTGTAGGCCAAGTGAATGACACCTAGGAAAATATAGCCACATTTACCCCCCAGTCTGACTTGCAAAGAGTAAGAATTAGATGCTTGAATGAAAAGGGGAGAACAGCAACATAACTGAAAAGTCAAAAAAAAATAGCCAGTAGGCCTGTGCGAGTCAGCAGCGATCTGATCCGGCTTCGGATCCAGCTGCTTCAGATGGCCACAACCCGATCCAGAGCTCCGGACCGGGTTTCCACCTTGATCCGGCCAAAGCAGCTCCGAAGCTTCAGAGCAGCCTCTGAGATCCGGCCATAGGGTATAATGGGGAATCAATGAAATATCTATAACTTTGTTGTTTTTTGTCTGATTTGAATTAATCTTGCAGGGATGGTAGCCTCTGCTGAGAGCATGAAACCTGATAAGTTTCAAGAAGATTGGCACAGGGCTTTGGGGGGAACTGTACCCCAAATTCTTGAAAGCGAAACTCATGTCATGGCTGTGTGTTACACCACAGGGGGGTGAAAACTGCAGAGGTGGTAGCTCTTACTGAAGCCACAAAGCCTGCCATGTTTCAAGGAGGTTGGTGCAGGGGTTTGGGGGGAACTGCACCTCAAGCTGCGGACAAGCAAAACTGGTGCCGTGGGTGACACTGCATGTGTTAAGGTAGAGTGGGGTGACAGCTACAGGGATGGTGGCCCCTGCTGAGGCCACAATGCCTGCCAGCTATCAAGGAGATTGGTGCAGTGGGGTTCTGGGGCCCTGCACCCCTAGCTGCTGACAGGCAAAACTTGTGCCAAGACTGCCTCTGTCTTGGGGCGGTTGATTGTCTGTATTGATTCTTTCCTCTCCTTAGTCTGGTTTTGTAGGTGCTAATTGATGCTGGTTAAGTTGTTATGTAGTAGCTAGGTCCTGTGTATTGAGCTGGTCCCTGGTCCCTGAGTGAATCATGAATGATTGATTGGTGACTGGGAACACAGTAGCTTAGCAGGCAGGCCGGCAGCAATGTCTCTTCTCCCCGTCCCAAGATGGACACAGTCGGTCCCACAGTACCCATGGCACGAGTTTTGCTTGTCTGCAGGTTGAGGGGAAGTTCCCCCCCAAACCCCTGCACCTACCTCCTTGAAACTTGTCAGGCTTTGTGGCCTCAGTAAGAGCTACCAGCCCTGCAGTTTTGACCCCCCTGTGTTGTAACACATAGATGTGACAGGAGTTTTGCTTTAAAGAATTTGGGGTGCTGTTTCCGCCAAACCCCTGCACAAAGCTTCTTGACACTTGACAGGCTTCATCCTCTCTGCAGAGTCTACTGCCCTTGAAAATGTCATCCAAATCAGACAAAAAACCCAACAAAGTTATAGATATTTTATTGTTTCCCCATTATACCCTATGGCTGGACCTCCGAGGCGGCTCCGAAGCTCTTTGGGAGCTCCGAACCACTTCAGGAAGCCTAACAAGGCCAGCGCTTCAACCTGGATGTGCTGCTTTGGACCACAAAGCATCTGAAGCTTCTCCGGATCCGAAGCTCTGTCTGAAGCCTTGCACAGCCCTAATATCCAGAAATAAGGAAAACAGAAGGATTAGTATATGAGAAGCTGCTGACCTTCATCCTTGACCTGTCTACCTATTGTGAAAGGGCCATGGGTACTGCCTCATTGTGCTCATTTGCAATCAATGTGGGTGTTATTGCTGATGCTTTTATCCATATATAATTAGTTTAAAAGGGAGCCAGAGGACCCCTGTTACTTTAAGAGGAAGCTACAGTAGGGTGAGTTGGCTCTGGGGGAGCTGGCAGCTAGGAATCAGGGTAACTGCAAATGAGCTAGCTGCCAGCAAACTGGCAGACTGGTAGCCACACAGATAGCTTACTGTTTTTCCACTATTTCCTGGGAATAGCTGTGCCAGGGCAGACCTCTAGGCAGCCTAGAAACAAAGCCACAAGCAGCTGGGGAAAGCAGACTGATAATCAGGCCCAGAATGGAAATCCCTGTGTGGCTGTAGTCATCTGCCCAAAAAGGGCAGGGCTTGAGAGGCACATAAAGCACTTAGTGCCTGAGATCAAATAGTCAGTCTGGTCCCTCAGGAAGCAGGAAGAAGAGCTCTGTAGCAAGATGGCTGTAGTCAAGGGACTGCCTGGCACCTGAGCTACCCTGCAAGCTATAAGTAAGAATTATGGCTTGCAGGAAAGTATGGTGCAGTGGGAGCATATTTTTAGTTATAGCCAGTGGGCTTGTGTTTTGGTTTAAAATTTAAACCAGTGGACCAAGAGTGCCTATAAAAGGTGATGTGGAGACAGCATGTAAGGGTTTGAACCTCCCAGGGGCAGGGGGCAAGCTATAATGGTGCCCAAGGGGCACAAGGGTGTTTGGGGCCCTACCAGGGCCAGACTCAAAATGCATGCAGGCTGAAGCCAGGAAGCTTAAAGCCTGTGAGAGAAGTGATCTGAAGCCAGGAGGGCTGTGCCAGAGCCCAAGTATGGTGAAACCAGGTCCAGAGGCCCAGAGTTCAAATGTGGTGAAACCGGGGCTTGGGGTCCAGAGACCGAGAGAGACAAAACTGGGGATAAGGGCCCAGTACCTGAGAGAGGTGAGAAAGGGACTCTGAGGCCTGGTACAGAGGGCTTAGGCTGACAGGCCCAGCTAGAGACAAGGGGGTAGAAACCAGGAAGAGTGAGGCACCAACAAGGGCTTGAAAGCCTAAGGAGACCTGCTATGGTACTGGGGACAAGGTGCCTCACTCAAATGAATAACCGATAACATCTGCAAGGCATGTGGCCAAGAGGGACTCAGTAGTACTTGGGAGGCAGGATTGAGACCAGTGAGGGGACTGCTGGCCAAGAGATGGAGAAGGGCTCACTCTGGGACCAGAAGACAGCCTCCCTTTTTACAAACCAACAAATTACATTAAGGCATGGTAGGGAAGAGAGAAGGGTGGGTACCCAGGGAGCTGAAGCAAGGCAGAATCTGTGTGGCCATCAGGGAGAATCACAGCCACCCCTGAGGCATTGTTCCTGTTACTGGTAGTCTCTAAGAAATATAGTACCTACCTGGTCTCCTGCCTTACTTGAGACTAACATGACTAACTAACTCTCTGAAATCATCTTGTCATTCTGCTCAGTTTCCATAAATAGGTTGGACTGACATGTTTTATCTTATATGGAAGTTTCTTGCAAAGCTAAACTTTTTCAAATGTGCTGGTTTCTAGCACTGTTCATTGCTTCGCATCATCCTGGCTTTTGAGTCTGAGAGGATCAGGAGATTTTCCTGCCAAGAGAGCTCTTAAGAAATCACTCCATTCAGAGCTTACAGGGCTGTGACTCATAGTATTATGCATGACATAATTAGGTATGTAAAATAATATGTATTTATACTGTAACTCTAATTAAGAGCACAATTTATCCTGTTTACTAGGTTAACAGAGGACAAAGTCAATTTTGCACACTCCCAGAGTATCTGGACAAGAACTGTGTGCTGCTAAAATCTTTCTATGAAGTATTTGAACTTGAGATCCTATTTTTTTTTTTTTTTTTGGGGGCCATAATTAGGCTTTCCCTATTCATCTCACTAGTGATGCCTATCCTTAATTTAGTACTGTTGTTTTCTGTACCTGCAGATTCAAATGATCACCTATCACTGGTTTAGTTTTTGTAAATGGTATTTTTCATAATCATGAGCTAAAAATTTTTTTTTTGTTTTTCCTTTTACTTGAATTGAATTTTCCTTTAAATAGAGTAATTATTAGGTTCTGAAGAATGCTGGAAAAACACAAAACCACTCCTGGGTGAATTCATGGTTTTTTTAGAAT
Source organism: Gavialis gangeticus (assembly GCF_001723915.1). Lineage (NCBI taxonomy): Eukaryota > Metazoa > Chordata > Crocodylia > Gavialidae > Gavialis > Gavialis gangeticus. Next base: position 17,657,552 of record NW_017728992.1, on the reverse strand, counting down.
TGTTCTCACTTTTCCTTGGGGCAGACATTACACACAAATGGGTTTAAGTGATTATGCCCTCCCCTCTGCCTGACAGAGACACCTCTCAGCATATCGCATGCTGGCTATGGTCTGTGATGTAGCAGACAGGACGAAGGCAGACAGCAGTGTTGGCTTAGGGCTTTTTGGAGCTAATCAACAGGTAGCTGGTAACGACTCTTGGTTCCTTCCTTGGAAAAAGTTGTTTAAAAAGTGCTTGAACTAATGAGAGTAGCTTCTGTTTTATTAATGGCCTGATAAACACTGTGTTATCAACTCCCTGATGGGCTGCTGAGGTGGGGGAGCCCCTCCCTAATCAGAGCGTCCTGCCGGGGCCTGACCACGCAACCCCCTAAGCTCAGCATTGTAGAAGGGAAGGGAGGGCTGCTTTAGCTCCCCCTGGCATCTCGCTTGAGCCACTGCAGGCATGTGCCTGCATTTCTGGAATGAAAAGTAAATGACTATCCATCTCCAAATTGGTTCAAGCTTTGCAGGTTAGACAAACCTGCAAAGATTGAATGAATTCAGGATCAGGCTTTTTGAATGTCTATCCCTAGCCTTGAAGGTTTTTATGGACCCTACTCATAATTCACCAGGTCTTTTACAGAAGACAGTGAAGCATGAACATCCCTGCTATTTAAGTTAACTCCAAGTTAGAAAAGGATAGAGCAAAGTGAGGCCTGAAGTAAGGATGTGAAACTCCACTGACTTCAGGGACTCCCCTTTTCTTGTGACCTGTTTTTACCTCAACACTTAGATATGGCAATAAAAACAGTGGGCAGCAGCTAAAAACAGGAACCAACCCCAGCTCCATAACCAGACTGTTAAAGCTAAGCACATCTGTTTATCACCTTTCCTAGAGCACATGGAGGCTTCTATCAGGCTGGACTTTTCTCCTTTTTTAAATGTTTCCTTGGTTGTTTATTTTTTTAAACTTTTCTCCTTTTAACCTTTTATAGTGACACCTTCAGCACTACAGAATTTCTCCACCAGCTGCCCTCCCTACCTGCCTTTTAAACAATTTTTCTTCATCTTTTCATTATAATCCTGGAGTTACAATGCCATCATCCTTTCCAGGCTGTCTTTGTGATTCCACTTGTTTGCTGCTGTCATGATTTACACATTCTCTGTTCTCGCTTTCTGTTGATAAGTGCTGTAAACTGGCATAACGGTCATTTCAGCAATGCACTGTCTTTGTGCTTACTCTGGCAACCTTTGCCACTGCAGTGTTGTCTCCAGAGACTGGAATTCAACATGATTTTGTTCAGTTTCATCTTAACATTGCAGCATGGCCTGCACAGATATACAAAACTGCCATCACTGTGCAGTTGTCTTAACAATTTGAATGTCATTTGCATAAACTTGTGTTACCAATTTTTTTTATATTTAATTCTGAAACCACAGCATGCCTCAGTAGATTCAGATTAACATTGTCATGAGGTCATGATGATGAACCCATAAGAAATGAACCAGTGAAGAGGATGCTTACAAACAAAGTACATGTTAAGTTAAATGACTGAGACAGGGTGGTACCTTTTTTCCAGTCAAATATAAACATGAATAATAATTTCTGTAGCTCCAGCATCAGCTTTTTGAAATATCATTATGCACTGCAGACACTTGTACATTAGTGACTCTGCTTCCTTTGCAGTACAAAAGATTTAACACCTTCCTGCACTAGGCTAAGTGGCACATCCTCCTGTCACCTCAACTCTTGTTTTGCTTTGTTTCCAAATGTAGTCTTAATGTCCTGTAATGCCTGTAGTTGTACATGGGATTACTTCAATCAGTCTTCTGTTAAATGACTTTCATGTCTGCTTCTGGGCAAGAGTTTGTGTAGGTAATTCTCCCTGGTCCCCACTTTCTCTGAACAGCTGACAGAAGCCATTTTAATGTTGCTCCAGTAAGTGCCAAGAAGTTTAACAAAATACACACAATGTTGAATGATAGAATCATACAAAAATAGAACTGGAAGAGACTTCATCTTGTCCAACCCCCTGCTTTTGAGGCAAGATCATCTCTGTCTTAAACCATTTGTGCCAACTGTTTGTCTTGCCTGCATTTATTGCAAAAATAGGAATTCCACATCCTATCTGGGTAGCTTCTTCCAATGTTTAATCAGCCTCATAGCGAGAGAGTTTTTCTTTCTTATTCTGCATCTTTGTCCTTGAAATTTAACTCTTTACTACTCATCCTGTGCCCTGTGAAGACAGAAAATATTTACTCACAAATTCTTTTATAAAAAATCCTTTTTTTATATTTGAGGATTGTTATTAGGGCTGTGCGAAATAGCACCATTCCACTTTGACTTCTGGTTCGACATTTCGATGGAACAGTGGGTTTTTTTGAGTTTCTTTTTGTTTCAAAAGCACTGTTCCATTTCATTTTGTTGAAACTGTTTTGCTGTTTTGATGCTGTTTTGACATATTGCCCATAGGCTATTCTGCACCCAGCACCAGGAAGATTGGTGCTGCTGCTGGCCCCAGCCGCCTCTTGTATGGGGCCCAGGGCAAATTAGCTCATGTGGGGACCTGCCCCCACCCTGGGATAGGAAGAGGGGCTTGCAAAAACTGATTTCCCCGGGATCAGAATTGGGGTGGGGGTGGGTCCCCGCATGAGTTGATTTGCCCCGGGCCCTGTACCCTCCTCAGGTCAGCTCTGGTGTGGATGACAGGAAGCTGGTGTTGCTGGCTGGGGCCAGCAGCAGCACTGATCTTCTCAGTGCTGGGTGCAGGTTGTGCCCAGTGCCAGTCCCAGGCAGCATCACCAGCCTCCTGTCATCTGGCAGGCAGATCAGGGGCCCTTACCCCTGGGAAGAGTCCAGCACAGCCCTAATTGTTATCATGTCCTCTCTCATTAGTCTCTTTTCTAGGTTTAGGAATCTCAAATCTTCCAACTTTTCATGTATTCAGGAAGAAACAGTTAATCTGTCACTGAAGTATAGCAACCTTTAAGGTTAAACACAGTACCTGTATAATAGTGAAGAACTAATTTTTATTATCTTGGGTCAGTGTAATGCGATACATACACAGTTATTTCTGCCACAGAATGATGTCCTGTGAATTGTGATGCAACAGGTCTACTATTTGGTATTCATTTCCATGCCTGTCTTAAGTGGATTGACAAATACTTAAAATGGATTCTCTCAAATGTCAGCAACCATCTCAAATGCACTCCCTCTCCCCTCTCCCATTCCTTCCCTCTCTTTCAATGAAGGACTTTGTGCTCTGTGACTCCTACTAAATAAGACAGGGATAGAAAATCAAGCTGAACTGGAGAGATGGACACTGCTTCACTGTTTTTGGATGCAAATGTTGTTTGTAGTTTGACGAATGTGTGCCATTTGTCTTCTGTTAAGGGATTAATGTGATAGGTAGATGGCACAGGACTAGCTGAGTCACCCTTGCTTCCTCCTTCCCTCAAATGGTCTGTGTTGCTATTTGTTCTCTTTTGATAAGGGCAGGAGGCAACTCTTTTTCTAGAGCCCATCTCTTGTAAGCCAGCCAAAGGAAACTAGTGGTGGGGGGTCTTTTCCAAAAGGGCCCAGTGGGCTGTATTGCCACACCTGGTTTGTTGGGGGAAGCTCAGGGCTGGCCTTAAAGACAAGAGTCAGTGCTTGAAATTCATTGTGTCCCTGTATAGGGCATAGGGCCAGTAACAAAGCAGAGTTGTTGTTTTTTTTTAACACTGCTAGCTGAGGGCTCTTCAGTTTTAGAAATTCAGTTTCACTGATGGTCATGATAGAGCTCTTCAGATCTTGAACACAAAGCCCATTTAATCAGGATTTTAATTAGTTGGTTTATTAATAGTTACCGTGACAGACAATGGAGAGATGGGAAACTGAATAATTGGGCAGTGTTTTCACTGAGTCAAGTATAAGAGTGACTCAAATATTTGATTGTTCTTTTTTTGTTTTTATATTATGTGTAATGGGAATGGATTATCCTGGCTATAAATGCAGTACACTATTAAATAAGTCATCACACTACACAGAGCTCTTGTTGTGCGATAGCACTGAATTTGTTTGGAACTGGTGTGTGTGTGTGTGTGTGTGTGTGTGCACGCTCGTGCGTGCGTGGTGGGGAAGAGAGACAGAAATACTGTATATGCACAAGAATACACAGATGTACTGGTGATATGTTGCCAACATTTTAACAAGAGATTCCCAAAAATATTTTCTGCTTTAGCCTCTGGCAAACCCAGCATACCAGGAAAACAGTGTTTGCAGAAAGGAAATGAAGGGATCTCTTCACAGCTTTAAAAAAACAAACAAACAAAATAAACCTAAAACAAAAACAAATTAGAAATGATAACCAAGGCAGAAAGGGAGGGGAGTGCTGTTTGGGAGACTTGTTGAAAATTTATGTTGCTCTTTGGGAATTTTTATGCTTTAAAACATGCACACCCCTCTGCCTGCATATGTGTCTGAGTACCAACACTTTCTTTGCCATATATTATCTTCTAGGCTAAGTACAGACCGTCAGAAAGCCTGAGGCTGAATTGATATAGTCTTTGCAGTTTAGTCTAAGCAGCAAAGATTGAATGAATAAGCAAATGAACAGACATTCACTTTTGATTCAAGAAATGCAGCCACATGCCTGCAGTGGCTCAAGCCAGAAGTGGGGGGAGGTGCTAGAGCACAGCTCTCTGACACGTAGCCAGCATGGCCTGTGTGTTTGCTTTCTCTTCATTCTGCCCCCAAGGTCTCTGGGATTTGCAGTCCACAATCACAGTAGCAGAGCTCTGCAACATTGCTCATCACTTCCTCTTCCTGCTTCCTGGTGCCTCTGGGATCTGTAGTCCACAGTCACAGCCAGCAGTAAATTAAGCAGGGCAGGGCAGCTCTGTACTCAGGAAAAGGGAAGTTTAAGCTTCCTGGACCCAGACCCTAGCTGAGGTTTGCCTGGGGAGGCCAGTGAGCCGGCTAGTGAGTCAGCCCTTGGACTCCAGCTAGGGAGCAGAGGGGTGGGGCCAGTCCTACTCTCTGGAGGAGACAGCCCAGTCCATGGCTACAAAATGCTGGACCTCTGATTTAACTTGAGCCAGGAAGGGGTCTGGGACAGCAGTTTCATAAACTGGCTTAAACTAAATCAGTTAAGTCTGATATTACATTCAATCAGGTTTATCTTAAACCAGTTATAGCCACTCTTCAACTGGTGTATGTGCACTAAACTTCTGTTCTGTTACAGGTGTAAACCAGTTTCTGATCACTTAAACCAGTTTATGTGTAACTTCTGTCTCTAGCCCTACAAATTCCTTGGGTTAGTCTGAATATTGAAAAAAATTAAAAAGTCCTCAGATCTGTTAGTATCAATCATTCGGATTATTAGGGAGCATTGGATCTGCAGCTGGAACAAGGCTTTAACCTGTGTCCCAGCAAAAGCTGCTGACCACAAGGCAAAATGGTGTATTAAAATAACCTTACAGATGCTTAGGCAAGTAGTTTTAACCATATAATAGGATTGTTGTGATATCTTTTATATATAAGATTTTGTTTATGTTAGGTAACCATTTTAATTGTGTTAACCATTTTTTCTGGAAAAAAGTAGCAATTAGGTCTGTGTGCTGTGAACCAGCTACAGTAAGGAACAAGATAAGATACAGGGGCCCAAAAAAGGTGGAAGATGGTAGAACCTGGAACAGAAACTGAGATGAATATATGCAAAAGGGTGGATGGTGATTGGTAAAGAAAGAGTCCGCTCACTGACCAAAAGAAAAGGGTTCATGGCCTTAGATATGTGCTCATAGCAAAAAGGCATGTAAATGAATGAAATGCATAGGCAATCCCATGCTAATTATGAAAACAGTAAACAGGTGGAGCTGGAGATGGGAAGAGAAATGGGTGGAACAAGAGGAGGGATGAAGGTGGAGTGAATGTTAATGAACTTGAACCAAAGTGTATAAATGTGGGGAGAATCTATTGTTCAAAGCTGCTCCCCATGTTCATAGACTAGGTGTCTGTGAGGGAGCTCACCTAAAGCTGTCTCCATTCTGAATAAAGCTGTTGTGAGCAATGTGTGCTGGTGTTTGCTGTCTGTCTGCTCTGGCTAATGAGTACCAGGATCCATGAGCAATTGGACCATTGTCTAGTCGTTGGATGCCACATGAAGTCGGGGTCTAACCAGATCCTCATGTTATAGCCTACAGGCACCCCCTGCTTAGCGCTCTTGATGCTCGGTTTTTCAGGAACCAATTAAGTGAAATGAGCATTAAGCAAAACTGAAAGTATTTGACAACCCAAGATGGCAACCACAATTATTTTTAATGACCCAAGAAGGCGACCACGAACATTATAACAAAACTTGCTGCACACTAAGTGAAATCAGGTATCAATTTCAAACGAGCATTATAGCAAAATAGCACTAAGTGAAACAACGTTAAGCGGGGGTTGCCTGTGCTTGTATCAACTTTAGTAAAAACATCTGAGAACATTGTTTAAAGAAACAGATGAATAAAAATTTGACAAGAAGCTAAATCCATTTAGCTCATTAGAAAATTCCAGCTTAAATAAACTACATTTGCAAGGCACTTGACCAGAATTCTGAGTGAATCTGCAGGTGTTACGGCATAAATTTGAACTGGCAGCCTGTTAGAGAGAAAGTAGTGGGGGGGACCCTTTTCCCAGAAGCTGTCATCATAGCAGTCTTTCACCAACTATATAACATCATGTGCAGAAATTCTCCCTCTTTGCAGAGATCACAGAGAGAATGTCTGTGTTTGTGTTTCAGGAACTGCAGTTTGAGAGACTGACTCGAGAACTTGAGGCTGAACGCCAGATCGTTGCCAGCCAACTGGAGAGATGTAAGCTCGGATCAGAAACCGGAAGCATGAGCAGCATTAGGTACTGTGCTAATGGCTCGTTTCTCTGTCCTTGTAATGAATGGCCATTGATAATGAATTGCATTGATCATCTTTATGTGACAAATTACACACCAGGGACTGTGAGCGTTTAGTTGACTGTTGAAAATATGTATTAACTGACCTGATTTTTTTTTACTTTTATCTGGTCTGACAAGATGATGACTCTGCAGTAAATTGTTAGCAAAACTGTTCAGCAACAAAACTTATAGGAGTTTTGAAACAACTCACTATAATCTTCTGAAGCAATTTTAATATTATTTTTCTTTGAAATTTAAAAAAATGGGGTAAAACTCTTCTGAAGTCAGTGGTGCCAGGACTTCACAATTGGGCTGCAGTGGCAGTCTGGCAATAGAGAGTTACCATGTTTGTGACAGTGACTAAATGTGGACAGTGCTTCAGACCGTGACATAAAGGTTGAAAATACACCTGCATTCCTGGGCAAGACATTTTTACATACAACAGCACACACAGAATTTTAAGCGCACAGTTTTCCCCATTCTTCAAATTCATCTTAAAATCTCACAGTATTACTTTTATTACAATCAATTTTAATATGTTTTAAAAATGTCATTGAAATGAAAATTTAATGATACAAATATAAATTTGTTTATAACCATGGTTTTGTTGTACCTTATTAAGTGGCATACTGAAAATAGATAGTTTTGCACATGTTAAATAGGCTTTACAAATATTTTTTATCAGTCTTAAAGGAAGAAGAAAGTGGAATGTTTACTGCAAACATTTCAGCATACAGGTAATCCCCATAAAGTTAGTAGGGCTGCTTGATAAGGCTTTTGGCTGAGGAAGATAAGGAATACGTTTTTTCAGATCTTGTAGCAAACAAAGGCAAATTTGGATTCAGTAGGGTAAGTTATCTGAAGAAATCAACAAAACTTTTCCTTCAGTCTCTAAACATTTCAGCGTATTATTTTGTTAAAAAATTATGTGGGTACAAAATACAGATCGAAACCAAGGATATAATGTCAATCAGATTGAATTTTGTTTACATTTGCCAAAAAAGGTACAGAAATATAATTACTGTATGAATAACTGTTTATCAGTTCAAGCAATTCAAATGGTTTCTGAATCAAGTAAGCAGTTATTTTTCAGAAAAAAACAGGAAAACCTCTAAAACTAATAAAGAATAGAATACTAACGGGTAAAGTTATAAGTTCAGGAAAAATAGGGACAAAGAATCTTTCCCCTGTTCAGGTGAATCAAGATCTGCCATTCTATTAAAAAGTATATAAAAAAACCAAACCCTTATTAATAAATATTCTGAAATTTATTCCACTATCGGTTTTTTCTATAGTTTCAAGTATCTCATTTATATTTTAAATAAGTCTCTTGAAGATTAATGCCCTGTTCTAAATCTAAAAGGTCTAAACAATTTAATGAAACCCACATTCATTCAGAATGAATGATCTGAAAAGTTTAAGTAAATTCTCTAAATTGTGTTTAAAGATTTACATTATTTTCTAAGCATTCCAACCAAGCAGGGTATGCAAAAAAAGATCTGTTTCATGATTAATAGAATTGTTTATCAGCAAAGAGTCATGCTTCTTGGCTTGTCAATAGTACCAAGGTCATTTAAAAGTCTCTTAAAAGAGCCTGTTTAATCTTTTAAGGACTTCAGGAATGTAATTATTGATTTGTTTGGGCAAAATGCTAATAGCTGCAGTTACTCAAGAAGTTTAATCTCAAATACTTGCAACACTTGTTGTCTTCCCCAGATGCATTTCACTTCTTAAAATTTAGAATGTCTGCATTTTCAAGCAAATACTTCCAAAACAAAATATTTGAAATTGTCCAAAACAAGAAACTGAAAGGTTAACATCAGATTTCTCAGAACCCACCATTTAAAATGAGGACAAAACCTGAGATCTGTGGCATTGTATCTTGGTTTTTCTTTGGTTGTTTAGTAAAAAAGTATACTTAATTTTCTAATCTTTAGCTTTTAAACAACCCCAAATTATTGAAATCTCTAGTCATGAAATGATATAAAGTTATTCCATTATTCCATATTTCAAATTCAACATTTTAATTTGCACAGTCCACAGTATTAAAAAATCAAAATCCTGGTTTGGAAAATTGTTCTATTTAATTAAATATAGTGTAAATCTTGTATATCAGGGAAGGATAACTTTATAGTCTGTCAAAGGGATCTGTCTCCAGACACTGGACTTCTTTTAAAAAAAACCCCAAAAACCAAAAACTATGTTTATATGCACTACTCCTGTGAAGCTTATTTTTAGGTTTATTTTTCCAAAACCTCCTTTTTTTTTTTTTCTTTTCTTTTCTTTTTTTTCTTGGAATGCTAGTCAGGCTGTGCTTTTTACATTATACTAATTCTTTCTGAATAATGTGATTACAGTAATCTAGTTGTATTTGTTACCTCTTTGTTTTGTTCATCTAGACCCTCAGAACAGAATTATAAAGAAACAGGCTCTGTATGTAATTGCCTTAAAAACTGACACCAGTCACTAGTTAATAGATTTTTTCCTTGAATTGGAGGAGAAGATATTAGAGTTACTGAAATCCCTCAAGGGTTTCCTCTCCAGTAGATTCATTGTTAATCCTATAACTTCTCTTGCAGTAATGATGCTCAGCGCAGTTAGCAGGTTTTTCAAAACAAAATAATGAGAATTAATTTAAAAGTGTCTCCAAGCTTCAGCAGCCAAATCATTCAATGTACGTTCTTGGTCCTGGTGAATAAATGATCACTTCTATAAGGACGATGACAGACTGATTATAGATTCTAGTTCCTATAAGATGAATGCTGCTTTATGAATGTCTGCAATGAATACTGTATAAGCACACGTTACTGTTTAAGATGTTTTCTTTGTTTTATTATTTTAAACAATATCTGTAGGGTAGTCATACTTTTGGCATTAGTTGATGAGAGAAAGCTCAGAAGATGAGGGCAGTTTCAAGGATTTGGTTAAATCCTAAACTACATTAACAGTCTTCACTGAGTGAACATTTTTGGAAAGAAACAGGAGAGATTTTCTGGTTATAAATGATTTATCTTGTTTGTTTAGTTAATGTGGTGACAGGGCTCTTTTGAATCTGCAAAGGTTTGATATTTCACCGGTGGGGATATCTTTATTTATTTACATACTAATTTATTTATTGCATCTCTCTGATTACATTAGGATAAAACCCCTTTTTAGCCTGAGGGAATACTATAGACCCAAGTTAATCCCTCTGAGTAGTGTATGGTTTTTTTTCACTGCTGTCCCTCAGCATGAAAGGGAGACACATAGCTTCTGCCAGGGTTTGGTGCCCGTCTTTGAGTCTAGAGCCATGTCTTTGTGATATTGATGTTCACGCTGATGGAAAATGTAGAGAAAAGGCAGATCAAGACAAGGAATAGGCAGATGGGGCATGATGGGAAAGGCATGAAATGTAGTTTATTCCTCTTCAACCAAACAAGGGGTACCCTGAAATCTGTAGATGAAAATCTGTATGGCAGCACTTACTGCTGTTTTATGCCAGGGAAAAGAAGACATGAGCTAGCTCCATTTTGTGCCTTTTGTGCCATATCAGTACCATTTTACTATACTGCATTTTCAAAGTGTACTAAAGAGATAACTGTAGGATCAAAATGGGTAAAATAATGCAGTTCCCTGGTGGATGAATTATGAGACCTCTAGTGGAACAGAATGGAATCTTTAGAGAACAGTGAATGCATCTGCATTTCTAAAATAGTGTGTACAGCAATGTGCGTTGATAAAACAAGCTGTGTTAGAAATGATCAGATGCATCCAAAGGCATATTTGAACTAGTATAGATAGAGCAAAAAAAATCTTTGCTGTGGACCTCTTCCATGAGACTAACTCCTCTTTGTGAAACAGTTTTATCCATGAGTGGAAGTTCATTAGCAATTAATATTGCAAATTAAATGGCTTATTTAAAACTGTAGTATGTATTCTCCAAACATAAAAGGCTTGTTTATCTTTACAAGGTGTGCCTTACAGAGAAATAAAATAAAACATTATAATTTTTGTTCATATTGCTATTCCTGTGACTTCAAGGTTAAAGAACACTTTTGCAGCTCTTGTTTTAAATTACATGCATTTACTTTAATTTATGTAATAAATACTTTTACAGAATAAATAATGTTTGTGCTCTTTCAGAGAAGTGAGTACCCAGATTGCTACAATGATGTCACCATTGTTTGATGTCTTCTTACTCTATTATTCAGCAGATCTTTCTGATCATCAAGCAATAATCAAACTGGACTGATTGTAATCAGCATATTTTAATATTGTGAATATTTTCATTATTTTTAATACTTTAAAATGATCATTTTCTCAAAATATTACAAATTTTGGGCGTTTTGTTACTCTTTCTTTTAACCTTCTCTGTTCTTGACTGAACACCCAAGAAACTAGTGAATATCAACAAATAAGTGTATGTCTACATTTGAACATTTAATAATACTTATTAGCTTATTTTAAATTACATCATTGTAAATTCTGTTTTGGACACTAATGCAAATATTTCTTCCAAGATGCAGATATTCTAGTGTTGTTTAAACCTGTATTCTATGGTTAAACCCAATTACTAATACCTGGTATGTCCTATTCCTACTAGACATTGCAATCATGTTAGTTAATATCTTAAAACATTATTAGAAATTATGCTGTTGGCTATATCAGAAAAGAGTTTAACAGTTTAAAAATATCTACACTGTATACAGTGTTCATACAAGAACTCATAAGTATAATAAAGATCTGCTCAACGATCTCCACAGATGCATCTCGAGCAGGTCCAAGGAGGTGATACTCCCCCTCTGTGCGACACTGGTCAGGCCCCAGTTGGAGTACTGTGTCCAGTTCTGGGCACCGCACTTCAAGAGGGATGTGGACAACATGGAGAGGGTCCAGAGGAGGGCCACCTGCATGATCAGGGGGCAGCAGAGCAGGCCCTACTAGGAGAGGCTACGGGACCTGAACCTGTTCAGCCTCCACAAGAGAAGGCTGAGGGGGGATCTAGTGGCCTGCTACAAACTAGTCAGAGGGGACCAGTAGGCATTGGGGGAGTCCCTGTTCCCCTGAGCACTACCAGGAGTGACTAGAAATAATGGTCACAAGCTGGCAGAGAGTAGATTCAGACTAGACATCAGGAGGTGCTACTTCACTGTCAGGGTGGCTAGGATCTGGAACCAACTTTCAAGCGAAGTGGTGCTGGCTCCTACCCTGGGGGTCTTTAAGAGGAGGCTAGATGAACGCCTTGCCGGGGTTGTTTGACCTCAGTACTTTTTCCTGCCATGGCAGGGAGTCAGACTTGATGATCTGCTCAGGTCCCTTCCAACCCTACTAACTATGAAACTAAGCATTATGAGGACAAGTTGTATCTGGGTGGACTGATTTGGTTTGTCTGGTATTTCCTGGCTTGTCAGTGACCTTTTTGGGTCTTGCCTATTTGCTCTGTGTAGGAATTGACCAGCTGCTGTGTCTGTCAATAATAATTAAGGAGCCAATAACACCATGAGTTATGACCTAATAGGTATGGTCCTCTTACCTTATGTTGTAGCATACTATATTATCTTGATCTCAGATCAGGAGACAGCAATCTGCATCGAGAATACCTGACAAACAAGGTACAAAGAACAGAAAGGTCACCTGGGCAAGCAAAGATTATTTTCATTTGTACCTCATTGTGAGTCTGAGAGATCTCCTATTTTTGATGCATTTGCCACCATAGTTATTTGTGGTTTAGTCTTATAAATATCATAGGCTGTGTTCCTGAAACTTCAGGTTTAGGAACATGCAAAAGAAGCATCCTCTTTAGCCTCAAGTTGGATCTAATTTACACATTTGAGCATTGGCAGGTTGAAAGTTCTGCCTACAGCTCGGCTATGAAGCAGCACATGGTTCCGATTTGGGTCAATAAACGCGTGCAGTAGTCAGCTGCAGGTGTGGACAAGCAGCATTCTTTATCTATCTAGAATGCAGCTTGTCTGTCTGAGCCTGTGGTTGGTTTGGTTTTAGGGTTTACAATTTTATACCAACACTATGAATGAGCTACTTAGCTGCAAAACTAAAATGCTTTACATGATTATTGCACACATCTTCCTAAGTAGAAAATCCAGTTCTTTTCTTTTATTCTGACTTTTCTAGTGTTGTAACATTACAGCAGTTAATATTATCTAAAAATGGCATCATTTATTTAAAAATATTTATCTAAAGAATCTTTATTTCAAATTGGAAGTGAGAAATGTTTTCCTTGGGGTAGAGAAGGAGAATATATTATTGCACTGAGGATGATATAACCATCAGAAGTACGTATGTTGTTGCTGTATATGGATGTCTAGAAAGGAATGTCATAAACACTCATTTTTTTTCCTATGTGCTAGTCTCTATATTCATCGTCCATCAGTCCTGTACCTTTCAAAGCTGAATTATTAAGCTTATAAACCTGATTTCTTTCCTTTTTATATTCAAACATAGTGGGGCATACCTGAGATGTAACATAGGCTTTTAGTAATTGGCTACTTCTGTATCCCAGGTTTTGGGAGAAGGTACAATTACTTGGGTACAAAGTCAGTATCTGTGTTTAAATTTTGGAGGCCAGTTTCAGTCACTGAATTGTCAAAAAGTGGGTTTCCTAGCCCAGGAAAGAGTGGGAAAGCCTGGCTGGGATCAGTTCTACTGGGAGAGAATGCTCCCTGAAGCATGCTGTGCTCCCCATTCAAACACCTGGTGAGATTCTCTGCTCTCTGTCCTTCAACACTTGGCTTCCAGCTTCTTTTTCACCAGGGTTCTTCAATGTTGCTTCTGGTTGCTTAGGTATTTTTTTTATGGATGGCTCTATTTTATATGGACTTTATGGATAGGCGTTTAGACTTGTTTTTTTTACAGACTGTCCCTAAATTTAAGGGCAGTTGGCAACCCTGTTTATGATTTAAGATTATGGTCAAGGTGCATTTAGAAAACAATACAATACATATATAGAGCAGCCATATATATGTATGTGTACATATGTATGTGTATGTATTATATATATGTGCATATGTGTATGTATATATGTGTGTGTGTATGGTTGCTCTATATATGTATTGTATTGTTTTCTAAACGCACCTTGACCATGCACGCACGCACAGTTCTTGGCCAATTCTAAGATGAGATTGCATTTGTATACCTTATCCAGCAGACCTGGTTATCCTTTAAACATGTATGTAGACTTGTTCTGTATGGACTAATGCAAGTGTTACTTTATGCTGGTGACTAATTCTGCTGACTACCTGTTGCTCAATATAGTGCAAGCAGATAACAGAATACTCTTTTACTTGAAATGTTGCTAGTTTGAAAAGGCAACGCTGCACCATTAATTTTTATAACTAGTATAATTTCTCACAGAACAAGGGTGTCTTGGTGTTTATCTCAGCGTGTAGCAATAGTGTGAGGCTGAAACCCATTTCATACAGGTTATTGTAACAGTGTAGAGTTTATAAAGCTCATAGACTGGTGTGTCAATACTAGGCTCAGGAGATTTTGGCTAATTTGTTACAGCAGTGCTATAGCATACAAACCCACAGTCCTTTCTGAAACATCTGTTTGCTCAGTAGTTCAGGAGCTGAATAAGCTTCAAATTATGTCACACACAGTTGATCAAGGTTTGAGTGTAAAGCTCAGCAAGACATGATTAAGGCATCAGTATACTGAATATATCACCAAGCATATTTAGAATAAAACAATTAAGAATATTTTTCCTTTTAAAAGAAATGAATAAAAATTACACACCTGTTAGCAGTTATTACTTGAGACATTCCTCACCTGTGCTAAGTAGTTTTCTTTGTTTTTTGGAGATGTTTTAATATGCACCGCATTTCCTCAATGCTTAATAACTGTGGCTTCATTCATGAATGACTTGCTTCATGTAAAGGCCCATGAAATCCTGACTGACTGAACACATGCACAAAAAAATGGATCCACATTTTATTTATTCTCAAGTCCCTAATTGAGAAAATCTCAAACTGAAGTGCATGCTTTTGAACCTACAGATACAGCTTAGAGAGCAGCACATCAATTCCTAACTAAATATATAGTCCAGATTCTCAGCAGGACCATGTTTCATATTAGAAACAACTTTAAAATTAGCCATTAGTCTTCCAGAGCATAAATGGCTTGCTGTAATCAGGCAGAGTGCCTTGTGTTTTGTCCCAGCTGCTCTATAAACAACATTCCCTTCTCAGGGAAAGGGAAGCATGGCTGGCAGACTGAGGAATCCTTACCTTCCCCTTTTGGGACAGCCTTCCACCTGCTTTTGCCTGTACAAAGCAGACTGTGTTGTGGGCAAGAATCTGGCCAACATACATGCCTTTATTCAAATCTGGCCAACCATGGTCAAAAATACTTCCTTTATAACGAGGGCAGGTAATTATTTTGGGCAGAGGGCCGCTTACAGAGTTTTGGCCAGCTGTCTAGGGCCAAAAACTTATCCTAAGAGCCCTGGATGGGCCATGCAAGAAACCACATTATAAAGATGTTCATTTAATGTGCACTGCAAGTAAAAAAAATGGTTCCTTGGAGAGCCTTGCCTCTACTAGCAGCTTGGAAATTGACAGGACCCAGTCAGTCTCAAGGCTGCAAATAGCAGGACACTAAGGGAGGTTCAAATGAGCCAGAAGATCTAACTGCTGTCTACACACATTGGGCAATTTTCTGATTGTCCTATGAGCCCATGATGTGCAGGTGAGATCAATATAGATCTCTCATACTCAAAACTAAATTTACCCCTAATCAAAAGCCTGCTATACACCAAGCTCTAGGATTATGAAACTATACTGCAGACAGAGGAAGACATAGGTTTATGGGCATGATGGCTGCATCCAGATAAGCATGGCCGTACGGTATGTGCACATACCACACATTCAGCTGTTCTCTACCCTGCAAAGGAGCAGCACAGGGCAGGGTGATCCATGGCTGACCCCTGGATATTCAGGGGTATAAAAAAATCTGTTTAAAAAAAGCTGAGTGGTGCACGTGGGGGCAGCGCACACCGCTGAAAACCGGAGCCTGTCCAGCTGGAGCCACACTTTGGCTGCCGGCCAAGCTCTGAGCAGCAGGATCACCGCTGCTGCAGCCCCAGCAAGCCCCTGGGACACAGCCATTTTGGGCAGAGGGAAAGGGTCAGTAAAGTAGGTAATAACGAGATTTTACTATAATGTCAGAAAAAGGTTTCTCTTCCCATGCCCCACATCCTTAAGTTTTCTTTTTTATTAATATTCTTGACTAAATTCTCAACAGCTGTAAATCTGACTTTAGTGGCTTTCATAGTGTTTGAGTCAAAGTATCTAGAAATGTGATTTTGTTATGGAATAGATCAATGTCTTTATCTCAATTTGTAAATTGTGGAAATTGAACTTTGGGCCATGCTCATGCTAGGGTTTCTCTCCTGATATGGCCACAGCCATCTAGAACCTTCACAGAGAGGTGCTGCAAAGCTGTGCAGGTAACATACATTAGAGCAGAGGTGGGCCAAATATGGCCTGTGGGCTGGATTTGGCCTGTGAGGCCATTCTGTCCAACCCACAGGGCCCCTAAAAAAAAATTTTGAAAATTAAAATTTATCTGTCCTTGGTTCCTGTGAAAAATGACAGGAACCAGGGGCAGTAGGTCCCAGGGGACTCCTCAGCGGGCCCCACTTCCCCAGCCAGAAGCCCCAGCAGGGTCTGCCTCGGCTCAGGAAGCTCAGGTGGGGGGGGGAAAGCAGGGAAAGAGCTGGTGCAGAGCATGGGGAAAAGCGGCCCCTCCCCCGCCCCGTGTCTGGTGCCCCACACTGCAGTCACTCTCAACCTGTGCAGGGCTTTCCTGAGCAGGCACAGGCCACCCAACGCATGCTACAAGTGGATGCAGCATGGGGTGCTGGCCAGGGGGCAGGGGAGGGGCTGCTTTTCCCTGTGCTTCACACCAGCTTGTAACCCAGCCCTACGTGGCTCCAGGCTTTCCCTACTTGCTGCGCTGGGCAGCGTTTGCTGCTGCTGCCCGCCTGGAGCTCGTGCCGTGGGAGGCTGCCACCGCTGCCTCATGCTGCCCAGTGTGGGAGCTCTGGACAAGCAGCAGCAAACACTGCACGGCACGACAAGCGGGG
>NW_017728992.1:17639590-17639949 GCF_001723915.1 Gavialis gangeticus | reverse complement strand
GATTTTGTCACACTGATGACTCATGTTCATCTTGGAGTCCACTATGACTCTGAGATCCCTTTCCACTGCTGTACTGCTGAGAGGGTCATTTCCCAGCCAGTAGTTGTGCTGGATATTTTTGAGCTATAGGTGCAGCACTCTGCACTTCTCCTTGTACTGCATCCTATTGTGTAACACTTTTCTAATGTATCCAGGTCTGCCTGCAATCATTCCCTACCCTTTGGAGTGTGCACTTCACCCCACAATTTAGTATCATCCACAAACTTGGAAAAAGTACACTTCCTACCCACATACAAGTCACTGATGAAAATATTGAAGAATACAGGTCCAAGGACCAAACACTGCAGGACCCCAATGCC
>NW_017728992.1:17632874-17634590 GCF_001723915.1 Gavialis gangeticus | reverse complement strand
AAAATTTTGAAAATTAAAATTTATCTGTCCTTGGTTCCTGTGAAAAATGACAGGAACCAGGGGCAGTAGGTCCCAGGGGACTCCTCAGCGGGCCCCACTTCCCCAGCCAGAAGCCCCAGCAGGGTCTGCCTCGGCTCAGGAAGCTCAGGTGGGGGGGGGAAAGCAGGGAAAGAGCTGGTGCAGAGCATGGGGAAAAGCGGCCCCTCCCCCGCCCCGTGTCTGGTGCCCCACACTGCAGTCACTCTCAACCTGTGCAGGGCTTTCCTGAGCAGGCACAGGCCACCCAACGCATGCTACAAGTGGATGCAGCATGGGGTGCTGGCCAGGGGGCAGGGGAGGGGCTGCTTTTCCCTGTGCTTCACACCAGCTTGTAACCCAGCCCTACGTGGCTCCAGGCTTTCCCTACTTGCTGCGCTGGGCAGCGTTTGCTGCTGCTGCCCGCCTGGAGCTCGTGCCGTGGGAGGCTGCCACCGCTGCCTCATGCTGCCCAGTGTGGGAGCTCTGGACAAGCAGCAGCAAACACTGCACGGCACGACAAGCGGGGTGACCACAGTTGCTGCTGCCGTGCGCAGCACTGAAGGGTGAGCCTGGAGCCAGCATGGGACCCAGACTGCAAGCAGGGTGGGTTACAAGCTGGTGCTGAGCATGGGAGAAGCGGCCCCTCTGCCACCCCATGTCCGGTGCCCCACACTGCAGCCACTCGCAGCCTGTGTGGGGCTGCCTGTGCCTGCTCAGGACAGACCCATGTGGGTTGTGAGTGGCTGCAGCACCGGACACCGGCCATGGGGCAGAGGAGGGGCCGCTTTTCCCCAGACTCCGCACCAGCTCCTTCCCTGCCGGCAAGCAGGGGGTTGGGGCTGCATGCTGCCTGAGGGGGCACTGGGAATGAATGGGTATGGGAGCACAGGGTCTGCACTAGTGTCCCAGGGCCAGTGCCAGTGGGGCCCACAGTAGGACAGCAGGGGTACAGGGTTCTGGCCGGCAGGGGCACTCTGGAGTTGGGCCAGCTCCCCTCTCTCCCTGCTTGTGCAGCCCAGCCTGGTTCCACAGACCCCTACCAGCCTGCGCCCTTCTTTGGGCCCCACCAGCGCTGGTCCCAAGACATTGGGACATTGGTCCCAAGGTGATGACAGGCAGGGCCCCTGTTAAGGGGCAGGGCACCTGTCAAGGGGCAGGGCTACCCATGTGGCCCTCGACAGCTTGCCAAAACTGGGTAAGCAGTCCTCCGCCCAAAATAATTTCCCACCTCTGCCTTAGAATCTACCCAAGGGACTAGATACTGTTTTGAGGCATTGTGTATTATTTCAGCTGTTGTGGTATAAAAAATACCTAATATAGATTCATAGATGCTAGGGTTGGAAGGGATCTCAACAAATCATTGAGTCCAACCCCCTGCCTAGGCAGGAAAGAGTGCAGGGGTCAGATGACCCCAGCCAGATGCCTGTCCAGCCTTCTCTTAAAGACCCCCAAGGTAGGGGAGAGCACCACCTCCCTTGGAAGCCCATTCCAAATTTTGGCCACCCTTACCATGAAGAAGTTTTTCCTGACATCTAACCTAAATCTGCTCTGTCAGTTTGTGAACATTGTTCCTTGTTACCCTAAGAGGTGCCCTGGTGAACAGAGTATCTCCGATCCCTTGCTGCGTCCCCTTAATGAATTTGTAGGTGGCCACAAGATCACCTCTCAGCCTTCTCTTGTGGAGGCTGAAGAGGTCCA
>NW_017728992.1:17626836-17627874 GCF_001723915.1 Gavialis gangeticus | reverse complement strand
TGCTGATGGTTTTGTCACACTGACAACTCATGTTCATCTTGGAGATCACTATGACTCCGAGATCCCTTTCCACTTCTGAGCTGCTGAGAGGGTCACTTCCCAGCCAGTAGGTGTGCTGGATATTTTTGCACCCTAGGTGCAGCACTCTGCACTTGTCCTTGTTGTACTGCATCCTACTGTGTACTGCCCACTTTTCTAACCTGTCCAGGTCTGCCTACAATGGTTCCCTACCCTCCAGAGTGTGCACTTCACCCCATAATTTAGTATCATTCGCAAATTTGGACAGACTACACTTCACCCCCACATCCAAGTCACTGATGAAAATATTGAAGAGTACAGGTCCAAGGACCAAACCCCCATTACCCACATCCTTCCAGGTCAATACCGACTCATCTATGACCACTCTCTGGGTGTGACCGCTAAACCAATTTGCCGCCCACCAGACCGTGTAAACATTTTATGTCACAGCCTCTTAAATTTATGAGAATAGAATGAGATACCATATCCAAGGCCTTGTTAAAATCCAAGAAAACTACATCCACCTCTACTCCTGCATCTAAGCATTTTGTGACCCCATCATAAAACAAAACCAGATTGGTCAGGCATCATCTACTTGCTACGAATCCATGCTGGTTGCCCTGCTGCATTATTTTTCCTGCTGGACTCCCACAAATATGATCCTTCATAATTTTTTCAAAGACCTTTCCAAGGATGGAGGTGAGACTGACTGGCCTATAATTACTTGGATCCTCTTTCCTCCCCTTCTTGAAAATAGGGATTGCACTGGCCATTTTCCAGTCCTCCGGGACCTGACCTGAGCACCACGAGTGCTCAAACAGTCCTGCCAGTGGTTCTGCTATGACACTGAGCAATTCCTTCAATACCCTTGGATGCAGCTTGTCCAGGCCTGCTGACTTGAACACATCCAGTCCATCCAAGTGACTGCACCAAGTCAGCGTTGAAAGTTGGTGGGCTGGTGTCGCTTTGATGCCCATCTAAGAACCCATTAGGAGACTTATCTTAAATCCTGTTCAGGAA
>NW_017728992.1:17621388-17621836 GCF_001723915.1 Gavialis gangeticus | reverse complement strand
TCGCAGCCTGTGTGGGGCTGCCTGTGCCTGCTCAGGACAGACCCATGTGGGTTGTGAGTGGCTGCAGCACCGGACACCGGCCATGGGGCAGAGGAGGGGCCGCTTTTCCCCAGACTCCGCACCAGCTCCTTCCCTGCCGGCAAGCAGGGGGTTGGGGCTGCATGCTGCCTGAGGGGGCACTGGGAATGAATGGGTATGGGAGCACAGGGTCTGCACTAGTGTCCCAGGGCCAGTGCCAGTGGGGCCCACAGTAGGACAGCAGGGGTACAGGGTTCTGGCCGGCAGGGGCACTCTGGAGTTGGGCCAGCTCCCCTCTCTCCCTGCTTGTGCAGCCCAGCCTGGTTCCACAGACCCCTACCAGCCTGCGCCCTTCTTTGGGCCCCACCAGCGCTGGTCCCAAGACATTGGGACATTGGTCCCAAGGTGATGACAGGCAGGGCCCCTGTTA
>NW_017728992.1:17610782-17611236 GCF_001723915.1 Gavialis gangeticus | reverse complement strand
ACCCATGTGGCCCTCGACAGCTTGCCAAAACTGGGTAAGCAGTCCTCCGCCCAAAATAATTTCCCACCTCTGCCTTAGAATCTACCCAAGGGACTAGATACTGTTTTGAGGCATTGTGTATTATTTCAGCTGTTGTGGTATAAAAAATACCTAATATAGATTCATAGATGCTAGGGTTGGAAGGGATCTCAACAAATCATTGAGTCCAACCCCCTGCCTAGGCAGGAAAGAGTGCAGGGGTCAGATGACCCCAGCCAGATGCCTGTCCAGCCTTCTCTTAAAGACCCCCAAGGTAGGGGAGAGCACCACCTCCCTTGGAAGCCCATTCCAAATTTTGGCCACCCTTACCATGAAGAAGTTTTTCCTGACATCTAACCTAAATCTGCTCTGTCAGTTTGTGAACATTGTTCCTTGTTACCCTAAGAGGTGCCCTGGTGAACAGAGTATCTCCGAT